>NC_136264.1:83622103-84222103 GCF_964187855.1 Myxine glutinosa | reverse complement strand
TGAAAAACCACTTTTCGCACTTGTGTTGGTGCAGGAAACCACTTTTGCACTTGTATTAGTGTGGAAAAACCACTTTTCGCACTTGTGAATAGTGTTGAAAAACCACTTTTCGCACTTGTGTTAGTGTTGAAAAACCACTTTTCGCACTTGTGTTGGTGCAGGAAACCACTTTTGCACTTGTATTAGTGTGGAAAAACCACTTTTCGCACTTGTGTTAGTGTTGAAAAACCACTTTTCACACATGTGTTGGTGCAGGAAACTACTTTTCGCACTTGTCATAGTGTTGAAAACCCACTTTTCGCACTGGTGTTGGTGGAGGAAACCACTTTTCACACTTGTGTTCGTGTTGAAAAACCAATTTTCGCACTTGTGTTGGTGTAGGAAACCAATTTTCGCACTTGTCAACTTGTGCACTTGTCAACTTGTGCATTTGTGCACTTGTGCACTTGTGCACTTGTGCATTTTCGCACGTGTCAACTCATCCTCACTTGTGTTTGTGTAGGAAACCACTTTTCGCACTTGTGTTAGTGTTGAAAAACCACTTTTGGCACATGTGTTGGTGCAGGAAACTACTTTTCGCACTTGTGTTAGTGTTGAAAACCCACTTTTCGCACTTGTGTTGGTGTTGAAAAACCAATTTTCGCACTTGTGTTGGTGTAGGAAACCAATTTTCGCACTTGTGTTGGTGTAGGAAACCACTTTTCGCACTTGTGTTGGTGTAGGAAACCACTTTTCGCACTTGTGTTAGTGTTGAAAAACCCCTTTTCGCACATGTGTTGGTGCAGGAAACCACTTTTCGCACTTGTGTTGGTGTAGGAAACCACTTTTCGCACTTGTGTTAGTGTTGAAAAACCACTTTTCGCTGTGGGAAACCACTTTTCGCACGTGTGTTGGTGCAGGAAACTACTTTTCGCACTTGTGTTAGTGTTGAAAACCCACTTTTCGCACTTGTGTTGGTGGAGGAAACCACTTTTTACACTTGTGTTAGTGTTGAAAAACCAATTTTTGCACTTGTGTTGGTGTCGGAAACCAATTTTCGCACTTGTGTTAGTGTTGAAAAACCACTTTTCGCACATGTGTTGGTGCAGGAAACTACTTTTCGCACTTGTGATAGTGTTGAAAACCCACTTTTCGCACTTGTGTTGGTGTTGAAAAACCAATTTTCGCACTGTGTTGGTGTAGGAAACCAATTTTCGCACTTGTGTTGGTGTAGGAAACCACTTTTCGCACTTGTGTTGGTGTAGGAAACCACTTTTCGCACTCGTGTTAGTGTTGAAAAACCACTTTTCGCACATGTGTTGGTGCAGGAAACCACTTTTCGCACTTGTGGTAGTGTTGAAAACCCACTTTTCGCACTTGTGTTGGTGGAGGATACCACTTTTCGCACTTGTGTTAGTGTTGAAAAACCACTTTTCGCACTTGTGTTGGTGTAGGAAACACCTTTTCGTTCTTGTGTTATTGTTGAAAACTCACTTTTCGCACTTGTGTTCGTGTAGGAAACTACTTTTCGCACTTGTGTTATTGTTGAAAAACCACTTTTCACACTTGTGTTGGTGGAGGAAACCAATTTTTGCACTTGTATTAGTGTGGAAAAAACCCACTTTTCGCACTTGTGTTCGTTTTGAAAAACCACTTTTCGCACTTGTGTTGGTGTAGGAAACCACTTTTCACACTTGTGTTCGTGTTGAAAAACCACTTTTTGCACTTGTGTTGGTGGAGGAAACCACTTTTCGCACTTGTGTTAGTGTTGAAAAACCACTTAACGCACTTGTGTTGGTGTAGGAAACCACTTTTCGCACTTGTGTTAGTGTTGAAAAACCACTTAACGCACTTGTGTTTGTGTAGGAAACCACTTTTTGCACTTGTGTTAGTGTTGAAAAACCACTTTTCGCACATGTGTTGGTGTTGGAAACCACTTTTCACACTTCTATTAGTGTGGAAAAACCGCTTTTTGCACTTGTGTTAGTGTTGAAAAACCACTTTTCACACTTGTGGTAGTGTTGAAAACCCACTTTTCGCACTTGTGTTGGTGGAGGAAACCACTTTTCGCACTTGTGTTAGTGTTGAAAAACCACTTTTCGCACTTGTGTTGGTGTAGGAAACACCTTTTCGTTCTTGTGTTATTGTTGAAAACCCACTTTTCGCACTTGTGTTGGTGGAGGAAACCACTTTTGCACCTGTATTAGTGTGGAAAAAACACTTTTTGCACTTGTATTAGTGTGGAAAAAACACTTTTTGCACTTGTGATAGTGTTGAAAAACCACTTTTCGCACTTGTGTTGGTGCAGGAAACCACTTTTGCACTTGTATTAGTGTGGGAAAAACACTTTTTGCACTTGTGTTAGTGTGGAAAAACCACTTTTCGCACTTGTGTTAGTGTTTAAAAACCACTTTTCGCACTTGTGTTGGTGCAGGAAACCACTTTTGCACTTATATTAGTGTGGAAAAACCACTTTCTGCACTATTGTTAGTGTTGAAAAACCACTTTTCGCCCTTGTGTTGGTGCAGGAAACCACTTTTGCACCTGTATTAGTGTGGAAAAAACACTTTTTGCACTTGTATTAGTGTGGAAAAAACACTTTTTGCACTTGTGATAGTGTTGAAAAACCACTTTTCGCACTTGTGTTAGTGTTGAAAAACCACTTTTCGCCCTTGTGTTGGTGCAGGAAACCACTTTTGCACTTGTATTAGTGTGGAAAAAACACTTTTCGCACTTGTGTTGGTGCAGGAAACCACTTTTGCACTTGTATTAGTGTGGAAAACCACTTTTCGCACTTGTGTTAGTGTGGAAAAACCACTTTTCGCACTTGTGTTAGTGTTGAAAAACGACCTTTCACACTTGTGTTGGTTTAGGAAACCACTTTTGCACTTGTATTAGTGTGGAAAAACCACTTTTCGCACTTGTGTTAGTGTTGAAAAACCACTTTTCGCACTTGTGTTGGTGCAGGAAACCACTTTTGCACTTGTATTAGTGTGGAAAAACCACTTTTCGCACTTGTGTTAGTGTTGAAAAACCACTTTTCGCACTTGTGTTGGTGCAGGAAACCACTTTTGCACTTGTATTAGTGTGGAAAAAACACTTTTTGCACTTGTGATAGTGTTGAAAAACACTTTTCGCACTTGTGTTGGTGCAGGAAACCACCGTTGCACTTGTATTAGTGTGGAAAAACCATTTCGCACTTGTGTTGGTGTTGAAAAACCACTTTTCGCACTTGTGTTAGTGTTGAAAAACGACTTTTGCACTTGTATTAGTGTGGAAAAAACACTTTTTGCACTTGTATTAGTGTGGAAAAAACACTTTTTGCACTTGTGATAGTGTTGAAAACCCACTTTTCGCACTTGTGTTAGTGTTGAAAAACCACTTTTCGCACTTGTGTTGGTTGAGGAAACCACTTTTGCACTTGTATTAGTGTTGAAAAACCACTTTTTGCACCTGTGATAGTGTTGAAAAACCACTTTTCGCACTTGTGTTAGTGTTGAAAAACCACTTTTCGCACTTGTGTTCGTGTTGAACAACCACTTTTCGCACTTGTGTTGTTGCAGGAAACCACTTTTACACTTGTATTAGTGTGGGAAAAACACTTTTTGCACTTGTGTTAGTGTTGAAAAACTACTTTTCGCACTTGTGTTAGTGTTGAAAAACCACTTTTCGCACTTGTGTTGGTGCAGGAAACCACTTTTGCACTTGTATTAGTGTGGAAAAACCACTTTTCGCACTTGTGAATAGTGTTGAAAAACCACTTTTCGCACTTGTGTTAGTGTTGAAAAACCACTTTTCGCACTTGTGTCGGTGCAGGAAACCACTTTTGCACTTGTATTAGTGTGGAAAAACCACTTTTCGCACTTGTGTTAGTGTTGAAAAACCACTTTTCACACATGTGTTGGTGCAGGAAACTACTTTTCGCACTTGTCATAGTGTTGAAAACCCACTTTTCGCACTGGTGTTGGTGGAGGAAACCACTTTTCACACTTGTGTTCGTGTTGAAAAACCAATTTTCGCACTTGTGTTGGTGTAGGAAACCAATTTTCGCACTTGTCAACTTGTGCACTTGTCAACTTGTGCATTTGTGCACTTGTGCACTTGTGCACTTGTGCATTTTCGCACATGTCAACTCATCCTCACTTGTGTTTGTGTAGGAAACCACTTTTCGCACTTGTGTTAGTGTTGAAAAACCACTTTTGGCACATGTGTTGGTGCAGGAAACTACTTTTCGCACTTGTGTTAGTGTTGAAAACCCACTTTTCGCACTTGTGTTGGTGCTGAAAAACCAATTTTCGCACTTGTGTTGGTGTAGGAAACCAATTTTCGCACTTGTGTTGGTGTAGGAAACCACTTTTCGCACTTGTGTTGGTGTAGGAAACCACTTTTCGCACTTGTGTTAGTGTTGAAAAACCCCTTTTCGCACATGTGTTGGTGCAGGAAACCACTTTTCGCACTTGTGTTGGTGTAGGAAACCACTTTTCGCACTTGTGTTAGTGTTGAAAAACCACTTTTCGCTGTGGGAAACCACTTTTCGCACGTGTGTTGGTGCAGGAAACTACTTTTCGCACTTGTGTTAGTGTTGAAAACCCACTTTTCGCACTTGTGTTGGTGGAGGAAACCACTTTTTACACTTGTGTTAGTGTTGAAAAACCAATTTTTGCACTTGTGTTGGTGTCGGAAACCAATTTTCGCACTTGTGTTAGTGTTGAAAAACCACTTTTCGCACATGTGTTGGTGCAGGAAACTACTTTTCGCACTTGTGATAGTGTTGAAAACCCACTTTTCGCACTTATGTTGGTGTTGAAAAACCAATTTTCGCACCTGTGTTGGTGTAGGAAACCAATTTTCGCACTTGTGTTGGTGTAGGAAACCACTTTTCGCACTTGTGTTGGTGTAGGAAACCACTTTTCGCACTCGTGTTAGTGTTGAAAAACCACTTTTCGCACATGTGTTGGTGCAGGAAACCACTTTTCGCACTTGTGGTAGTGTTGAAAACCCACTTTTCGCACTTGTGTTGGTGGAGGATACCACTTTTCGCACTTGTGTTAGTGTTGAAAAACCACTTTTCGCACTTGTGTTGGTGTAGGAAACACCTTTTCGTTCTTGTGTTATTGTTGAAAACTCACTTTTCGCACTTGTGTTCGTGTAGGAAACTACTTTTCGCACTTGTGTTATTGTTGAAAAACCACTTTTCACACTTGTGTTGGTGGAGGAAACCAATTTTTGCACTTGTATTAGTGTGGAAAAAACCCACTTTTCGCACTTGTGTTCGTTTTGAAAAACCACTTTTCGCACTTGTGTTGGTGTAGGAAACCACTTTTCACACTTGTGTTCGTGTTGAAAAACCACTTTTTGCACTTGTGTTGGTGGAGGAAACCACTTTTCGCACTTGTGTTAGTGTTGAAAAACCACTTAACGCACTTGTGTTGGTGTAGGAAACCACTTTTCGCACTTGTGTTAGTGTTGAAAAACCACTTAACGCACTTGTGTTTGTGTAGGAAACCACTTTTTGCACTTGTGTTAGTGTTGAAAAACCACTTTTCGCACATGTGTTGGTGTTGGAAACCACTTTTCACACTTCTATTAGTGTGGAAAAACCGCTTTTTGCACTTGTGTTAGTGTTGAAAAACCACTTTTCACACTTGTGGTAGTGTTGAAAACCCACTTTTCGCACTTGTGTTGGTGGAGGAAACCACTTTTCGCACTTGTGTTAGTGTTGAAAAACCACTTTTCGCACTTGTGTTGGTGTAGGAAACACCTTTTCGTTCTTGTGTTATTGTTGAAAACCCACTTTTCGCACTTGTGTTGGTGGAGGAAACCACTTTTCGCACTTGTGTTAGTGATGAAAAACCACTTTTTGCACTTGTGTTGGTGTAGGAAACTACTTTTCGCACTTGTGTTATTGTTGAAAAACCACTTTTCGCACTTGTGTTGGTGGAGGAAACCAATTTTTGCACTTGTATTAGTGTGGAAAAATCCACTTTTCGCACTTGTGTTCGTGTTGAAAAACCACTTTTCGCACTTGTGTTGGTGTAGGAAACCACTTTTCGCACTTGTATTAGTGTGGAAAAACCACTTTTCGCACTTGTGTTGGTGTAGGAAACCACTTTTCGCACATGTGTTGGGGGCAGGAAACCACTTTTCTCACTTGTGTTAGTGTTGAAAAACCAATTTTCGCACTTGTGTTGGTGTAGGAAACCAATTTTCGCACTTGTGTTGATGTAGGAAACCACTTTTCGCACTTGTGTTAGTGTTGAAACACCACTTTTCGCACATGTGTTGGTGCAGGAAACCACTTTTCGCACTTGTGTTAGTGTTGAAAACCCACTTTTCGCACTTGTGTTGGTGTTGAAAAACCAATTTTCGCACTTGTGTTGGTGTAGGAAACCAATTTTCGCACTTGTGTTGGTGTAGGAAACCACTTTTCGCACTTGTGTTGGTGTAGGAAACCACTTTTCGCACTTGTGTTAGTGTTGAAAACCCACTTTTCGCACTTGTGTTGGTGGAGGAAACCACTTTTCACACTTGTGTTAGTGTTGAAAAACCAATTTTCGCACTTGTGTTGGTGTAGGAAACCAATTTTCGCACTTGTCAACTTGTGCACTTGTCAACTTGTGCATTTGTGCACTTGTGCACTTGTGCACTTGTGCATTTTCGCACGTGTCAACTCATCCTCACTTGTGTTTGTGTAGGAAACCACTTTTCGCACTTGTGTTAGTGTTGAAAAACCACTTTTCGCACATGTGTTGGTGCAGGAAACTACTTTTCGCACTTGTGATAGTGTTGAAAACCCACTTTTCGCACTTGTGTTGGTGTTGAAAAACCAATTTTTGCACTTGTGTTGGTGTCGGAAACCAATTTTCGCACTTGTGTTAGTGTTGAAAAACCACTTTTCGCACATGTGTTGGTGCAGGAAACTACTTTTCGCACTTGTGATAGTGTTGAAAACCCACTTTTCGCACTTGTGTTGGTGTTGAAAAACCAATTTTCGCACCTGTGTTGGTGTAGGAAACCAATTTTCGCACTTGTGTTGGTGTAGGAAACCACTTTTCGCACTTGTGTTGGTGTAGGAAACCACTTTTCGCACTCGTGTTAGTGTTGAAAAACCACTTTTCGCACATGTGTTGGTGCAGGAAACCACTTTTCGCACTTGTGGTAGTGTTGAAAATCCACTTTTCGCACTTGTGTTGGTGGAGGATACCACTTTTCGCACTTGTGTTAGTGTTGAAAAACCACTTTTCGCACTTGTGTTGGTGTAGGAAACACCTTTTCGTTCTTGTGTTATTGTTGAAAACTCACTTTTCGCACTTGTGTTCGTGTAGGAAACTACTTTTCGCACTTGTGTTATTGTTGAAAAACCACTTTTCACACTTGTGTTGGTGGAGGAAACCAATTTTTGCACTTGTATTAGTGTGGAAAAAACCCACTTTTCGCACTTGTGTTCATTTTGAAAAACCACTTTTCGCACTTGTGTTGGTGTAGGAAACCACTTTTCACACTTGTGTTCGTGTTGAAAAACCACTTTTTGCACTTGTGTTGGTGGAGGAAACCACTTTTCGCACTTGTGTTAGTGTTGAAAAACCACTTAACGCACTTGTGTTGGTGTAGGAAACCACTTTTCGCACTTGTGTTAGTGTTGAAAAACCACTTAACGCACTTGTGTTTGTGTAGGAAACCACTTTTTGCACTTGTGTTAGTGTTGAAAAACCACTTTTCGCACATGTGTTGGTGTTGGAAACCACTTTTCACACTTCTATTAGTGTGGAAAAACCGCTTTTTGCACTTGTGTTAGTGTTGAAAAACCACTTTTCACACTTGTGGTAGTGTTGAAAACCCACTTTTCGCACTTGTGTTGGTGGAGGAAACCACTTTTCGCACTTGTGTTAGTGTTGAAAAACCACTTTTCGCACTTGTGTTGGTGTAGGAAACACCTTTTCGTTCTTGTGTTATTGTTGAAAACCCACTTTTCGCACTTGTGTTGGTGGAGGAAACCACTTTTCGCACTTGTGTTAGTGATGAAAAACCACTTTTTGCACTTGTGTTGGTGTAGGAAACTACTTTTCGCACTTGTGTTATTGTTGAAAAACCACTTTTCGCACTTGTGTTGGTGGAGGAAACCAATTTTTGCACTTGTATTAGTGTGGAAAAATCCACTTTTCGCACTTGTGTTCGTGTTGAAAAACCACTTTTCGCACTTGTGTTGGTGTAGGAAACCACTTTTCGCACTTGTATTAGTGTGGAAAAACCACTTTTCGCACTTGTGTTGGTGTAGGAAACCACTTTTCGCACATGTGTTGGGGGCAGGAAACCACTTTTCTCACTTGTGTTAGTGTTGAAAAACCAATTTTCGCACTTGTGTTGGTGTAGGAAACCAATTTTCGCACTTGTGTTGATGTAGGAAACCACTTTTCGCACTTGTGTTAGTGTTGAAACACCACTTTTCGCACATGTGTTGGTGCAGGAAACCACTTTTCGCACTTGTGTTAGTGTTGAAAACCCACTTTTCGCACTTGTGTTGGTGTTGAAAAACCAATTTTCGCACTTGTGTTGGTGTAGGAAACCAATTTTCGCACTTGTGTTGGTGTAGGAAACCACTTTTCGCACTTGTGTTGGTGTAGGAAACCACTTTTCGCACTTGTGTTAGTGTTGAAAACCCACTTTTCGCACTTGTGTTGGTGGAGGAAACCACTTTTCACACTTGTGTTAGTGTTGAAAAACCAATTTTCGCACTTGTGTTGGTGTAGGAAACCAATTTTCGCACTTGTCAACTTGTGCACTTGTCAACTTGTGCATTTGTGCACTTGTGCACTTGTGCACTTGTGCATTTTCGCACGTGTCAACTCATCCTCACTTGTGTTTGTGTAGGAAACCACTTTTCGCACTTGTGTTAGTGTTGAAAAACCACTTTTCGCACATGTGTTGGTGCAGGAAACTACTTTTCGCACTTGTGTTAGTGTTGAAAACCCACTTTTCGCACTTGTGTTGGTGTTGAAAAACCAATTTTCGTACTTGTGTTGGTGTAGGAAACCAATTTTCGCACTTGTGTTGGTGTAGGAAACCACTTTTCCCACTTGTGTTGGTGTAGGAAACCACTTTTCGCACTTGTGTTAGTGTTGAAAAACCCCTTTTCGCACATGTGTTGGTGCAGGAAACCACTTTTCGCACTTGTGTTGGTGTAGGAAACCACTTTTCGCACTTGTGTTAGTGTTGAAAAACCACTTTTCGCTGTGGGAAACCACTTTTCGCACGTGTGTTGGTGCAGGAAACTACTTTTCGCACTTGTGTTAGTGTTGAAAACCCACTTTTCGCACTTGTGTTGGTGGAGGAAACCACTTTTTACACTTGTGTTAGTGTTGAAAAACCAATTTTTGCACTTGTGTTGGTGTCGGAAACCAATTTTCGCACTTGTGTTAGTGTTGAAAAACCACTTTTCGCACATGTGTTGGTCCTGAAACTACTTTTCGCACTTGTGATAGTGTTGAAAACCCACTTTTCGCACTTGTGTTGGTGTTGAAAAACCAATTTTCGCACCTGTGTTGGTGCAGGAAACCACTTTTCGCACTTGTGGTAGTGTTGAAAACCCACTTTTCGCACTTGTGTTGGTGGAGGATACCACTTTTCGCACTTGTGTTAGTGTTGAAAAACCACTTTTGCACTTGTATTAGTGTGGAAAAAACACTTTTTGCACTTGTGATAGTGTTGAAAAACCACTTTTCGCACTTGTGTTAGTGTTGAAAAACCACTTTTCGCACTTGTGTTGGTGCATGAAACCACTTTTGCACTTGTATTAGTGTGGAAAAAACACTTTTTGCACTTGTGTTAGTGTTGAAAAAACACTTTTCGCACTTGTGTTAGTGTTGAAAAACCACTTTTGCACTTGTATTAGTGTGGAAAAAACACTTTTTGCACTTGTATTAGTGTGGAAAAACCACTTTTCGCACTTGTGTTAGTGTTGAAAAACCACTTTTCGCACTTGTGTTGGTGCAGCACACCACTTTTCACACTTGTGTTAGTGTTGAAAAACCAATTTTCGCACTTGTGTTGGTGTAGGAAACCAATTTTCGCACTTGTGTTAGTGTTGAAAAACCACTTTTCGCACATGTGTTGGTGCAGGAAACTACTTTTCGCACTTGTCATAGTGTTGAAAACCCACTTTTCGCACTGGTGTTGGTGGAGGAAACCACTTTTCACACTTGTGTTCATGTTGAAAAACCAATTTTCGCACTTGTGTTGGTGTAGGAAACCAATTTTCGCACTTGTCAACTTGTGCACTTGTCAACTTGTGCATTTGTGCACTTGTGCACTTGTGCACTTGTGCATTTTCGCACGTGTCAACTCATCCTCACTTGTGTTTGTGTAGGAAACCACTTTTCGCACTTGTGTTAGTGTTGAAAAACCACTTTTCGCACATGTGTTGGTGCAGGAAACTACTTTTTGCACTTGTGTTAGTGTTGAAAACCCACTTTTCGCACTTGTGTTGGTGTTGAAAAACCAATTTTCGCACTTGTGTTGGTGTAGGAAACCAATTTTCGCACTTGTGTTGGTGTAGGAAACCACTTTTCGCACTTGTGTTGGTGTAGGAAACCACTTTTCGCACTTGTGTTAGTGTTGAAAAACCCCTTTTCGCACATGTGTTGGTGCAGGAAACCACTTTTCGCACTTGTGTTGGTGTAGGAAACCACTTTTCGCACTTGTGTTAGTGTTGAAAAACCACTTTTCGCTGTGGGAAACCACTTTTCGCACGTGTGTTGGTGCAGGAAACTACTTTTCGCACTTGTGTTAGTGTTGAAAACCCACTTTTCGCACTTGTGTTGGTGGAGGAAACCACTTTTTACACTTGTGTTAGTGTTGAAAAACCAATTTTTCCACTTGTGTTGGTGTCGGAAACCAATTTGCGCACTTGTGTTAGTGTTGAAAAACCACTTTTCGCACATGTGTTGGTCCTGAAACGACTTTTCGCACTTGTGATAGTGTTGAAAACCCACTTTTCGCACTTGTGTTGGTGTTGAAAAACCAATTTTCGCACCTGTGTTGGTGTAGGAAACCAATTTTCGCACTTGTGTTGGTGTAGGAAACCACTTTTCGCACTTGTGTTGGTGTAGGAAACCACTTTTCGCACTTGTGTTAGTGTTGAAAAACCACTTTTCGCACATGTGTTGGTGCAGGAAACCACTTTTCGCACTTGTGGTAGTGTTGAAAACCCACTTTTCGCACTTGTGTTGGTGGAGGATACCACTTTTCGCACTTGTGTTAGTGTTGAAAAACCACTTTTCGCACTTGTGTTAGTGTTGAAAAACCACTTTTCGCACTTGTGTTGGTGCATGAAACCACTTTTGCACTTGTATTAGTGTGGAAAAAACACTTTTTGCACTTGTGTTAGTGTTGAAAAAACACTTTTCGCACTTGTGTTAGTGTTGAAAAACCACTTTTGCACTTGTATTAGTGTGGAAAAAACACTTTTTGCACTTGTATTAGTGTGGAAAAACCACTTTTCGCACTTGTGTTAGTGTTGAAAAACCACTTTTCGCACTTGTGTTGGTGCAGCACACCACTTTTGCACTTGTATTAGTGTGGAAAAAACACTTTTTGCACTTGTGATAGTGTTGAAAAACCACTTTTCGCACTTGTGTTAGTGTTGAAAAACCACTTTTCGCACTTGTGTTGGTGCAGGAAACCACTTTTGCACTTGTATTAGTGTGGGAAAAACACTTTTTGCACTTGTGTTAGTGTGGAAAAACCACTTTTCGCACTTGTGTTAGTGTTGAAAAACCACTTTTCGCACTTGTGTTGGTGCAGGAAACCACTTTTGCACTTATATTAGTGTGGAAAAACCACTTTCCGCACTATTGTTAGTGTTGAAAAACCACTTTTCGCCCTTGTGTTGGTGCAGGAAACCACTTTTGCACCTGTATTAGTGTGGAAAAAACACTTTTTGCACTTGTATTAGTGTGGAAAAAACACTTTTTGCACTTGTGATAGTGTTGAAAAACCACTTTTCGCACTTGTGTTAGTGTTGAAAAACCACTTTTCGCCCTTGTGTTGGTGCAGGAAACCACTTTTGCACTTGTATTAGTGTGGAAAAAACACTTTTCGCACTTGTGTTGGTGCAGGAAACCACTTTTGCACTTGTATTAGTGTGGAAAACCACTTTTCGCACTTGTGTTAGTGTGGAAAAACCGCTTTTCGCACTTGTGTTAGTGTTGAAAAACGACCTTTCACACTTGTGTTGGTTTAGGAAACCACTTTTGCACTTGTATTAGTGTGGAAAAACCACTTTTCGCACTTGTGTTAGTGTTGAAAAACCACTTTTCGCACTTGTGTTGGTGCAGGAAACCACTTTTGCACTTGTATTAGTGTGGAAAAACCACTTTTCGCACTTGTGTTAGTGTTGAAAAACCACTTTTCGCACTTGTGTTGGTGCAGGAAACCACTTTTGCACTTGTATTAGTGTGGAAAAAACACTTTTTGCACTTGTGATAGTGTTGAAAAACACTTTTCGCACTTGTGTTGGTGCAGGAAACCACCGTTGCACTTGTATTAGTGTGGAAAAACCATTTCGCACTTGTGTTGGTGTTGAAAAACCACTTTTCGCACTTGTGTTAGTGTTGAAAAACGACTTTTGCACTTGTATTAGTGTGGAAAAAACACTTTTTGCACTTGTATTAGTGTGGAAAAAACACTTTTTGCACTTGTGATAGTGTTGAAAACCCACTTTTCGCACTTGTGTTAGTGTTGAAAAACCACTTTTCGCACTTGTGTTGGTTGAGGAAACCACTTTTGCACTTGTATTAGTGTTGAAAAACCACTTTTTGCACCTGTGATAGTGTTGAAAAACCACTTTTCGCACTTGTGTTAGTGTTGAAAAACCACTTTTCGCACTTGTGTTCGTGTTGAACAACCACTTTTCGCACTTGTGTTGTTGCAGGAAACCACTTTTACACTTGTATTAGTGTGGGAAAAACACTTTTTGCACTTGCGTTAGTGTTGAAAAACTACTTTTCGCACTTGTGTTAGTGTTGAAAAACCACTTTTCGCACTTGTGTTGGTGCAGGAAACCACTTTTGCACTTGTATTAGTGTGGAAAACCACTTTTCGCACTTGTGAATAGTGTTGAAAAACCACTTTTCGCACTTGTGTTAGTGTTGAAAAACCACTTTTCGCACTTGTGTTGGTGCAGGAAACCACTTTTGCACTTGTATTAGTGTGGAAAAACCACTTTTCGCACTTGTGTTAGTGTTGAAAAACCACTTTTCACACATGTGTTGGTGCAGGAAACTACTTTTCGCACTTGTCATAGTGTTGAAAACCCACTTTTCGCACTGGTGTTGGTGGAGGAAACCACTTTTCACACTTGTGTTCGTGTTGAAAAACCAATTTTCGCACTTGTGTTGGTGTAGGAAACCAATTTTCGCACTTGTCAACTTGTGCACTTGTCAACTTGTGCATTTGTGCACTTGTGCACTTGTGCACTTGTGCATTTTCGCACGTGTCAACTCATCCTCACTTGTGTTTGTGTAGGAAACCACTTTTCGCACTTGTGTTAGTGTTGAAAAACCACTTTTGGCACATGTGTTGGTGCAGGAAACTACTTTTCGCACTTGTGTTAGTGTTGAAAACCCACTTTTCGCACTTGTGTTGGTGTTGAAAAACCAATTTTCGCACTTGTGTTGGTGTAGGAAACCAATTTTCGCACTTGTGTTGGTGTAGGAAACCACTTTTCGCACTTGTGTTGGTGTAGGAAACCACTTTTCGCACTTGTGTTAGTGTTGAAAAACCCCTTTTCGCACATGTGTTGGTGCAGGAAACCACTTTTCGCACGTGTGTTGGTGCAGGAAACTACTTTTCGCACTTGTGTTAGTGTTGAAAACCCACTTTTCGCACTTGTGTTGGTGGAGGAAACCACTTTTTACACTTGTGTTAGTGTTGAAAAACCAATTTTTGCACTTGTGTTGGTGTCGGAAACCAATTTTCGCACTTGTGTTAGTGTTGAAAAACCACTTTTCGCACATGTGTTGGTGCAGGAAACTACTTTTCGCACTTGTGATAGTGTTGAAAACCCACTTTTCGCACTTGTGTTGGTGTTGAAAAACCAATTTTCGCACCTGTGTTGGTGTAGGAAACCAATTTTCGCACTTGTGTTGGTGTAGGAAACCACTTTTCGCACTTGTGTTGGTGTAGGAAACCACTTTTCGCACTCGTGTTAGTGTTGAAAAACCACTTTTCGCACATGTGTTGGTGCAGGAAACCACTTTTCGCACTTGTGGTAGTGTTGAAAACCCACTTTTCGCACTTGTGTTGGTGGAGGATACCACTTTTCGCACTTGTGTTAGTGTTGAAAAACCACTTTTCGCACTTATGTTGGTGTAGGAAACACCTTTTCGTTCTTGTGTTATTGTTGAAAACTCACTTTTCGCACTTGTGTTCGTGTAGGAAACTACTTTTCGCACTTGTGTTATTGTTGAAAAACCACTTTTCACACTTGTGTTGGTGGAGGAAACCAATTTTTGCACTTGTATTAGTGTGGAAAAAACCCACTTTTCGCACTTGTGTTCGTTTTGAAAAACCACTTTTCGCACTTGTGTTGGTGTAGGAAACCACTTTTCACACTTGTGTTCGTGTTGAAAAACCACTTTTTGCACTTGTGTTGGTGGAGGAAACCACTTTTCG
The DNA here is from genome assembly GCF_964187855.1 of Myxine glutinosa. Taxonomy (NCBI): domain Eukaryota; kingdom Metazoa; phylum Chordata; class Myxini; order Myxiniformes; family Myxinidae; genus Myxine; species Myxine glutinosa. The sequence goes on along the minus strand of NC_136264.1, from coordinate 84,207,454 downwards.
CACTTGTGTTAGTGTTGAAAAACCACTTAACGCACTTGTGTTGGTGTAGGAAACCACTTTTCGCACTTGTGTTAGTGTTGAAAAACCACTTAACGCACTTGTGTTTGTGTAGGAAACCACTTTTTGCACTTGTGTTAGTGTTGAAAAACCACTTTTCGCACATGTGTTGGTGTTGGAAACCACTTTTCACACTTCTATTAGTGTGGAAAAACCGCTTTTTGCACTTGTGTTAGTGTTGAAAAACCACTTTTCACACTTGTGGTAGTGTTGAAAACCCACTTTTTAGCACTTGTGTTGGTGGAGGAAACCACTTTTCGCACTTGTGTTAGTGTTGAAAAACCACTTTTCGCACTTGTGTTGGTGTAGGAAACACCTTTTCGTTCTTGTGTTATTGTTGAAAACCCACTTTTCGCACTTGTGTTGGTGGAGGAAACCACTTTTCGCACTTGTGTTAGTGATGAAAAACCACTTTTTGCACTTGTGTTGGTGTAGGAAACTACTTTTCGCACTTGTGTTATTGTTGAAAAACCACTTTTCGCACTTGTGTTGGTGGAGGAAACCAATTTTTGCACTTGTATTAGTGTGGAAAAATCCACTTTTCGCACTTGTGTTCGTGTTGAAAAACCACTTTTCGCACTTGTGTTGGTGTAGGAAACCACTTTTCGCACTTGTATTAGTGTGGAAAAACCACTTTTCGCACTTGTGTTGGTGTAGGAAACCACTTTTCGCACATGTGTTGGGGGCAGGAAACCACTTTTCTCACTTGTGTTAGTGTTGAAAAACCAATTTTCGCACTTGTGTTGGTGTAGGAAACCAATTTTCGCACTTGTGTTGATGTAGGAAACCACTTTTCGCACTTGTGTTAGTGTTGAAACACCACTTTTCGCACATGTGTTGGTGCAGGAAACCACTTTTCGCACTTGTGTTAGTGTTGAAAACCCACTTTTCGCACTTGTGTTGGTGTTGAAAAACCAATTTTCGCACTTGTGTTGGTGTAGGAAACCAATTTTCGCACTTGTGTTGGTGTAGGAAACCACTTTTCGCACTTGTGTTGGTGTAGGAAACCACTTTTCGCACTTGTGTTAGTGTTGAAAACCCACTTTTTGCACTTGTGTTGGTGGAGGAAACCACTTTTCACACTTGTGTTAGTGTTGAAAAACCAATTTTCGCACTTGTGTTGGTGTAGGAAACCAATTTTCGCACTTGTCAACTTGTGCACTTGTCAACTTGTGCATTTGTGCACTTGTGCACTTGTGCACTTGTGCATTTTCGCACGTGTCAACTCATCCTCACTTGTGTTTGTGTAGGAAACCACTTTTCGCACTTGTGTTAGTGTTGAAAAACCACTTTTCGCACATGTGTTGGTGCAGGAAACTACTTTTCGCACTTGTGTTAGTGTTGAAAACCCACTTTTCGCACTTGTGTTGGTGTTGAAAAACCAATTTTCGTACTTGTGTTGGTGTAGGAAACCAATTTTCGCACTTGTGTTGGTGTAGGAAACCACTTTTCGCACTTGTGTTGGTGTAGGAAACCACTTTTCGCACTTGTGTTAGTGTTGAAAAACCCCTTTTCGCACATGTGTTGGTGCAGGAAACCACTTTTCGCACTTGTGTTGGTGTAGGAAACCACTTTTCGCACTTGTGTTAGTGTTGAAAAACCACTTTTCGCTGTGGGAAACCACTTTTCGCACGTGTGTTGGTGCAGGAAACTACTTTTCGCACTTGTGTTAGTGTTGAAAACCCACTTTTCGCACTTGTGTTGGTGGAGGAAACCACTTTTTACACTTGTGTTAGTGTTGAAAAACCAATTTTTGCACTTGTGTTGGTGTCGGAAACCAATTTTCGCACTTGTGTTAGTGTTGAAAAACCACTTTTCGCACATGTGTTGGTCCTGAAACTACTTTTCGCACTTGTGATAGTGTTGAAAACCCACTTTTCGCACTTGTGTTGGTGTTGAAAAACCAATTTTCGCACCTGTGTTGGTGCAGGAAACCACTTTTCGCACTTGTGGTAGTGTTGAAAACCCACTTTTCGCACTTCTGTTGGTGGAGGATACCACTTTTCGCACTTGTGTTAGTGTTGAAAAACCACTTTTGCACTTGTATTAGTGTGGAAAAAACACTTTTTGCACTTGTGATAGTGTTGAAAAACCACTTTTCGCACTTGTGTTAGTGTTGAAAAACCACTTTTCGCACTTGTGTTGGTGCATGAAACCACTTTTGCACTTGTATTAGTGTGGAAAAAACACTTTTTGCACTTGTGTTAGTGTTGAAAAAACACTTTTCGCACTTGTGTTAGTGTTGAAAAACCACTTTTGCACTTGTATTAGTGTGGAAAAAACACTTTTTGCACTTGTATTAGTGTGGAAAAACCACTTTTCGCACTTGTGTTAGTGTTGAAAAACCACTTTTCGCACTTGTGTTGGTGCAGCACACCACTTTTGCACTTGTATTAGTGTGGAAAAAACACTTTTTGCACTTGTGATAGTGTTGAAAAACCACTTTTCGCACTTGTGTTAGTGTTGAAAAACCACTTTTCGCACTTGTGTTGGTGCAGGAAACCACTTTTGCACTTGTATTAGTGTGGGAAAAACACTTTTTGCACTTGTGTTAGTGTGGAAAAACCACTTTTCGCACTTGTGTTAGTGTTGAAAAACCACTTTTCGCACTTGTGTTGGTGCAGGAAACCACTTTTGCACTTATATTAGTGTGGAAAAACCACTTTCCGCACTATTGTTAGTGTTGAAAAACCACTTTTCGCCCTTGTGTTGGTGCAGGAAACCACTTTTGCACCTGTATTAGTGTGGAAAAAACACTTTTTGCACTTGTATTAGTGTGGAAAAAACACTTTTTGCACTTGTGATAGTGTTGAAAAACCACTTTTCGCACTTGTGTTAGTGTTGAAAAACCACTTTTCGCCCTTGTGTTGGTGCAGGAAACCACTTTTGCACTTGTATTAGTGTGGAAAAAACACTTTTCGCACTTGTGTTGGTGCAGGAAACCACTTTTGCACTTGTATTAGTGTGGAAAACCACTTTTCGCACTTGTGTTAGTGTTGAAAAACCACTTTTCGCACTTGTGTTAGTGTTGAAAAACCACTTTTCGAACTTGTGTTGGTGCAGGAAACCACTTTTGCACTTCTATTAGTGTGGAAAAACCACTTTTTGCACTTGTATTAGTGTGCAAAAACCACTTTTCGCACTTGTGTTAGTGTTGAAAAACGACCTTTCGCACTTGTGTTGGTTTAGGAAACCACTTTTGCACTTGTATTAGTGTGGAAAAACCACTTTTCGCACTTGTGTTAGTGTTGAAAAACCACTTTTCGCACTTGTGTTGGTGCAGGAAACCACTTTTGCACTTGTATTAGTGTGGAAAAACCACTTTTCGCACTTGTGTTAGTGTTGAAAAACCACTTTTCGCACTTGTGTTGGTGCAGGAAACCACTTTTGCACTTGTATTAGTGTGGAAAAAACACTTTTTGCACTTGTGATAGTGTTGAAAAACACTTTTCGCACTTGTGTTGGTGCAGGAAACCACCGTTGCACTTGTATTAATGTGGAAAAACCATTTCGCACTTGTGTTGGTGTTGAAAAACCACTTTTCGCACTTGTGTTAGTGTTGAAAAACCACTTTTGCACTTGTATTAGTGTGGAAAAAACACTTTTTGCACTTGTATTAGTGTGGAAAAAACACTTTTTGCACTTGTGATAGTGTTGAAAACCCACTTTTCGCACTTGTGTTAGTGTTGAAAAACCACTTTTCGCACTTGTGTTGGTTGAGGAAACCACTTTTGCACTTGTATTAGTGTTGAAAAACCACTTTTTGCACCTGTGATAGTGTTGAAAAACCACTTTTCGCACTTGTGTTAGTGTTGAAAAACCACTTTTCGCACTTGTGTTCGTGTTGAACAACCACTTTTCGCACTTGTGTTGTTGCAGGAAACTACTTTTCGCACTTGTGTTAGTGTTGAAAACCCACTTTTCGCACTTGTGTTGGTGTTGAAAAACCAATTTTCGCACTTGTGTTGGTGTAGGAAACCAATTTTCGCACTTGTGTTGGTGTAGGAAACCACTTTTCGCACTTGTGTTGGTGTAGGAAACCACTTTTCGCACTTGTGTTAGTGTTGAAAAACCCCTTTTCGCACATGTGTTGGTGCAGGAAACCACTTTTCGCACTTGTGTTGGTGTAGGAAACCACTTTTCGCACTTGTGTTAGTGTTGAAAAACCACTTTTCGCTGTGGGAAACCACTTTTCGCACGTGTGTTGGTGCAGGAAACTACTTTTCGCACTTGTGTTAGTGTTGAAAACCCACTTTTCGCACTTGTGTTGGTGGAGGAAACCACTTTTTACACTTGTGTTAGTGTTGAAAAACCAATTTTTGCACTTGTGTTGGTGTCGGAAACCAATTTTCGCACTTGTGTTAGTGTTGAAAAACCACTTTTCGCACATGTGTTGGTGCAGGAAACTACTTTTCGCACTTGTGATAGTGTTGAAAACCCACTTTTCGCACTTGTGTTGGTGTTGAAAAACCAATTTTCGCACCTGTGTTGGTGTAGGAAACCAATTTTCGCACTTGTGTTGGTGTAGGAAACCACTTTTCGCACTTGTGTTGGTGTAGGAAACCACTTTTCGCACTCGTGTTAGTGTTGAAAAACCACTTTTCGCACATGTGTTGGTGCAGGAAACCACTTTTCGCACTTGTGGTAGTGTTGAAAACCCACTTTTCGCACTTGTGTTGGTGGAGGATACCACTTTTCGCACTTGTGTTAGTGTTGAAAAACCACTTTTCGCACTTGTGTTGGTGTAGGAAACACCTTTTCGTTCTTGTGTTATTGTTGAAAACTCACTTTTCGCACTTGTGTTCGTGTAGGAAACTACTTTTCGCACTTGTGTTATTGTTGAAAAACCACTTTTCACACTTGTGTTGGTGGAGGAAACCAATTTTTGCACTTGTATTAGTGTGGAAAAAACCCACTTTTCGCACTTGTGTTCGTTTTGAAAAACCACTTTTCGCACTTGTGTTGGTGTAGGAAACCACTTTTCACACTTGTGTTCGTGTTGAAAAACCACTTTTTGCACTTGTGTTGGTGGAGGAAACCACTTTTCGCACTTGTGTTAGTGTTGAAAAACCACTTAACGCACTTGTGTTGGTGTAGGAAACCACTTTTCGCACTTGTGTTAGTGTTGAAAAACCACTTAACGCACTTGTGTTTGTGTAGGAAACCACTTTTTGCACTTGTGTTAGTGTTGAAAAACCACTTTTCGCACATGTGTTGGTGTTGGAAACCACTTTTCACACTTCTATTAGTGTGGAAAAACCGCTTTTTGCACTTGTGTTAGTGTTGAAAAACCACTTTTCACACTTGTGGTAGTGTTGAAAACCCACTTTTCGCACTTGTGTTGGTGGAGGAAACCACTTTTCGCACTTGTGTTAGTGTTGAAAAACCACTTTTCGCACTTGTGTTGGTGTAGGAAACACCTTTTCGTTCTTGTGTTATTGTTGAAAACCCACTTTTCGCACTTGTGTTGGTGGAGGAAACCACTTTTCGCACTTGTGTTAGTGATGAAAAACCACTTTTTGCACTTGTGTTGGTGTAGGAAACTACTTTTCGCACTTGTGTTATTGTTGAAAAACCACTTTTCGCACTTGTGTTGGTGGAGGAAACCAATTTTTGCACTTGTATTAGTGTGGAAAAATCCACTTTTCGCACTTGTGTTCGTGTTGAAAAACCACTTTTCGCACTTGTGTTGGTGTAGGAAACCACTTTTCGCACTTGTATTAGTGTGGAAAAACCACTTTTCGCACTTGTGTTGGTGTAGGAAACCACTTTTCGCACATGTGTTGGGGGCAGGAAACCACTTTTCTCACTTGTGTTAGTGTTGAAAAACCAATTTTCGCACTTGTGTTGGTGTAGGAAACCAATTTTCGCACTTGTGTTGATGTAGGAAACCACTTTTCGCACTTGTGTTAGTGTTGAAACACCACTTTTCGCACATGTGTTGGTGCAGGAAACCACTTTTCGCACTTGTGTTAGTGTTGAAAACCCACTTTTCGCACTTGTGTTGGTGTTGAAAAACCAATTTTCGCACTTGTGTTGGTGTAGGAAACCAATTTTCGCACTTGTGTTGGTGTAGGAAACCACTTTTCGCACTTGTGTTGGTGTAGGAAACCACTTTTCGCACTTGTGTTAGTGTTGAAAACCCACTTTTCGCACTTGTGTTGGTGGAGGAAACCACTTTTCACACTTGTGTTAGTGTTGAAAAACCAATTTTCGCACTTGTGTTGGTGTAGGAAACCAATTTTCGCACTTGTCAACTTGTGCACTTGTCAACTTGTGCATTTGTGCACTTGTGCACTTGTGCACTTGTGCATTTTCGCACGTGTCAACTCATCCTCACTTGTGTTTGTGTAGGAAACCACTTTTCGCACTTGTGTTAGTGTTGAAAAACCACTTTTCGCACATGTGTTGGTGCAGGAAACTACTTTTCGCACTTGTGATAGTGTTGAAAACCCACTTTTCGCACTTGTGTTGGTGTTGAAAAACCAATTTTTGCACTTGTGTTGGTGTCGGAAACCAATTTTCGCACTTGTGTTAGTGTTGAAAAACCACTTTTCGCACATGTGTTGGTGCAGGAAACTACTTTTCGCACTTGTGATAGTGTTGAAAACCCACTTTTCGCACTTGTGTTGGTGTTGAAAAACCAATTTTCGCACCTGTGTTGGTGTAGGAAACCAATTTTCGCACTTGTGTTGGTGTAGGAAACCACTTTTCGCACTTGTGTTGGTGTAGGAAACCACTTTTTGCACTCGTGTTAGTGTTGAAAAACCACTTTTCGCACATGTGTTGGTGCAGGAAACCACTTTTCGCACTTGTGGTAGTGTTGAAAACCCACTTTTCGCACTTGTGTTGGTGGAGGATACCACTTTTCGCACTTGTGTTAGTGTTGAAAAACCACTTTTCGCACTTGTGTTGGTGTAGGAAACACCTTTTCGTTCTTGTGTTATTGTTGAAAACTCACTTTTCGCACTTGTGTTCGTGTAGGAAACTACTTTTCGCACTTGTGTTATTGTTGAAAAACCACTTTTCACACTTGTGTTGGTGGAGGAAACCAATTTTTGCACTTGTATTAGTGTGGAAAAAACCCACTTTTCGCACTTGTGTTCATTTTGAAAAACCACTTTTCGCACTTGTGTTGGTGTAGGAAACCACTTTTCACACTTGTGTTCGTGTTGAAAAACCACTTTTTGCACTTGTGTTGGTGGAGGAAACCACTTTTCGCACTTGTGTTAGTGTTGAAAAACCACTTAACGCACTTGTGTTGGTGTAGGAAACCACTTTTCGCACTTGTGTTAGTGTTGAAAAACCACTTAACGCACTTGTGTTTGTGTAGGAAACCACTTTTTGCACTTGTGTTAGTGTTGAAAAACCACTTTTCGCACATGTGTTGGTGTTGGAAACCACTTTTCACACTTCTATTAGTGTGGAAAAACCGCTTTTTGCACTTGTGTTAGTGTTGAAAAACCACTTTTCACACTTGTGGTAGTGTTGAAAACCCACTTTTCGCACTTGTGTTGGTGGAGGAAACCACTTTTCGCACTTGTGTTAGTGTTGAAAAACCACTTTTCGCACTTGTGTTGGTGTAGGAAACACCTTTTCGTTCTTGTGTTATTGTTGAAAACCCACTTTTCGCACTTGTGTTGGTGGAGGAAACCACTTTTCGCACTTGTGTTAGTGATGAAAAACCACTTTTTGCACTTGTGTTGGTGTAGGAAACTACTTTTCGCACTTGTGTTATTGTTGAAAAACCACTTTTCGCACTTGTGTTGGTGGAGGAAACCAATTTTTGCACTTGTATTAGTGTGGAAAAATCCACTTTTCGCACTTGTGTTCGTGTTGAAAAACCACTTTTCGCACTTGTGTTGGTGTAGGAAACCACTTTTCGCACTTGTATTAGTGTGGAAAAACCACTTTTCGCACTTGTGTTGGTGTAGGAAACCACTTTTCGCACATGTGTTGGGGGCAGGAAACCACTTTTCTCACTTGTGTTAGTGTTGAAAAACCAATTTTCGCACTTGTGTTGGTGTAGGAAACCAATTTTCGCACTTGTGTTGATGTAGGAAACCACTTTTCGCACTTGTGTTAGTGTTGAAACACCACTTTTCGCACATGTGTTGGTGCAGGAAACCACTTTTCGCACTTGTGTTAGTGTTGAAAACCCACTTTTCGCACTTGTGTTGGTGTTGAAAAACCAATTTTCGCACTTGTGTTGGTGTAGGAAACCAATTTTCGCACTTGTGTTGGTGTAGGAAACCACTTTTCGCACTTGTGTTGGTGTAGGAAACCACTTTTCGCACTTGTGTTAGTGTTGAAAACCCACTTTTCGCACTTGTGTTGGTGGAGGAAACCACTTTTCACACTTGTGTTAGTGTTGAAAAACCAATTTTCGCACTTGTGTTGGTGTAGGAAACCAATTTTCGCACTTGTCAACTTGTGCACTTGTCAACTTGTGCATTTGTGCACTTGTGCACTTGTGCACTTGTGCATTTTCGCACGTGTCAACTCATCCTCACTTGTGTTTGTGTAGGAAACCACTTTTCGCACTTGTGTTAGTGTTGAAAAACCACTTTTCGCACATGTGTTGGTGCAGGAAACTACTTTTCGCACTTGTGTTAGTGTTGAAAACCCACTTTTCGCACTTGTGTTGGTGTTGAAAAACCAATTTTCGTACTTGTGTTGGTGTAGGAAACCAATTTTCGCACTTGTGTTGGTGTAGGAAACCACTTTTCGCACTTGTGTTGGTGTAGGAAACCACTTTTCGCACTTGTGTTAGTGTTGAAAAACCCCTTTTCGCACATGTGTTGGTGCAGGAAACCACTTTTCGCACTTGTGTTGGTGTAGGAAACCACTTTTCGCACTTGTGTTAGTGTTGAAAAACCACTTTTCGCTGTGGGAAACCACTTTTCGCACGTGTGTTGGTGCAGGAAACTACTTTTCGCACTTGTGTTAGTGTTGAAAACCCACTTTTCGCACTTGTGTTGGTGGAGGAAACCACTTTTTACACTTGTGTTAGTGTTGAAAAACCAATTTTTGCACTTGTGTTGGTGTCGGAAACCAATTTTCGCACTTGTGTTAGTGTTGAAAAACCACTTTTCGCAAATGTGTTGGTCCTGAAACTACTTTTCGCACTTGTGATAGTGTTGAAAACCCACTTTTCGCACTTGTGTTGGTGTTGAAAAACCAATTTTCGCACCTGTGTTGGTGCAGGAAACCACTTTTCGCACTTGTGGTAGTGTTGAAAACCCACTTTTCGCACTTGTGTTGGTGGAGGATACCACTTTTCGCACTTGTGTTAGTGTTGAAAAACCACTTTTGCACTTGTATTAGTGTGGAAAAAACACTTTTTGCACTTGTGATAGTGTTGAAAAACCACTTTTCGCACTTGTGTTAGTGTTGAAAAACCACTTTTCGCACTTGTGTTGGTGCATGAAACCACTTTTGCACTTGTATTAGTGTGGAAAAAACACTTTTTGCACTTGTGTTAGTGTTGAAAAAACACTTTTCGCACTTGTGTTAGTGTTGAAAAACCACTTTTGCACTTGTATTAGTGTGGAAAAAACACTTTTTGCACTTGTATTAGTGTGGAAAAACCACTTTTCGCACTTGTGTTAGTGTTGAAAAACCACTTTTCGCACTTGTGTTGGTGCAGCACACCACTTTTCACACTTGTGTTAGTGTTGAAAAACCAATTTTCGCACTTGTGTTGGTGTAGGAAACCAATTTTCGCACTTGTGTTAGTGTTGAAAAACCACTTTTCGCACATGTGTTGGTGCAGGAAACTACTTTTCGCACTTGTCATAGTGTTGAAAACCCACTTTTCGCACTGGTGTTGGTGGAGGAAACCACTTTTCACACTTGTGTTCATGTTGAAAAACCAATTTTCGCACTTGTGTTGGTGTAGGAAACCAATTTTCGCACTTGTCAACTTGTGCACTTGTCAACTTGTGCATTTGTGCACTTGTGCACTTGTGCACTTGTGCATTTTCGCACGTGTCAACTCATCCTCACTTGTGTTTGTGTAGGAAACCACTTTTCGCACTTGTGTTAGTGTTGAAAAACCACTTTTCGCACATGTGTTGGTGCAGGAAACTACTTTTTGCACTTGTGTTAGTGTTGAAAACCCACTTTTCGCACTTGTGTTGGTGTTGAAAAACCAATTTTCGCACTTGTGTTGGTGTAGGAAACCAATTTTCGCACTTGTGTTGGTGTAGGAAACCACTTTTCGCACTTGTGTTGGTGTAGGAAACCACTTTTCGCACTTGTGTTAGTGTTGAAAAACCCCTTTTCGCACATGTGTTGGTGCAGGAAACCACTTTTCGCACTTGTGTTGGTGTAGGAAACCACTTTTCGCACTTGTGTTAGTGTTGAAAAACCACTTTTCGCTGTGGGAAACCACTTTTCGCACGTGTGTTGGTGCAGGAAACTACTTTTCGCACTTGTGTTAGTGTTGAAAACCCACTTTTCGCACTTGTGTTGGTGGAGGAAACCACTTTTTACACTTGTGTTAGTGTTGAAAAACCAATTTTTCCACTTGTGTTGGTGTCGGAAACCAATTTGCGCACTTGTGTTAGTGTTGAAAAACCACTTTTCGCACATGTGTTGGTCCTGAAACGACTTTTCGCACTTGTGATAGTGTTGAAAACCCACTTTTCGCACTTGTGTTGGTGTTGAAAAACCAATTTTCGCACCTGTGTTGGTGTAGGAAACCAATTTTCGCACTTGTGTTGGTGTAGGAAACCACTTTTCGCACTTGTGTTGGTGTAGGAAACCACTTTTCGCACTTGTGTTAGTGTTGAAAAACCACTTTTCGCACATGTGTTGGTGCAGGAAACCACTTTTCGCACTTGTGGTAGTGTTGAAAACCCACTTTTCGCACTTGTGTTGGTGGAGGATACCACTTTTCGCACTTGTGTTAGTGTTGAAAAACCACTTTTCGCACTTGTGTTAGTGTTGAAAAACCACTTTTCGCACTTGTGTTGGTGCATGAAACCACTTTTGCACTTGTATTAGTGTGGAAAAAACACTTTTTGCACTTGTGTTAGTGTTGAAAAAACACTTTTCGCACTTGTGTTAGTGTTGAAAAACCACTTTTGCACTTGTATTAGTGTGGAAAAAACACTTTTTGCACTTGTATTAGTGTGGAAAAACCACTTTTCGCACTTGTGTTAGTGTTGAAAAACCACTTTTCGCACTTGTGTTGGTGCAGCACACCACTTTTGCACTTGTATTAGTGTGGAAAAAACACTTTTTGCACTTGTGATAGTGTTGAAAAACCACTTTTCGCACTTGTGTTAGTGTTGAAAAACCACTTTTCGCACTTGTGTTGGTGCAGGAAACCACTTTTGCACTTGTATTAGTGTGGGAAAAACACTTTTTGCACTTGTGTTAGTGTGGAAAAACCACTTTTCGCACTTGTGTTAGTGTTGAAAAACCACTTTTCGCACTTGTGTTGGTGCAGGAAACCACTTTTGCACTTATATTAGTGTGGAAAACCACTTTCCGCACTATTGTTAGTGTTGAAAAACCACTTTTCGCCCTTGTGTTGGTGCAGGAAACCACTTTTGCACCTGTATTAGTGTGGAAAAAACACTTTTTGCACTTGTATTAGTGTGGAAAAAACACTTTTTGCACTTGTGATAGTGTTGAAAAACCACTTTTCGCACTTGTGTTAGTGTTGAAAAACCACTTTTCGCCCTTGTGTTGGTGCAGGAAACCACTTTTGCACTTGTATTAGTGTGGAAAAAACACTTTTCGCACTTGTGTTGGTGCAGGAAACCACTTTTGCACTTGTATTAGTGTGGAAAACCACTTTTCGCACTTGTGTTAGTGTGGAAAAACCACTTTTCGCACTTGTGTTAGTGTTGAAAAACGACCTTTCACACTTGTGTTGGTTTAGGAAACCACTTTTGCACTTGTATTAGTGTGGAAAAACCACTTTTCGCACTTGTGTTAGTGTTGAAAAACCACTTTTCGCACTTGTGTTGGTGCAGGAAACCACTTTTGCACTTGTATTAGTGTGGAAAAACCACTTTTCGCACTTGTGTTAGTGTTGAAAAACCACTTTTCGCACTTGTGTTGGTGCAGGAAACCACTTTTGCACTTGTATTAGTGTGGAAAAAACACTTTTTGCACTTGTGATAGTGTTGAAAAACACTTTTCGCACTTGTGTTGGTGCAGGAAACCACCGTTGCACTTGTATTAGTGTGGAAAAACCATTTCGCACTTGTGTTGGTGTTGAAAAACCACTTTTCGCACTTGTGTTAGTGTTGAAAAACGACTTTTGCACTTGTATTAGTGTGGAAAAAACACTTTTTGCACTTGTATTAGTGTGGAAAAAACACTTTTTGCACTTGTGATAGTGTTGAAAACCCACTTTTCGCACTTGTGTTAGTGTTGAAAAACCACTTTTCGCACTTGTGTTGGTTGAGGAAACCACTTTTGCACTTGTATTAGTGTTGAAAAACCACTTTTTGCACCTGTGATAGTGTTGAAAAACCACTTTTCGCACTTGTGTTAGTGTTGAAAAACCACTTTTCGCACTTGTGTTCGTGTTGAACAACCACTTTTCGCACTTGTGTTGTTGCAGGAAACCACTTTTACACTTGTATTAGTGTGGGAAAAACACTTTTTGCACTTGCGTTAGTGTTGAAAAACTACTTTTCGCACTTGTGTTAGTGTTGAAAAACCACTTTTCGCACTTGTGTTGGTGCAGGAAACCACTTTTGCACTTGTATTAGTGTGGAAAACCACTTTTCGCACTTGTGAATAGTGTTGAAAAACCACTTTTCGCACTTGTGTTAGTGTTGAAAAACCACTTTTCGCACTTGTGTTGGTGCAGGAAACCACTTTTGCACTTGTATTAGTGTGGAAAAACCACTTTTCGCACTTGTGTTAGTGTTGAAAAACCACTTTTCACACATGTGTTGGTGCAGGAAACTACTTTTCGCACTTGTCATAGTGTTGAAAACCCACTTTTCGCACTGGTGTTGGTGGAGGAAACCACTTTTCACACTTGTGTTCGTGTTGAAAAACCAATTTTCGCACTTGTGTTGGTGTAGGAAACCAATTTTCGCACTTGTCAACTTGTGCACTTGTCAACTTGTGCATTTGTGCACTTGTGCACTTGTGCACTTGTGCATTTTCGCACGTGTCAACTCATCCTCACTTGTGTTTGTGTAGGAAACCACTTTTCGCACTTGTGTTAGTGTTGAAAAACCACTTTTGGCACATGTGTTGGTGCAGGAAACTACTTTTCGCACTTGTGTTAGTGTTGAAAACCCACTTTTCGCACTTGTGTTGGTGTTGAAAAACCAATTTTCGCACTTGTGTTGGTGTAGGAAACCAATTTTCGCACTTGTGTTGGTGTAGGAAACCACTTTTCGCACTTGTGTTGGTGTAGGAAACCACTTTTCGCACTTGTGTTAGTGTTGAAAAACCCCTTTTCGCACATGTGTTGGTGCAGGAAACCACTTTTCGCACGTGTGTTGGTGCAGGAAACTACTTTTCGCACTTGTGTTAGTGTTGAAAACCCACTTTTCGCACTTGTGTTGGTGGAGGAAACCACTTTTTACACTTGTGTTAGTGTTGAAAAACCAATTTTTGCACTTGTGTTGGTGTCGGAAACCAATTTTCGCACTTGTGTTAGTGTTGAAAAACCACTTTTCGCACATGTGTTGGTGCAGGAAACTACTTTTCGCACTTGTGATAGTGTTGAAAACCCACTTTTCGCACTTGTGTTGGTGTTGAAAAACCAATTTTCGCACCTGTGTTGGTGTAGGAAACCAATTTTCGCACTTGTGTTGGTGTAGGAAACCACTTTTCGCACTTGTGTTGGTGTAGGAAACCACTTTTCGCACTCGTGTTAGTGTTGAAAAACCACTTTTCGCACATGTGTTGGTGCAGGAAACCACTTTTCGCACTTGTGGTAGTGTTGAAAACCCACTTTTCGCACTTGTGTTGGTGGAGGATACCACTTTTCGCACTTGTGTTAGTGTTGAAAAACCACTTTTCGCACTTATGTTGGTGTAGGAAACACCTTTTCGTTCTTGTGTTATTGTTGAAAACTCACTTTTCGCACTTGTGTTCGTGTAGGAAACTACTTTTCGCACTTGTGTTATTGTTGAAAAACCACTTTTCACACTTGTGTTGGTGGAGGAAACCAATTTTTGCACTTGTATTAGTGTGGAAAAAACCCACTTTTCGCACTTGTGTTCGTTTTGAAAAACCACTTTTCGCACTTGTGTTGGTGTAGGAAACCACTTTTCACACTTGTGTTCGTGTTGAAAAACCACTTTTTGCACTTGTGTTGGTGGAGGAAACCACTTTTCGCACTTGTGTTAGTGTTGAAAAACCACTTAACGCACTTGTGTTGGTGTAGGAAACCACTTTTCGCACTTGTGTTAGTGTTGAAAAACCACTTAACGCACTTGTGTTTGTGTAGGAAACCGATTTTTGCACTTGTGTTAGTGTTGAAAAACCACTTTTCGCACATGTGTTGGTGTTGGAAACCACTTTTCACACTTCTATTAGTGTGGAAAAACCGCTTTTTGCACTTGTGTTAGTGTTGAAAAACCACTTTTCACACTTGTGGTAGTGTTGAAAACCCACTTTTTAGCACTTGTGTTGGTGGAGGAAACCACTTTTCGCACTTGTGTTAGTGTTGAAAAACCACTTTTCGCACTTGTGTTGGTGTAGGAAACACCTTTTCGTTCTTGTGTTATTGTTGAAAACCCACTTTTCGCACTTGTGTTGGTGGAGGAAACCACTTTTCGCACTTGTGTTAGTGATGAAAAACCACTTTTTGCACTTGTGTTGGTGTAGGAAACTACTTTTCGCACTTGTGTTATTGTTGAAAAACCACTTTTCGCACTTGTGTTGGTGGAGGAAACCAATTTTTGCACTTGTATTAGTGTGGAAAAATCCACTTTTCGCACTTGTGTTCGTGTTGAAAAACCACTTTTCGCACTTGTGTTGGTGTAGGAAACCACTTTTCGCACTTGTATTAGTGTGGAAAAACCACTTTTCGCACTTGTGTTGGTGTAGGAAACCACTTTTCGCACATGTGTTGGGGGCAGGAAACCACTTTTGCACTTGTATTAGTGTGGGAAAAACACTTTTTGCACTTGTGTTAGTGTGGAAAAACCACTTTTCGCACTTGTGTTAGTGTTGAAAAACCACTTTTCGCACTTGTGTTGGTGCAGGAAACCACTTTTGCACTTATATTAGTGTGGAAAAACCACTTTCCGCACTATTGTTAGTGTTGAAAAACCACTTTTCGCCCTTGTGTTGGTGCAGGAAACCACTTTTGCACCTGTATTAGTGTGGAAAAAACACTTTTTGCACTTGTATTAGTGTGGAAAAAACACTTTTTGCACTTGTGATAGTGTTGAAAAACCACTTTTCGCACTTGTGTTAGTGTTGAAAAACCACTTTTCGCCCTTGTGTTGGTGCAGGAAACCACTTTTGCACTTGTATTAGTGTGGAAAAAACACTTTTCGCACTTGTGTTGGTGCAGGAAACCACTTTTGCACTTGTATTAGTGTGGAAAACCACTTTTCGCACTTGTGTTAGTGTGGAAAAACCACTTTTCGCACTTGTGTTAGTGTTGAAAAACGACCTTTCACACTTGTGTTGGTTTAGGAAACCACTTTTGCACTTGTATTAGTGTGGAAAAACCACTTTTCGCACTTGTGTTAGTGTTGAAAAACCACTTTTCGCACTTGTGTTGGTGCAGGAAACCACTTTTGCACTTGTATTAGTGTGGAAAAACCACTTTTCGCACTTGTGTTAGTGTTGAAAAACCACTTTTCGCACTTGTGTTGGTGCAGGAAACCACTTTTGCACTTGTATTAGTGTGGAAAAAACACTTTTTGCACTTGTGATAGTGTTGAAAAACACTTTTCGCACTTGTGTTGGTGCAGGAAACCACCGTTGCACTTGTATTAGTGTGGAAAAACCATTTCGCACTTGTGTTGGTGTTGAAAAACCACTTTTCGCACTTGTGTTAGTGTTGAAAAACGACTTTTGCACTTGTATTAGTGTGGAAAAAACACTTTTTGCACTTGTATTAGTGTGGAAAAAACACTTTTTGCACTTGTGATAGTGTTGAAAACCCACTTTTCGCACTTGTGTTAGTGTTGAAAAACCACTTTTCGCACTTGTGTTGGTTGAGGAAACCACTTTTGCACTTGTATTAGTGTTGAAAAACCACTTTTTGCACCTGTGATAGTGTTGAAAAACCACTTTTCGCACTTGTGTTAGTGTTGAAAAACCACTTTTCGCACTTGTGTTCGTGTTGAACAACCACTTTTCGCACTTGTGTTGTTGCAGGAAACCACTTTTACACTTGTATTAGTGTGGGAAAAACACTTTTTGCACTTGCGTTAGTGTTGAAAAACTACTTTTCGCACTTGTGTTAGTGTTGAAAAACCACTTTTCGCACTTGTGTTGGTGCAGGAAACCACTTTTGCACTTGTATTAGTGTGGAAAACCACTTTTCGCACTTGTGAATAGTGTTGAAAAACCACTTTTCGCACTTGTGTTAGTGTTGAAAAACCACTTTTCGCACTTGTGTTGGTGCAGGAAACCACTTTTGCACTTGTATTAGTGTGGAAAAACCACTTTTCGCACTTGTGTTAGTGTTGAAAAACCACTTTTCACACATGTGTTGGTGCAGGAAACTACTTTTCGCACTTGTCATAGTGTTGAAAACCCACTTTTCGCACTGGTGTTGGTGGAGGAAACCACTTTTCACACTTGTGTTCGTGTTGAAAAACCAATTTTCGCACTTGTGTTGGTGTAGGAAACCAATTTTCGCACTTGTCAACTTGTGCACTTGTCAACTTGTGCATTTGTGCACTTGTGCACTTGTGCACTTGTGCATTTTCGCACGTGTCAACTCATCCTCACTTGTGTTTGTGTAGGAAACCACTTTTCGCACTTGTGTTAGTGTTGAAAAACCACTTTTGGCACATGTGTTGGTGCAGGAAACTACTTTTCGCACTTGTGTTAGTGTTGAAAACCCACTTTTCGCACTTGTGTTGGTGTTGAAAAACCAATTTTCGCACTTGTGTTGGTGTAGGAAACCAATTTTCGCACTTGTGTTGGTGTAGGAAACCACTTTTCGCACTTGTGTTGGTGTAGGAAACCACTTTTCGCACTTGTGTTAGTGTTGAAAAACCCCTTTTCGCACATGTGTTGGTGCAGGAAACCACTTTTCGCACGTGTGTTGGTGCAGGAAACTACTTTTCGCACTTGTGTTAGTGTTGAAAACCCACTTTTCGCACTTGTGTTGGTGGAGGAAACCACTTTTTACACTTGTGTTAGTGTTGAAAAACCAATTTTTGCACTTGTGTTGGTGTCGGAAACCAATTTTCGCACTTGTGTTAGTGTTGAAAAACCACTTTTCGCACATGTGTTGGTGCAGGAAACTACTTTTCGCACTTGTGATAGTGTTGAAAACCCACTTTTCGCACTTGTGTTGGTGTTGAAAAACCAATTTTCGCACCTGTGTTGGTGTAGGAAACCAATTTTCGCACTTGTGTTGGTGTAGGAAACCACTTTTCGCACTTGTGTTGGTGTAGGAAACCACTTTTCGCACTCGTGTTAGTGTTGAAAAACCACTTTTCGCACATGTGTTGGTGCAGGAAACCACTTTTCGCACTTGTGGTAGTGTTGAAAACCCACTTTTCGCACTTGTGTTGGTGGAGGATACCACTTTTCGCACTTGTGTTAGTGTTGAAAAACCACTTTTCGCACTTATGTTGGTGTAGGAAACACCTTTTCGTTCTTGTGTTATTGTTGAAAACTCACTTTTCGCACTTGTGTTCGTGTAGGAAACTACTTTTCGCACTTGTGTTATTGTTGAAAAACCACTTTTCACACTTGTGTTGGTGGAGGAAACCAATTTTTGCACTTGTATTAGTGTGGAAAAAACCCACTTTTCGCACTTGTGTTCGTTTTGAAAAACCACTTTTCGCACTTGTGTTGGTGTAGGAAACCACTTTTCACACTTGTGTTCGTGTTGAAAAACCACTTTTTGCACTTGTGTTGGTGGAGGAAACCACTTTTCGCACTTGTGTTAGTGTTGAAAAACCACTTAACGCACTTGTGTTGGTGTAGGAAACCACTTTTCGCACTTGTGTTAGTGTTGAAAAACCACTTAACGCACTTGTGTTTGTGTAGGAAACCACTTTTTGCACTTGTGTTAGTGTTGAAAAACCACTTTTCGCACATGTGTTGGTGTTGGAAACCACTTTTCACACTTCTATTAGTGTGGAAAAACCGCTTTTTGCACTTGTGTTAGTGTTGAAAAACCACTTTTCACACTTGTGGTAGTGTTGAAAACCCACTTTTTAGCACTTGTGTTGGTGGAGGAAACCACTTTTCGCACTTGTGTTAGTGTTGAAAAACCACTTTTCGCACTTGTGTTGGTGTAGGAAACACCTTTTCGTTCTTGTGTTATTGTTGAAAACCCACTTTTCGCACTTGTGTTGGTGGAGGAAACCACTTTTCGCACTTGTGTTAGTGATGAAAAACCACTTTTTGCACTTGTGTTGGTGTAGGAAACTACTTTTCGCACTTGTGTTATTGTTGAAAAACCACTTTTCGCACTTGTGTTGGTGGAGGAAACCAATTTTTGCACTTGTATTAGTGTGGAAAAATCCACTTTTCGCACTTGTGTTCGTGTTGAAAAACCACTTTTCGCACTTGTGTTGGTGTAGGAAACCACTTTTCGCACTTGTATTAGTGTGGAAAAACCACTTTTCGCACTTGTGTTGGTGTAGGAAACCACTTTTCGCACATGTGTTGGGGGCAGGAAACCACTTTTCTCACTTGTGTTAGTGTTGAAAAACCAATTTTCGCACTTGTGTTGGTGTAGGAAACCAATTTTCGCACTTGTGTTGATGTAGGAAACCACTTTTCGCACTTGTGTTAGTGTTGAAACACCACTTTTCGCACATGTGTTGGTGCAGGAAACCACTTTTCGCACTTGTGTTAGTGTTGAAAACCCACTTTTCGCACTTGTGTTGGTGTTGAAAAACCAATTTTCGCACTTGTGTTGGTGTAGGAAACCAATTTTCGCACTTGTGTTGGTGTAGGAAACCACTTTTCGCACTTGTGTTGGTGTAGGAAACCACTTTTCGCACTTGTGTTAGTGTTGAAAACCCACTTTTCGCACTTGTGTTGGTGGAGGAAACCACTTTTCACACTTGTGTTAGTGTTGAAAAACCAATTTTCGCACTTGTGTTGGTGTAGGAAACCAATTTTCGCACTTGTCAACTTGTGCACTTGTCAACTTGTGCATTTGTGCACTTGTGCACTTGTGCACTTGTGCATTTTCGCACGTGTCAACTCATCCTCACTTGTGTTTGTGTAGGAAACCACTTTTCGCACTTGTGTTAGTGTTGAAAAACCACTTTTCGCACATGTGTTGGTGCAGGAAACTACTTTTCGCACTTGTGTTAGTGTTGAAAACCCACTTTTCGCACTTGTGTTGGTGTTGAAAAACCAATTTTCGTACTTGTGTTGGTGTAGGAAACCAATTTTCGCACTTGTGTTGGTGTAGGAAACCACTTTTCGCACTTGTGTTGGTGTAGGAAACCACTTTTCGCACTTGTGTTAGTGTTGAAAAACCCCTTTTCGCACATGTGTTGGTGCAGGAAACCACTTTTCGCACTTGTGTTGGTGTAGGAAACCACTTTTCGCACTTGTGTTAGTGTTGAAAAACCACTTTTCGCTGTGGGAAACCACTTTTCGCACGTGTGTTGGTGCAGGAAACTACTTTTCGCACTTGTGTTAGTGTTGAAAACCCACTTTTCGCACTTGTGTTGGTGGAGGAAACCACTTTTTACACTTGTGTTAGTGTTGAAAAACCAATTTTTGCACTTGTGTTGGTGTCGGAAACCAATTTTCGCACTTGTGTTAGTGTTGAAAAACCACTTTTCGCACATGTGTTGGTCCTGAAACTACTTTTCGCACTTGTGATAGTGTTGAAAACCCACTTTTCGCACTTGTGTTGGTGTTGAAAAACCAATTTTCGCACCTGTGTTGGTGCAGGAAACCACTTTTCGCACTTGTGGTAGTGTTGAAAACCCACTTTTCGCACTTGTGTTGGTGGAGGATACCACTTTTCGCACTTGTGTTAGTGTTGAAAAACCACTTTTGCACTTGTATTAGTGTGGAAAAAACACTTTTTGCACTTGTGATAGTGTTGAAAAACCACTTTTCGCACTTGTGTTAGTGTTGAAAAACCACTTTTCGCACTTGTGTTGGTGCATGAAACCACTTTTGCACTTGTATTAGTGTGGAAAAAACACTTTTTGCACTTGTGTTAGTGTTGAAAAAACACTTTTCGCACTTGTGTTAGTGTTGAAAAACCACTTTTGCACTTGTATTAGTGTGGAAAAAACACTTTTTGCACTTGTATTAGTGTGGAAAAACCACTTTTCGCACTTGTGTTAGTGTTGAAAAACCACTTTTCGCACTTGTGTTGGTGCAGCACACCACTTTTGCACTTGTATTAGTGTGGAAAAAACACTTTTTGCACTTGTGATAGTGTTGAAAAACCACTTTTCGCACTTGTGTTAGTGTTGAAAAACCACTTTTCGCACTTGTGTTGGTGCAGGAAACCACTTTTGCACTTGTATTAGTGTGGGAAAAACACTTTTTGCACTTGTGTTAGTGTGGAAAAACCACTTTTCGCACTTGTGTTAGTGTTGAAAAACCACTTTTCGCACTTGTGTTGGTGCAGGAAACCACTTTTGCACTTATATTAGTGTGGAAAAACCACTTTCCGCACTATTGTTAGTGTTGAAAAACCACTTTTCGCCCTTGTGTTGGTGCAGGAAACCACTTTTGCACCTGTATTAGTGTGGAAAAAACACTTTTTGCACTTGTATTAGTGTGGAAAAAACACTTTTTGCACTTGTGATAGTGTTGAAAAACCACTTTTCGCACTTGTGTTAGTGTTGAAAAACCACTTTTCGCCCTTGTGTTGGTGCAGGAAACCACTTTTGCACTTGTATTAGTGTGGAAAAAACACTTTTCGCACTTGTGTTGGTGCAGGAAACCACTTTTGCACTTGTATTAGTGTGGAAAACCACTTTTCGCACTTGTGTTAGTGTTGAAAAACCACTTTTCGCACTTGTGTTAGTGTTGAAAAACCACTTTTCGAACTTGTGTTGGTGCAGGAAACCACTTTTGCACTTCTATTAGTGTGGAAAAACCACTTTTTGCACTTGTATTAGTGTGCAAAAACCACTTTTCGCACTTGTGTTAGTGTTGAAAAACGACCTTTCGCACTTGTGTTGGTTTAGGAAACCACTTTTGCACTTGTATTAGTGTGGAAAAACCACTTTTCGCACTTGTGTTAGTGTTGAAAAACCACTTTTCGCACTTGTGTTGGTGCAGGAAACCACTTTTGCACTTGTATTAGTGTGGAAAAACCACTTTTCGCACTTGTGTTAGTGTTGAAAAACCACTTTTCGCACTTGTGTTGGTGCAGGAAACCACTTTTGCACTTGTATTAGTGTGGAAAAAACACTTTTTGCACTTGTGATAGTGTTGAAAAACACTTTTCGCACTTGTGTTGGTGCAGGAAACCACCGTTGCACTTGTATTAGTGTGGAAAAACCATTTCGCACTTGTGTTGGTGTTGAAAAACCACTTTTCGCACTTGTGTTAGTGTTGAAAAACCACTTTTGCACTTGTATTAGTGTGGAAAAAACACTTTTTGCACTTGTATTAGTGTGGAAAAAACACTTTTTGCACTTGTGATGGTGTTGAAAACCCACTTTTCGCACTTGTGTTAGTGTTGAAAAACCACTTTTCGCACTTGTGTTGGTTGAGGAAACCACTTTTGCACTTGTATTAGTGTTGAAAAACCACTTTTTGCACCTGTGATAGTGTTGAAAAACCACTTTTCGCACTTGTGTTAGTGTTGAAAAACCACTTTTCGCACTTGTGTTCGTGTTGAACAACCACTTTTCGCACTTGTGTTGTTGCAGGAAACCACTTTTACACTTGTATTAGTGTGGGAAAAACACTTTTTGCACTTGTGTTAGTGCTGAAAAACTACTTTTCGCACTTGTGTTAGTGTTGAAAAACCACTTTTCGCACTTGTGTTGGTGCAGGAAACCACTTTTGCACTTGTATTAGTGTGGAAAAACCACTTTTCGCACTTGTGAATAGTGTTGAAAAACCACTTTTCGCACTTGTGTTAGTGTTGAAAAACCACTTTTCGCACTTGTGTTGGTGCAGGAAACCACTTTTGCACTTGTATTAGTGTGGAAAAACCACTTTTCGCACTTGTGTTAGTGTTGAAAAACCACTTTTCGCACTTGTGTTGGTGCAGGAAACCACTTTTGCACTTGTATTAGTGTCGAAAAAACACTTTTTGCACTTGTGATAGTGTTGAAAAAACACTTTTTGCACTTGTGTTAGTGTTGAAAAACCACTTTTCGCACTTGTGTTGGTGCAGGAAACCACTTTTGCACTTGTATTAGTGTTGAAAAACCACTTTTCGCACTTGTGTTAGTGTTGAAAAACCACTTTTGCACTTCTATTAGTGTGGAAAAAACACTTTTTGCACTTGTATTAGTGTGGAAAAACCACTTTTCGCACTTGTGTTAGTGTTGAAAAACGACCTTTCGCACTTGTGTTGGTTTAGGAAACCACTTTTGCACTTGTATTAGTGTGGAAAAACCACTTTTCGCACTTGTGTTAGTGTTGAAAAACCACTTTTCGCACTTGTGTTGGTGCAGGAAACCACTTTTGCACTTGTATTAGTGTGGAAAAAACACTTTTCGCACTTGTGTTAGTGTTGAAAAACCACTTTTGGACTTGTATTAGTGTGGACAAAACACTTTTTGCACTTGTATTAGTGTGGAAAAACCACTTTTTGCACTTGTGTTAATGTTGAAAAACCACTTTTCGCACTTGTGTTGGTGCAGGAAACCACTTTTGTACTTGTATTAGTGTGGAAAACCACCTTTCGCACTTGTGTTAGTGTTGAAAAACCACTTTTCGCACTTGTGTTAGTGTTGAAAAACCACTTTTCGCACTTGTGTTGGTGCAGGATACCACTTTTGCACTTGTATTAGTGTGGAAAAACCACTTTTTGCACTTGTGAATGGTGTTGAAAAACCACTTTTCGCACTTGTGTTAGTGTTGAAAAACCACTTTTCGCACTGGTGTTGGTGCAGGAAACCACTTTTGCACTTGTATTAGTGTGGACAAAACACTTTTTGCACTTGTGATAGTGTTGAAAAAACACTTTTTGCACTTGTGTTAGTGTTGAAAAACCACTTTTCGCACTTGTGTTGGTGTAGAAAACACCTTTTCGCACTTGTGTTTGTGTTGAAAAACCACTTTTCGAACTTGTGTTGGTGCAGGAGACCACTTTTGCACTTGTATTAGTGTGGAAAAACCACTTTTTGCACTTGTATTAGTGTGGAAAAAACACTTTTTGCACTTGTGTTAGTGTTGAAAAACCACTTTTTGCACTTGCCATAGTGTGGAAAAACCACTTTTGCACTTGTATTAGTGTGGAAAAACCACTTTTCGCACTTGTGTTAGTGTTGAAAAACCACTTTTCGCACTTGTGTTAGTGTTGAAAAACCACTTTTCGCACTTGTGTTAGTGTTGAAAAACCACTTTTGCACTTGTGTTAGTGTTGAAAAACCACTTTTCGCACTTGTGTTAGTGTTGAAAAACCACTTTTCGCACTTGTGTTAGTGTTGAAAAACCACTTTTGCACTTGTGTTAGTGTTGAAAAACCACTTTTCGCACTTGTGTTAGTGTTGAAAAACCACTTTTCGCACTTGTGTTGGTGCAGCAAACCACTTTTGCACTTGTATTATTGTGGACAAAACACTTTTTGCACTTGTGATAATGTTGAAAAACCACTTTTCGCACTTGTGTTAGAGTTGAAAAACCACTTTTCGCACTTGTGTTGGTGCAGGAAACCACTTTTGCACTTGTATAAGTGTGGAAAAAACACTTTTTGCACTTGTGATAGTGTTGAAAAAACACTTTTTGCACTTGTTTTAGTGTTGAAAAACCACTTTTCGCACTTGTGTTAGTGTTGAAAACCCACTTTTTGCATTTGTGTTGGTGCAGGAAACCACTTTTGCACTTATATTAGTGTGGAAAAAACACTTTTTGCACTTGTGATAGTGTTGAAAAAACACTTTTTGCACTTGTGTTAGTGTTGAAAAACCACTTTTCGCACTTGTGTTAGTGTTGAAAAACCACTTTTCGCACTTGTGTTGGTGCAGGAAACCACTTTTGCACTTGTATTAGTGTGGAAAAAACACTTTTTGCACTTGTGTTAGTGTTGAAAAACCACTTTTCGCACTTGTTAGTGTTGAAAAAGCACTTTTGCACTTGTATTAGTGTGGAAAAAACACTTTTTGCACTTGTATTAGTGTGGAAAAACCACTTTTCGCACTTGTGTTAGTGTTGAAAAACCACTTTTCGCACTTGTGTTGGTGCAGGAAACCACTTTTGCACTTGTATTAGTGTGGAAAAACCACTTTTCACACTTGTGTTATTGTTGAAAAACCACTTTTCGCACTTGTGTTGGTGCAGGAAACCACTTTTGCACTTGTATTAGTGTGGAAAACCACTTTTCGCACTTGTGTTAGTGTTGAAAAACCACTTTTAGCACTTGTGTTAGTGTTGAAAAACCACTTTTCGCACTTGTGTTGGTGCAGGAAACCACTTTTGCACTTGTATTAGTGTGGAAAAACACTTTTTGCACTTGTGATAGTGTTGAAAAACCACTTTTCGCACTTGTGTTAGTGTTGAAAAACCACTTTTCGCACTTGTGTTGGTGCAGGAAACCACTTTTGCACTTGTATTAGTGTGGAAAAACCACTTTTTGCACTTGTGTTAGTGTTGAAAAACCACTTTTCGCACTTGTGTTGGTGCAGGAAACCACTTTTGCACTTGTATTAGTGTGGAAAAACTACTTTTCGCACTTGTGTTAGTGTTGAAAAATCACTTTTCGCACTTGTGTTAGTGTTGAAAAATCACTTTTCGCACTTGTGTTAGTGTTGAAAAACCACTTTTCGAACTTGTGTTGGTGCAGGAAACCCTTTTGCACTTGTATTAGTGTGGAAAAAACACTTTTTGCACTTGTGATAGTTTTGAAAAACCACTTTTCGCACCTGTTAGTGTTGAAAAACCACTTTGTGCACATGTGTTGGTGCAGGAAAACCACTTTTGCACTTGTATTAGTGTGGAAAAACCACTTTTCGCACTTGTGTTTGTGTTGAAAAACCACTTTTCGCACTTGTGTTAGTGTTGAAAAACCACTTTTGCACTTGTATTAGTGTGGAAAAAACACTTTTTGCACTTGTATTAGTGTGGAAAACCACTTTTTGCACTTGTGTTAGTGTTGAAAAACCACTTTTCGCACTTGTGTTGGTGCAGGAAACCACTTTTGTACTTGTATTAGTGTGGAAAAACCACCTTTCACACTAGTGTTAGTGTTGAAAAACCACTTTTCGCACTTGTGTTAGTGTTGAAAAACCACTTTTCGCACTTGTGTTGGTGCAGGAAACCACTTTTGCACTTGTATTAGTGTGGAAAAACCACTTTTTGCACCTGTGTTAGTGTTGAAAAACCACTTTTCGCACTTGTGTTAGTGTTGAAAAACCACTTTTTGCACTTGTGTTCGTGTTGAACAACCACTTTTCGCACTTGTGTTGGTGCAGGAAACCACTTTTGCACTTGTATTAGTGTGGGAAAAACACTTTTTGCACTTGTGTTAGTGTTGAAAAACCACTTTTCGCACTTGTGTTAGTGTTGAAAAACCACTTTTGCACTTCTATTAGTGTGGAAAAACCACTTTTTGCACTTGTATTAGTGTGGAAAAACCACTTTTCGCACTTGTGTTAGTGTTGAAAAACGACCTTTCGCACTTGTGTTGGTTTAGGAAACCACTTTTGCACTTGTATTAGTGTGGAAAAACCACTTTTCGCACTTGTGTTAGTGTTGAAAAACCACTTTTCGCACTTGTGTTGGTGCAGGAAACCACTTTTGCACTTGTATTAGTGTGGAAAAACCACTTTTCGCACTTGTGTTAGTGTTGAAAAACCACTTTTCGCACTTGTGATAGTGTTGAAAACCCACTTTTCGCACTTGTGTTAGTGTTGAAAAACCACTTTTCGCACTTGTGTTGGTTGAGGAAACCACTTTTGCACTTGTATTAGTGTTGAAAAACCACTTTTTGCACCTGTGATAGTGTTGAAAAACCACTTTTCGCACTTGTGTTAGTGTTGAAAAACCACTTTTCGCACTTGTGTTCGTGTTGAACAACCACTTTTCGCACTTGTGTTGTTGCAGGAAACCACTTTTACACTTGTATTAGTGTGGGAAAAACACTTTTTGCACTTGTGTTAGTGTTGAAAAACTACTTTTCGCACTTGTGTTAGTGTTGAAAAACCACTTTTCGCACTTGTGTTGGTGCAGGAAACCACTTTTGCACTTGTATTAGTGTGGCAAAACCACTTTTCGCACTTGTGAATAGTGTTGAAAAACCACTTTTCGCACTTGTGTTAGTGTTGAAAAACCACTTTTCGCACTTGTGTTGGTGCAGGAAACTACTTTTGCACTTGTATTAGTGTGGAAAAACCACTTTTCGCACTTGTGTTAGTGTTGAAAAACCACTTTTCGCACTTGTGTTTGTGCAGGAAACCACTTTTGCACTTGTATTAGTGTCGAAAAAACACTTTTTGCACTTGTGATAGTGTTGAAAAAACACTTTTTGCACTTGTGTTAGTGTTGAAAAACCACTTTTCGCACTTGTGTTGGTGCAGGAAACCACTTTTGCACTTGTATTAGTGTTGAAAAACCACTTTTCGCACTTGTGTTAGTGTTGAAAAACCACTTTTGCACTTCTATTAGTGTGGAAAAAACACTTTTTGCACTTGTATTAGTGTGGAAAAACCACTTTTCGCACTTGTGTTAGTGTTGAAAAACGACCTTTCGCACTTGTGTTGGTTTAGGAAACCACTTTTGCACTTGTATTAGTGTGGAAAAACCACTTTTCGCACTTGTGTTAGTGTTGAAAAACCACTTTTCGCACTTGTGTTGGTGCAGGAAACCACTTTTGCACTTGTATTAGTGTGGAAAAACACTTTTCGCACTTTTGTTAGTGTTGAAAAACCACTTTTGGACTTGTATTAGTGTGGACAAAACACTTTTTGCACTTGTATTAGTGTGGAAAAACCACTTTTTGCACTTGTGTTAGTGTTGAAAAACCACTTTTCGCACTTGTGTTGGTGCAGGAAACCACTTTTGTACTTGTATTAGTGTGGAAAACCCCCTTTCGCACTTGTGTTAGTGTTGAAAAACCACTTTTCGCACTTGTGTTAGTGTTGAAAAACCACTTTTCGCACTTGTGTTGGTGCAGGATACCACTTTTGCACTTGTATTAGTGTGGAAAAACCACTTTTCGCACTTGTGAATAGTGTTGAAAAACCACTTTTCGCACTTGTGTTAGTGTTGAAAAACCACTTTTCGCACTTGTGTTGGTGCAGGAAACCACTTTTGCACTTGTATTAGTGTGGACAAAACACTTTTTGCACTTGTGATAGTGTTGAAAAAACACTTTTTGCACTTGTGTTAGTGTTGAAAAACCACTTTTCGCACTTGTGTTGGTGCAGGAAACCACTTTTGCACTTGTATTAGTGTGGAAAAACCACTTTTTGCACTTGTGTTAGTGTTGAAAAACCACTTTTTGCACTTGTGTTAGTGTTGAAAAACCACTTTTGCACTTGTATTAGTGTGGAAAAAACACTTTTTGCACTTGCATTAGTGTGGAAAAACCACTTTTTGCACTTGTGTTAGTGTTGAAAAACCACTTTTCGCACTTGTGTTAGTGTTGAAAAACCACTTTTGGACTTGTATTAGTGTGGACAAAACACTTTTTGCACTTGTATTAGTGTGGAAAAACCACTTTTTGCACTTGTGTTAGTGTTGAAAAACCACTTTTCGCACTTGTGTTGGTGCAGGAAACCACTTTTGTACTTGTATTAGTGTGGAAAACCACCTTTCGCACTTGTGTTAGTGTTGAAAAACCACTTTCGCACTTGTGTTAGTGTTGAAAAACCACTTTTCGCACTTGTGTTGGTGCAGGATACCACTTTTGCACTTGTATTAGTGTGGAAAAACCACTTTTCGCACTTGTGAATAGTGTTGAAAAACCACTTTTCGCACTTGTGTTAGTGTTGAAAAACCACTTTTCGCACTTGTGTTGGTGCAGGAAACCACTTTTGCACTTGTATTAGTGTGGACAAAACACTTTTTGCACTTGTGATAGTGTTGTAAAAACACTTTTTGCACTTGTGTTAGTGTTGAAAAACCACTTTTCGCACTTGTGTTGGTGCAGGAAACCACTTTTGCACTTGTAGTAGTGTGGAAAAACCACTTTTTGCACTTGTGTTAGTGTTGAAAAACCACTTTTTGCACTTGTGTTAGTGTTGAAAAACCACTTTTGCACTTGTATTAGTGTGGAAAAAACACTTTTTGCACTTGTATTAGTGTGGAAAAACCACTTTTTGCACTTGTGTTAGTGTTGAAAAACCACTTTTCGCACTTGTGTTGGTGCAGGAAACCACTTTTGTACTTGTATTAGTGTGGAAAAACCACCTTTCGCACTTGTGTTAGTGTTGAAAAACCACTTTTCGCACTTGTGTTAGTGTTGAAAAACCACTTTTCGCACTTGTGTTGGTGCAGGAAACCACTTTTGCACTTGTATTAGTGTGGAAAAAACACTTTTTGCACTTGTGATAGTGTTGAAAAACCACTTTTCGCACTTGTGTTAGTGTTGAAAAACCACTTTTCGCACTTGTGTTGGTGCAGGAAACCACTTTTGCACTTGTGTTGGTGCAGGAAACCACTTTTGCACTTGTATTAGTGTGGAAAAACACTTTTTGGACTTGTGATAGTGTTGAAAAACCACTTTTCGCACTTGTGTTAGTGTTGAAAAACCACTTTTCGCACTTGTGTTGGTGCAGGAAACCACTTTTGCACTTGTATTAGTGTTGAAAAACCACTTTTCGCACTTGTGTTAGTGTTGAAAAACCACTTTTACACTTGTATTAGTGTGGAAAAAACACTTTTTGCACTTGTATTGGTGTGGAAAAACCACTTTTCGCACTTGTATTAGTGTTGAAAAACGACCTTTTGCACATGTGTTGGTGCAGGAAACCACTTTTGCACTTGTATTAGTGTGGAAAAACCACTTTTCGCACTTGTGTTAGTGTTGAAAAACCACTTTTCGCACTTGTGTTAGAGTTGAAAAACCACTTTTTGCACTTGTGTTAGTGTTGAAAAACCACTTTTCGCACTTGTGTTAGTGTTGAAAAACCACTTTTCGCACTTGTGTTGGTGCAGGAAACCACTTTTGCACTTGTATTAGTGTGGAAAAACACTTTTTGCACTTGTGATAGTGTTGAAAAAACACTTTTTGCACTTGTGTTAGTGTTGAAAAACCACTTGTCGCACTTGTGTTAGTGTTGAAAAACCACTTTTCGCACTTGTGTTGGTGCAGGAAACCACTTTTGCACTTGTATTAGTGTGGAAAAACCACTTTTTGCACTTGTGTTAGTGTTGAAAAACCACTTTTCGCACTTGTGTTAGTGTTGAAAAACCACTTTTGCACTTGTATTAGTGTGGAAAAAACACTTTTTGCACTTGTATTAGTGTGGAAAAACCACTTTTTGCACTTGTGTTAGTGTTGAAAAACCACTTTTCGCACTTGTGTTGGTGCAGAAAACCACTTTTGTACTTGTATTAGTGTTGAAAAACCACCTTTCGCACTTGTGTTAGTGTTGAAAAACCACTTTTCGCACTTGTGTTAGTGTTGAAAAACCACTTTTCGCACTTGTGTTGGTGCAGGAAACCACTTTTGCACTTGTATTCGTGTGGAAAAACACTTTTTGCACTTGTGTTGGTGCAGGAAACCAGTTTTGCACTTGTATTAGTGTGGAAAAACCACTTTTTGTACCTGTGATAGTGTGGAAAAACCACTTTTCACACTTGTGTTAGTGTTGAAAAGCCACTTTTCGCACTTGGGTTCGTGTTGAACAACCACTTTTCGCACTTGTGTTGGTGCAGGAAACCACTTTTGCACTTGTATTAGTGTGGAAAAAACGCTTTTTGCACTTGTGTTCGTGTTGAAAAACCACTTTTCGCACTTGTGTTCGTGTTGAACAACCACTTTTCGCACTTGTGTTGGTGCAGGAAACCACTTTTGCACTTGTATTAGTGTGGAAAAAACACTTTTTGCACTTGTGTTAGTGTTGAAAAACGACTTTTCGCACTTGTGTTGGTGCAGGAAACCACTTTTGCACTTGTATTAGTGTGGAAAAACCACTTTTCGCACTTGTGTTAGTGTTGAAAAACCACTTTTCGCACTTGTGTTAGAGTTGAAAAACCACTTTTCGCACTTGTGTTGGTGCAGGAAACCACTTTTGCACTTGTATTAGTGTGGAAAAAACACTTTTTGCACTTGTGATAGTGTTGAAAAAACACTTTTTGCACTTGTGTTAGTGTTGAAAAACCACTTTTCGCAGTTGTGTTAGTGTTGAAAAACCACTTTTCGCACTTGTGTTGGTGCAGGAAACCACTTTTGCACTTGTATTAGTGTGGAAAAACCATTTTTCGCACTTGTGTTAGTGTTGAAAAACCACTTTTCACACTTGTTTTAGTGTTGAAAAACCACTTTTCGCACTTGTATTAGTGTGGAAAAACCACTTTTTGCACTTGTGTTAGTGTTGAAAAACCACTTTTTGCACTTGTGATAGTGTTGAAAAACCACTTTTCGCGCTTGTGTTGGTGCAGGAAACCACTTTTGCACTTGTATTAGTGTGGACAAAACACTTTTTGCACTTGTGATAGTGTTGAAAAAACACTTTTTGCACTTGTGTTAGTGTTGAAAAACCACTTTTCGCACTTGTGTTAGTGTTGAAAAACCACTTTTCGCACTTGTATTGGTGCAGGAAACCACTTTTGCACTTGTATTAGTGTGGAAAAACCCATTTTTCGCACTTGTGTTAGTGTTGAAAAACACTTTTTGCACTTGTGTTGGTGCAGGAAACCAGTTTTGCACTTGTATTAGTGTGGAAAAACCACTTTTTGTACCTGTGATAGTGTGGAAAAACCACTTTTCGCACTCGTGTTAGTGTTGAAAAACCACTTTTCGCACTTGTGTTCGTGTTGAACAACCACTTTTCGCACTTGTGTTGGTGCAGGAAACCACTTTTGCACTTGTATTAGTGTGGAAAAAACGCTTTTTGCACTTGTGTTCGTGTTGAAAAACCACTTTTCGCACTTGTGTTCGTGTTGAACAACCACTTTTCGCACTTGTGTTGGTGCAGGAAACCACTTTTGCACTTGTATTAGTGTGGAAAAAACACTTTTTGCACTTGTGTTAGTGTTGAAAAACGACCTTTCGCACTTGTGTTGGTGCAGGAAACCACTTTTGCACTTGTATTAGTGTGGCAAAACCACTTTTCGCACTTGTGTTAGTGTTGAAAAACCACTTTTCGCACTTGTGTTAGAGTTGAAAAACCACTTTTCGCACTTGTGTTGGTGCAGGAAACCACTTTTGCACTTGTATTAGTGTGGAAAAAACACTTTTTGCACTTGTGATAGTGTTGAAAAAACACTTTTTGCACTTGTGTTAGTGTTGAAAAACCACTTTTCGCAGTTGTGTTAGTGTTGAAAAACCACTTTTCGCACTTGTGTTGGTGCAGGAAACCACTTTTGCACTTGTATTAGTGTGGAAAAACCATTTTTCGCACTTGTGTTAGTGTTGAAAAACCACTTTTCACACTTGTTTTAGTGTTGAAAAACCACTTTTCGCACTTGTATTAGTGTGGAAAAACCACTTTTTGCACTTGTGTTAGTGTTGAAAAACCACTTTTTGCACTTGTGATAGTGTTGAAAAACCACTTTTCGCGCTTGTGTTAGTGTTGAAAAACCACTTTTCGCGCTTGTGTTGGTGCAGAAAACCACTTTTGCACTTGTATTAGTGTGGACAAAACACTTTTTGCACTTGTGATAGTGTTGAAAAAACACTTTTTGCACTTGTGTTAGTGTTGAAAAACCACTTTTCGCGCTTGTGTTGGTGCAGGAAACCACTTTTGCACTTGTATTAGTGTGGACAAAACACTTTTTGCACTTGTGATAGTGTTGAAAAAACACTTTTTGCACTTGTGTTAGTGTTGAAAAACCACTTTTCGCACTTGTGTTAGTGTTGAAAAACCACTTTTCGCACTTGTATTGGTGCAGGAAACCACTTTTGCACTTGTATTAGTGTGGAAAAACCATTTTTCGCACTTGTGTTAGTGTTGAAAAACCACTTTTCACACTTGTTTTAGTGTTGAAAAACCACTTTTCGCACTTGTATTAGTGTGGAAAAACCACTTTTTGCACTTGTGTTAGTGTTGAAAAACCACTTTTTGCACTTGTGATAGTGTTGGAAAACCACTTTTCGCGCTTGTGTTGGTGCAGAAAACCACTTTTGCACTTGTATTAGTGTGGACAAAACACTTTTTGCACTTGTGATAGTGTTGAAAAAACACTTTTTGCACTTGTGTTAGTGTTGAAAAACCACTTTTCGCACTTGTGTTGGTGCAGGAAACCACTTTTGCACTTGTATTAGTGTGGAAAAACCACTTTTTGCACTTGTGTTAGTGTTGAAAAACCACTTTTTGCACTTGTGTTAGTGTTGAAAAACCACTTTTGCACTTGTATTAGTGTGGAAAAAACACTTTTTGCACTTGCATTAGTGTGGAAAAACCACTTTTTGCACTTGTGTTAGTGTTGAAAAACCACTTTTCGCACTTGTGTTAGTGTTGAAAAACCACTTTTGGACTTGTATTAGTGTGAACAAAACACTTTTTGCACTTGTATTAGTGTGGAAAAACCACTTTTTGCACTTGTGTTAGTGTTGAAAAACCACTTTTCGCACTTGTGTTGGTGCAGGAAACCACTTTTGTACTTGTATTAGTGTGGAAAACCACCTTTCGCACTTGTGTTAGTGTTGAAAAACCACTTTCGCACTTGTGTTAGTGTTGAAAAACCACTTTTCGCACTTGTGTTGGTGCAGGATACCACTTTTGCACTTGTATTAGTGTGGACAAAACACTTTTTGCACTTGTGATAGTGTTGTAAAAACACTTTTTGCACTTGTGTTAGTGTTGAAAAACCACTTTTCGCACTTGTGTTGGTGCAGGAAACCACTTTTGCACTTGTATTAGTGTGGAAAAACCACTTTTTGCACTTGTGTTAGTGTTGAAAAACCACTTTTTGCACTTGTGTTAGTGTTGAAAAACCACTTTTGCACTTGTATTAGTGTGGAAAAAACACTTTTTGCACTTGTATTAGTGTGGAAAAACCACTTTTTGCACTTGTGATAGTGTTGAAAAAACACTTTTTGCACTTGTGTTAGTGTTGAAAAACCACTTTTCGCAGTTGTGTTAGTGTTGAAAAACCACTTTTCGCACTTGTGTTGGTGCAGGAAACCACTTTTGCACTTGTATTAGTGTGGAAAAACCATTTTTCGCACTTGTGTTAGTGTTGAAAAACCACTTTTCACACTTGTTTTAGTGTTGAAAAACCACTTTTCGCACTTGTATTAGTGTGGAAAACCACATTTTGCACTTGTGTTAGTGTTGAAAAACCACTTTTTGCACTTGTGATAGTGTTGAAAAACCACTTTTCGCGCTTGTGTTGGTGCAGGAAACCACTTTTGCACTTGTATTAGTGTGGACAAAACACTTTTTGCACTTGTGATAGTGTTGAAAAAACACTTTTTGCACTTGTGTTAGTGTTGAAAAACCACTTTTCGCACTTGTGTTAGTGTTGAAAAACCACTTTTCGCACTTGTATTGGTGCAGGAAACCACTTTTGCACTTGTATTAGTGTGGAAAAACCATTTTTCGCACTTGTGTTAGTGTTGAAAAACCACTTTTCACACTTGTTTTAGTGTTGAAAAACCACTTTTCGCACTTGTATTAGTGTGGAAAAACCACTTTTTGCACTTGTGTTAGTGTTGAAAAACCACTTTTTGCACTTGTGATAGTGTTGGAAAACCACTTTTCGCGCTTGTGTTGGTGCAGAAAACCACTTTTGCACTTGTATTAGTGTGGACAAAACACTTTTTGCACTTGTGATAGTGTTGAAAAAACACTTTTTGCACTTGTGTTAGTGTTGAAAAACCACTTTTCGCACTTGTGTTGGTGCAGGAAACCACTTTTGCACTTGTATTAGTGTGGAAAAACCACTTTTTGCACTTGTGTTAGTGTTGAAAAACCACTTTTTGCACTTGTGTTAGTGTTGAAAAACCACTTTTGCACTTGTATTAGTGTGGAAAAAACACTTTTTGCACTTGCATTAGTGTGGAAAAACCACTTTTTGCACTTGTGTTAGTGTTGAAAAACCACTTTTCGCACTTGTGTTAGTGTTGAAAAACCACTTTTGGACTTGTATTAGTGTGGACAAAACACTTTTTGCACTTGTATTAGTGTGGAAAAACCACTTTTTGCACTTGTGTTAGTGTTGAAAAACCACTTTTCGCACTTGTGTTGCTGCAGGAAACCACTTTTGTACTTGTATTAGTGTGGAAAACCACCTTTCGCACTTGTGTTAGTGTTGAAAAACCACTTTCGCACTTGTGTTAGTGTTGAAAAACCACTTTTCGCACTTGTGTTGGTGCAGGATACCACTTTTGCACTTGTATTAGTGTGGACAAAACACTTTTTGCACTTGTGATAGTGTTGTAAAAACACTTTTGCACTTGTGTTAGTGTTGAAAAACCACTTTTCGCACTTGTGTTGGTGCAGGAAACCACTTTTGCACTTGTATTAGTGTGGAAAAACCACTTTTTGCACTTGTGTTAGTGTTGAAAAACCACTTTTTGCACTTGTGTTAGTGTTGAAAAACCACTTTTGCACTTGTATTAGTGTGGAAAAAACACTTTTTGCACTTGTATTAGTGTGGAAAAACCACTTTTTGCACTTGTGTTAGTGTTGAAAAACCACTTTTCGCACTTGTGTTGGTGCAGGAAACCACTTTTGTACTTGTATTAGTGTGGAAAAACCACCTTTCGCACTTGTGTTAGTGTTGAAAAACCACTTTTCGCACTTGTGTTAGTGTTGAAAAACCACTTTTCGCACTTGTGTTGGTGCAGGAAACCACTTTTGCACTTGTATTAGTGTGGAAAAAACACTTTTTGCACTTGTGATATTGTTGAAAAACCACTTTTCGCACTTGTGTTAGTGTTGAAAAACCACTTTTCGCACTTGTGTTGGTGCAGGAAACCACTTTTGCACTTGTGTTGGTGCAGGAAACCACTTTTGCACTTGTATTAGTGTGGAAAAACACTTTTTGGACTTGTGATAGTGTTGAAAAACCACTTTTCGCACTTGTGTTAGTGTTGAAAAACCACTTTTCGCACTTGTGTTGGTGCAGGAAACCACTTTTGCACTTGTATTAGTGTTGAAAAACCACTTTTCGCACTTGTGTTAGTGTTGAAAAACCACTTTTACACTTGTATTAGTGTGGAAAAAACACTTTTTGCACTTGTATTGGTGTGGAAAAACCACTTTTCGCACTTGTGTTAGTGTTGAAAAACGACCTTTTGCACATGTGTTGGTGCAGGAAACCACTTTTGCACTTGTATTAGTGTGGAAAAACCACTTTTCGCACTTGTGTTAGTGTTGAAAAACCACTTTTCGCACTTGTGTTAGAGTTGAAAAACCACTTTTTGCACTTGTGTTAGTGTTGAAAAACCACTTTTCGCACTTGTGTTAGTGTTGAAAAACCACTTTTCGCACTTGTGTTGGTGCAGGAAACCACTTTTGCACTTGTATTAGTGTGGAAAAAACACTTTTTGCACTTGTGATAGTGTTGAAAAAACACTTTTTGCACTTGTGTTAGTGTTGAAAAACCACTTGTCGCACTTGTGTTAGTGTTGAAAAACCACTTTTCGCACTTGTGTTGGTGCAGGAAACCACTTTTGCACTTGTATTAGTGTGGAAAAACCACTTTTTGCACTTGTGTTAGTGTTGAAAAACCACTTTTCGCACTTGTGTTAGTGTTGAAAAACCACTTTTGCACTTGTATTAGTGTGGAAAAAACACTTTTTGCACTTGTATTAGTGTGGAAAAACCACTTTTTGCACTTGTGTTAGTGTTGAAAAACCACTTTTCGCACTTGTGTTGGTGCAGAAAACCACTTTTGTACTTGTATTAGTGTTGAAAAACCACCTTTCGCACTTGTGTTAGTGTTGAAAAACCACTTTTCGCACTTGTGTTAGTGTTGAAAAACCACTTTTCGCACTTGTGTTGGTGCAGGAAACCACTTTTGCACTTGTATTCGTGTGGAAAAACACTTTTTGCACTTGTGTTGGTGCAGGAAACCAGTTTTGCACTTGTATTAGTGTGGAAAAACCACTTTTTGTACCTGTGATAGTGTGGAAAAACCACTTTTCGCACTTGTGTTAGTGTTGAAAAACCACTTTTCGCACTTGTGTTCGTGTTGAACAACCACTTTTCGCACTTGTGTTGGTGCAGGAAACCACTTTTGCACTTGTATTAGTGTGGAAAAAACGCTTTTTGCACTTGTGTTCGTGTTGAAAAACCACTTTTCGCACTTGTGTTCGTGTTGAACAACCACTTTTCGCACTTGTGTTGGTGCAGGAAACCACTTTTGCACTTGTATTAGTGTGGAAAAAACACTTTTTGCACTTGTGTTAGTGTTGAAAAACGACCTTTCGCACTTGTGTTGGTGCAGGAAACCACTTTTGCACTTGTATTAGTGTGGAAAAACCACTTTTCGCACTTGTGTTAGTGTTGAAAAACCACTTTTCGCACTTGTGTTAGAGTTGAAAAACCACTTTTCGCACTTGTGTTGGTGCAGGAAACCACTTTTGCACTTGTATTAGTGTGGAAAAAACACTTTTTGCACTTGTGATAGTGTTGAAAAAACACTTTTTGCACTTGTGTTAGTGTTGAAAAACCACTTTTCGCAGTTGTGTTAGTGTTGAAAAACCACTTTTCGCACTTGTGTTGGTGCAGGAAACCACTTTTGCACTTGTATTAGTGTGGAAATACCATTTTTCGCACTTGTGTTAGTGTTGAAAAACCACTTTTAACACTTGTTTTAGTGTTGAAAAACCACTTTTCGCACTTGTATTAGTGTGGAAAAACAACTTTTTGCACTTGTGTTAGTGTTGAAAAACCACTTTTTGCACTTGTGATAGTGTTGAAAAACCACTTTTCGCGCTTGTGTTGGTGCAGGAAACCACTTTTGCACTTGTATTAGTGTGGACAAAACACTTTTTGCACTTGTGATAGTGTTGAAAAAACACTTTTTGCACTTGTGTTAGTGTTGAAAAACCACTTTTCGCACTTGTGTTAGTGTTGAAAAACCACTTTTCGCACTTGTATTGGTGCAGGAAACCACTTTTGCACTTGTATTAGTGTGGAAAAACCATTTTTCGCACTTGTGTTAGTGTTGAAAAACCACTTTTCACACTTGTTTTAGTGTTGAAAAACCACTTTTCGCACTTGTATTAGTGTGGAAAAACCACTTTTTGCACTTGTGTTAGTGTTGAAAAACCACTTTTTGCACTTGTGATAGTGTTGGAAAACCACTTTTCGCGCTTGTGTTGGTGCAGGAAACCACTTTTGCACTTGTATTAGTGTGGACAAAACACTTTTTGCACTTGTGATAGTGTTGAAAAAACACTTTTTGCACATGTGTTAGTGTTGAAAAACCACTTTTCGCACTTGTGTTGGTGCAGGAAACCACTTTTGCACTTGTATTAGTGTGGAAAACCACTTTTTGCACTTGTGTTAGTGTTGAAAAACCACTTTTCGCACTTGTGTTAGTGTTGAAAAACCACTTTTGCACTTGTATTATTGTGGAAAAAACACTTTTTTCACTTGTATTAGTGTGGAAAAACCACTTTTCGTACTTGTGTTAGTGTTGAAAAACCACTTTTCGCACTTGTGTTGGTGCAGGAAACCACTTTTGCACTTGTATTAGTGTGGAAAAACCACTTTTCGCACTTGTGTTAGTGTTGAAAAACCACTTTTCGCACTTGTGTTAGTGTTGAAAAACCACTTTTCGCACTTGTGTTGGTGCAGGAAACCACTTTTGCACTTGTATTAGTGTGGAAAAACCACTTTTTGCACTTGTGATAGTGTTGAAAAACCACTTTTCGCACTTGTGTTGGTGCAGGAAACCACTTTTGCACTTGTATTAGTGTGGAAAAACCACTTTTCGCACTTGTGTTAGTGTTGAAAAACCACTTTTCGCACTTGTGTTGGTGCAGGAAACCACTTTTGCACTTGTATTAGTGTGGAAAAACCACTTTTTGCACTTGTGTTAGTGTTGAAAAACCACTTTTCGCACTTGTGTTGGTGTAGGAAACACCTTTTCGTTCTTGTGTTAGTGTTGAAAACTCAATTTTCGCACTTGTGTTGGTGTAGGAAACCACTTTTCGCACAAGTGTTGGTGTAGGAAAAACTACTTTTCGCACTTGTGTTAGTGTTGAAAAACCACTTTTCCCTGTGGGAAACCACTTTTCGCACATGTGTTGGTGCAGGAAACTACTTTTCGCACTTGTGTTATTGTTGAAAAACCACTTTTCGCAATTGTGGTTGTGGAGGAAACCAATTTTTGCACTTGTATTAGTGTGGAAAAACCACTTTTCGCACTTGTGTTAGTGTTGAAAATCCACTTTTCGCACTTGTGTTGGTGTCGGAAACCACTTTTCACACTTGTGTTCGTGTAGGAAACCACTTTTCACACTTGTGTTAGTGTTGAAAAACCAATTTTCGCACTTGTGTTGGTGTAGGAAACCAATTTTCGCACTTGTCAACTTGTGCACTTATCAACTTGTGCATTTGTGCACTTGTGCACTTGTGCACTTGTGCATTTTCGCACGTGTCAACTCATCCTCACTTGTGTTTGTGTAGGGAACCACTTTTTGCACTTGTGTTAGTGTTGAAAAACCACTTTTCGCACATGTGTTGGTGCAGGAAACTACTTTTCGCACTTGTGTTGTTGTAGGAAACCACTTTTCGCACTTGTGTTAGTGTTGAAAAACCATTTTTCGCACCTGTGTTGGTGTTGAAAAACCAATTTTCGCACTTGTGTTGGTGTAGGAAACCAATTTTCGCACTTGTGTTGGTGTAGGAAACCACTTTTCGCACTTGTGTTGGTGTAGGAAACCACTTTTCGCACTTGTGTTAGTGTTGAAAAACCACTTTTCGCACATGTGTTGGTGCAGGAAACCACTTTTCGCACTTGTGTCGGTGTAGGAAACCACTTTTCGCACTTGTGTTGGTGTTGAAAAACCACTTTTCACTGTGGGAAACCACTTTTCGCACATGTGTTGGTGCAGGAAAACTACTTTTCGCACTTGTGTTACTGTTGAAAACCCACTTTTCGCACTTGTGTTGGTGGAGGAAACCACTTTTCACACTTGTTTTAGTGTTGAAAAACCAATTTTCGCACTTGTGTTGGTGTAGGAAACCAATTTTCGCACTTGTGTTAGTGTTGAAAAACCACTTTTCGCACATGTGTTGGTGCAGGAAACTACTTTTCACACTTGTCATAGTGTTGAAAACCCACTTTTCGCACTGGTGTTGGTGGAGGAAACCACTTTTCACACTTGTGTTCGTGTTGAAAAACCAATTTTCGCACTTGTGTTGGTGTAGGAAACCAATTTTCGCACTTGTCAACTTGTGCATTTGTGCACTTGTGCATTTTCGCTCATGTCAACTCATCCTGACTTGTGTTTGTGTAGGAAACCACTTTTTGCACTTGAGTTAGTGTTGAAAAACCACTTTTCGCACATGTGTTGGTGCAGGAAACTACTTTCGCACTTGTGTTAGTTTTGAAAAACCACTTTTCGCACTTGTGTTAGTGTTGAAAAACCACTTTTCGCACTTGTGTTGGTGCAGGAAACCACTTTTGCACTTGTATTAGTGTGGACAAAAACACTTTTTGCACTTGTGATAGTGTTGAAAAACCACTTTTCGCACTTGTGTTAGTGTTGAAAAACCACTTTTCGCACTTGTGTTGGTGCAGGAAACCACTTTTGCACTTGTATTAGTGTGGAAAAACCACTTTTCGCACTTGTGTTAGTGTTGAAAAACCACTTTTCGCACTTGTGTTAGAGTTGAAAAACCACTTTTCGCACTTGTGTTGGTGCAGGAAACCACTTTTGCACTTGTATTAGTGTGGAAAAAACACTTTTTGCACTTGTGATAGTGTTGAAAAAACACTTTTTGCACTTGTGTTAGTGTTGAAAAACCACTTTTCGCAGTTGTGTTAGTGTTGAAAAACCACTTTTCGCACTTGTGTTGGTGCAGGAAACCACTTTTGCACTTGTATTAGTGTGGAAAAACCATTTTTCGCACTTGTGTTAGTGTTGAAAAACGACTTTTCACAC
Source organism: Myxine glutinosa (assembly GCF_964187855.1). NCBI lineage: Eukaryota > Metazoa > Chordata > Myxini > Myxiniformes > Myxinidae > Myxine > Myxine glutinosa. The sequence goes on along the minus strand of NC_136264.1, from coordinate 84,166,911 downwards.
TTGTTTTAGTGTTGAAAAACCACTTTTCGCACTTGTATTAGTGTGGAAAAACCACTTTTTGCACTTGTGTTAGTGTTGAAAAACCACTTTTTGCACTTGTGATAGTGTTGAAAAACCACTTTTCGCGCTTGTGTTGGTGCAGGAAACCACTTTTGCACTTGTATTAGTGTGGACAAAACACTTTTTGCACTTGTGATAGTGTTGAAAAAACACTTTTTGCACTTGTGTTAGTGTTGAAAAACCACTTTTCGCACTTGTGTTAGTGTTGAAAAACCACTTTTCGCACTTGTATTGGTGCAGGAAACCACTTTTGCACTTGTATTAGTGTGGAAAAACCATTTTTCGCACTTGTGTTAGTGTTGAAAAACCACTTTTCATACTTGTTTTAGTGTTGAAAAACCACTTTTCGCACTTGTATTAGTGTGGAAAAACCACTTTTTGCACTTGTGTTAGTGTTGAAAAACCACTTTTTGCACTTGTGATAGTGTTGGAAAACCACTTTTCGCGCTTGTGTTGGTGCAGGAAACCACTTTTGCACTTGTATTAGTGTGGACAAAACACTTTTTGCACTTGTGATAGTGTTGAAAAAACACTTTTTGCACTTGTGTTAGTGTTGAAAAACCACTTTTCGCACTTGTGTTGGTGCAGGAAACCACTTTTGCACTTGTATTAGTGTGGAAAACCACTTTTTGCACTTGTGTTAGTGTTGAAAAACCACTTTTCGCACTTGTGTTAGTGTTGAAAAACCACTTTTGCACTTGTATTATTGTGGAAAAAACACTTTTTGCACTTGTATTAGTGTGGAAAAACCACTTTTCGCACTTGTGTTAGTGTTGAAAAACCACTTTTCGCACTTGTGTTGGTGCAGGAAACCACTTTTGCACTTGTATTAGTGTGGAAAAACCACTTTTCGCACTTGTGTTAGTGTTGAAAAACCACTTTTCGCACTTGTGTTAGTGTTGAAAAACCACTTTTCGCACTTGTGTTGGTGCAGGAAACCACTTTTGCACTTGTATTAGTGTGGAAAAACCACTTTTTGCACTTGTGATAGTGTTGAAAAACCACTTTTCGCACTTGTGTTGGTGCAGGAAACCACTTTTGCACTTGTATTAGTGTGGAAAAACCACTTTTCGCACTTGTGTTAGTGTTGAAAAACCACTTTTCGCACTTGTGTTGGTGCAGGAAACCACTTTTGCACTTGTATTAGTGTGGAAAAACCACTTTTTGCACTTGTGTTAGTGTTGAAAAACCACTTTTCGCACTTGTGTTGGTGTAGGAAACACCTTTTCGTTCTTGTGTTAGTGTTGAAAACTCAATTTTCGCACTTGTGTTGGTGTAGGAAACCACTTTTCGCACAAGTGTTGGTGTAGGAAAAACTACTTTTCGCACTTGTGTTAGTGTTGAAAAACCACTTTTCCCTGTGGGAAACCACTTTTCGCACATGTGTTGGTGCAGGAAACTACTTTTCGCACTTGTGTTATTGTTGAAAAACCACTTTTCGCAATTGTGGTTGTGGAGGAAACCAATTTTTGCACTTGTATTAGTGTGGAAAAACCACTTTTCGCACTTGTGTTAGTGTTGAAAATCCACTTTTCGCACTTGTGTTGGTGTCCGAAACCACTTTTCACACTTGTGTTCGTGTAGGAAACCACTTTTCGCACAAGTGTTGATGTAGGAAAAACCACTTTTCGCACTTGTGTTAGTGTTGAAAAACCACCTTTCGCTGTGGGAAACCACTTTTCGCACATGTGTTGGTGCAGGAAACTACTTTTTGCACTTGTGTTAGTGTTGAAAACCCACTTTTCGCACTTGTGTTGGTGGAGGAAACCACTTTTCACACTTGTGTTAGTGTTGAAAAACCAATTTTCGCACTTGTGTTGGTGTAGGAAACCAATTTTCGCACTTGTCAACTTGTGCACTTATCAACTTGTGCATTTGTGCACTTGTGCACTTGTGCACTTGTGCATTTTCGCACGTGTCAACTCATCCTCACTTGTGTTTGTGTAGGGAACCACTTTTTGCACTTGTGTTAGTGTTGAAAAACCACTTTTCGCACATGTGTTGGTGCAGGAAACTACTTTTCGCACTTGTGTTGTTGTAGGAAACCACTTTTCGCACTTTTGTTAGTGTTGAAAAACCATTTTTCGCACCTGTGTTGGTGTTGAAAAACCAATTTTCGCACTTGTGTTGGTGTAGGAAACCAATTTTCGCACTTGTGTTGGTGTAGGAAACCACTTTTCGCACTTGTGTTGGTGTAGGAAACCACTTTTCGCACTTGTGTTAGTGTTGAAAAACCACTTTTCGCACATGTGTTGGTGCAGGAAACCACTTTTCGCACTTGTGTCGGTGTAGGAAACCACTTTTCGCACTTGTGTTGGTGTTGAAAAACCACTTTTCACTGTGGGAAACCACTTTTCGCACATGTGTTGGTGCAGGAAAACTACTTTTCGCACTTGTGTTACTGTTGAAAACCCACTTTTCGCACTTGTGTTGGTGGAGGAAACCACTTTTCACACTTGTTTTAGTGTTGAAAAACCAATTTTCGCACTTGTGTTGGTGTAGGAAACCAATTTTCGCACTTGTGTTAGTGTTGAAAAACCACTTTTCGCACATGTGTTGGTGCAGGAAACTACTTTTCACACTTGTCATAGTGTTGAAAACCCACTTTTCGCACTGGTGTTGGTGGAGGAAACCACTTTTCACACTTGTGTTCGTGTTGAAAAACCAATTTTCGCACTTGTGTTGGTGTAGGAAACCAATTTTCGCACTTGTCAACTTGTGCATTTGTGCACTTGTGCATTTTCGCTCATGTCAACTCATCCTGACTTGTGTTTGTGTAGGAAACCACTTTTTGCACTTGTGTTAGTGTTGAAAAACCACTTTTCGCACATGTGTTGGTGCAGGAAACTACTTTCGCACTTGTGTTAGTTTTGAAAAACCACTTTTCGCACTTGTGTTAGTGTTGAAAAACCACTTTTCGCACTTGTGTTGGTGCAGGAAACCACTTTTGCACTTGTATTAGTGTGGACAAAAACACTTTTTGCACTTGTGATAGTGTTGAAAAACCACTTTTCGCACTTGTGTTAGTGTTGAAAAACCACTTTTCGCACTTGTGTTGGTGCAGGAAACCACTTTTGCACTTGTATTAGTGTGGAAAAAACACTTTTTGCACTTGTGTTAGTGTTGAAAAAACACTTTTCGCACTTGTGTTCGTGTTGAAAAATCACTTTTGCACTTGTATTAGTGTGGAAAAAACACTTTTTGCACTTGTATTAGTGTGGAAAAACCACTTTTCGCACTTGTGTTGGTGCAGGAAACCACTTTTGCACTTGTATTAGTGTGGAAAAACCACTTTTCGCACTTGTGTTAGTGTTGAAAAACCACTTTTCCCACTTGTGTTGGTGCAGGAAACCACTTTTGCACTTGTATTATTGTGGAAAAACCACTTTTCGCACTTGTGTTAGTGTTGAAAAACCACTTTTCGCACTTGTGTTAGTGTTGAAAAACCACTTTTCGCACTTGTGTTGGTGCAGGAAACCACTTTTCGCACAAGTGTTGGTGTAGGAAAAACTACTTTTCGCACTTGTGTTAGTGTTGAAAAACCACTTTTCCCTGTGGGAAACCACTTTTCGCACATGTGTTGGTGCAGGAAACTACTTTTCGCACTTGTGTTATTGTTGAAAAACCACTTTTCGCAATTGTGGTTGTGGAGGAAACCAATTTTTGCACTTGTATTAGTGTGGAAAAACCACTTTTCGCACTTGTGTTAGTGTTGAAAATCCACTTTTCGCACTTGTGTTGGTGTCGGAAACAACTTTTCACACTTGTGTTGGTGTAGGAAACCACTTTTCGCACAAGTGTTGGTGTAGGAAAAACTACTTTTCGCACTTGTGTTAGTGTTGAAAAACCACTTTTCCCTGTGGGAAACCACTTTTCGCACATGTGTTGGTGCAGGAAACTACTTTTCGCACTTGTGTTATTGTTGAAAAACCACTTTTCGCAATTGTGGTTGTGGAGGAAACCAATTTTTGCACTTGTATTAGTGTGGAAAAACCACTTTTCGCACTTGTGTTAGTGTTGAAAATCCACTTTTCGCACTTGTGTTGGTGTCGGAAACCACTTTTCACACTTGTGTTCGTGTAGGAAACCACTTTTCACACTTGTGTTAGTGTTGAAAAACCAATTTTCGCACTTGTGTTGGTGTAGGAAACCAATTTTCGCACTTGTCAACTTGTGCACTTATCAACTTGTGCATTTGTGCACTTGTGCACTTGTGCACTTGTGCATTTTCGCACGTGTCAACTCATCCTCACTTGTGTTTGTGTAGGGAACCACTTTTTGCACTTGTGTTAGTGTTGAAAAACCACTTTTCGCACATGTGTTGGTGCAGGAAACTACTTTTCGCACTTGTGTTGTTGTAGGAAACCACTTTTCGCACTTGTGTTAGTGTTGAAAAACCATTTTTCGCACCTGTGTTGGTGTTGAAAAACCAATTTTCGCACTTGTGTTGGTGTAGGAAACCAATTTTCGCACTTGTGTTGGTGTAGGAAACCACTTTTCGCACTTGTGTTGGTGTAGGAAACCACTTTTCGCACTTGTGTTAGTGTTGAAAAACCACTTTTCGCACATGTGTTGGTGCAGGAAACCACTTTTCGCACTTGTGTCGGTGTAGGAAACCACTTTTCGCACTTGTGTTGGTGTTGAAAAACCACTTTTCACTGTGGGAAACCACTTTTCGCACATGTGTTGGTGCAGGAAAACTACTTTTCGCACTTGTGTTACTGTTGAAAACCCACTTTTCGCACTTGTGTTGGTGGAGGAAACCACTTTTCACACTTGTTTTAGTGTTGAAAAACCAATTTTCGCACTTGTGTTGGTGTAGGAAACCAATTTTCGCACTTGTGTTAGTGTTGAAAAACCACTTTTCGCACATGTGTTGGTGCAGGAAACTACTTTTCACACTTGTCATAGTGTTGAAAACCCACTTTTCGCACTGGTGTTGGTGGAGGAAACCACTTTTCACACTTGTGTTCGTGTTGAAAAACCAATTTTCGCACTTGTGTTGGTGTAGGAAACCAATTTTCGCACTTGTCAACTTGTGCATTTGTGCACTTGTGCATTTTCGCTCATGTCAACTCATCCTGACTTGTGTTTGTGTAGGAAACCACTTTTTGCACTTGTGTTAGTGTTGAAAAACCACTTTTCGCACATGTGTTGGTGCAGGAAACTACTTTCGCACTTGTGTTAGTTTTGAAAAACCACTTTTCGCACTTGTGTTAGTGTTGAAAAACCACTTTTCGCACTTGTGTTGGTGCAGGAAACCACTTTTGCACTTGTATTAGTGTGGACAAAAACACTTTTTGCACTTGTGATAGTGTTGAAAAACCACTTTTCGCACTTGTGTTAGTGTTGAAAAACCACTTTTCGCACTTGTGTTGGTGCAGGAAACCACTTTTTCACTTGTATTAGTGTGGAAAAACCACTTTTCGCACTTGTGTTAGTGTTGAAAAACCACTTTTCGCACTTGTGTTAGAGTTGAAAAACCACTTTTCGCACTTGTGTTGGTGCAGGAAACCACTTTTGCACTTGTATTAGTGTGGAAAAAACACTTTTTGCACTTGTGATAGTGTTGAAAAAACACTTTTTGCACTTGTGTTAGTGTTGAAAAACCACTTTTCGCAGTTGTGTTAGTGTTGAAAAACCACTTTTCGCACTTGTGTTGGTGCAGGAAACCACTTTTGCACTTGTATTAGTGTGGAAAAACCATTTTTCGCACTTGTGTTAGTGTTGAAAAACGACTTTTCACACTTGTTTTAGTGTTGAAAAACCACTTTTCGCACTTGTATTAGTGTGGAAAAACCACTTTTTGCACTTGTGTTAGTGTTGAAAAACCACTTTTTGCACTTGTGATAGTGTTGAAAAACCACTTTTCGCGCTTGTGTTGGTGCAGGAAACCACTTTTGCACTTGTATTAGTGTGGACAAAACACTTTTTGCACTTGTGATAGTGTTGAAAAAACACTTTTTGCACTTGTGTTAGTGTTGAAAAACCACTTTTCGCACTTGTGTTAGTGTTGAAAAACCACTTTTCGCACTTGTATTGGTGCAGGAAACCACTTTTGCACTTGTATTAGTGTGGAAAAACCATTTTTCGCACTTGTGTTAGTGTTGAAAAACCACTTTTCATACTTGTTTTAGTGTTGAAAAACCACTTTTCGCACTTGTATTAGTGTGGAAAAACCACTTTTTGCACTTGTGTTAGTGTTGAAAAACCACTTTTTGCACTTGTGATAGTGTTGGAAAACCACTTTTCGCGCTTGTGTTGGTGCAGGAAACCACTTTTGCACTTGTATTAGTGTGGACAAAACACTTTTTGCACTTGTGATAGTGTTGAAAAAACACTTTTTGCACTTGTGTTAGTGTTGAAAAACCACTTTTCGCACTTGTGTTGGTGCAGGAAACCACTTTTGCACTTGTATTAGTGTGGAAAACCACTTTTTGCACTTGTGTTAGTGTTGAAAAACCACTTTTCGCACTTGTGTTAGTGTTGAAAAACCACTTTTGCACTTGTATTATTGTGGAAAAAACACTTTTTGCACTTGTATTAGTGTGGAAAAACCACTTTTCGCACTTGTGTTAGTGTTGAAAAACCACTTTTCGCACTTGTGTTGGTGCAGGAAACCACTTTTGCACTTGTATTAGTGTGGAAAAACCACTTTTCGCACTTGTGTTAGTGTTGAAAAACCACTTTTCGCACTTGTGTTAGTGTTGAAAAACCACTTTTCGCACTTGTGTTGGTGCAGGAAACCACTTTTGCACTTGTATTAGTGTGGAAAAACCACTTTTTGCACTTGTGATAGTGTTGAAAAACCACTTTTCGCACTTGTGTTGGTGCAGGAAACCACTTTTGCACTTGTATTAGTGTGGAAAAACCACTTTTCGCACTTGTGTTAGTGTTGAAAAACCACTTTTCGCACTTGTGTTGGTGCAGGAAACCACTTTTGCACTTGTATTAGTGTGGAAAAACCACTTTTTGCACTTGTGTTAGTGTTGAAAAACCACTTTTCGCACTTGTGTTGGTGTAGGAAACACCTTTTCGTTCTTGTGTTAGTGTTGAAAACTCAATTTTCGCACTTGTGTTGGTGTAGGAAACCACTTTTCGCACAAGTGTTGGTGTAGGAAAAACTACTTTTCGCACTTGTGTTAGTGTTGAAAAACCACTTTTCCCTGTGGGAAACCACTTTTCGCACATGTGTTGGTGCAGGAAACTACTTTTCGCACTTGTGTTATTGTTGAAAAACCACTTTTCGCAATTGTGGTTGTGGAGGAAACCAATTTTTGCACTTGTATTAGTGTGGAAAAACCACTTTTCGCACTTGTGTTAGTGTTGAAAATCCACTTTTCGCACTTGTGTTGGTGTCCGAAACCACTTTTCACACTTGTGTTCGTGTAGGAAACCACTTTTCGCACAAGTGTTGATGTAGGAAAAACCACTTTTCGCACTTGTGTTAGTGTTGAAAAACCACCTTTCGCTGTGGGAAACCACTTTTCGCACATGTGTTGGTGCAGGAAACTACTTTTTGCACTTGTGTTAGTGTTGAAAACCCACTTTTCGCACTTGTGTTGGTGGAGGAAACCACTTTTCACACTTGTGTTAGTGTTGAAAAACCAATTTTCGCACTTGTGTTGGTGTAGGAAACCAATTTTCGCACTTGTCAACTTGTGCACTTATCAACTTGTGCATTTGTGCACTTGTGCACTTGTGCACTTGTGCATTTTCGCACGTGTCAACTCATCCTCACTTGTGTTTGTGTAGGGAACCACTTTTTGCACTTGTGTTAGTGTTGAAAAACCACTTTTCGCACATGTGTTGGTGCAGGAAACTACTTTTCGCACTTGTGTTGTTGTAGGAAACCACTTTTCGCACTTTTGTTAGTGTTGAAAAACCATTTTTCGCACCTGTGTTGGTGTTGAAAAACCAATTTTCGCACTTGTGTTGGTGTAGGAAACCAATTTTCGCACTTGTGTTGGTGTAGGAAACCACTTTTCGCACTTGTGTTGGTGTAGGAAACCACTTTTCGCACTTGTGTTAGTGTTGAAAAACCACTTTTCGCACATGTGTTGGTGCAGGAAACCACTTTTCGCACTTGTGTCGGTGTAGGAAACCACTTTTCGCACTTGTGTTGGTGTTGAAAAACCACTTTTCACTGTGGGAAACCACTTTTCGCACATGTGTTGGTGCAGGAAAACTACTTTTCGCACTTGTGTTACTGTTGAAAACCCACTTTTCGCACTTGTGTTGGTGGAGGAAACCACTTTTCACACTTGTTTTAGTGTTGAAAAACCAATTTTCGCACTTGTGTTGGTGTAGGAAACCAATTTTCGCACTTGTGTTAGTGTTGAAAAACCACTTTTCGCACATGTGTTGGTGCAGGAAACTACTTTTCACACTTGTCATAGTGTTGAAAACCCACTTTTCGCACTGGTGTTGGTGGAGGAAACCACTTTTCACACTTGTGTTCGTGTTGAAAAACCAATTTTCGCACTTGTGTTGGTGTAGGAAACCAATTTTCGCACTTGTCAACTTGTGCATTTGTGCACTTGTGCATTTTCGCTCATGTCAACTCATCCTGACTTGTGTTTGTGTAGGAAACCACTTTTTGCACTTGTGTTAGTGTTGAAAAACCACTTTTCGCACATGTGTTGGTGCAGGAAACTACTTTCGCACTTGTGTTAGTTTTGAAAAACCACTTTTCGCACTTGTGTTAGTGTTGAAAAACCACTTTTCGCACTTGTGTTGGTGCAGGAAACCACTTTTGCACTTGTATTAGTGTGGACAAAAACACTTTTTGCACTTGTGATAGTGTTGAAAAACCACTTTTCGCACTTGTGTTAGTGTTGAAAAACCACTTTTCGCACTTGTGTTGGTGCAGGAAACCACTTTTGCACTTGTATTAGTGTGGAAAAAACACTTTTTGCACTTGTGTTAGTGTTGAAAAAACACTTTTCGCACTTGTGTTCGTGTTGAAAAATCACTTTTGCACTTGTATTAGTGTGGAAAAAACACTTTTTGCACTTGTATTAGTGTGGAAAAACCACTTTTCGCACTTGTGTTGGTGCAGGAAACCACTTTTGCACTTGTATTAGTGTGGAAAAACCACTTTTCGCACTTGTGTTAGTGTTGAAAAACCACTTTTCCCACTTGTGTTGGTGCAGGAAACCACTTTTGCACTTGTATTATTGTGGAAAAACCACTTTTCGCACTTGTGTTAGTGTTGAAAAACCACTTTTCGCACTTGTGTTAGTGTTGAAAAACCACTTTTCGCACTTGTGTTGGTGCAGGAAACCACTTTTCGCACAAGTGTTGGTGTAGGAAAAACTACTTTTCGCACTTGTGTTAGTGTTGAAAAACCACTTTTCCCTGTGGGAAACCACTTTTCGCACATGTGTTGGTGCAGGAAACTACTTTTCGCACTTGTGTTATTGTTGAAAAACCACTTTTCGCAATTGTGGTTGTGGAGGAAACCAATTTTTGCACTTGTATTAGTGTGGAAAAACCACTTTTCGCACTTGTGTTAGTGTTGAAAATCCACTTTTCGCACTTGTGTTGGTGTCGGAAACAACTTTTCACACTTGTGTTGGTGTAGGAAACCACTTTTCGCACAAGTGTTGGTGTAGGAAAAACCACTTTTCGCACTTGTGTTAGTGTTGAAAAACCACCTTTCGCTGTGGGAAACCACTTTTCGCACATGTGTTGGTGCAGGAAACTACTTTTTGCACTTGTGTTAGTGTTGAAAACCCACTTTTCGCACTTGTGTTGGTGGAGGAAACCACTTTTCACACTTGTGTTAGTGTTGAAAAACCAATTTTCGCACTTGTGTTGGTGTAGGAAACCAATTTTCGCACTTGTCAACTTGTGCACTTATCAACTTGTGCATTTGTGCACTTGTGCACTTGTGCACTTGTGCATTTTCGCACGTGTCAACTCATCCTCACTTGTGTTTGTGTAGGGAACCACTTTTTGCACTTGTGTTAGTGTTGAGAAACCACTTTTCGCACATGTGTTGGTGCAGGAAACTACTTTTCGCACTTGTGTTGTTGTAGGAAACCACTTTTCGCACTTGTGTTAGTGTTGAAAAACCATTTTTCGCACCTGTGTTGGTGTTGAAAAACCAATTTTCGCACTTGTGTTGGTGTAGGAAACCAATTTTCGCACTTGTGTTGGTGTAGGAAACCACTTTTCGCACTTGTGTTGGTGTAGGAAACCACTTTTCGCACTTGTGTTTGTGTTGAAAAACCACTTTTCGCACATGTGTTGGTGCAGGAAACCACTTTTCGCACTTGTGTCGGTGTAGGAAACCACTTTTCGCACTTGTGTTGGTGTTGAAAAACCACTTTTCACTGTGGGAAACCACTTTTCGCACATGTGTTGGTGCAGGAAAACTACTTTTCGCACTTGTGTTAGTGTTGAAAACCCACTTTTCGCACTTGTGTTGGTGGAGGAAACCACTTTTCACACTTGTGTTAGTGTTGAAAAACCAATTTTCGCACTTGTGTTGGTGTAGGAAACCAATTTTCGCACTTGTGTTAGTGTTGAAAAACCACTTTTCGCACATGTGTTGGTGCAGGAAACTACTTTTCACACTTGTCATAGTGTTGAAAACCCACTTTTCGCACTGGTGTTGGTGGAGGAAACCACTTTTCACACTTGTGTTCGTGTTGAAAAACCAATTTTCGCACTTGTGTTGGTGTAGGAAACCAATTTTCGCACTTGTCAACTTGTGCGTTTGTGCACTTGTGCATTTTCGCTCATGTCAACTCATCCTGACTTGTGTTTGTGTAGGAAACCACTTATCGCACTTGTGTTAGTGTTGAAAAACCACTTTTCGCACATGTGTTGGTGCAGGAAACTACTTTTGCACTTGTATTAGTGTGGAAAAACCACTTTTCGCACTTGTGTTAGTGTTGAAAAACCACCTTTCGCTGTGGGAAACCACTTTTCGCACATGTGTTGGTGCAGGAAACTACTTTTTGCACTTGTGTTAGTGTTGAAAACCCACTTTTCGCACTTGTGTTGGTGGAGGAAACCACTTTTCACACTTGTGTTAGTGTTGAAAAACCAATTTTCGCACTTGTGTTGGTGTAGGAAACCAATTTTCGCACTTGTCAACTTGTGCACTTGTCAACTTGTGCATTTGTGCACTTGTGCACTTGTGCACTTGTGCATTTTCGCACTTGTCAACTCATCCTCACCTGTGTTTGTGTAGGGAACCACTTTTCGCACTTGTGTTCGTGTTGAAAAACCACTTTTCGCACAAGTGTTGGTGCAGGAAACTACTTTTCGCACTTGTGTTGGTGTAGGAAACCACTTTTCGCACTTGTGTTAGTGTTGAAAAACCACTTTTCGCACCTGTGTTGGTGTTGAAAAACCAATTTTCGCACTTGTGTTGGTGTAGGAAACCAATTTTCGCACTTGTGTTGGTGTAGGAAACCACTTTTCGCACTTGTGTTGGTGTAGGAAACCACTTTTTGCACTTGTGTTAATGTTGAAAAACCACTTTTTGCACATGTGTTGGTGCAGGAAACCACTTTTCGCACTTGCGTCGGTGTAGGAAACCACTTTTCGCACTTGTGTTAGTGTTGAAAAACCACTTTTCGCTGTGGTAAACCACTTTTCGCATATGTGTTGGTGCAGGAAACTACTTTTCGCACTTGTGTTAGTGTTGAAAACCCACTTTTCGCACTTGTGTTGGTGGAGGAAACCACTTTTCACACTTGTGTTAGTGTTGAAAAACTAATTTTCGCACTTGTGTTGGTGTAGGAAACCAATTTTCGCACTTGTGTTAGTGTTGAAAAACCACTTTTCACACATGTGTTGGTGCAGGAAACTACTTTTCGCACTTGTCATAGTGTTGAAAACCCACTTTTCGCACTGGTGTTGGTGGAGGAAACCACTTTTCACACTTGTGTTCGTGTTGAAAAACCAATTTTCGCACTTGTGTTGGTGTAGGAAACCAATTTTCGCACTTGTCAACTTGTGCACTTGTCAACTTGTGCATTTGTGCACTTGTGCACTTGTGCACTTGTGCATTTTCGCACGTGTCAACTCATCCTCACTTGTGTTTGTGTAGGAAACCACTTTTCGCACTTGTGTTAGTGTTGAAAAACCACTTTTGGCACATGTGTTGGTGCAGGAAACTACTTTTCGCACTTGTGTTAGTGTTGAAAACCCACTTTTCGCACTTGTGTTGGTGTTGAAAAACCAATTTTCGCACTTGTGTTGGTGTAGGAAACCAATTTTCGCACTTGTGTTGGTGTAGGAAACCACTTTTCGCACTTGTGTTGGTGTAGGAAACCACTTTTCGCACTTGTGTTAGTGTTGAAAAACCCCTTTTCGCACATGAGTTGGTGCAGGAAACCACTTTTCGCACTTGTGTTGGTGCAGGAAACCACTTTTCGCACTTGTGTTAGTGTTGAAAAACCACTTTTCGCTGTGGGAAACCACTTTTCGCACGTGTGTTGGTGCAGGAAACTACTTTTCGCACTTGTGTTAGTGTTCAAAACCCACTTTTCGCACTTGTGTTGGTGGAGGAAACCACTTTTTACACTTGTGTTAGTGTTGAAAAACCAATTTTTGCACTTGTGTTGGTGTCGGAAACCAATTTTCGCACTTGTGTTAGTGTTGAAAAACCACTTTTTGCACATGTGTTGGTGCAGGAAACTACTTTTCGCACTTGTGATAGTGTTGAAAACCCACTTTTCGCACTTGTGTTGGTGTTGAAAAACCAATTTTCGCACCTGTGTTGGTGTAGGAAACCAATTTTCGCACTTGTGTTGGTGTAGGAAACCACTTTTCGCACTTGTGTTGGTGTAGGAAACCACTTTTCGCACTCGTGTTAGTGTTGAAAAACCACTTTTCGCACATGTGTTGGTGCAGGAAACCACTTTTCGCACTTGTGGTAGTGTTGAAAACCCACTTTTCGCACTTGTGTTGGTGGAGGATACCACTTTTCGCACTTGTGTTAGTGTTGAAAAACCACTTTTCGCACTTGTGTTGGTGTAGGAAACACCTTTTCGTTCTTGTGTTATTGTTGAAAACTCACTTTTCGCACTTGTGTTCGTGTAGGAAACTACTTTTCGCACTTGTGTTAGTGTTGAAAAACCACTTTTTGCACTTGTGTTGGTGGAGGAAACCACTTTTCGCACTTGTGTTAGTGTTGAAAAACCACTTTTCGCACTTGTGTTGGTGTAGGAAACCACTTTTCACACTTGTGTTCGTGTTGAAAAACCACTTTTTGCACTTGTGTTGGTGGAGGAAACCACTTTTCGCACTTGTGTTAGTGTTGAAAAACCACTTAACGCACTTGTGTTGGTGTAGGAAACCACTTTTCGCACTTGTGTTAGTGTTGAAAAACCACTTAACGCACTTGTGTTTGTGTAGGAAACCACTTTTTGCACTTGTGTTAGTGTTGAAAAACCACTTTTCGCACATGTGTTGGTGTTGGAAACTACTTTTCACACTTCTATTAGTGTGGGAAAACCGCTTTTTGCACTTGTGTTAGTGTTGAAAAACCACTTTTCACACTTGTGGTAGTGTTGAAAACCCACTTTTCGCACTTGTGTTGGTGGAGGAAACCACTTTTCGCACTCGTGTTAGTGTTGAAAAACCACTTTTCGCACTTGTGTTGGTGTAGGAAACACCTTTTCGTTCTTGTGTTATTGTTGAAAACCCACTTTTCGCACTTGTGTTGGTGGAGGAAACCACTTTTCGCACTTGTGTTAGTGATGAAAAACCACTTTTTGCACTTGTGTTGGTGTAGGAAACTACTTTTCGCACTTGTGTTATTGTTGAAAAACCACTTTTCGCACTTGTGTTGGTGGAGGAAACCAATTTTTGCACTTGTATTAGTGTGGAAAAAACCCACTTTTCGCACTTGTGTTCGTGTTGAAAAACCACTTTTCGCACTTGTGTTGGTGTAGGAAACCACTTTTCGCACTTGTATTAGTGTGGAAAAACCACTTTTCGCACTTGTGTTGGTGTAGGAAACCACTTTTCGCACATGTGTTGGGGCAGGAAACCACTTTTCTCACTTGTGTTAGTGTTGAAAAACCAATTTTCGCACTTGTGTTGGTGTAGGAAACCAATTTTCGCACTTGTGTTGATGTAGGAAACCACTTTTCGCACTTGTGTTAGTGTTGAAACACCACTTTTCGCACATGTGTTGGTGCAGGAAACCACTTTTCGCACTTGTGTTAGTGTTGAAAACCCACTTTTCGCACTTGTGTTGGTGTTGAAAAACCAATTTTCGCACTTGTGTTGGTGTAGGAAACCAATTTTCGCACTTGTGTTGGTGTAGGAAACCACTTTTCGCACTTGTGTTGGTGTAGGAAACCACTTTTCGCACTTGTGTTACTGTTGAAAAACCACTTTTCGCACTTGTGTTGGTGTAGGAAACCAATTTTCGCACTTGTCAACTTGTGCATTTGTGCACTTGTGCACTTGTGCACTTGTGCATTTTCGCTCGTGTCAACTCATCCTGACTTGTGTTTGTGTAGGAAACCAATTTTCGCACTTGTGTTAGTGTTGAAAAACCACTTTTTGCACTTGTGTTAGTGTTGAAAAACCACCTTTCGCTGTGGGAAACCACTTTTCGCACATGTGTTGGTGCAGGAAACTACTTTTTGCACTTGTGTTAGTGTTGAAAACCCACTTTTCGCACTTGTGTTGGTGGAGGAAACCACTTTTGCACTTGTATTAGTGTTGAAAAACCACTTTTCGCACTTGTGTTAGTGTTGAAAAACCACTTTTCGCACTTGTGTTGGTGCAGGAAACCACTTTTGCACTTGTGTTGGTGCAGGAAACCACTTTTGCACTTGTATTAGTGTGGAAAAACACTTTTTGGACTTGTGATAGTGTTGAAAAACCACTTTTCGCACTTGTGTTAGTGTTGAAAAACCACTTTTCGCACTTGTGTTGGTGCAGGAAACCACTTTTGCACTTGTATTAGTGTTGAAAAACCACTTTTCGCACTTGTGTTAGTGTTGAAAAACCACTTTTACACTTGTATTAGTGTGGAAAAAACACTTTTTGCACTTGTATTGGTGTGGAAAAACCACTTTTCGCACTTGTGTTAGTGTTGAAAAACGACCTTTTGCACATGTGTTGGTGCAGGAAACCACTTTTGCACTTGTATTAGTGTGGAAAAACCACTTTTCGCACTTGTGTTAGTGTTGAAAAACCACTTTTCGCACTTGTGTTAGAGTTGAAAAACCACTTTTTGCACTTGTGTTAGTGTTGAAAAACCACTTTTCGCACTTGTGTTAGTGTTGAAAAACCACTTTTCGCACATGTGTTGGTGCAGGAAACCACTTTTGCACTTGTATTAGTGTGGAAAAAACACTTTTTGCACTTGTGATAGTGTTGAAAAAACACTTTTTGCACTTGTGTTAGTGTTGAAAAACCACTTGTCGCACTTGTGTTAGTGTTGAAAAACCACTTTTCGCACTTGTGTTGGTGCAGGAAACCACTTTTGCACTTGTATTAGTGTGGAAAAACCACTTTTTGCACTTGTGTTAGTGTTGAAAAACCACTTTTCGCACTTGTGTTAGTGTTGAAAAACCACTTTTGCACTTGTATTAGTGTGGAAAAAACACTTTTTGCACTTGTATTAGTGTGGAAAAACCACTTTTTGCACTTGTGTTAGTGTTGAAAAACCACTTTTCGCACTTGTGTTGGTGCAGAAAACCACTTTTGTACTTGTATTAGTGTTGAAAAACCACCTTTCGCACTTGTGTTAGTGTTGAAAAACCACTTTTCGCACTTGTGTTAGTGTTGAAAAACCACTTTTCGCACTTGTGTTGGTGCAGGAAACCACTTTTGCACTTGTATTCGTGTGGAAAAACACTTTTTGCACTTGTGTTGGTGCAGGAAACCAGTTTTGCACTTGTATTAGTGTGGAAAAACCACTTTTTGTACCTGTGATAGTGTGGAAAAACCACTTTTCGCACTTGTGTTAGTGTTGAAAAACCACTTTTCGCACTTGTGTTCGTGTTGAACAACCACTTTTCGCACTTGTGTTGGTGCAGGAAACCACTTTTGCACTTGTATTAGTGTGGAAAAAACGCTTTTTGCACTTGTGTTCGTGTTGAAAAACCACTTTTCGCACTTGTGTTCGTGTTGAACAACCACTTTTCGCACTTGTGTTGGTGCAGGAAACCACTTTTGCACTTGTATTAGTGTGGAAAAAACACTTTTTGCACTTGTGTTAGTGTTGAAAAACGACCTTTCGCACTTGTGTTGGTGCAGGAAACCACTTTTGCACTTGTATTAGTGTGGAAAAACCACTTTTCGCACTTGTGTTAGTGTTGAAAAACCACTTTTCGCACTTGTGTTAGAGTTGAAAAACCACTTTTCGCACTTGTGTTGGTGCAGGAAACCACTTTTGCACTTGTATTAGTGTGGAAAAAACACTTTTTGCACTTGTGATAGTGTTGAAAAAACACTTTTTGCACTTGTGTTAGTGTTGAAAAACCACTTTTCGCAGTTGTGTTAGTGTTGAAAAACCACTTTTCGCACTTGTGTTGGTGCAGGAAACCACTTTTGCACTTGTATTAGTGTGGAAATACCATTTTTCGCACTTGTGTTAGTGTTGAAAAACCACTTTTAACACTTGTTTTAGTGTTGAAAAACCACTTTTCGCACTTGTATTAGTGTGGAAAAACCACTTTTTGCACTTGTGTTAGTGTTGAAAAACCACTTTTTGCACTTGTGATAGTGTTGAAAAACCACTTTTCGCGCTTGTGTTGGTGCAGGAAACCACTTTTGCACTTGTATTAGTGTGGACAAAACACTTTTTGCACTTGTGATAGTGTTGAAAAAACACTTTTTGCACTTGTGTTAGTGTTGAAAAACCACTTTTCGCACTTGTGTTAGTGTTGAAAAACCACTTTTCGCACTTGTATTGGTGCAGGAAACCACTTTTGCACTTGTATTAGTGTGGAAAAACCATTTTTCGCACTTGTGTTAGTGTTGAAAAACCACTTTTCACACTTGTTTTAGTGTTGAAAAACCACTTTTCGCACTTGTATTAGTGTGGAAAAACCACTTTTTGCACTTGTGTTAGTGTTGAAAAACCACTTTTTGCACTTGTGATAGTGTTGGAAAACCACTTTTCGCGCTTGTGTTGGTGCAGGAAACCACTTTTGCACTTGTATTAGTGTGGACAAAACACTTTTTGCACTTGTGATAGTGTTGAAAAAACACTTTTTGCACATGTGTTAGTGTTGAAAAACCACTTTTCGCACTTGTGTTGGTGCAGGAAACCACTTTTGCACTTGTATTAGTGTGGAAAACCACTTTTTGCACTTGTGTTAGTGTTGAAAAACCACTTTTCGCACTTGTGTTAGTGTTGAAAAACCACTTTTGCACTTGTATTATTGTGGAAAAAACACTTTTTGCACTTGTATTAGTGTGGAAAAACCACTTTTCGTACTTGTGTTAGTGTTGAAAAACCACTTTTCGCACTTGTGTTGGTGCAGGAAACCACTTTTGCACTTGTATTAGTGTGGAAAAACCACTTTTCGCACTTGTGTTAGTGTTGAAAAACCACTTTTCGCACTTGTGTTAGTGTTGAAAAACCACTTTTCGCACTTGTGTTGGTGCAGGAAACCACTTTTGCACTTGTATTAGTGTGGAAAAACCACTTTTTGCACTTGTGATAGTGTTGAAAAACCACTTTTCGCACTTGTGTTGGTGCAGGAAACCACTTTTGCACTTGTATTAGTGTGGAAAAACCACTTTTCGCACTTGTGTTAGTGTTGAAAAACCACTTTTCGCACTTGTGTTGGTGCAGGAAACCACTTTTGCACTTGTATTAGTGTGGAAAAACCACTTTTTGCACTTGTGTTAGTGTTGAAAAACCACTTTTCGCACTTGTGTTGGTGTAGGAAACACCTTTTCGTTCTTGTGTTAGTGTTGAAAACTCAATTTTCGCACTTGTGTTGGTGTAGGAAACCACTTTTCGCACAAGTGTTGGTGTAGGAAAAACTACTTTTCGCACTTGTGTTAGTGTTGAAAAACCACTTTTCCCTGTGGGAAACCACTTTTCGCACATGTGTTGGTGCAGGAAACTACTTTTCGCACTTGTGTTATTGTTGAAAAACCACTTTTCGCACTTGTGTTATTGTTGAAAAACCACTTTTCGCAATTGTGGTTGTGGAGGAAACCAATTTTTGCACTTGTATTAGTGTGGAAAAACCACTTTTCGCACTTGTGTTAGTGTTGAAAATCCACTTTTCGCACTTGTGTTGGTGTCGGAAACCACTTTTCACACTTGTGTTCGTGTAGGAAACCACTTTTCACACTTGTGTTAGTGTTGAAAAACCAATTTTCGCACTTGTGTTGGTGTAGGAAACCAATTTTCGCACTTGTCAACTTGTGCACTTATCAACTTGTGCATTTGTGCACTTGTGCACTTGTGCACTTGTGCATTTTCGCACGTGTCAACTCATCCTCACTTGTGTTTGTGTAGGGAACCACTTTTTGCACTTGTGTTAGTGTTGAAAAACCACTTTTCGCACATGTGTTGGTGCAGGAAACTACTTTTTGCACTTGTGTTGTTGTAGGAAACCACTTTTCGCACTTGTGTTAGTGTTGAAAAACCATTTTTCGCACCTGTGTTGGTGTTGAAAAACCAATTTTCGCACTTGTGTGGGTGTAGGAAACCAATTTTCGCACTTGTGTTGGTGTAGGAAACCACTTTTCGCACTTGTGTTGGTGTAGGAAACCACTTTTCGCACTTGTGTTAGTGTTGAAAAACCACTTTTCGCACATGTGTTGGTGCAGGAAACCACTTTTCGCACTTGTGTCGGTGTAGGAAACCACTTTTCGCACTTGTGTTGGTGTTGAAAAACCACTTTTCACTGTGGGAAACCACTTTTCGCACATGTGTTGGTGCAGGAAAACTACTTTTCGCACTTGTGTTACTGTTGAAAACCCACTTTTCGCACTTGTGTTGGTGGAGGAAACCACTTTTCACACTTGTTTTAGTGTTGAAAAACCAATTTTCGCACTTGTGTTGGTGTAGGAAACCAATTTTCGCACTTGTGTTCGTGTTGAAAAACCACTTTTCGCACATGTGTTGGTGCAGGAAACTACTTTTCACACTTGTCATAGTGTTGAAAACCCACTTTTCGCACTGGTGTTGGTGGAGGAAACCACTTTTCACACTTGTGTTCGTGTTGAAAAACCAATTTTCGCACTTGTGTTGGTGTAGGAAACCAATTTTCGCACTTGTCAACTTGTGCATTTGTGCACTTGTGCATTTTCGCTCATGTCAACTCATCCTGACTTGTGTTTGTGTAGGAAACCACTTTTTGCACTTGTGTTAGTGTTGAAAAACCACTTTTCGCACATGTGTTGGTGCAGGAAACTACTTTCGCACTTGTGTCAGTTTTGAAAAACCACTTTTCGCACTTGTGTTAGTGTTGAAAAACCACTTTTCGCACTTGTGTTGGTGCAGGAAACCACTTTTGCACTTGTATTAGTGTGGACAAAAACACTTTTTGCACTTGTGATAGTGTTGAAAAACCACTTTTCGCACTTGTGTTAGTGTTGAAAAACCACTTTTCGCACTTGTGTTGGTGCAGGAAACCACTTTTGCACTTGTATTAGTGTGGAAAAACCACTTTTCGCACTTGTGTTAGTGTTGAAAAACCACTTTTCGCACTTGTGTTAGAGTTGAAAAACCACTTTTCGCACTTGTGTTGGTGCAGGAAACCACTTTTGCACTTGTATTAGTGTGGAAAAAACACTTTTTGCACTTGTGATAGTGTTGAAAAAACACTTTTTGCACTTGTGTTAGTGTTGAAAAACCACTTTTCGCAGTTGTGTTAGTGTTGAAAAACCACTTTTCGCACTTGTGTTGGTGCAGGAAACCACTTTTGCACTTGTATTAGTGTGGAAAAACCATTTTTCGCACTTGTGTTAGTGTTGAAAAACCACTTTTCACACTTGTTTTAGTGTTGAAAAACCACTTTTCGCACTTGTATTAGTGTGGAAAAACCACTTTTTGCACTTGTGTTAGTGTTGAAAAACCACTTTTTGCACTTGTGATAGTGTTGAAAAACCACTTTTCGCGCTTGTGTTGGTGCAGGAAACCACTTTTGCACTTGTATTAGTGTGGACAAAACACTTTTTGCACTTGTGATAGTGTTGAAAAAACACTTTTTGCACTTGTGTTAGTGTTGAAAAACCACTTTTCGCACTTGTGTTAGTGTTGAAAAACCACTTTTCGCACTTGTATTGGTGCAGGAAACCACTTTTGCACTTGTATTAGTGTGGAAAAACCATTTTTCGCACTTGTGTTAGTGTTGAAAAACCACTTTTCATACTTGTTTTAGTGTTGAAAAACCACTTTTCGCACTTGTATTAGTGTGGAAAAACCACTTTTTGCACTTGTGTTAGTGTTGAAAAACCACTTTTTGCACTTGTGATAGTGTTGGAAAACCACTTTTCGCGCTTGTGTTGGTGCAGGAAACCACTTTTGCACTTGTATTAGTGTGGACAAAACACTTTTTGCACTTGTGATAGTGTTGAAAAAACACTTTTTGCACTTGTGTTAGTGTTGAAAAACCACTTTTCGCACTTGTGTTGGTGCAGGAAACCACTTTTGCACTTGTATTAGTGTGGAAAACCACTTTTTGCACTTGTGTTAGTGTTGAAAAACCACTTTTCGCACTTGTGTTAGTGTTGAAAAACCACTTTTGCACTTGTATTATTGTGGAAAAAACACTTTTTGCACTTGTATTAGTGTGGAAAAACCACTTTTCGCACTTGTGTTAGTGTTGAAAAACCACTTTTCGCACTTGTGTTGGTGCAGGAAACCACTTTTGCACTTGTATTAGTGTGGAAAAACCACTTTTCGCACTTGTGTTAGTGTTGAAAAACCACTTTTCGCACTTGTGTTAGTGTTGAAAAACCACTTTTCGCACTTGTGTTGGTGCAGGAAACCACTTTTGCACTTGTATTAGTGTGGAAAAACCACTTTTTGCACTTGTGATAGTGTTGAAAAACCACTTTTCGCACTTGTGTTGGTGCAGGAAACTACTTTTGCACTTGTATTAGTGTGGAAAAACCACTTTTCGCACTTGTGTTAGTGTTGAAAAACCACTTTTCGCACTTGTGTTGGTGCAGGAAACCACTTTTGCACTTGTATTAGTGTGGAAAAACCACTTTTTGCACTTGTGTTAGTGTTGAAAAACCACTTTTCGCACTTGTGTTGGTGTAGGAAACACCTTTTCGTTCTTGTGTTAGTGTTGAAAACTCAATTTTCGCACTTGTGTTGGTGTAGGAAACCACTTTTCGCACAAGTGTTGGTGTAGGAAAAACTACTTTTCGCACTTGTGTTAGTGTTGAAAAACCACTTTTCCCTGTGGGAAACCACTTTTCGCACATGTGTTGGTGCAGGAAACTACTTTTCGCACTTGTGTTATTGTTGAAAAACCACTTTTCGCAATTGTGGTTGTGGAGGAAACCAATTTTTGCACTTGTATTAGTGTGGAAAAACCACTTTTCGCACTTGTGTTAGTGTTGAAAATCCACTTTTCGCACTTGTGTTGGTGTCCGAAACCACTTTTCACACTTGTGTTCGTGTAGGAAACCACTTTTCGCACAAGTGTTGATGTAGGAAAAACCACTTTTCGCACTTGTGTTAGTGTTGAAAAACCACCTTTCGCTGTGGGAAACCACTTTTCGCACATGTGTTGGTGCAGGAAACTACTTTTTGCACTTGTGTTAGTGTTGAAAACCCACTTTTCGCACTTGTGTTGGTGGAGGAAACCACTTTTCACACTTGTGTTAGTGTTGAAAAACCAATTTTCGCACTTGTGTTGGTGTAGGAAACCAATTTTCGCACTTGTCAACTTGTGCACTTATCAACTTGTGCATTTGTGCACTTGTGCACTTGTGCACTTGTGCATTTTCGCACGTGTCAACTCATCCTCACTTGTGTTTGTGTAGGGAACCACTTTTTGCACTTGTGTTAGTGTTGAAAAACCACTTTTCGCACATGTGTTGGTGCAGGAAACTACTTTTCGCACTTGTGTTGTTGTAGGAAACCACTTTTCGCACTTTTGTTAGTGTTGAAAAACCATTTTTCGCACCTGTGTTGGTGTTGAAAAACCAATTTTCGCACTTGTGTTGGTGTAGGAAACCAATTTTCGCACTTGTGTTGGTGTAGGAAACCACTTTTCGCACTTGTGTTGGTGTAGGAAACCACTTTTCGCACTTGTGTTAGTGTTGAAAAACCACTTTTCGCACATGTGTTGGTGCAGGAAACCACTTTTCGCACTTGTGTCGGTGTAGGAAACCACTTTTCGCACTTGTGTTGGTGTTGAAAAACCACTTTTCACTGTGGGAAACCACTTTTCGCACATGTGTTGGTGCAGGAAAACTACTTTTCGCACTTGTGTTACTGTTGAAAACCCACTTTTCGCACTTGTGTTGGTGGAGGAAACCACTTTTCACACTTGTTTTAGTGTTGAAAAACCAATTTTCGCACTTGTGTTGGTGTAGGAAACCAATTTTCGCACTTGTGTTAGTGTTGAAAAACCACTTTTCGCACATGTGTTGGTGCAGGAAACTACTTTTCACACTTGTCATAGTGTTGAAAACCCACTTTTCGCACTGGTGTTGGTGGAGGAAACCACTTTTCACACTTGTGTTCGTGTTGAAAAACCAATTTTCGCACTTGTGTTGGTGTAGGAAACCAATTTTCGCACTTGTCAACTTGTGCATTTGTGCACTTGTGCATTTTCGCTCATGTCAACTCATCCTGACTTGTGTTTGTGTAGGAAACCACTTTTTGCACTTGTGTTAGTGTTGAAAAACCACTTTTCGCACATGTGTTGGTGCAGGAAACTACTTTCGCACTTGTGTTAGTTTTGAAAAACCACTTTTCGCACTTGTGTTAGTGTTGAAAAACCACTTTTCGCACTTGTGTTGGTGCAGGAAACCACTTTTGCACTTGTATTAGTGTGGACAAAAACACTTTTTGCACTTGTGATAGTGTTGAAAAACCACTTTTCACACTTGTGTTAGTGTTGAAAAACCACTTTTCGCACTTGTGTTGGTGCAGGAAACCACTTTTGCACTTGTATTAGTGTGGAAAAAACACTTTTTGCACTTGTGTTAGTGTTGAAAAAACACTTTTCGCACTTGTGTTCGTGTTGAAAAATCACTTTTGCACTTGTATTAGTGTGGAAAAAACACTTTTTGCACTTGTATTAGTGTGGAAAAACCACTTTTCGCACTTGTGTTGGTGCAGGAAACCACTTTTGCACTTGTATTAGTGTGGAAAAACCACTTTTCGCACTTGTGTTAGTGTTGAAAAACCACTTTTCCCACTTGTGTTGGTGCAGGAAACCACTTTTGCACTTGTATTATTGTGGAAAAACCACTTTTCGCACTTGTGTTAGTGTTGAAAAACCACTTTTCGCACTTGTGTTAGTGTTGAAAAACCACTTTTCGCACTTGTGTTGGTGCAGGAAACCACTTTTCGCACAAGTGTTGGTGTAGGAAAAACTACTTTTCGCACTTGTGTTAGTGTTGAAAAACCACTTTTCCCTGTGGGAAACCACTTTTCGCACATGTGTTGGTGCAGGAAACTACTTTTCGCACTTGTGTTATTGTTGAAAAACCACTTTTCGCAATTGTGGTTGTGGAGGAAACCAATTTTTGCACTTGTATTAGTGTGGAAAAACCACTTTTCGCACTTGTGTTAGTGTTGAAAATCCACTTTTCGCACTTGTGTTGGTGTCGGAAACAACTTTTCACACTTGTGTTGGTGTAGGAAACCACTTTTCGCACAAGTGTTGGTGTAGGAAAAACCACTTTTTGCACTTGTGTTAGTGTTGAAAAACCACCTTTCGCTGTGGGAAACCACTTTTCGCACATGTGTTGGTGCAGGAAACTACTTTTTGCACTTGTGTTAGTGTTGAAAACCCACTTTTCGCACTTGTGTTGGTGGAGGAAACCATTTTTCGCACTTGTGTTAGTGTTGAAAAACCACTTTTCACACTTGTTTTAGTGTTGAAAAACCACTTTTCGCACTTGTATTAGTGTGGAAAAACCACTTTTTGCACTTGTGTTAGTGTTGAAAAACCACTTTTTGCACTTGTGATAGTGTTGGAAAACCACTTTTCGCGCTTGTGTTGGTGCAGAAAACCACTTTTGCACTTGTATTAGTGTGGACAAAACACTTTTTGCACTTGTGATAGTGTTGAAAAAACACTTTTTGCACTTGTGTTAGTGTTGAAAAACCACTTTTCGCACTTGTGTTGGTGCAGGAAACCACTTTTGCACTTGTATTAGTGTGGAAAAACCACTTTTTGCACTTGTGTTAGTGTTGAAAAACCACTTTTTGCACTTGTGTTAGTGTTGAAAAACCACTTTTGCACTTGTATTAGTGTGGAAAAAACACTTTTTGCACTTGCATTAGTGTGGAAAAACCACTTTTTGCACTTGTGTTAGTGTTGAAAAACCACTTTTCGCACTTGTGTTAGTGTTGAAAAACCACTTTTGGACTTGTATTAGTGTGAACAAAACACTTTTTGCACTTGTATTAGTGTGGAAAAACCACTTTTTGCACTTGTGTTAGTGTTGAAAAACCACTTTTCGCACTTGTGTTGGTGCAGGAAACCACTTTTGTACTTGTATTAGTGTGGAAAACCACCTTTCGCACTTGTGTTAGTGTTGAAAAACCACTTTCGCACTTGTGTTAGTGTTGAAAAACCACTTTTCGCACTTGTGTTGGTGCAGGATACCACTTTTGCACTTGTATTAGTGTGGACAAAACACTTTTTGCACTTGTGATAGTGTTGTAAAAACACTTTTTGCACTTGTGTTAGTGTTGAAAAACCACTTTTCGCACTTGTGTTGGTGCAGGAAACCACTTTTGCACTTGTATTAGTGTGGAAAAACCACTTTTTGCACTTGTGTTAGTGTTGAAAAACCACTTTTTGCACTTGTGTTAGTGTTGAAAAACCACTTTTGCACTTGTATTAGTGTGGAAAAAACACTTTTTGCACTTGTATTAGTGTGGAAAAACCACTTTTTGCACTTGTGATAGTGTTGAAAAAACACTTTTTGCACTTGTGTTAGTGTTGAAAAACCACTTTTCGCAGTTGTGTTAGTGTTGAAAAACCACTTTTCGCACTTGTGTTGGTGCAGGAAACCACTTTTGCACTTGTATTAGTGTGGAAAAACCATTTTTCGCACTTGTGTTAGTGTTGAAAAACCACTTTTCACACTTGTTTTAGTGTTGAAAAACCACTTTTCGCACTTGTATTAGTGTGGAAAACCACATTTTGCACTTGTGTTAGTGTTGAAAAACCACTTTTTGCACTTGTGATAGTGTTGAAAAACCACTTTTCGCGCTTGTGTTGGTGCAGGAAACCACTTTTGCACTTGTATTAGTGTGGACAAAACACTTTTTGCACTTGTGATAGTGTTGAAAAAACACTTTTTGCACTTGTGTTAGTGTTGAAAAACCACTTTTCGCACTTGTGTTAGTGTTGAAAAACCACTTTTCGCACTTGTATTGGTGCAGGAAACCACTTTTGCACTTGTATTAGTGTGGAAAAACCATTTTTCGCACTTGTGTTAGTGTTGAAAAACCACTTTTCACACTTGTTTTAGTGTTGAAAAACCACTTTTCGCACTTGTATTAGTGTGGAAAAACCACTTTTTGCACTTGTGTTAGTGTTGAAAAACCACTTTTTGCACTTGTGATAGTGTTGGAAAACCACTTTTCGCGCTTGTGTTGGTGCAGAAAACCACTTTTGCACTTGTATTAGTGTGGACAAAACACTTTTTGCACTTGTGATAGTGTTGAAAAAACACTTTTTGCACTTGTGTTAGTGTTGAAAAACCACTTTTCGCACTTGTGTTGGTGCAGGAAACCACTTTTGCACTTGTATTAGTGTGGAAAAACCACTTTTTGCACTTGTGTTAGTGTTGAAAAACCACTTTTTGCACTTGTGTTAGTGTTGAAAAACCACTTTTGCACTTGTATTAGTGTGGAAAAAACACTTTTTGCACTTGCATTAGTGTGGAAAAACCACTTTTTGCACTTGTGTTAGTGTTGAAAAACCACTTTTCGCACTTGTGTTAGTGTTGAAAAACCACTTTTGGACTTGTATTAGTGTGGACAAAACACTTTTTGCACTTGTATTAGTGTGGAAAAACCACTTTTTGCACTTGTGTTAGTGTTGAAAAACCACTTTTCGCACTTGTGTTGCTGCAGGAAACCACTTTTGTACTTGTATTAGTGTGGAAAACCACCTTTCGCACTTGTGTTAGTGTTGAAAAACCACTTTCGCACTTGTGTTAGTGTTGAAAAACCACTTTTCGCACTTGTGTTGGTGCAGGATACCACTTTTGCACTTGTATTAGTGTGGACAAAACACTTTTTGCACTTGTGATAGTGTTGTAAAAACACTTTTGCACTTGTGTTAGTGTTGAAAAACCACTTTTCGCACTTGTGTTGGTGCAGGAAACCACTTTTGCACTTGTATTAGTGTGGAAAAACCACTTTTTGCACTTGTGTTAGTGTTGAAAAACCACTTTTTGCACTTGTGTTAGTGTTGAAAAACCACTTTTGCACTTGTATTAGTGTGGAAAAAACACTTTTTGCACTTGTATTAGTGTGGAAAAACCACTTTTTGCACTTGTGTTAGTGTTGAAAAACCACTTTTCGCACTTGTGTTGGTGCAGGAAACCACTTTTGTACTTGTATTAGTGTGGAAAAACCACCTTTCGCACTTGTGTTAGTGTTGAAAAACCACTTTTCGCACTTGTGTTAGTGTTGAAAAACCACTTTTCGCACTTGTGTTGGTGCAGGAAACCACTTTTGCACTTGTATTAGTGTGGAAAAAACACTTTTTGCACTTGTGATATTGTTGAAAAACCACTTTTCGCACTTGTGTTAGTGTTGAAAAACCACTTTTCGCACTTGTGTTGGTGCAGGAAACCACTTTTGCACTTGTGTTGGTGCAGGAAACCACTTTTGCACTTGTATTAGTGTGGAAAAACACTTTTTGGACTTGTGATAGTGTTGAAAAACCACTTTTCGCACTTGTGTTAGTGTTGAAAAACCACTTTTCGCACTTGTGTTGGTGCAGGAAACCACTTTTGCACTTGTATTAGTGTTGAAAAACCACTTTTCGCACTTGTGTTAGTGTTGAAAAACCACTTTTACACTTGTATTAGTGTGGAAAAAACACTTTTTGCACTTGTATTGGTGTGGAAAAACCACTTTTCGCACTTGTGTTAGTGTTGAAAAACGACCTTTTGCACATGTGTTGGTGCAGGAAACCACTTTTGCACTTGTATTAGTGTGGAAAAACCACTTTTCGCACTTGTGTTAGTGTTGAAAAACCACTTTTCGCACTTGTGTTAGAGTTGAAAAACCACTTTTTGCACTTGTGTTAGTGTTGAAAAACCACTTTTCGCACTTGTGTTAGTGTTGAAAAACCACTTTTCGCACTTGTGTTGGTGCAGGAAACCACTTTTGCACTTGTATTAGTGTGGAAAAAACACTTTTTGCACTTGTGATAGTGTTGAAAAAACACTTTTTGCCCTTGTGTTAGTGTTGAAAAACCACTTGTCGCACTTGTGTTAGTGTTGAAAAACCACTTTTCGCACTTGTGTTGGTGCAGGAAACCACTTTTGCACTTGTATTAGTGTGGAAAAACCACTTTTTGCACTTGTGTTAGTGTTGAAAAACCACTTTTCGCACTTGTGTTAGTGTTGAAAAACCACTTTTGCACTTGTATTAGTGTGGAAAAAACACTTTTTGCACTTGTATTAGTGTGGAAAAACCACTTTTTGCACTTGTGTTAGTGTTGAAAAACCACTTTTCGCACTTGTGTTGGTGCAGAAAACCACTTTTGTACTTGTATTAGTGTTGAAAAACCACCTTTCGCACTTGTGTTAGTGTTGAAAAACCACTTTTCGCACTTGTGTTAGTGTTGAAAAACCACTTTTCGCACTTGTGTTGGTGCAGGAAACCACTTTTGCACTTGTATTCGTGTGGAAAAACACTTTTTGCACTTGTGTTGGTGCAGGAAACCAGTTTTGCACTTGTATTAGTGTGGAAAAACCACTTTTTGTACCTGTGATAGTGTGGAAAAACCACTTTTCGCACTTGTGTTAGTGTTGAAAAACCACTTTTCGCACTTGTGTTCGTGTTGAACAACCACTTTTCGCACTTGTGTTGGTGCAGGAAACCACTTTTGCACTTGTATTAGTGTGGAAAAAACGCTTTTTGCACTTGTGTTCGTGTTGAAAAACCACTTTTCGCACTTGTGTTCGTGTTGAACAACCACTTTTCGCACTTGTGTTGGTGCAGGAAACCACTTTTGCACTTGTATTAGTGTGGAAAAAACACTTTTTGCACTTGTGTTAGTGTTGAAAAACGACCTTTCGCACTTGTGTTGGTGCAGGAAACCACTTTTGCACTTGTATTAGTGTGGAAAAACCACTTTTCGCACTTGTGTTAGTGTTGAAAAACCACTTTTCGCACTTGTGTTAGAGTTGAAAAACCACTTTTCGCACTTGTGTTGGTGCAGGAAACCACTTTTGCACTTGTATTAGTGTGGAAAAAACACTTTTTGCACTTGTGATAGTGTTGAAAAAACACTTTTTGCACTTGTGTTAGTGTTGAAAAACCACTTTTCGCAGTTGTGTTAGTGTTGAAAAACCACTTTTCGCACTTGTGTTGGTGCAGGAAACCACTTTTGCACTTGTATTAGTGTGGAAATACCATTTTTCGCACTTGTGTTAGTGTTGAAAAACCACTTTTAACACTTGTTTTAGTGTTGAAAAACCACTTTTCGCACTTGTATTAGTGTGGAAAAACAACTTTTTGCACTTGTGTTAGTGTTGAAAAACCACTTTTTGCACTTGTGATAGTGTTGAAAAACCACTTTTCGCGCTTGTGTTGGTGCAGGAAACCACTTTTGCACTTGTATTAGTGTGGACAAAACACTTTTTGCACTTGTGATAGTGTTGAAAAAACACTTTTTGCACTTGTGTTAGTGTTGAAAAACCACTTTTCGCACTTGTGTTAGTGTTGAAAAACCACTTTTCGCACTTGTATTGGTGCAGGAAACCACTTTTGCACTTGTATTAGTGTGGAAAAACCATTTTTCGCACTTGTGTTAGTGTTGAAAAACCACTTTTCACACTTGTTTTAGTGTTGAAAAACCACTTTTCGCACTTGTATTAGTGTGGAAAAACCACTTTTTGCACTTGTGTTAGTGTTGAAAAACCACTTTTTGCACTTGTGATAGTGTTGGAAAACCACTTTTCGCGCTTGTGTTGGTGCAGGAAACCACTTTTGCACTTGTATTAGTGTGGACAAAACACTTTTTGCACTTGTGATAGTGTTGAAAAAACACTTTTTGCACATGTGTTAGTGTTGAAAAACCACTTTTCGCACTTGTGTTGGTGCAGGAAACCACTTTTGCACTTGTATTAGTGTGGAAAACCACTTTTTGCACTTGTGTTAGTGTTGAAAAACCACTTTTCGCACTTGTGTTAGTGTTGAAAAACCACTTTTGCACTTGTATTATTGTGGAAAAAACACTTTTTGCACTTGTATTAGTGTGGAAAAACCACTTTTCGTACTTGTGTTAGTGTTGAAAAACCACTTTTCGCACTTGTGTTGGTGCAGGAAACCACTTTTGCACTTGTATTAGTGTGGAAAAACCACTTTTCGCACTTGTGTTAGTGTTGAAAAACCACTTTTCGCACTTGTGTTAGTGTTGAAAAACCACTTTTCGCACTTGTGTTGGTGCAGGAAACCACTTTTGCACTTGTATTAGTGTGGAAAAACCACTTTTTGCACTTGTGATAGTGTTGAAAAACCACTTTTCGCACTTGTGTTGGTGCAGGAAACCACTTTTGCACTTGTATTAGTGTGGAAAAACCACTTTTCGCACTTGTGTTAGTGTTGAAAAACCACTTTTCGCACTTGTGTTGGTGCAGGAAACCACTTTTGCACTTGTATTAGTGTGGAAAAACCACTTTTTGCACTTGTGTTAGTGTTGAAAAACCACTTTTCGCACTTGTGTTGGTGTAGGAAACACCTTTTCGTTCTTGTGTTAGTGTTGAAAACTCAATTTTCGCACTTGTGTTGGTGTAGGAAACCACTTTTCGCACAAGTGTTGGTGTAGGAAAAACTACTTTTCGCACTTGTGTTAGTGTTGAAAAACCACTTTTCCCTGTGGGAAACCACTTTTCGCACATGTGTTGGTGCAGGAAACTACTTTTCGCACTTGTGTTATTGTTGAAAAACCACTTTTCGCAATTGTGGTTGTGGAGGAAACCAATTTTTGCACTTGTATTAGTGTGGAAAAACCACTTTTCGCACTTGTGTTAGTGTTGAAAATCCACTTTTCGCACTTGTGTTGGTGTCGGAAACCACTTTTCACACTTGTGTTCGTGTAGGAAACCACTTTTCACACTTGTGTTAGTGTTGAAAAACCAATTTTCGCACTTGTGTTGGTGTAGGAAACCAATTTTCGCACTTGTCAACTTGTGCACTTATCAACTTGTGCATTTGTGCACTTGTGCACTTGTGCACTTGTGCATTTTCGCACGTGTCAACTCATCCTCACTTGTGTTTGTGTAGGGAACCACTTTTTGCACTTGTGTTAGTGTTGAAAAACCACTTTTCGCACATGTGTTGGTGCAGGAAACTACTTTTCGCACTTGTGTTGTTGTAGGAAACCACTTTTCGCACTTGTGTTAGTGTTGAAAAACCATTTTTCGCACCTGTGTTGGTGTTGAAAAACCAATTTTCGCACTTGTGTTGGTGTAGGAAACCAATTTTCGCACTTGTGTTGGTGTAGGAAACCACTTTTCGCACTTGTGTTGGTGTAGGAAACCACTTTTCGCACTTGTGTTAGTGTTGAAAAACCACTTTTCGCACATGTGTTGGTGCAGGAAACCACTTTTCGCACTTGTGTCGGTGTAGGAAACCACTTTTCGCACTTGTGTTGGTGTTGAAAAACCACTTTTCACTGTGGGAAACCACTTTTCGCACATGTGTTGGTGCAGGAAAACTACTTTTCGCACTTGTGTTACTGTTGAAAACCCACTTTTCGCACTTGTGTTGGTGGAGGAAACCACTTTTCACACTTGTTTTAGTGTTGAAAAACCAATTTTCGCACTTGTGTTGGTGTAGGAAACCAATTTTCGCACTTGTGTTAGTGTTGAAAAACCACTTTTCGCACATGTGTTGGTGCAGGAAACTACTTTTCACACTTGTCATAGTGTTGAAAACCCACTTTTCGCACTGGTGTTGGTGGAGGAAACCACTTTTCACACTTGTGTTCGTGTTGAAAAACCAATTTTCGCACTTGTGTTGGTGTAGGAAACCAATTTTCGCACTTGTCAACTTGTGCATTTGTGCACTTGTGCATTTTCGCTCATGTCAACTCATCCTGACTTGTGTTTGTGTAGGAAACCACTTTTTGCACTTGAGTTAGTGTTGAAAAACCACTTTTCGCACATGTGTTGGTGCAGGAAACTACTTTCGCACTTGTGTTAGTTTTGAAAAACCACTTTTCGCACTTGTGTTAGTGTTGAAAAACCACTTTTCGCACTTGTGTTGGTGCAGGAAACCACTTTTGCACTTGTATTAGTGTGGACAAAAACACTTTTTGCACTTGTGATAGTGTTGAAAAACCACTTTTCGCACTTGTGTTAGTGTTGAAAAACCACTTTTCGCACTTGTGTTGGTGCAGGAAACCACTTTTGCACTTGTATTAGTGTGGAAAAACCACTTTTCGCACTTGTGTTAGTGTTGAAAAACCACTTTTCGCACTTGTGTTAGAGTTGAAAAACCACTTTTCGCACTTGTGTTGGTGCAGGAAACCACTTTTGCACTTGTATTAGTGTGGAAAAAACACTTTTTGCACTTGTGATAGTGTTGAAAAAACACTTTTTGCACTTGTGTTAGTGTTGAAAAACCACTTTTCGCAGTTGTGTTAGTGTTGAAAAACCACTTTTCGCACTTGTGTTGGTGCAGGAAACCACTTTTGCACTTGTATTAGTGTGGAAAAACCATTTTTCGCACTTGTGTTAGTGTTGAAAAACGACTTTTCACACTTGTTTTAGTGTTGAAAAACCACTTTTCGCACTTGTATTAGTGTGGAAAAACCACTTTTTGCACTTGTGTTAGTGTTGAAAAACCACTTTTTGCACTTGTGATAGTGTTGAAAAACCACTTTTCGCGCTTGTGTTGGTGCAGGAAACCACTTTTGCACTTGTATTAGTGTGGACAAAACACTTTTTGCACTTGTGATAGTGTTGAAAAAACACTTTTTGCACTTGTGTTAGTGTTGAAAAACCACTTTTCGCACTTGTGTTAGTGTTGAAAAACCACTTTTCGCACTTGTATTGGTGCAGGAAACCACTTTTGCACTTGTATTAGTGTGGAAAAACCATTTTTCGCACTTGTGTTAGTGTTGAAAAACCACTTTTCATACTTGTTTTAGTGTTGAAAAACCACTTTTCGCACTTGTATTAGTGTGGAAAAACCACTTTTTGCACTTGTGTTAGTGTTGAAAAACCACTTTTTGCACTTGTGATAGTGTTGGAAAACCACTTTTCGCGCTTGTGTTGGTGCAGGAAACCACTTTTGCACTTGTATTAGTGTGGACAAAACACTTTTTGCACTTGTGATAGTGTTGAAAAAACACTTTTTGCACTTGTGTTAGTGTTGAAAAACCACTTTTCGCACTTGTGTTGGTGCAGGAAACCACTTTTGCACTTGTATTAGTGTGGAAAACCACTTTTTGCACTTGTGTTAGTGTTGAAAAACCACTTTTCGCACTTGTGTTAGTGTTGAAAAACCACTTTTGCACTTGTATTATTGTGGAAAAAACACTTTTTGCACTTGTATTAGTGTGGAAAAACCACTTTTCGCACTTGTGTTAGTGTTGAAAAACCACTTTTCGCACTTGTGTTGGTGCAGGAAACCACTTTTGCACTTGTATTAGTGTGGAAAAACCACTTTTCGCACTTGTGTTAGTGTTGAAAAACCACTTTTCGCACTTGTGTTAGTGTTGAAAAACCACTTTTCGCACTTGTGTTGGTGCAGGAAACCACTTTTGCACTTGTATTAGTGTGGAAAAACCACTTTTTGCACTTGTGATAGTGTTGAAAAACCACTTTTCGCACTTGTGTTGGTGCAGGAAACCACTTTTGCACTTGTATTAGTGTGGAAAAACCACTTTTCGCACTTGTGTTAGTGTTGAAAAACCACTTTTCGCACTTGTGTTGGTGCAGGAAACCACTTTTGCACTTGTATTAGTGTGGAAAAACCACTTTTTGCACTTGTGTTAGTGTTGAAAAACCACTTTTCGCACTTGTGTTGGTGTAGGAAACACCTTTTCGTTCTTGTGTTAGTGTTGAAAACTCAATTTTCGCACTTGTGTTGGTGTAGGAAACCACTTTTCGCACAAGTGTTGGTGTAGGAAAAACTACTTTTCGCACTTGTGTTAGTGTTGAAAAACCACTTTTCCCTGTGGGAAACCACTTTTCGCACATGTGTTGGTGCAGGAAACTACTTTTCGCACTTGTGTTATTGTTGAAAAACCACTTTTCGCAATTGTGGTTGTGGAGGAAACCAATTTTTGCACTTGTATTAGTGTGGAAAAACCACTTTTCGCACTTGTGTTAGTGTTGAAAATCCACTTTTCGCACTTGTGTTGGTGTCCGAAACCACTTTTCACACTTGTGTTCGTGTAGGAAACCACTTTTCGCACAAGTGTTGATGTAGGAAAAACCACTTTTCGCACTTGTGTTAGTGTTGAAAAACCACCTTTCGCTGTGGGAAACCACTTTTCGCACATGTGTTGGTGCAGGAAACTACTTTTTGCACTTGTGTTAGTGTTGAAAACCCACTTTTCGCACTTGTGTTGGTGGAGGAAACCACTTTTCACACTTGTGTTAGTGTTGAAAAACCAATTTTCGCACTTGTGTTGGTGTAGGAAACCAATTTTCGCACTTGTCAACTTGTGCACTTATCAACTTGTGCATTTGTGCACTTGTGCACTTGTGCACTTGTGCATTTTCGCACGTGTCAACTCATCCTCACTTGTGTTTGTGTAGGGAACCACTTTTTGCACTTGTGTTAGTGTTGAAAAACCACTTTTCGCACATGTGTTGGTGCAGGAAACTACTTTTCGCACTTGTGTTGTTGTAGGAAACCACTTTTCGCACTTTTGTTAGTGTTGAAAAACCATTTTTCGCACCTGTGTTGGTGTTGAAAAACCAATTTTCGCACTTGTGTTGGTGTAGGAAACCAATTTTCGCACTTGTGTTGGTGTAGGAAACCAC
Organism: Myxine glutinosa; assembly: GCF_964187855.1. Classification (NCBI taxonomy): domain Eukaryota; kingdom Metazoa; phylum Chordata; class Myxini; order Myxiniformes; family Myxinidae; genus Myxine; species Myxine glutinosa. The sequence continues at coordinate 84,132,501 of NC_136264.1, read as the reverse complement.
TTTTCGCACTTGTGTTGGTGTAGGAAACCACTTTTCGCACTTGTGTTAGTGTTGAAAAACCACTTTTCGCACATGTGTTGGTGCAGGAAACCACTTTTCGCACTTGTGTCGGTGTAGGAAACCACTTTTCGCACTTGTGTTGGTGTTGAAAAACCACTTTTCACTGTGGGAAACCACTTTTCGCACATGTGTTGGTGCAGGAAAACTACTTTTCGCACTTGTGTTACTGTTGAAAACCCACTTTTCGCACTTGTGTTGGTGGAGGAAACCACTTTTCACACTTGTTTTAGTGTTGAAAAACCAATTTTCGCACTTGTGTTGGTGTAGGAAACCAATTTTCGCACTTGTGTTAGTGTTGAAAAACCACTTTTCGCACATGTGTTGGTGCAGGAAACTACTTTTCACACTTGTCATAGTGTTGAAAACCCACTTTTCGCACTGGTGTTGGTGGAGGAAACCACTTTTCACACTTGTGTTCGTGTTGAAAAACCAATTTTCGCACTTGTGTTGGTGTAGGAAACCAATTTTCGCACTTGTCAACTTGTGCATTTGTGCACTTGTGCATTTTCGCTCATGTCAACTCATCCTGACTTGTGTTTGTGTAGGAAACCACTTTTTGCACTTGTGTTAGTGTTGAAAAACCACTTTTCGCACATGTGTTGGTGCAGGAAACTACTTTCGCACTTGTGTTAGTTTTGAAAAACCACTTTTCGCACTTGTGTTAGTGTTGAAAAACCACTTTTCGCACTTGTGTTGGTGCAGGAAACCACTTTTGCACTTGTATTAGTGTGGACAAAAACACTTTTTGCACTTGTGATAGTGTTGAAAAACCACTTTTCGCACTTGTGTTAGTGTTGAAAAACCACTTTTCGCACTTGTGTTGGTGCAGGAAACCACTTTTGCACTTGTATTAGTGTGGAAAAAACACTTTTTGCACTTGTGTTAGTGTTGAAAAAACACTTTTCGCACTTGTGTTCGTGTTGAAAAATCACTTTTGCACTTGTATTAGTGTGGAAAAAACACTTTTTGCACTTGTATTAGTGTGGAAAAACCACTTTTCGCACTTGTGTTGGTGCAGGAAACCACTTTTGCACTTGTATTAGTGTGGAAAAACCACTTTTCGCACTTGTGTTAGTGTTGAAAAACCACTTTTCCCACTTGTGTTGGTGCAGGAAACCACTTTTGCACTTGTATTATTGTGGAAAAACCACTTTTCGCACTTGTGTTAGTGTTGAAAAACCACTTTTCGCACTTGTGTTAGTGTTGAAAAACCACTTTTCGCACTTGTGTTGGTGCAGGAAACCACTTTTCGCACAAGTGTTGGTGTAGGAAAAACTACTTTTCGCACTTGTGTTAGTGTTGAAAAACCACTTTTCCCTGTGGGAAACCACTTTTCGCACATGTGTTGGTGCAGGAAACTACTTTTCGCACTTGTGTTATTGTTGAAAAACCACTTTTCGCAATTGTGGTTGTGGAGGAAACCAATTTTTGCACTTGTATTAGTGTGGAAAAACCACTTTTCGCACTTGTGTTAGTGTTGAAAATCCACTTTTCGCACTTGTGTTGGTGTCGGAAACAACTTTTCACACTTGTGTTGGTGTAGGAAACCACTTTTCGCACAAGTGTTGGTGTAGGAAAAACTACTTTTCGCACTTGTGTTAGTGTTGAAAAACCACTTTTCCCTGTGGGAAACCACTTTTCGCACATGTGTTGGTGCAGGAAACTACTTTTCGCACTTGTGTTATTGTTGAAAAACCACTTTTCGCAATTGTGGTTGTGGAGGAAACCAATTTTTGCACTTGTATTAGTGTGGAAAAACCACTTTTCGCACTTGTGTTAGTGTTGAAAATCCACTTTTCGCACTTGTGTTGGTGTCGGAAACCACTTTTCACACTTGTGTTCGTGTAGGAAACCACTTTTCACACTTGTGTTAGTGTTGAAAAACCAATTTTCGCACTTGTGTTGGTGTAGGAAACCAATTTTCGCACTTGTCAACTTGTGCACTTATCAACTTGTGCATTTGTGCACTTGTGCACTTGTGCACTTGTGCATTTTCGCACGTGTCAACTCATCCTCACTTGTGTTTGTGTAGGGAACCACTTTTTGCACTTGTGTTAGTGTTGAAAAACCACTTTTCGCACATGTGTTGGTGCAGGAAACTACTTTTCGCACTTGTGTTGTTGTAGGAAACCACTTTTCGCACTTGTGTTAGTGTTGAAAAACCATTTTTCGCACCTGTGTTGGTGTTGAAAAACCAATTTTCGCACTTGTGTTGGTGTAGGAAACCAATTTTCGCACTTGTGTTGGTGTAGGAAACCACTTTTCGCACTTGTGTTGGTGTAGGAAACCACTTTTCGCACTTGTGTTAGTGTTGAAAACCCACTTTTCGCACATGTGTTGGTGCAGGAAACCACTTTTCGCACTTGTGTCGGTGTAGGAAACCACTTTTCGCACTTGTGTTGGTGTTGAAAAACCACTTTTCACTGTGGGAAACCACTTTTCGCACATGTGTTGGTGCAGGAAAACTACTTTTCGCACTTGTGTTACTGTTGAAAACCCACTTTTCGCACTTGTGTTGGTGGAGGAAACCACTTTTCACACTTGTTTTAGTGTTGAAAAACCAATTTTCGCACTTGTGTTGGTGTAGGAAACCAATTTTCGCACTTGTGTTAGTGTTGAAAAACCACTTTTCGCACATGTGTTGGTGCAGGAAACTACTTTTCACACTTGTCATAGTGTTGAAAACCCACTTTTCGCACTGGTGTTGGTGGAGGAAACCACTTTTCACACTTGTGTTCGTGTTGAAAAACCAATTTTCGCACTTGTGTTGGTGTAGGAAACCAATTTTCGCACTTGTCAACTTGTGCATTTGTGCACTTGTGCATTTTCGCTCATGTCAACTCATCCTGACTTGTGTTTGTGTAGGAAACCACTTTTTGCACTTGAGTTAGTGTTGAAAAACCACTTTTCGCACATGTGTTGGTGCAGGAAACTACTTTCGCACTTGTGTTAGTTTTGAAAAACCACTTTTCGCACTTGTGTTAGTGTTGAAAAACCACTTTTCGCACTTGTGTTGGTGCAGGAAACCACTTTTGCACTTGTATTAGTGTGGACAAAAACACTTTTTGCACTTGTGATAGTGTTGAAAAACCACTTTTCGCACTTGTGTTAGTGTTGAAAAACCACTTTTCGCACTTGTGTTGGTGCAGGAAACCACTTTTGCACTTGTATTAGTGTGGAAAAACCACTTTTCGCACTTGTGTTAGTGTTGAAAAACCACTTTTCGCACTTGTGTTAGAGTTGAAAAACCACTTTTCGCACTTGTGTTGGTGCAGGAAACCACTTTTGCACTTGTATTAGTGTGGAAAAAACACTTTTTGCACTTGTGATAGTGTTGAAAAAACACTTTTTGCACTTGTGTTAGTGTTGAAAAACCACTTTTCGCAGTTGTGTTAGTGTTGAAAAACCACTTTTCGCACTTGTGTTGGTGCAGGAAACCACTTTTGCACTTGTATTAGTGTGGAAAAACCATTTTTCGCACTTGTGTTAGTGTTGAAAAACGACTTTTCACACTTGTTTTAGTGTTGAAAAACCACTTTTCGCACTTGTATTAGTGTGGAAAAACCACTTTTTGCACTTGTGTTAGTGTTGAAAAACCACTTTTTGCACTTGTGATAGTGTTGAAAAACCACTTTTCGCGCTTGTGTTGGTGCAGGAAACCACTTTTGCACTTGTATTAGTGTGGACAAAACACTTTTTGCACTTGTGATAGTGTTGAAAAAACACTTTTTGCACTTGTGTTAGTGTTGAAAAACCACTTTTCGCACTTGTGTTAGTGTTGAAAAACCACTTTTCGCACTTGTATTGGTGCAGGAAACCACTTTTGCACTTGTATTAGTGTGGAAAAACCATTTTTCGCACTTGTGTTAGTGTTGAAAAACCACTTTTCATACTTGTTTTAGTGTTGAAAAACCACTTTTCGCCCTTGTATTAGTGTGGAAAAACCACTTTTTGCACTTGTGTTAGTGTTGAAAAACCACTTTTTGCACTTGTGATAGTGTTGGAAAACCACTTTTCGCGCTTGTGTTGGTGCAGGAAACCACTTTTGCACTTGTATTAGTGTGGACAAAACACTTTTTGCACTTGTGATAGTGTTGAAAAAACACTTTTTGCACTTGTGTTAGTGTTGAAAAACCACTTTTCGCACTTGTGTTGGTGCAGGAAACCACTTTTGCACTTGTATTAGTGTGGAAAACCACTTTTTGCACTTGTGTTAGTGTTGAAAAACCACTTTTCGCACTTGTGTTAGTGTTGAAAAACCACTTTTGCACTTGTATTATTGTGGAAAAAACACTTTTTGCACTTGTATTAGTGTGGAAAAACCACTTTTCGCACTTGTGTTAGTGTTGAAAAACCACTTTTCGCACTTGTGTTGGTGCAGGAAACCACTTTTGCACTTGTATTAGTGTGGAAAAACCACTTTTCGCACTTGTGTTAGTGTTGAAAAACCACTTTTCGCACTTGTGTTAGTGTTGAAAAACCACTTTTCGCACTTGTGTTGGTGCAGGAAACCACTTTTGCACTTGTATTAGTGTGGAAAAACCACTTTTTGCACTTGTGATAGTGTTGAAAAACCACTTTTCGCACTTGTGTTGGTGCAGGAAACCACTTTTGCACTTGTATTAGTGTGGAAAAACCACTTTTCGCACTTGTGTTAGTGTTGAAAAACCACTTTTCGCACTTGTGTTGGTGCAGGAAACCACTTTTGCACTTGTATTAGTGTGGAAAAACCACTTTTTGCACTTGTGTTAGTGTTGAAAAACCACTTTTCGCACTTGTGTTGGTGTAGGAAACACCTTTTCGTTCTTGTGTTAGTGTTGAAAACTCAATTTTCGCACTTGTGTTGGTGTAGGAAACCACTTTTCGCACAAGTGTTGGTGTAGGAAAAACTACTTTTCGCACTTGTGTTAGTGTTGAAAAACCACTTTTCCCTGTGGGAAACCACTTTTCGCACATGTGTTGGTGCAGGAAACTACTTTTCGCACTTGTGTTATTGTTGAAAAACCACTTTTCGCAATTGTGGTTGTGGAGGAAACCAATTTTTGCACTTGTATTAGTGTGGAAAAACCACTTTTCGCACTTGTGTTAGTGTTGAAAATCCACTTTTCGCACTTGTGTTGGTGTCCGAAACCACTTTTCACACTTGTGTTCGTGTAGGAAACCACTTTTCGCACAAGTGTTGATGTAGGAAAAACCACTTTTCGCACTTGTGTTAGTGTTGAAAAACCACCTTTCGCTGTGGGAAACCACTTTTCGCACATGTGTTGGTGCAGGAAACTACTTTTTGCACTTGTGTTAGTGTTGAAAACCCACTTTTCGCACTTGTGTTGGTGGAGGAAACCACTTTTCACACTTGTGTTAGTGTTGAAAAACCAATTTTCGCACTTGTGTTGGTGTAGGAAACCAATTTTCGCACTTGTCAACTTGTGCACTTATCAACTTGTGCATTTGTGCACTTGTGCACTTGTGCATTTTCGCACGTGTCAACTCATCCTCACTTGTGTTTGTGTAGGGAACCACTTTTTGCACTTGTGTTAGTGTTGAAAAACCACTTTTCGCACATGTGTTGGTGCAGGAAACTACTTTTCGCACTTGTGTTGTTGTAGGAAACCACTTTTCGCACTTTTGTTAGTGTTGAAAAACCATTTTTCGCACCTGTGTTGGTGTTGAAAAACCAATTTTCGCACTTGTGTTGGTGTAGGAAACCAATTTTCGCACTTGTGTTGGTGTAGGAAACCACTTTTCGCACTTGTGTTGGTGTAGGAAACCACTTTTCGCACTTGTGTTAGTGTTGAAAAACCACTTTTCGCACATGTGTTGGTGCAGGAAACCACTTTTCGCACTTGTGTCGGTGTAGGAAACCACTTTTCGCACTTGTGTTGGTGTTGAAAAACCACTTTTCACTGTGGGAAACCACTTTTCGCACATGTGTTGGTGCAGGAAAACTACTTTTCGCACTTGTGTTACTGTTGAAAACCCACTTTTCGCACTTGTGTTGGTGGAGGAAACCACTTTTCACACTTGTTTTAGTGTTGAAAAACCAATTTTCGCACTTGTGTTGGTGTAGGAAACCAATTTTCGCACTTGTGTTAGTGTTGAAAAACCACTTTTCGCACATGTGTTGGTGCAGGAAACTACTTTTCACACTTGTCATAGTGTTGAAAACCCACTTTTCGCACTGGTGTTGGTGGAGGAAACCACTTTTCACACTTGTGTTCGTGTTGAAAAACCAATTTTCGCACTTGTGTTGGTGTAGGAAACCAATTTTCGCACTTGTCAACTTGTGCATTTGTGCACTTGTGCATTTTCGCTCATGTCAACTCATCCTGACTTGTGTTTGTGTAGGAAACCACTTTTTGCACTTGTGTTAGTGTTGAAAAACCACTTTTCGCACATGTGTTGGTGCAGGAAACTACTTTCGCACTTGTGTTAGTTTTGAAAAACCACTTTTCGCACTTGTGTTAGTGTTGAAAAACCACTTTTCGCACTTGTGTTGGTGCAGGAAACCACTTTTGCACTTGTATTAGTGTGGACAAAAACACTTTTTGCACTTGTGATAGTGTTGAAAAACCACTTTTCGCACTTGTGTTAGTGTTGAAAAACCACTTTTCGCACTTGTGTTGGTGCAGGAAACCACTTTTGCACTTGTATTAGTGTGGAAAAAACACTTTTTGCACTTGTGTTAGTGTTGAAAAAACACTTTTCGCACTTGTGTTCGTGTTGAAAAATCACTTTTGCACTTGTATTAGTGTGGAAAAACCACTTTTCGCACTTGTGTTGGTGCAGGAAACCACTTTTGCACTTGTATTAGTGTGGAAAAACCACTTTTCGCACTTGTGTTAGTGTTGAAAAACCACTTTTCCCACTTGTGTTGGTGCAGGAAACCACTTTTGCACTTGTATTATTGTGGAAAAACCACTTTTCGCACTTGTGTTAGTGTTGAAAAACCACTTTTCGCACTTGTGTTAGTGTTGAAAAACCACTTTTCGCACTTGTGTTGGTGCAGGAAACCACTTTTCGCACAAGTGTTGGTGTAGGAAAAACTACTTTTCGCACTTGTGTTAGTGTTGAAAAACCACTTTTCCCTGTGGGAAACCACTTTTCGCACATGTGTTGGTGCAGGAAACTACTTTTCGCACTTGTGTTATTGTTGAAAAACCACTTTTCGCAATTGTGGTTGTGGAGGAAACCAATTTTTGCACTTGTATTAGTGTGGAAAAACCACTTTTCGCACTTGTGTTAGTGTTGAAAATCCACTTTTCGCACTTGTGTTGGTGTCGGAAACAACTTTTCACACTTGTGTTGGTGTAGGAAACCACTTTTCGCACAAGTGTTGGTGTAGGAAAAACCACTTTTCGCACTTGTGTTAGTGTTGAAAAACCACCTTTCGCTGTGGGAAACCACTTTTCGCACATGTGTTGGTGCAGGAAACTACTTTTTGCACTTGTGTTAGTGTTGAAAACCCACTTTTCGCACTTGTGTTGGTGGAGGAAACCACTTTTCACACTTGTGTTAGTGTTGAAAAACCAATTTTCGCACTTGTGTTGGTGTAGGAAACCAATTTTCGCACTTGTCAACTTGTGCACTTATCAACTTGTGCATTTGTGCACTTGTGCACTTGTGCACTTGTGCATTTTCGCACGTGTCAACTCATCCTCACTTGTGTTTGTGTAGGGAACCACTTTTTGCACTTGTGTTAGTGTTGAGAAACCACTTTTCGCACATGTGTTGGTGCAGGAAACTACTTTTCGCACTTGTGTTGTTGTAGGAAACCACTTTTCGCACTTGTGTTAGTGTTGAAAAACCATTTTTCGCACCTGTGTTGGTGTTGAAAAACCAATTTTCGCACTTGTGTTGGTGTAGGAAACCAATTTTCGCACTTGTGTTGGTGTAGGAAACCACTTTTCGCACTTGTGTTGGTGTAGGAAACCACTTTTCGCACTTGTGTTTGTGTTGAAAAACCACTTTTCGCACATGTGTTGGTGCAGGAAACCACTTTTCGCACTTGTGTCGGTGTAGGAAACCACTTTTCGCACTTGTGTTGGTGTTGAAAAACCACTTTTCACTGTGGGAAACCACTTTTCGCACATGTGTTGGTGCAGGAAAACTACTTTTCGCACTTGTGTTAGTGTTGAAAACCCACTTTTCGCACTTGTGTTGGTGGAGGAAACCACTTTTCACACTTGTGTTAGTGTTGAAAAACCAATTTTCGCACTTGTGTTGGTGTAGGAAACCAATTTTCGCACTTGTGTTAGTGTTGAAAAACCACTTTTCGCACATGTGTTGGTGCAGGAAACTACTTTTCACACTTGTCATAGTGTTGAAAACCCACTTTTCGCACTGGTGTTGGTGGAGGAAACCACTTTTCACACTTGTGTTCGTGTTGAAAAACCAATTTTCGCACTTGTGTTGGTGTAGGAAACCAATTTTCGCACTTGTCAACTTGTGCGTTTGTGCACTTGTGCATTTTCGCTCATGTCAACTCATCCTGACTTGTGTTTGTGTAGGAAACCACTTATCGCACTTGTGTTAGTGTTGAAAAACCACTTTTCGCACATGTGTTGGTGCAGGAAACTACTTTTGCACTTGTATTAGTGTGGAAAAACCACTTTTCGCACTTGTGTTAGTGTTGAAAAACCACCTTTCGCTGTGGGAAACCACTTTTCGCACATGTGTTGGTGCAGGAAACTACTTTTTGCACTTGTGTTAGTGTTGAAAACCCACTTTTCGCACTTGTGTTGGTGGAGGAAACCACTTTTCACACTTGTGTTAGTGTTGAAAAACCAATTTTCGCACTTGTGTTGGTGTAGGAAACCAATTTTCGCACTTGTCAACTTGTGCACTTGTCAACTTGTGCATTTGTGCACTTGTGCACTTGTGCACTTGTGCATTTTCGCACTTGTCAACTCATCCTCACCTGTGTTTGTGTAGGGAACCACTTTTCGCACTTGTGTTCGTGTTGAAAAACCACTTTTCGCACAAGTGTTGGTGCAGGAAACTACTTTTCGCACTTGTGTTGGTGTAGGAAACCACTTTTCGCACTTGTGTTAGTGTTGAAAAACCACTTTTCGCACCTGTGTTGGTGTTGAAAAACCAATTTTCGCACTTGTGTTGGTGTAGGAAACCAATTTTCGCACTTGTGTTGGTGTAGGAAACCACTTTTCGCACTTGTGTTGGTGTAGGAAACCACTTTTTGCACTTGTGTTAATGTTGAAAAACCACTTTTTGCACATGTGTTGGTGCAGGAAACCACTTTTCGCACTTGCGTCGGTGTAGGAAACCACTTTTCGCACTTGTGTTAGTGTTGAAAAACCACTTTTCGCTGTGGTAAACCACTTTTCGCATATGTGTTGGTGCAGGAAACTACTTTTCGCACTTGTGTTAGTGTTGAAAACCCACTTTTCGCACTTGTGTTGGTGGAGGAAACCACTTTTCACACTTGTGTTAGTGTTGAAAAACTAATTTTCGCACTTGTGTTGGTGTAGGAAACCAATTTTCGCACTTGTGTTAGTGTTGAAAAACCACTTTTCACACATGTGTTGGTGCAGGAAACTACTTTTCGCACTTGTCATAGTGTTGAAAACCCACTTTTCGCACTGGTGTTGGTGGAGGAAACCACTTTTCACACTTGTGTTCGTGTTGAAAAACCAATTTTCGCACTTGTGTTGGTGTAGGAAACCAATTTTCGCACTTGTCAACTTGTGCACTTATCAACTTGTGCATTTGTGCACTTGTGCACTTGTGCACTTGTGCATTTTCGCACGTGTCAACTCATCCTCACTTGTGTTTGTGTAGGGAACCACTTTTTGCACTTGTGTTAGTGTTGAAAAACCACTTTTCGCACATGTGTTGGTGCAGGAAACTACTTTTCGCACTTGTGTTGTTGTAGGAAACCACTTTTCGCACTTTTGTTAGTGTTGAAAAACCATTTTTCGCACCTGTGTTGGTGTTGAAAAACCAATTTTCGCACTTGTGTTGGTGTAGGAAACCAATTTTCGCACTTGTGTTGGTGTAGGAAACCACTTTTCGCACTTGTGTTGGTGTAGGAAACCACTTTTCGCACTTGTGTTAGTGTTGAAAATCCACTTTTCGCACTTGTGTTGGTGTCCGAAACCACTTTTCACACTTGTGTTCGTGTAGGAAACCACTTTTCGCACAAGTGTTGATGTAGGAAAAACCACTTTTCGCACTTGTGTTAGTGTTGAAAAACCACCTTTCGCTGTGGGAAACCACTTTTCGCACATGTGTTGGTGCAGGAAACTACTTTTTGCACTTGTGTTAGTGTTGAAAACCCACTTTTCGCACTTGTGTTGGTGGAGGAAACCACTTTTCACACTTGTGTTAGTGTTGAAAAACCAATTTTCGCACTTGTGTTGGTGTAGGAAACCAATTTTCGCACTTGTCAACTTGTGCACTTATCAACTTGTGCATTTGTGCACTTGTGCACTTGTGCACTTGTGCATTTTCGCACGTGTCAACTCATCCTCACTTGTGTTTGTGTAGGGAACCACTTTTTGCACTTGTGTTAGTGTTGAAAAACCACTTTTCGCACATGTGTTGGTGCAGGAAACTACTTTTCGCACTTGTGTTGTTGTAGGAAACCACTTTTCGCACTTTTGTTAGTGTTGAAAAACCATTTTTCGCACCTGTGTTGGTGTTGAAAAACCAATTTTCGCACTTGTGTTGGTGTAGGAAACCAATTTTCGCACTTGTGTTGGTGTAGGAAACCACTTTTCGCACTTGTGTTGGTGTAGGAAACCACTTTTCGCACTTGTGTTAGTGTTGAAAAACCACTTTTCGCACATGTGTTGGTGCAGGAAACCACTTTTCGCACTTGTGTCGGTGTAGGAAACCACTTTTCGCACTTGTGTTGGTGTTGAAAAACCACTTTTCACTGTGGGAAACCACTTTTCGCACATGTGTTGGTGCAGGAAAACTACTTTTCGCACTTGTGTTACTGTTGAAAACCCACTTTTCGCACTTGTGTTGGTGGAGGAAACCACTTTTCACACTTGTTTTAGTGTTGAAAAACCAATTTTCGCACTTGTGTTGGTGTAGGAAACCAATTTTCGCACTTGTGTTAGTGTTGAAAAACCACTTTTCGCACATGTGTTGGTGCAGGAAACTACTTTTCACACTTGTCATAGTGTTGAAAACCCACTTTTCGCACTGGTGTTGGTGGAGGAAACCACTTTTCACACTTGTGTTCGTGTTGAAAAACCAATTTTCGCACTTGTGTTGGTGTAGGAAACCAATTTTCGCACTTGTCAACTTGTGCATTTGTGCACTTGTGCATTTTCGCTCATGTCAACTCATCCTGACTTGTGTTTGTGTAGGAAACCACTTTTTGCACTTGTGTTAGTGTTGAAAAACCACTTTTCGCACATGTGTTGGTGCAGGAAACTACTTTCGCACTTGTGTTAGTTTTGAAAAACCACTTTTCGCACTTGTGTTAGTGTTGAAAAACCACTTTTCGCACTTGTGTTGGTGCAGGAAACCACTTTTGCACTTGTATTAGTGTGGACAAAAACACTTTTTGCACTTGTGATAGTGTTGAAAAACCACTTTTCGCACTTGTGTTAGTGTTGAAAAACCACTTTTCGCACTTGTGTTGGTGCAGGAAACCACTTTTGCACTTGTATTAGTGTGGAAAAAACACTTTTTGCACTTGTGTTAGTGTTGAAAAAACACTTTTCGCACTTGTGTTCGTGTTGAAAAATCACTTTTGCACTTGTATTAGTGTGGAAAAAACACTTTTTGCACTTGTATTAGTGTGGAAAAACCACTTTTCGCACTTGTGTTGGTGCAGGAAACCACTTTTGCACTTGTATTAGTGTGGAAAAACCACTTTTCGCACTTGTGTTAGTGTTGAAAAACCACTTTTCCCACTTGTGTTGGTGCAGGAAACCACTTTTGCACTTGTATTATTGTGGAAAAACCACTTTTCGCACTTGTGTTAGTGTTGAAAAACCACTTTTCGCACTTGTGTTAGTGTTGAAAAACCACTTTTCGCACTTGTGTTGGTGCAGGAAACCACTTTTCGCACAAGTGTTGGTGTAGGAAAAACTACTTTTCGCACTTGTGTTAGTGTTGAAAAACCACTTTTCCCTGTGGGAAACCACTTTTCGCACATGTGTTGGTGCAGGAAACTACTTTTCGCACTTGTGTTATTGTTGAAAAACCACTTTTCGCAATTGTGGTTGTGGAGGAAACCAATTTTTGCACTTGTATTAGTGTGGAAAAACCACTTTTCGCACTTGTGTTAGTGTTGAAAATCCACTTTTCGCACTTGTGTTGGTGTCGGAAACAACTTTTCACACTTGTGTTGGTGTAGGAAACCACTTTTCGCACAAGTGTTGGTGTAGGAAAAACCACTTTTCGCACTTGTGTTAGTGTTGAAAAACCACCTTTCGCTGTGGGAAACCACTTTTCGCACATGTGTTGGTGCAGGAAACTACTTTTTGCACTTGTGTTAGTGTTGAAAACCCACTTTTCGCACTTGTGTTGGTGGAGGAAACCACTTTTCACACTTGTGTTAGTGTTGAAAAACCAATTTTCGCACTTGTGTTGGTGTAGGAAACCAATTTTCGCACTTGTCAACTTGTGCACTTATCAACTTGTGCATTTGTGCACTTGTGCACTTGTGCACTTGTGCATTTTCGCACGTGTCAACTCATCCTCACTTGTGTTTGTGTAGGGAACCACTTTTTGCACTTGTGTTAGTGTTGAGAAACCACTTTTCGCACATGTGTTGGTGCAGGAAACTACTTTTCGCACTTGTGTTGTTGTAGGAAACCACTTTTCGCACTTGTGTTAGTGTTGAAAAACCATTTTTCGCACCTGTGTTGGTGTTGAAAAACCAATTTTCGCACTTGTGTTGGTGTAGGAAACCAATTTTCGCACTTGTGTTGGTGTAGGAAACCACTTTTCGCACTTGTGTTGGTGTAGGAAACCACTTTTCGCACTTGTGTTTGTGTTGAAAAACCACTTTTCGCACATGTGTTGGTGCAGGAAACCACTTTTCGCACTTGTGTCGGTGTAGGAAACCACTTTTCGCACTTGTGTTGGTGTTGAAAAACCACTTTTCACTGTGGGAAACCACTTTTCGCACATGTGTTGGTGCAGGAAAACTACTTTTCGCACTTGTGTTAGTGTTGAAAACCCACTTTTCGCACTTGTGTTGGTGGAGGAAACCACTTTTCACACTTGTGTTAGTGTTGAAAAACCAATTTTCGCACTTGTGTTGGTGTAGGAAACCAATTTTCGCACTTGTGTTAGTGTTGAAAAACCACTTTTCGCACATGTGTTGGTGCAGGAAACTACTTTTCACACTTGTCATAGTGTTGAAAACCCACTTTTCGCACTGGTGTTGGTGGAGGAAACCACTTTTCACACTTGTGTTCGTGTTGAAAAACCAATTTTCGCACTTGTGTTGGTGTAGGAAACCAATTTTCGCACTTGTCAACTTGTGCGTTTGTGCACTTGTGCATTTTCGCTCATGTCAACTCATCCTGACTTGTGTTTGTGTAGGAAACCACTTATCGCACTTGTGTTAGTGTTGAAAAACCACTTTTCGCACATGTGTTGGTGCAGGAAACTACTTTTGCACTTGTATTAGTGTGGAAAAACCTCTTTTCGCACTTGTGTTAGTGTTGAAAAACCACCTTTCGCTGTGGGAAACCACTTTTCGCACATGTGTTGGTGCAGGAAACTACTTTTTGCACTTGTGTTAGTGTTGAAAACCCACTTTTCGCACTTGTGTTGGTGGAGGAAACCACTTTTCACACTTGTGTTAGTGTTGAAAAACCAATTTTCGCACTTGTGTTGGTGTAGGAAACCAATTTTCGCACTTGTCAACTTGTGCACTTGTCAACTTGTGCATTTGTGCACTTGTGCACTTGTGCACTTGTGCATTTTCGCACTTGTCAACTCATCCTCACCTGTGTTTGTGTAGGGAACCACTTTTCGCACTTGTGTTCGTGTTGAAAAACCACTTTTCGCACAAGTGTTGGTGCAGGAAACTACTTTTCGCACTTGTGTTGGTGTAGGAAACCACTTTTCGCACTTGTGTTAGTGTTGAAAAACCACTTTTCGCACCTGTGTTGGTGTTGAAAAACCAATTTTCGCACTTGTGTTGGTGTAGGAAACCAATTTTCGCACTTGTGTTGGTGTAGGAAACCACTTTTCGCACTTGTGTTGGTGTAGGAAACCACTTTTTGCACTTGTGTTAATGTTGAAAAACCACTTTTTGCACATGTGTTGGTGCAGGAAACCACTTTTCGCACTTGCGTCGGTGTAGGAAACCACTTTTCGCACTTGTGTTAGTGTTGAAAAACCACTTTTCGCTGTGGTAAACCACTTTTCGCATATGTGTTGGTGCAGGAAACTACTTTTCGCACTTGTGTTAGTGTTGAAAACCCACTTTTCGCACTTGTGTTGGTGGAGGAAACCACTTTTCACACTTGTGTTAGTGTTGAAAAACTAATTTTCGCACTTGTGTTGGTGTAGGAAACCAATTTTCGCACTTGTGTTAGTGTTGAAAAACCACTTTTCACACATGTGTTGGTGCAGGAAACTACTTTTCGCACTTGTCATAGTGTTGAAAACCCACTTTTCGCACTGGTGTTGGTGGAGGAAACCACTTTTCACACTTGTGTTCGTGTTGAAAAACCAATTTTCGCACTTGTGTTGGTGTAGGAAACCAATTTTCGCACTTGTCAACTTGTGCACTTGTCAACTTGTGCATTTGTGCACTTGTGCACTTGTGCACTTGTGCATTTTCGCACGTGTCAACTCATCCTCACTTGTGTTTGTGTAGGAAACCACTTTTCGCACTTGTGTTAGTGTTGAAAAACCACTTTTGGCACATGTGTTGGTGCAGGAAACTACTTTTCGCACTTGTGTTAGTGTTGAAAACCCACTTTTCGCACTTGTGTTGGTGTTGAAAAACCAATTTTCGCACTTGTGTTGGTGTAGGAAACCAATTTTCGCACTTGTGTTGGTGTAGGAAACCACTTTTCGCACTTGTGTTGGTGTAGGAAACCACTTTTCGCACTTGTGTTAGTGTTGAAAAACCCCTTTTCGCACATGAGTTGGTGCAGGAAACCACTTTTCGCACTTGTGTTGGTGCAGGAAACCACTTTTCGCACTTGTGTTAGTGTTGAAAAACCACTTTTCGCTGTGGGAAACCACTTTTCGCACGTGTGTTGGTGCAGGAAACTACTTTTCGCACTTGTGTTAGTGTTCAAAACCCACTTTTCGCACTTGTGTTGGTGGAGGAAACCACTTTTTACACTTGTGTTAGTGTTGAAAAACCAATTTTTGCACTTGTGTTGGTGTAGGAAACACCTTTTCGTTCTTGTATTAGTGTGGAAAAACCACTTTTCGCACTTGTGTTAGTGTTGAAAAACCACTTTTCGCACTTGTGTTGGTGCAGGAAACCACTTTTGCACTTGTATTAGTGTGGAAAAACCACTTTTTGCACTTGTGTTAGTGTTGAAAAACCACTTTTCGCACTTGTGTTGGTGTAGGAAACACCTTTTCGTTCTTGTGTTAGTGTTGAAAACTCAATTTTCGCACTTGTGTTGGTGTAGGAAACCACTTTTCGCACAAGTGTTGGTGTAGGAAAAACTACTTTTCGCACTTGTGTTAGTGTTGAAAAACCACTTTTCCCTGTGGGAAACCACTTTTCGCACATGTGTTGGTGCAGGAAACTACTTTTCGCACTTGTGTTATTGTTGAAAAACCACTTTTCGCAATTGTGGTTGTGGAGGAAACCAATTTTTGCACTTGTATTAGTGTGGAAAAACCACTTTTCGCACTTGTGTTAGTGTTGAAAATCCACTTTTCGCACTTGTGTTGGTGTCGGAAACCACTTTTCACACTTGTGTTCGTGTAGGAAACCACTTTTCACACTTGTGTTAGTGTTGAAAAACCAATTTTCGCACTTGTGTTGGTGTAGGAAACCAATTTTCGCACTTGTCAACTTGTGCACTTATCAACTTGTGCATTTGTGCACTTGTGCACTTGTGCACTTGTGCATTTTCGCACGTGTCAACTCATCCTCACTTGTGTTTGTGTAGGGAACCACTTTTTGCACTTGTGTTAGTGTTGAAAAACCACTTTTCGCACATGTGTTGGTGCAGGAAACTACTTTTCGCACTTGTGTTGTTGTAGGAAACCACTTTTCGCACTTGTGTTAGTGTTGAAAAACCATTTTTCGCACCTGTGTTGGTGTTGAAAAACCAATTTTCGCACTTGTGTTGGTGTAGGAAACCAATTTTCGCACTTGTGTTGGTGTAGGAAACCACTTTTCGCACTTGTGTTGGTGTAGGAAACCACTTTTCGCACTTGTGTTAGTGTTGAAAAACCACTTTTCGCACATGTGTTGGTGCAGGAAACCACTTTTCGCACTTGTGTCGGTGTAGGAAACCACTTTTCGCACTTGTGTTGGTGTTGAAAAACCACTTTTCACTGTGGGAAACCACTTTTCGCACATGTGTTGGTGCAGGAAAACTACTTTTCGCACTTGTGTTACTGTTGAAAACCCACTTTTCGCACTTGTGTTGGTGGAGGAAACCACTTTTCACACTTGTTTTAGTGTTGAAAAACCAATTTTCGCACTTGTGTTGGTGTAGGAAACCAATTTTCGCACTTGTGTTAGTGTTGAAAAACCACTTTTCGCACATGTGTTGGTGCAGGAAACTACTTTTCACACTTGTCATAGTGTTGAAAACCCACTTTTCGCACTGGTGTTGGTGGAGGAAACCACTTTTCACACTTGTGTTCGTGTTGAAAAACCAATTTTCGCACTTGTGTTGGTGTAGGAAACCAATTTTCGCACTTGTCAACTTGTGCATTTGTGCACTTGTGCATTTTCGCTCATGTCAACTCATCCTGACTTGTGTTTGTGTAGGAAACCACTTTTTGCACTTGTGTTAGTGTTGAAAAACCACTTTTCGCACATGTGTTGGTGCAGGAAACTACTTTCGCACTTGTGTTAGTTTTGAAAAACCACTTTTCGCACTTGTGTTAGTGTTGAAAAACCACTTTTCGCACTTGTGTTGGTGCAGGAAACCACTTTTGCACTTGTATTAGTGTGGACAAAAACACTTTTTGCACTTGTGATAGTGTTGAAAAACCACTTTTCGCACTTGTGTTAGTGTTGAAAAACCACTTTTCGCACTTGTGTTGGTGCAGGAAACCACTTTTTCACTTGTATTAGTGTGGAAAAACCACTTTTCGCACTTGTGTTAGTGTTGAAAAACCACTTTTCGCACTTGTGTTAGAGTTGAAAAACCACTTTTCGCACTTGTGTTGGTGCAGGAAACCACTTTTGCACTTGTATTAGTGTGGAAAAAACACTTTTTGCACTTGTGATAGTGTTGAAAAAACACTTTTTGCACTTGTGTTAGTGTTGAAAAACCACTTTTCGCAGTTGTGTTAGTGTTGAAAAACCACTTTTCGCACTTGTGTTGGTGCAGGAAACCACTTTTGCACTTGTATTAGTGTGGAAAAACCATTTTTCGCACTTGTGTTAGTGTTGAAAAACGACTTTTCACACTTGTTTTAGTGTTGAAAAACCACTTTTCGCACTTGTATTAGTGTGGAAAAACCACTTTTTGCACTTGTGTTAGTGTTGAAAAACCACTTTTTGCACTTGTGATAGTGTTGAAAAACCACTTTTCGCGCTTGTGTTGGTGCAGGAAACCACTTTTGCACTTGTATTAGTGTGGACAAAACACTTTTTGCACTTGTGATAGTGTTGAAAAAACACTTTTTGCACTTGTGTTAGTGTTGAAAAACCACTTTTCGCACTTGTGTTAGTGTTGAAAAACCACTTTTCGCACTTGTATTGGTGCAGGAAACCACTTTTGCACTTGTATTAGTGTGGAAAAACCATTTTTCGCACTTGTGTTAGTGTTGAAAAACCACTTTTCATACTTGTTTTAGTGTTGAAAAACCACTTTTCGCACTTGTATTAGTGTGGAAAAACCACTTTTTGCACTTGTGTTAGTGTTGAAAAACCACTTTTTGCACTTGTGATAGTGTTGGAAAACCACTTTTCGCGCTTGTGTTGGTGCAGGAAACCACTTTTGCACTTGTATTAGTGTGGACAAAACACTTTTTGCACTTGTGATAGTGTTGAAAAAACACTTTTTGCACTTGTGTTAGTGTTGAAAAACCACTTTTCGCACTTGTGTTGGTGCAGGAAACCACTTTTGCACTTGTATTAGTGTGGAAAACCACTTTTTGCACTTGTGTTAGTGTTGAAAAACCACTTTTCGCACTTGTGTTAGTGTTGAAAAACCACTTTTGCACTTGTATTATTGTGGAAAAAACACTTTTTGCACTTGTATTAGTGTGGAAAAACCACTTTTCGCACTTGTGTTAGTGTTGAAAAACCACTTTTCGCACTTGTGTTGGTGCAGGAAACCACTTTTGCACTTGTATTAGTGTGGAAAAACCACTTTTCGCACTTGTGTTAGTGTTGAAAAACCACTTTTCGCACTTGTGTTAGTGTTGAAAAACCACTTTTCGCACTTGTGTTGGTGCAGGAAACCACTTTTGCACTTGTATTAGTGTGGAAAAACCACTTTTTGCACTTGTGATAGTGTTGAAAAACCACTTTTCGCACTTGTGTTGGTGCAGGAAACCACTTTTGCACTTGTATTAGTGTGGAAAAACCACTTTTCGCACTTGTGTTAGTGTTGAAAAACCACTTTTCGCACTTGTGTTGGTGCAGGAAACCACTTTTGCACTTGTATTAGTGTGGAAAAACCACTTTTTGCACTTGTGTTAGTGTTGAAAAACCACTTTTCGCACTTGTGTTGGTGTAGGAAACACCTTTTCGTTCTTGTGTTAGTGTTGAAAACTCAATTTTCGCACTTGTGTTGGTGTAGGAAACCACTTTTCGCACAAGTGTTGGTGTAGGAAAAACTACTTTTCGCACTTGTGTTAGTGTTGAAAAACCACTTTTCCCTGTGGGAAACCACTTTTCGCACATGTGTTGGTGCAGGAAACTACTTTTCGCACTTGTGTTATTGTTGAAAAACCACTTTTCGCAATTGTGGTTGTGGAGGAAACCAATTTTTGCACTTGTATTAGTGTGGAAAAACCACTTTTCGCACTTGTGTTAGTGTTGAAAATCCACTTTTCGCACTTGTGTTGGTGTCCGAAACCACTTTTCACACTTGTGTTCGTGTAGGAAACCACTTTTCGCACAAGTGTTGATGTAGGAAAAACCACTTTTCGCACTTGTGTTAGTGTTGAAAAACCACCTTTCGCTGTGGGAAACCACTTTTCGCACATGTGTTGGTGCAGGAAACTACTTTTTGCACTTGTGTTAGTGTTGAAAACCCACTTTTCGCACTTGTGTTGGTGGAGGAAACCACTTTTCACACTTGTGTTAGTGTTGAAAAACCAATTTTCGCACTTGTGTTGGTGTAGGAAACCAATTTTCGCACTTGTCAACTTGTGCACTTATCAACTTGTGCATTTGTGCACTTGTGCACTTGTGCACTTGTGCATTTTCGCACGTGTCAACTCATCCTCACTTGTGTTTGTGTAGGGAACCACTTTTTGCACTTGTGTTAGTGTTGAAAAACCACTTTTCGCACATGTGTTGGTGCAGGAAACTACTTTTCGCACTTGTGTTGTTGTAGGAAACCACTTTTCGCACTTTTGTTAGTGTTGAAAAACCATTTTTCGCACCTGTGTTGGTGTTGAAAAACCAATTTTCGCACTTGTGTTGGTGTAGGAAACCAATTTTCGCACTTGTGTTGGTGTAGGAAACCACTTTTCGCACTTGTGTTGGTGTAGGAAACCACTTTTCGCACTTGTGTTAGTGTTGAAAAACCACTTTTCGCACATGTGTTGGTGCAGGAAACCACTTTTCGCACTTGTGTCGGTGTAGGAAACCACTTTTCGCACTTGTGTTGGTGTTGAAAAACCACTTTTCACTGTGGGAAACCACTTTTCGCACATGTGTTGGTGCAGGAAAACTACTTTTCGCACTTGTGTTACTGTTGAAAACCCACTTTTCGCACTTGTGTTGGTGGAGGAAACCACTTTTCACACTTGTTTTAGTGTTGAAAAACCAATTTTCGCACTTGTGTTGGTGTAGGAAACCAATTTTCGCACTTGTGTTAGTGTTGAAAAACCACTTTTCGCACATGTGTTGGTGCAGGAAACTACTTTTCACACTTGTCATAGTGTTGAAAACCCACTTTTCGCACTGGTGTTGGTGGAGGAAACCACTTTTCACACTTGTGTTCGTGTTGAAAAACCAATTTTCGCACTTGTGTTGGTGTAGGAAACCAATTTTCGCACTTGTCAACTTGTGCATTTGTGCACTTGTGCATTTTCGCTCATGTCAACTCATCCTGACTTGTGTTTGTGTAGGAAACCACTTTTTGCACTTGTGTTAGTGTTGAAAAACCACTTTTCGCACATGTGTTGGTGCAGGAAACTACTTTCGCACTTGTGTTAGTTTTGAAAAACCACTTTTCGCACTTGTGTTAGTGTTGAAAAACCACTTTTCGCACTTGTGTTGGTGCAGGAAACCACTTTTGCACTTGTATTAGTGTGGACAAAAACACTTTTTGCACTTGTGATAGTGTTGAAAAACCACTTTTCGCACTTGTGTTAGTGTTGAAAAACCACTTTTCGCACTTGTGTTGGTGCAGGAAACCACTTTTGCACTTGTATTAGTGTGGAAAAAACACTTTTTGCACTTGTGTTAGTGTTGAAAAAACACTTTTCGCACTTGTGTTCGTGTTGAAAAATCACTTTTGCACTTGTATTAGTGTGGAAAAAACACTTTTTGCACTTGTATTAGTGTGGAAAAACCACTTTTCGCACTTGTGTTGGTGCAGGAAACCACTTTTGCACTTGTATTAGTGTGGAAAAACCACTTTTCGCACTTGTGTTAGTGTTGAAAAACCACTTTTCCCACTTGTGTTGGTGCAGGAAACCACTTTTGCACTTGTATTATTGTGGAAAAACCACTTTTCGCACTTGTGTTAGTGTTGAAAAACCACTTTTCGCACTTGTGTTAGTGTTGAAAAACCACTTTTCGCACTTGTGTTGGTGCAGGAAACCACTTTTCGCACAAGTGTTGGTGTAGGAAAAACTACTTTTCGCACTTGTGTTAGTGTTGAAAAACCACTTTTCCCTGTGGGAAACCACTTTTCGCACATGTGTTGGTGCAGGAAACTACTTTTCGCACTTGTGTTATTGTTGAAAAACCACTTTTCGCAATTGTGGTTGTGGAGGAAACCAATTTTTGCACTTGTATTAGTGTGGAAAAACCACTTTTCGCACTTGTGTTAGTGTTGAAAATCCACTTTTCGCACTTGTGTTGGTGTCGGAAACAACTTTTCACACTTGTGTTGGTGTAGGAAACCACTTTTCGCACAAGTGTTGGTGTAGGAAAAACCACTTTTCGCACTTGTGTCGGTGTAGGAAACCACTTTTCGCACTTGTGTTGGTGTTGAAAAACCACTTTTCACTGTGGGAAACCACTTTTCGCACATGTGTTGGTGCAGGAAAACTACTTTTCGCACTTGTGTTAGTGTTGAAAACCCACTTTTCGCACTTGTGTTGGTGGAGGAAACCACTTTTCACACTTGTGTTAGTGTTGAAAAACCAATTTTCGCACTTGTGTTGGTGTAGGAAACCAATTTTCGCACTTGTGTTAGTGTTGAAAAACCACTTTTCGCACATGTGTTGGTGCAGGAAACTACTTTTCACACTTGTCATAGTGTTGAAAACCCACTTTTCGCACTGGTGTTGGTGGAGGAAACCACTTTTCACACTTGTGTTCGTGTTGAAAAACCAATTTTCGCACTTGTGTTGGTGTAGGAAACCAATTTTCGCACTTGTCAACTTGTGCGTTTGTGCACTTGTGCATTTTCGCTCATGTCAACTCATCCTGACTTGTGTTTGTGTAGGAAACCACTTATCGCACTTGTGTTAGTGTTGAAAAACCACTTTTCGCACATGTGTTGGTGCAGGAAACTACTTTTGCACTTGTATTAGTGTGGAAAAACCTCTTTTCGCACTTGTGTTAGTGTTGAAAAACCACCTTTCGCTGTGGGAAACCACTTTTCGCACATGTGTTGGTGCAGGAAACTACTTTTTGCACTTGTGTTAGTGTTGAAAACCCACTTTTCGCACTTGTGTTGGTGGAGGAAACCACTTTTCACACTTGTGTTAGTGTTGAAAAACCAATTTTCGCACTTGTGTTGGTGTAGGAAACCAATTTTCGCACTTGTCAACTTGTGCACTTGTCAACTTGTGCATTTGTGCACTTGTGCACTTGTGCACTTGTGCATTTTCGCACTTGTCAACTCATCCTCACCTGTGTTTGTGTAGGGAACCACTTTTCGCACTTGTGTTCGTGTTGAAAAACCACTTTTCGCACAAGTGTTGGTGCAGGAAACTACTTTTCGCACTTGTGTTGGTGTAGGAAACCACTTTTCGCACTTGTGTTAGTGTTGAAAAACCACTTTTCGCACCTGTGTTGGTGTTGAAAAACCAATTTTCGCACTTGTGTTGGTGTAGGAAACCAATTTTCGCACTTGTGTTGGTGTAGGAAACCACTTTTCGCACTTGTGTTGGTGTAGGAAACCACTTTTTGCACTTGTGTTAATGTTGAAAAACCACTTTTTGCACATGTGTTGGTGCAGGAAACCACTTTTCGCACTTGCGTCGGTGTAGGAAACCACTTTTCGCACTTGTGTTAGTGTTGAAAAACCACTTTTCGCTGTGGTAAACCACTTTTCGCATATGTGTTGGTGCAGGAAACTACTTTTCGCACTTGTGTTAGTGTTGAAAACCCACTTTTCGCACTTGTGTTGGTGGAGGAAACCACTTTTCACACTTGTGTTAGTGTTGAAAAACTAATTTTCGCACTTGTGTTGGTGTAGGAAACCAATTTTCGCACTTGTGTTAGTGTTGAAAAACCACTTTTCACACATGTGTTGGTGCAGGAAACTACTTTTCGCACTTGTCATAGTGTTGAAAACCCACTTTTCGCACTGGTGTTGGTGGAGGAAACCACTTTTCACACTTGTGTTCGTGTTGAAAAACCAATTTTCGCACTTGTGTTGGTGTAGGAAACCAATTTTCGCACTTGTCAACTTGTGCACTTGTCAACTTGTGCATTTGTGCACTTGTGCACTTGTGCACTTGTGCATTTTCGCACGTGTCAACTCATCCTCACTTGTGTTTGTGTAGGAAACCACTTTTCGCACTTGTGTTAGTGTTGAAAAACCACTTTTGGCACATGTGTTGGTGCAGGAAACTACTTTTCGCACTTGTGTTAGTGTTGAAAACCCACTTTTCGCACTTGTGTTGGTGTTGAAAAACCAATTTTCGCACTTGTGTTGGTGTAGGAAACCAATTTTCGCACTTGTGTTGGTGTAGGAAACCACTTTTCGCACTTGTGTTGGTGTAGGAAACCACTTTTCGCACTTGTGTTAGTGTTGAAAAACCCCTTTTCGCACATGAGTTGGTGCAGGAAACCACTTTTCGCACTTGTGTTGGTGCAGGAAACCACTTTTCGCACTTGTGTTAGTGTTGAAAAACCACTTTTCGCTGTGGGAAACCACTTTTCGCACGTGTGTTGGTGCAGGAAACTACTTTTCGCACTTGTGTTAGTGTTCAAAACCCACTTTTCGCACTTGTGTTGGTGGAGGAAACCACTTTTTACACTTGTGTTAGTGTTGAAAAACCAATTTTTGCACTTGTGTTGGTGTAGGAAACACCTTTTCGTTCTTGTATTAGTGTGGAAAAACCACTTTTCGCACTTGTGTTAGTGTTGAAAAACCACTTTTCGCACTTGTGTTGGTGCAGGAAACCACTTTTGCACTTGTATTAGTGTGGAAAAACCACTTTTTGCACTTGTGTTAGTGTTGAAAAACCACTTTTCGCACTTGTGTTGGTGTAGGAAACACCTTTTCGTTCTTGTGTTAGTGTTGAAAACTCAATTTTCGCACTTGTGTTGGTGTAGGAAACCACTTTTCGCACAAGTGTTGGTGTAGGAAAAACTACTTTTCGCACTTGTGTTAGTGTTGAAAAACCACTTTTCCCTGTGGGAAACCACTTTTCGCACATGTGTTGGTGCAGGAAACTACTTTTCGCACTTGTGTTATTGTTGAAAAACCACTTTTCGCAATTGTGGTTGTGGAGGAAACCAATTTTTGCACTTGTATTAGTGTGGAAAAACCACTTTTCGCACTTGTGTTAGTGTTGAAAATCCACTTTTCGCACTTGTGTTGGTGTCGGAAACCACTTTTCACACTTGTGTTCGTGTAGGAAACCACTTTTCACACTTGTGTTAGTGTTGAAAAACCAATTTTCGCACTTGTGTTGGTGTAGGAAACCAATTTTCGCACTTGTCAACTTGTGCACTTATCAACTTGTGCATTTGTGCACTTGTGCACTTGTGCACTTGTGCATTTTCGCACGTGTCAACTCATCCTCACTTGTGTTTGTGTAGGGAACCACTTTTTGCACTTGTGTTAGTGTTGAAAAACCACTTTTCGCACATGTGTTGGTGCAGGAAACTACTTTTCGCACTTGTGTTGTTGTAGGAAACCACTTTTCGCACTTGTGTTAGTGTTGAAAAACCATTTTTCGCACCTGTGTTGGTGTTGAAAAACCAATTTTCGCACTTGTGTTGGTGTAGGAAACCAATTTTCGCACTTGTGTTGGTGTAGGAAACCACTTTTCGCACTTGTGTTGGTGTAGGAAACCACTTTTCGCACTTGTGTTAGTGTTGAAAAACCACTTTTCGCACATGTGTTGGTGCAGGAAACCACTTTTCGCACTTGTGTCGGTGTAGGAAACCACTTTTCGCACTTGTGTTGGTGTTGAAAAACCACTTTTCACTGTGGGAAACCACTTTTCGCACATGTGTTGGTGCAGGAAAACTACTTTTCGCACTTGTGTTACTGTTGAAAACCCACTTTTCGCACTTGTGTTGGTGGAGGAAACCACTTTTCACACTTGTTTTAGTGTTGAAAAACCAATTTTCGCACTTGTGTTGGTGTAGGAAACCAATTTTCGCACTTGTGTTAGTGTTGAAAAACCACTTTTCGCACATGTGTTGGTGCAGGAAACTACTTTTCACACTTGTCATAGTGTTGAAAACCCACTTTTCGCACTGGTGTTGGTGGAGGAAACCACTTTTCACACTTGTGTTCGTGTTGAAAAACCAATTTTCGCACTTGTGTTGGTGTAGGAAACCAATTTTCGCACTTGTCAACTTGTGCATTTGTGCACTTGTGCATTTTCGCTCATGTCAACTCATCCTGACTTGTGTTTGTGTAGGAAACCACTTTTTGCACTTGTGTTAGTGTTGAAAAACCACTTTTCGCACATGTGTTGGTGCAGGAAACTACTTTCGCACTTGTGTTAGTTTTGAAAAACCACTTTTCGCACTTGTGTTAGTGTTGAAAAACCACTTTTCGCACTTGTGTTGGTGCAGGAAACCACTTTTGCACTTGTATTAGTGTGGACAAAAACACTTTTTGCACTTGTGATAGTGTTGAAAAACCACTTTTCGCACTTGTGTTAGTGTTGAAAAACCACTTTTCGCACTTGTGTTGGTGCAGGAAACCACTTTTTCACTTGTATTAGTGTGGAAAAACCACTTTTCGCACTTGTGTTAGTGTTGAAAAACCACTTTTCGCACTTGTGTTAGAGTTGAAAAACCACTTTTCGCACTTGTGTTGGTGCAGGAAACCACTTTTGCACTTGTATTAGTGTGGAAAAAACACTTTTTGCACTTGTGATAGTGTTGAAAAAACACTTTTTGCACTTGTGTTAGTGTTGAAAAACCACTTTTCGCAGTTGTGTTAGTGTTGAAAAACCACTTTTCGCACTTGTGTTGGTGCAGGAAACCACTTTTGCACTTGTATTAGTGTGGAAAAACCATTTTTCGCACTTGTGTTAGTGTTGAAAAACGACTTTTCACACTTGTTTTAGTGTTGAAAAACCACTTTTCGCACTTGTATTAGTGTGGAAAAACCACTTTTTGCACTTGTGTTAGTGTTGAAAAACCACTTTTTGCACTTGTGATAGTGTTGAAAAACCACTTTTCGCGCTTGTGTTGGTGCAGGAAACCACTTTTGCACTTGTATTAGTGTGGACAAAACACTTTTTGCACTTGTGATAGTGTTGAAAAAACACTTTTTGCACTTGTGTTAGTGTTGAAAAACCACTTTTCGCACTTGTGTTAGTGTTGAAAAACCACTTTTCGCACTTGTATTGGTGCAGGAAACCACTTTTGCACTTGTATTAGTGTGGAAAAACCATTTTTCGCACTTGTGTTAGTGTTGAAAAACCACTTTTCATACTTGTTTTAGTGTTGAAAAACCACTTTTCGCACTTGTATTAGTGTGGAAAAACCACTTTTTGCACTTGTGTTAGTGTTGAAAAACCACTTTTTGCACTTGTGATAGTGTTGGAAAACCACTTTTCGCGCTTGTGTTGGTGCAGGAAACCACTTTTGCACTTGTATTAGTGTGGACAAAACACTTTTTGCACTTGTGATAGTGTTGAAAAAACACTTTTTGCACTTGTGTTAGTGTTGAAAAACCACTTTTCGCACTTGTGTTGGTGCAGGAAACCACTTTTGCACTTGTATTAGTGTGGAAAACCACTTTTTGCACTTGTGTTAGTGTTGAAAAACCACTTTTCGCACTTGTGTTAGTGTTGAAAAACCACTTTTGCACTTGTATTATTGTGGAAAAAACACTTTTTGCACTTGTATTAGTGTGGAAAAACCACTTTTCGCACTTGTGTTAGTGTTGAAAAACCACTTTTCGCACTTGTGTTGGTGCAGGAAACCACTTTTGCACTTGTATTAGTGTGGAAAAACCACTTTTCGCACTTGTGTTAGTGTTGAAAAACCACTTTTCGCACTTGTGTTAGTGTTGAAAAACCACTTTTCGCACTTGTGTTGGTGCAGGAAACCACTTTTGCACTTGTATTAGTGTGGAAAAACCACTTTTTGCACTTGTGATAGTGTTGAAAAACCACTTTTCGCACTTGTGTTGGTGCAGGAAACCACTTTTGCACTTGTATTAGTGTGGAAAAACCACTTTTCGCACTTGTGTTAGTGTTGAAAAACCACTTTTCGCACTTGTGTTGGTGCAGGAAACCACTTTTGCACTTGTATTAGTGTGGAAAAACCACTTTTTGCACTTGTGTTAGTGTTGAAAAACCACTTTTCGCACTTGTGTTGGTGTAGGAAACACCTTTTCGTTCTTGTGTTAGTGTTGAAAACTCAATTTTCGCACTTGTGTTGGTGTAGGAAACCACTTTTCGCACAAGTGTTGGTGTAGGAAAAACTACTTTTCGCACTTGTGTTAGTGTTGAAAAACCACTTTTCCCTGTGGGAAACCACTTTTCGCACATGTGTTGGTGCAGGAAACTACTTTTCGCACTTGTGTTATTGTTGAAAAACCACTTTTCGCAATTGTGGTTGTGGAGGAAACCAATTTTTGCACTTGTATTAGTGTGGAAAAACCACTTTTCGCACTTGTGTTAGTGTTGAAAATCCACTTTTCGCACTTGTGTTGGTGTCCGAAACCACTTTTCACACTTGTGTTCGTGTAGGAAACCACTTTTCGCACAAGTGTTGATGTAGGAAAAACCACTTTTCGCACTTGTGTTAGTGTTGAAAAACCACCTTTCGCTGTGGGAAACCACTTTTCGCACATGTGTTGGTGCAGGAAACTACTTTTTGCACTTGTGTTAGTGTTGAAAACCCACTTTTCGCACTTGTGTTGGTGGAGGAAACCACTTTTCACACTTGTGTTAGTGTTGAAAAACCAATTTTCGCACTTGTGTTGGTGTAGGAAACCAATTTTCGCACTTGTCAACTTGTGCACTTATCAACTTGTGCATTTGTGCACTTGTGCACTTGTGCACTTGTGCATTTTCGCACGTGTCAACTCATCCTCACTTGTGTTTGTGTAGGGAACCACTTTTTGCACTTGTGTTAGTGTTGAAAAACCACTTTTCGCACATGTGTTGGTGCAGGAAACTACTTTTCGCACTTGTGTTGTTGTAGGAAACCACTTTTCGCACTTTTGTTAGTGTTGAAAAACCATTTTTCGCACCTGTGTTGGTGTTGAAAAACCAATTTTCGCACTTGTGTTGGTGTAGGAAACCAATTTTCGCACTTGTGTTGGTGTAGGAAACCACTTTTCGCACTTGTGTTGGTGTAGGAAACCACTTTTCGCACTTGTGTTAGTGTTGAAAAACCACTTTTCGCACATGTGTTGGTGCAGGAAACCACTTTTCGCACTTGTGTCGGTGTAGGAAACCACTTTTCGCACTTGTGTTGGTGTTGAAAAACCACTTTTCACTGTGGGAAACCACTTTTCGCACATGTGTTGGTGCAGGAAAACTACTTTTCGCACTTGTGTTACTGTTGAAAACCCACTTTTCGCACTTGTGTTGGTGGAGGAAACCACTTTTCACACTTGTTTTAGTGTTGAAAAACCAATTTTCGCACTTGTGTTGGTGTAGGAAACCAATTTTCGCACTTGTGTTAGTGTTGAAAAACCACTTTTCGCACATGTGTTGGTGCAGGAAACTACTTTTCACACTTGTCATAGTGTTGAAAACCCACTTTTCGCACTGGTGTTGGTGGAGGAAACCACTTTTCACACTTGTGTTCGTGTTGAAAAACCAATTTTCGCACTTGTGTTGGTGTAGGAAACCAATTTTCGCACTTGTCAACTTGTGCATTTGTGCACTTGTGCATTTTCGCTCATGTCAACTCATCCTGACTTGTGTTTGTGTAGGAAACCACTTTTTGCACTTGTGTTAGTGTTGAAAAACCACTTTTCGCACATGTGTTGGTGCAGGAAACTACTTTCGCACTTGTGTTAGTTTTGAAAAACCACTTTTCGCACTTGTGTTAGTGTTGAAAAACCACTTTTCGCACTTGTGTTGGTGCAGGAAACCACTTTTGCACTTGTATTAGTGTGGACAAAAACACTTTTTGCACTTGTGATAGTGTTGAAAAACCACTTTTCGCACTTGTGTTAGTGTTGAAAAACCACTTTTCGCACTTGTGTTGGTGCAGGAAACCACTTTTGCACTTGTATTAGTGTGGAAAAAACACTTTTTGCACTTGTGTTAGTGTTGAAAAAACACTTTTCGCACTTGTGTTCGTGTTGAAAAATCACTTTTGCACTTGTATTAGTGTGGAAAAAACACTTTTTGCACTTGTATTAGTGTGGAAAAACCACTTTTCGCACTTGTGTTGGTGCAGGAAACCACTTTTGCACTTGTATTAGTGTGGAAAAACCACTTTTCGCACTTGTGTTAGTGTTGAAAAACCACTTTTCCCACTTGTGTTGGTGCAGGAAACCACTTTTGCACTTGTATTATTGTGGAAAAACCACTTTTCGCACTTGTGTTAGTGTTGAAAAACCACTTTTCGCACTTGTGTTAGTGTTGAAAAACCACTTTTCGCACTTGTGTTGGTGCAGGAAACCACTTTTCGCACAAGTGTTGGTGTAGGAAAAACTACTTTTCGCACTTGTGTTAGTGTTGAAAAACCACTTTTCCCTGTGGGAAACCACTTTTCGCACATGTGTTGGTGCAGGAAACTACTTTTCGCACTTGTGTTATTGTTGAAAAACCACTTTTCGCAATTGTGGTTGTGGAGGAAACCAATTTTTGCACTTGTATTAGTGTGGAAAAACCACTTTTCGCACTTGTGTTAGTGTTGAAAATCCACTTTTCGCACTTGTGTTGGTGTCGGAAACAACTTTTCACACTTGTGTTGGTGTAGGAAACCACTTTTCGCACAAGTGTTGGTGTAGGAAAAACCACTTTTCGCACTTGTGTTAGTGTTGAAAAACCACCTTTCGCTGTGGGAAACCACTTTTCGCACATGTGTTGGTGCAGGAAACTACTTTTTGCACTTGTGTTAGTGTTGAAAACCCACTTTTCGCACTTGTGTTGGTGGAGGAAACCACTTTTCACACTTGTGTTAGTGTTGAAAAACCAATTTTCGCACTTGTGTTGGTGTAGGAAACCAATTTTCGCACTTGTCAACTTGTGCACTTATCAACTTGTGCATTTGTGCACTTGTGCACTTGTGCACTTGTGCATTTTCGCACGTGTCAACTCATCCTCACTTGTGTTTGTGTAGGGAACCACTTTTTGCACTTGTGTTAGTGTTGAGAAACCACTTTTCGCACATGTGTTGGTGCAGGAAACTACTTTTCGCACTTGTGTTGTTGTAGGAAACCACTTTTCGCACTTGTGTTAGTGTTGAAAAACCATTTTTCGCACCTGTGTTGGTGTTGAAAAACCAATTTTCGCACTTGTGTTGGTGTAGGAAACCAATTTTCGCACTTGTGTTGGTGTAGGAAACCACTTTTCGCACTTGTGTTGGTGTAGGAAACCACTTTTCGCACTTGTGTTTGTGTTGAAAAACCACTTTTCGCACATGTGTTGGTGCAGGAAACCACTTTTCGCACTTGTGTCGGTGTAGGAAACCACTTTTCGCACTTGTGTTGGTGTTGAAAAACCACTTTTCACTGTGGGAAACCACTTTTCGCACATGTGTTGGTGCAGGAAAACTACTTTTCGCACTTGTGTTAGTGTTGAAAACCCACTTTTCGCACTTGTGTTGGTGGAGGAAACCACTTTTCACACTTGTGTTAGTGTTGAAAAACCAATTTTCGCACTTGTGTTGGTGTAGGAAACCAATTTTCGCACTTGTGTTAGTGTTGAAAAACCACTTTTCGCACATGTGTTGGTGCAGGAAACTACTTTTCACACTTGTCATAGTGTTGAAAACCCACTTTTCGCACTGGTGTTGGTGGAGGAAACCACTTTTCACACTTGTGTTCGTGTTGAAAAACCAATTTTCGCACTTGTGTTGGTGTAGGAAACCAATTTTCGCACTTGTCAACTTGTGCGTTTGTGCACTTGTGCATTTTCGCTCATGTCAACTCATCCTGACTTGTGTTTGTGTAGGAAACCACTTATCGCACTTGTGTTAGTGTTGAAAAACCACTTTTCGCACATGTGTTGGTGCAGGAAACTACTTTTGCACTTGTATTAGTGTGGAAAAACCACTTTTCGCACTTGTGTTAGTGTTGAAAAACCACCTTTCGCTGTGGGAAACCACTTTTCGCACATGTGTTGGTGCAGGAAACTACTTTTTGCACTTGTGTTAGTGTTGAAAACCCACTTTTCGCACTTGTGTTGGTGGAGGAAACCACTTTTCACACTTGTGTTAGTGTTGAAAAACCAATTTTCGCACTTGTGTTGGTGTAGGAAACCAATTTTCGCACTTGTCAACTTGTGCACTTGTCAACTTGTGCATTTGTGCACTTGTGCACTTGTGCACTTGTGCATTTTCGCACTTGTCAACTCATCCTCACCTGTGTTTGTGTAGGGAACCACTTTTCGCACTTGTGTTCGTGTTGAAAAACCACTTTTCGCACAAGTGTTGGTGCAGGAAACTACTTTTCGCACTTGTGTTGGTGTAGGAAACCACTTTTCGCACTTGTGTTAGTGTTGAAAAACCACTTTTCGCACCTGTGTTGGTGTTGAAAAACCAATTTTCGCACTTGTGTTGGTGTAGGAAACCAATTTTCGCACTTGTGTTGGTGTAGGAAACCACTTTTCGCACTTGTGTTGGTGTAGGAAACCACTTTTTGCACTTGTGTTAATGTTGAAAAACCACTTTTTGCACATGTGTTGGTGCAGGAAACCACTTTTCGCACTTGCGTCGGTGTAGGAAACCACTTTTCGCACTTGTGTTAGTGTTGAAAAACCACTTTTCGCTGTGGTAAACCACTTTTCGCATATGTGTTGGTGCAGGAAACTACTTTTCGCACTTGTGTTAGTGTTGAAAACCCACTTTTCGCACTTGTGTTGGTGGAGGAAACCACTTTTCACACTTGTGTTAGTGTTGAAAAACTAATTTTCGCACTTGTGTTGGTGTAGGAAACCAATTTTCGCACTTGTGTTAGTGTTGAAAAACCACTTTTCACACATGTGTTGGTGCAGGAAACTACTTTTCGCACTTGTCATAGTGTTGAAAACCCACTTTTCGCACTGGTGTTGGTGGAGGAAACCACTTTTCACACTTGTGTTCGTGTTGAAAAACCAATTTTCGCACTTGTGTTGGTGTAGGAAACCAATTTTCGCACTTGTCAACTTGTGCACTTGTCAACTTGTGCATTTGTGCACTTGTGCACTTGTGCACTTGTGCATTTTCGCACGTGTCAACTCATCCTCACTTGTGTTTGTGTAGGAAACCACTTTTCGCACTTGTGTTAGTGTTGAAAAACCACTTTTGGCACATGTGTTGGTGCAGGAAACTACTTTTCGCACTTGTGTTAGTGTTGAAAACCCACTTTTCGCACTTGTGTTGGTGTTGAAAAACCAATTTTCGCACTTGTGTTGGTGTAGGAAACCAATTTTCGCACTTGTGTTGGTGTAGGAAACCACTTTTCGCACTTGTGTTGGTGTAG
Source organism: Myxine glutinosa (assembly GCF_964187855.1). Taxonomy (NCBI): domain Eukaryota; kingdom Metazoa; phylum Chordata; class Myxini; order Myxiniformes; family Myxinidae; genus Myxine; species Myxine glutinosa. The sequence continues at coordinate 84,099,913 of NC_136264.1, read as the reverse complement.
GAAACCACTTTTCGCACTTGTGTTAGTGTTGAAAAACCCCTTTTCGCACATGAGTTGGTGCAGGAAACCACTTTTCGCACTTGTGTTGGTGCAGGAAACCACTTTTCGCACTTGTGTTAGTGTTGAAAAACCACTTTTCGCTGTGGGAAACCACTTTTCGCACGTGTGTTGGTGCAGGAAACTACTTTTCGCACTTGTGTTAGTGTTCAAAACCCACTTTTCGCACTTGTGTTGGTGGAGGAAACCACTTTTTACACTTGTGTTAGTGTTGAAAAACCAATTTTTGCACTTGTGTTGGTGTCGGAAACCAATTTTCGCACTTGTGTTAGTGTTGAAAAACCACTTTTTGCACATGTGTTGGTGCAGGAAACTACTTTTCGCACTTGTGATAGTGTTGAAAACCCACTTTTCGCACTTGTGTTGGTGTTGAAAAACCAATTTTCGCACCTGTGTTGGTGTAGGAAACCAATTTTCGCACTTGTGTTGGTGTAGGAAACCACTTTTCGCACTTGTGTTGGTGTAGGAAACCACTTTTCGCACTCGTGTTAGTGTTGAAAAACCACTTTTCGCACATGTGTTGGTGCAGGAAACCACTTTTCGCACTTGTGGTAGTGTTGAAAACCCACTTTTCGCACTTGTGTTGGTGGAGGATACCACTTTTCGCACTTGTGTTAGTGTTGAAAAACCACTTTTCGCACTTGTGTTGGTGTAGGAAACACCTTTTCGTTCTTGTGTTATTGTTGAAAACTCACTTTTCGCACTTGTGTTCGTGTAGGAAACTACTTTTCGCACTTGTGTTAGTGTTGAAAAACCACTTTTTGCACTTGTGTTGGTGGAGGAAACCACTTTTCGCACTTGTGTTAGTGTTGAAAAACCACTTTTCGCACTTGTGTTGGTGTAGGAAACCACTTTTCACACTTGTGTTCGTGTTGAAAAACCACTTTTTGCACTTGTGTTGGTGGAGGAAACCACTTTTCGCACTTGTGTTAGTGTTGAAAAACCACTTAACGCACTTGTGTTGGTGTAGGAAACCACTTTTCGCACTTGTGTTAGTGTTGAAAAACCACTTAACGCACTTGTGTTTGTGTAGGAAACCACTTTTTGCACTTGTGTTAGTGTTGAAAAACCACTTTTCGCACATGTGTTGGTGTTGGAAACTACTTTTCACACTTCTATTAGTGTGGGAAAACCGCTTTTTGCACTTGTGTTAGTGTTGAAAAACCACTTTTCACACTTGTGGTAGTGTTGAAAACCCACTTTTCGCACTTGTGTTGGTGGAGGAAACCACTTTTCGCACTCGTGTTAGTGTTGAAAAACCACTTTTCGCACTTGTGTTGGTGTAGGAAACACCTTTTCGTTCTTGTGTTATTGTTGAAAACCCACTTTTCGCACTTGTGTTGGTGGAGGAAACCACTTTTCGCACTTGTGTTAGTGATGAAAAACCACTTTTTGCACTTGTGTTGGTGTAGGAAACTACTTTTCGCACTTGTGTTATTGTTGAAAAACCACTTTTCGCACTTGTGTTGGTGGAGGAAACCAATTTTTGCACTTGTATTAGTGTGGAAAAAACCCACTTTTCGCACTTGTGTTCGTGTTGAAAAACCACTTTTCGCACTTGTGTTGGTGTAGGAAACCACTTTTCGCACTTGTATTAGTGTGGAAAAACCACTTTTCGCACTTGTGTTGGTGTAGGAAACCACTTTTCGCACATGTGTTGGGGCAGGAAACCACTTTTCTCACTTGTGTTAGTGTTGAAAAACCAATTTTCGCACTTGTGTTGGTGTAGGAAACCAATTTTCGCACTTGTGTTGATGTAGGAAACCACTTTTCGCACTTGTGTTAGTGTTGAAACACCACTTTTCGCACATGTGTTGGTGCAGGAAACCACTTTTCGCACTTGTGTTAGTGTTGAAAACCCACTTTTCGCACTTGTGTTGGTGTTGAAAAACCAATTTTCGCACTTGTGTTGGTGTAGGAAACCAATTTTCGCACTTGTGTTGGTGTAGGAAACCACTTTTCGCACTTGTGTTGGTGTAGGAAACCACTTTTCGCACTTGTGTTACTGTTGAAAAACCACTTTTCGCACTTGTGTTGGTGTAGGAAACCAATTTTCGCACTTGTCAACTTGTGCATTTGTGCACTTGTGCACTTGTGCACTTGTGCATTTTCGCTCGTGTCAACTCATCCTGACTTGTGTTTGTGTAGGAAACCAATTTTCGCACTTGTGTTAGTGTTGAAAAACCACTTTTTGCACTTGTGTTAGTGTTGAAAAACCACCTTTCGCTGTGGGAAACCACTTTTCGCACATGTGTTGGTGCAGGAAACTACTTTTTGCACTTGTGTTAGTGTTGAAAACCCACTTTTCGCACTTGTGTTGGTGGAGGAAACCACTTTTGCACTTGTATTAGTGTTGAAAAACCACTTTTCGCACTTGTGTTAGTGTTGAAAAACCACTTTTCGCACTTGTGTTGGTGCAGGAAACCACTTTTGCACTTGTGTTGGTGCAGGAAACCACTTTTGCACTTGTATTAGTGTGGAAAAACACTTTTTGGACTTGTGATAGTGTTGAAAAACCACTTTTCGCACTTGTGTTAGTGTTGAAAAACCACTTTTCGCACTTGTGTTGGTGCAGGAAACCACTTTTGCACTTGTATTAGTGTTGAAAAACCACTTTTCGCACTTGTGTTAGTGTTGAAAAACCACTTTTACACTTGTATTAGTGTGGAAAAAACACTTTTTGCACTTGTATTGGTGTGGAAAAACCACTTTTCGCACTTGTGTTAGTGTTGAAAAACGACCTTTTGCACATGTGTTGGTGCAGGAAACCACTTTTGCACTTGTATTAGTGTGGAAAAACCACTTTTCGCACTTGTGTTAGTGTTGAAAAACCACTTTTCGCACTTGTGTTAGAGTTGAAAAACCACTTTTTGCACTTGTGTTAGTGTTGAAAAACCACTTTTCGCACTTGTGTTAGTGTTGAAAAACCACTTTTCGCACATGTGTTGGTGCAGGAAACCACTTTTGCACTTGTATTAGTGTGGAAAAAACACTTTTTGCACTTGTGATAGTGTTGAAAAAACACTTTTTGCACTTGTGTTAGTGTTGAAAAACCACTTGTCGCACTTGTGTTAGTGTTGAAAAACCACTTTTCGCACTTGTGTTGGTGCAGGAAACCACTTTTGCACTTGTATTAGTGTGGAAAAACCACTTTTTGCACTTGTGTTAGTGTTGAAAAACCACTTTTCGCACTTGTGTTAGTGTTGAAAAACCACTTTTGCACTTGTATTAGTGTGGAAAAAACACTTTTTGCACTTGTATTAGTGTGGAAAAACCACTTTTTGCACTTGTGTTAGTGTTGAAAAACCACTTTTCGCACTTGTGTTGGTGCAGAAAACCACTTTTGTACTTGTATTAGTGTTGAAAAACCACCTTTCGCACTTGTGTTAGTGTTGAAAAACCACTTTTCGCACTTGTGTTAGTGTTGAAAAACCACTTTTCGCACTTGTGTTGGTGCAGGAAACCACTTTTGCACTTGTATTCGTGTGGAAAAACACTTTTTGCACTTGTGTTGGTGCAGGAAACCAGTTTTGCACTTGTATTAGTGTGGAAAAACCACTTTTTGTACCTGTGATAGTGTGGAAAAACCACTTTTCGCACTTGTGTTAGTGTTGAAAAACCACTTTTCGCACTTGTGTTCGTGTTGAACAACCACTTTTCGCACTTGTGTTGGTGCAGGAAACCACTTTTGCACTTGTATTAGTGTGGAAAAAACGCTTTTTGCACTTGTGTTCGTGTTGAAAAACCACTTTTCGCACTTGTGTTCGTGTTGAACAACCACTTTTCGCACTTGTGTTGGTGCAGGAAACCACTTTTGCACTTGTATTAGTGTGGAAAAAACACTTTTTGCACTTGTGTTAGTGTTGAAAAACGACCTTTCGCACTTGTGTTGGTGCAGGAAACCACTTTTGCACTTGTATTAGTGTGGAAAAACCACTTTTCGCACTTGTGTTAGTGTTGAAAAACCACTTTTCGCACTTGTGTTAGAGTTGAAAAACCACTTTTCGCACTTGTGTTGGTGCAGGAAACCACTTTTGCACTTGTATTAGTGTGGAAAAAACACTTTTTGCACTTGTGATAGTGTTGAAAAAACACTTTTTGCACTTGTGTTAGTGTTGAAAAACCACTTTTCGCAGTTGTGTTAGTGTTGAAAAACCACTTTTCGCACTTGTGTTGGTGCAGGAAACCACTTTTGCACTTGTATTAGTGTGGAAATACCATTTTTCGCACTTGTGTTAGTGTTGAAAAACCACTTTTAACACTTGTTTTAGTGTTGAAAAACCACTTTTCGCACTTGTATTAGTGTGGAAAAACCACTTTTTGCACTTGTGTTAGTGTTGAAAAACCACTTTTTGCACTTGTGATAGTGTTGAAAAACCACTTTTCGCACTTGTGTTGGTGCAGGAAACCACTTTTGCACTTGTATTAGTGTGGACAAAACACTTTTTGCACTTGTGATAGTGTTGAAAAAACACTTTTTGCACTTGTGTTAGTGTTGAAAAACCACTTTTCGCACTTGTGTTAGTGTTGAAAAACCACTTTTCGCACTTGTATTGGTGCAGGAAACCACTTTTGCACTTGTATTAGTGTGGAAAAACCATTTTTCGCACTTGTGTTAGTGTTGAAAAACCACTTTTCACACTTGTTTTAGTGTTGAAAAACCACTTTTCGCACTTGTATTAGTGTGGAAAAACCACTTTTTGCACTTGTGTTAGTGTTGAAAAACCACTTTTTGCACTTGTGATAGTGTTGGAAAACCACTTTTCGCGCTTGTGTTGGTGCAGGAAACCACTTTTGCACTTGTATTAGTGTGGACAAAACACTTTTTGCACTTGTGATAGTGTTGAAAAAACACTTTTTGCACATGTGTTAGTGTTGAAAAACCACTTTTCGCACTTGTGTTGGTGCAGGAAACCACTTTTGCACTTGTATTAGTGTGGAAAACCACTTTTTGCACTTGTGTTAGTGTTGAAAAACCACTTTTCGCACTTGTGTTAGTGTTGAAAAACCACTTTTGCACTTGTATTATTGTGGAAAAAACACTTTTTGCACTTGTATTAGTGTGGAAAAACCACTTTTCGTACTTGTGTTAGTGTTGAAAAACCACTTTTCGCACTTGTGTTGGTGCAGGAAACCACTTTTGCACTTGTATTAGTGTGGAAAAACCACTTTTCGCACTTGTGTTAGTGTTGAAAAACCACTTTTCGCACTTGTGTTAGTGTTGAAAAACCACTTTTCGCACTTGTGTTGGTGCAGGAAACCACTTTTGCACTTGTATTAGTGTGGAAAAACCACTTTTTGCACTTGTGATAGTGTTGAAAAACCACTTTTCGCACTTGTGTTGGTGCAGGAAACCACTTTTGCACTTGTATTAGTGTGGAAAAACCACTTTTCGCACTTGTGTTAGTGTTGAAAAACCACTTTTCGCACTTGTGTTGGTGCAGGAAACCACTTTTGCACTTGTATTAGTGTGGAAAAACCACTTTTTGCACTTGTGTTAGTGTTGAAAAACCACTTTTCGCACTTGTGTTGGTGTAGGAAACACCTTTTCGTTCTTGTGTTAGTGTTGAAAACTCAATTTTCGCACTTGTGTTGGTGTAGGAAACCACTTTTCGCACAAGTGTTGGTGTAGGAAAAACTACTTTTCGCACTTGTGTTAGTGTTGAAAAACCACTTTTCCCTGTGGGAAACCACTTTTCGCACATGTGTTGGTGCAGGAAACTACTTTTCGCACTTGTGTTATTGTTGAAAAACCACTTTTCGCACTTGTGTTATTGTTGAAAAACCACTTTTCGCAATTGTGGTTGTGGAGGAAACCAATTTTTGCACTTGTATTAGTGTGGAAAAACCACTTTTCGCACTTGTGTTAGTGTTGAAAATCCACTTTTCGCACTTGTGTTGGTGTCGGAAACCACTTTTCACACTTGTGTTCGTGTAGGAAACCACTTTTCACACTTGTGTTAGTGTTGAAAAACCAATTTTCGCACTTGTGTTGGTGTAGGAAACCAATTTTCGCACTTGTCAACTTGTGCACTTATCAACTTGTGCATTTGTGCACTTGTGCACTTGTGCACTTGTGCATTTTCGCACGTGTCAACTCATCCTCACTTGTGTTTGTGTAGGGAACCACTTTTTGCACTTGTGTTAGTGTTGAAAAACCACTTTTCGCACATGTGTTGGTGCAGGAAACTACTTTTTGCACTTGTGTTGTTGTAGGAAACCACTTTTCGCACTTGTGTTAGTGTTGAAAAACCATTTTTCGCACCTGTGTTGGTGTTGAAAAACCAATTTTCGCACTTGTGTTGGTGTAGGAAACCAATTTTCGCACTTGTGTTGGTGTAGGAAACCACTTTTCGCACTTGTGTTGGTGTAGGAAACCACTTTTCGCACTTGTGTTAGTGTTGAAAAACCACTTTTCGCACATGTGTTGGTGCAGGAAACCACTTTTCGCACTTGTGTCGGTGTAGGAAACCACTTTTCGCACTTGTGTTGGTGTTGAAAAACCACTTTTCACTGTGGGAAACCACTTTTCGCACATGTGTTGGTGCAGGAAAACTACTTTTCGCACTTGTGTTACTGTTGAAAACCCACTTTTCGCACTTGTGTTGGTGGAGGAAACCACTTTTCACACTTGTTTTAGTGTTGAAAAACCAATTTTCGCACTTGTGTTGGTGTAGGAAACCAATTTTCGCACTTGTGTTCGTGTTGAAAAACCACTTTTCGCACATGTGTTGGTGCAGGAAACTACTTTTCACACTTGTCATAGTGTTGAAAACCCACTTTTCGCACTGGTGTTGGTGGAGGAAACCACTTTTCACACTTGTGTTCGTGTTGAAAAACCAATTTTCGCACTTGTGTTGGTGTAGGAAACCAATTTTCGCACTTGTCAACTTGTGCATTTGTGCACTTGTGCATTTTCGCTCATGTCAACTCATCCTGACTTGTGTTTGTGTAGGAAACCACTTTTTGCACTTGTGTTAGTGTTGAAAAACCACTTTTCGCACATGTGTTGGTGCAGGAAACTACTTTCGCACTTGTGTCAGTTTTGAAAAACCACTTTTCGCACTTGTGTTAGTGTTGAAAAACCACTTTTCGCACTTGTGTTGGTGCAGGAAACCACTTTTGCACTTGTATTAGTGTGGACAAAAACACTTTTTGCACTTGTGATAGTGTTGAAAAACCACTTTTCGCACTTGTGTTAGTGTTGAAAAACCACTTTTCGCACTTGTGTTGGTGCAGGAAACCACTTTTGCACTTGTATTAGTGTGGAAAAACCACTTTTCGCACTTGTGTTAGTGTTGAAAAACCACTTTTCGCACTTGTGTTAGAGTTGAAAAACCACTTTTCGCACTTGTGTTGGTGCAGGAAACCACTTTTGCACTTGTATTAGTGTGGAAAAAACACTTTTTGCACTTGTGATAGTGTTGAAAAAACACTTTTTGCACTTGTGTTAGTGTTGAAAAACCACTTTTCGCAGTTGTGTTAGTGTTGAAAAACCACTTTTCGCACTTGTGTTGGTGCAGGAAACCACTTTTGCACTTGTATTAGTGTGGAAAAACCATTTTTCGCACTTGTGTTAGTGTTGAAAAACCACTTTTCACACTTGTTTTAGTGTTGAAAAACCACTTTTCGCACTTGTATTAGTGTGGAAAAACCACTTTTTGCACTTGTGTTAGTGTTGAAAAACCACTTTTTGCACTTGTGATAGTGTTGAAAAACCACTTTTCGCGCTTGTGTTGGTGCAGGAAACCACTTTTGCACTTGTATTAGTGTGGACAAAACACTTTTTGCACTTGTGATAGTGTTGAAAAAACACTTTTTGCACTTGTGTTAGTGTTGAAAAACCACTTTTCGCACTTGTGTTAGTGTTGAAAAACCACTTTTCGCACTTGTATTGGTGCAGGAAACCACTTTTGCACTTGTATTAGTGTGGAAAAACCATTTTTCGCACTTGTGTTAGTGTTGAAAAACCACTTTTCATACTTGTTTTAGTGTTGAAAAACCACTTTTCGCACTTGTATTAGTGTGGAAAAACCACTTTTTGCACTTGTGTTAGTGTTGAAAAACCACTTTTTGCACTTGTGATAGTGTTGGAAAACCACTTTTCGCACTTGTGTTGGTGCAGGAAACCACTTTTGCACTTGTATTAGTGTGGACAAAACACTTTTTGCACTTGTGATAGTGTTGAAAAAACACTTTTTGCACTTGTGTTAGTGTTGAAAAACCACTTTTCGCACTTGTGTTGGTGCAGGAAACCACTTTTGCACTTGTATTAGTGTGGAAAACCACTTTTTGCACTTGTGTTAGTGTTGAAAAACCACTTTTCGCACTTGTGTTAGTGTTGAAAAACCACTTTTGCACTTGTATTATTGTGGAAAAAACACTTTTTGCACTTGTATTAGTGTGGAAAAACCACTTTTCGCACTTGTGTTAGTGTTGAAAAACCACTTTTCGCACTTGTGTTGGTGCAGGAAACCACTTTTGCACTTGTATTAGTGTGGAAAAACCACTTTTCGCACTTGTGTTAGTGTTGAAAAACCACTTTTCGCACTTGTGTTAGTGTTGAAAAACCACTTTTCGCACTTGTGTTGGTGCAGGAAACCACTTTTGCACTTGTATTAGTGTGGAAAAACCACTTTTTGCACTTGTGATAGTGTTGAAAAACCACTTTTCGCACTTGTGTTGGTGCAGGAAACTACTTTTGCACTTGTATTAGTGTGGAAAAACCACTTTTCGCACTTGTGTTAGTGTTGAAAAACCACTTTTCGCACTTGTGTTGGTGCAGGAAACCACTTTTGCACTTGTATTAGTGTGGAAAAACCACTTTTTGCACTTGTGTTAGTGTTGAAAAACCACTTTTCGCACTTGTGTTGGTGTAGGAAACACCTTTTCGTTCTTGTATTAGTGTTGAAAACTCAATTTTCGCACTTGTGTTGGTGTAGGAAACCACTTTTCGCACAAGTGTTGGTGTAGGAAAAACTACTTTTCGCACTTGTGTTAGTGTTGAAAAACCACTTTTCCCTGTGGGAAACCACTTTTCGCACATGTGTTGGTGCAGGAAACTACTTTTCGCACTTGTGTTATTGTTGAAAAACCACTTTTCGCAATTGTGGTTGTGGAGGAAACCAATTTTTGCACTTGTATTAGTGTGGAAAAACCACTTTTCGCACTTGTGTTAGTGTTGAAAATCCACTTTTCGCACTTGTGTTGGTGTCCGAAACCACTTTTCACACTTGTGTTCGTGTAGGAAACCACTTTTCGCACAAGTGTTGATGTAGGAAAAACCACTTTTCGCACTTGTGTTAGTGTTGAAAAACCACCTTTCGCTGTGGGAAACCACTTTTCGCACATGTGTTGGTGCAGGAAACTACTTTTTGCACTTGTGTTAGTGTTGAAAACCCACTTTTCGCACTTGTGTTGGTGGAGGAAACCACTTTTCACACTTGTGTTAGTGTTGAAAAACCAATTTTCGCACTTGTGTTGGTGTAGGAAACCAATTTTCGCACTTGTCAACTTGTGCACTTATCAACTTGTGCATTTGTGCACTTGTGCACTTGTGCACTTGTGCATTTTCGCACGTGTCAACTCATCCTCACTTGTGTTTGTGTAGGGAACCACTTTTTGCACTTGTGTTAGTGTTGAAAAACCACTTTTCGCACATGTGTTGGTGCAGGAAACTACTTTTCGCACTTGTGTTGTTGTAGGAAACCACTTTTCGCACTTTTGTTAGTGTTGAAAAACCATTTTTCGCACCTGTGTTGGTGTTGAAAAACCAATTTTCGCACTTGTGTTGGTGTAGGAAACCAATTTTCGCACTTGTGTTGGTGTAGGAAACCACTTTTCGCACTTGTGTTGGTGTAGGAAACCACTTTTCGCACTTGTGTTAGTGTTGAAAAACCACTTTTCGCACATGTGTTGGTGCAGGAAACCACTTTTCGCACTTGTGTCGGTGTAGGAAACCACTTTTCGCACTTGTGTTGGTGTTGAAAAACCACTTTTCACTGTGGGAAACCACTTTTCGCACATGTGTTGGTGCAGGAAAACTACTTTTCGCACTTGTGTTACTGTTGAAAACCCACTTTTCGCACTTGTGTTGGTGGAGGAAACCACTTTTCACACTTGTTTTAGTGTTGAAAAACCAATTTTCGCACTTGTGTTGGTGTAGGAAACCAATTTTCGCACTTGTGTTAGTGTTGAAAAACCACTTTTCGCACATGTGTTGGTGCAGGAAACTACTTTTCACACTTGTCATAGTGTTGAAAACCCACTTTTCGCACTGGTGTTGGTGGAGGAAACCACTTTTCACACTTGTGTTCGTGTTGAAAAACCAATTTTCGCACTTGTGTTGGTGTAGGAAACCTATTTTCGCACTTGTCAACTTGTGCATTTGTGCACTTGTGCATTTTCGCTCATGTCAACTCATCCTGACTTGTGTTTGTGTAGGAAACCACTTTTTGCACTTGTGTTAGTGTTGAAAAACCACTTTTCGCACATGTGTTGGTGCAGGAAACTACTTTCGCACTTGTGTTAGTTTTGAAAAACCACTTTTCGCACTTGTGTTAGTGTTGAAAAACCACTTTTCGCACTTGTGTTGGTGCAGGAAACCACTTTTGCACTTGTATTAGTGTGGACAAAAACACTTTTTGCACTTGTGATAGTGTTGAAAAACCACTTTTCACACTTGTGTTAGTGTTGAAAAACCACTTTTCGCACTTGTGTTGGTGCAGGAAACCACTTTTGCACTTGTATTAGTGTGGAAAAAACACTTTTTGCACTTGTGTTAGTGTTGAAAAAACACTTTTCGCACTTGTGTTCGTGTTGAAAAATCACTTTTGCACTTGTATTAGTGTGGAAAAAACACTTTTTGCACTTGTATTAGTGTGGAAAAACCACTTTTCGCACTTGTGTTGGTGCAGGAAACCACTTTTGCACTTGTATTAGTGTGGAAAAACCACTTTTCGCACTTGTGTTAGTGTTGAAAAACCACTTTTCCCACTTGTGTTGGTGCAGGAAACCACTTTTGCACTTGTATTATTGTGGAAAAACCACTTTTCGCACTTGTGTTAGTGTTGAAAAACCACTTTTCGCACTTGTGTTAGTGTTGAAAAACCACTTTTCGCACTTGTGTTGGTGCAGGAAACCACTTTTCGCACAAGTGTTGGTGTAGGAAAAACTACTTTTCGCACTTGTGTTAGTGTTGAAAAACCACTTTTCCCTGTGGGAAACCACTTTTCGCACATGTGTTGGTGCAGGAAACTACTTTTCGCACTTGTGTTATTGTTGAAAAACCACTTTTCGCAATTGTGGTTGTGGAGGAAACCAATTTTTGCACTTGTATTAGTGTGGAAAAACCACTTTTCGCACTTGTGTTAGTGTTGAAAATCCACTTTTCGCACTTGTGTTGGTGTCGGAAACAACTTTTCACACTTGTGTTGGTGTAGGAAACCACTTTTCGCACAAGTGCTGGTGTAGGAAAAACCACTTTTTGCACTTGTGTTAGTGTTGAAAAACCACCTTTCGCTGTGGGAAACCACTTTTCGCACATGTGTTGGTGCAGGAAACTACTTTTTGCACTTGTGTTAGTGTTGAAAACCCACTTTTCGCACTTGTGTTGGTGGAGGAAACCACTTTTCACACTTGTGTTAGTGTTGAAAAACCAATTTTCGCACTTGTGTTGGTGTAGGAAACCAATTTTCGCACTTGTCAACTTGTGCACTTATCAACTTGTGCATTTGTGCACTTGTGCACTTGTGCACTTGTGCATTTTCGCACGTGTCAACTCATCCTCACTTGTGTTTGTGTAGGGAACCACTTTTTGCACTTGTGTTAGTGTTGAGAAACCACTTTTCGCACATGTGTTGGTGCAGGAAACTACTTTTCGCACTTGTGTTGTTGTAGGAAACCACTTTTCGCACTTGTGTTAGTGTTGAAAAACCATTTTTCGCACCTGTGTTGGTGTTGAAAAACCAATTTTCGCACTTGTGTTGGTGTAGGAAACCAATTTTCGCACTTGTGTTGGTGTAGGAAACCACTTTTCGCACTTGTGTTGGTGTAGGAAACCACTTTTCGCACTTGTGTTTGTGTTGAAAAACCACTTTTCGCACATGTGTTGGTGCAGGAAACCACTTTTCGCACTTGTGTCGGTGTAGGAAACCACTTTTCGCACTTGTGTTGGTGTTGAAAAACCACTTTTCACTGTGGGAAACCACTTTTCGCACATGTGTTGGTGCAGGAAAACTACTTTTCGCACTTGTGTTAGTGTTGAAAACCCACTTTTCGCACTTGTGTTGGTGGAGGAAACCACTTTTCACACTTGTGTTAGTGTTGAAAAACCAATTTTCGCACTTGTGTTGGTGTAGGAAACCAATTTTCGCACTTGTGTTAGTGTTGAAAAACCACTTTTCGCACATGTGTTGGTGCAGGAAACTACTTTTCACACTTGTCATAGTGTTGAAAACCCACTTTTCGCACTGGTGTTGGTGGAGGAAACCACTTTTCACACTTGTGTTCATGTTGAAAAACCAATTTTCGCACTTGTGTTGGTGTAGGAAACCAATTTTCGCACTTGTCAACTTGTGCGTTTGTGCACTTGTGCATTTTCGCTCATGTCAACTCATCCTGACTTGTGTTTGTGTAGGAAACCACTTATCGCACTTGTGTTAGTGTTGAAAAACCACTTTTCGCACATGTGTTGGTGCAGGAAACTACTTTTGCACTTGTATTAGTGTGGAAAAACCACTTTTCGCACTTGTGTTAGTGTTGAAAAACCACCTTTCGCTGTGGGAAACCACTTTTCGCACATGTGTTGGTGCAGGAAACTACTTTTTGCACTTGTGTTAGTGTTGAAAACCCACTTTTCGCACTTGTGTTGGTGGAGGAAACCACTTTTCACACTTGTGTTAGTGTTGAAAAACCAATTTTCGCACTTGTGTTGGTGTAGGAAACCAATTTTCGCACTTGTCAACTTGTGCACTTGTCAACTTGTGCATTTGTGCACTTGTGCACTTGTGCACTTGTGCATTTTCGCACTTGTCAACTCATCCTCACCTGTGTTTGTGTAAACCACTTTTCGCACTTGTGTTCGTGTTGAAAAACCACTTTTCGCACAAGTGTTGGTGCAGGAAACTACTTTTCGCACTTGTGTTGGTGTAGGAAACCACTTTTCGCACTTGTGTTAGTGTTGAAAAACCACTTTTCGCACCTGTGTTGGTGTTGAAAAACCAATTTTCGCACTTGTGTTGGTGTAGGAAACCAATTTTCGCACTTGTGTTGGTGTAGGAAACCACTTTTCGCACTTGTGTTGGTGTAGGAAACCACTTTTTGCACTTGTGTTAATGTTGAAAAACCACTTTTTGCACATGTGTTGGTGCAGGAAACCACTTTTCGCACTTGCGTCGGTGTAGGAAACCACTTTTCGCACTTGTGTTAGTGTTGAAAAACCACTTTTGGCTGTGGGAAACCACTTTTCGCATATGTGTTGGTGCAGGAAACTACTTTTCGCACTTGTGTTAGTGTTGAAAACCCACTTTTCGCACTTGTGTTGGTGGAGGAAACCACTTTTCACACTTGTGTTAGTGTTGAAAAACTAATTTTCGCACTTGTGTTGGTGTAGGAAACCAATTTTCGCACTTGTGTTAGTGTTGAAAAACCACTTTTCACACATGTGTTGGTGCAGGAAACTACTTTTCGCACTTGTCATAGTGTTGAAAACCCACTTTTCGCACTGGTGTTGGTGGAGGAAACCACTTTTCACACTTGTGTTCGTGTTGAAAAACCAATTTTCGCACTTGTGTTGGTGTAGGAAACCAATTTTCGCACTTGTCAACTTGTGCACTTGTCAACTTGTGCATTTGTGCACTTGTGCACTTGTGCACTTGTGCATTTTCGCACGTGTCAACTCATCCTCACTTGTGTTTGTGTAGGAAACCACTTTTCGCACTTGTGTTAGTGTTGAAAAACCACTTTTGGCACATGTGTTGGTGCAGGAAACTACTTTTCGCACTTGTGTTAGTGTTGAAAACCCACTTTTCGCACTTGTGTTGGTGTTGAAAAACCAATTTTCGCACTTGTGTTGGTGTAGGAAACCAATTTTCGCACTTGTGTTGGTGTAGGAAACCACTTTTCGCACTTGTGTTGGTGTAGGAAACCACTTTTCGCACTTGTGTTAGTGTTGAAAAACCCCTTTTCGCACATGAGTTGGTGCAGGAAACCACTTTTCGCACTTGTGTTGGTGCAGGAAACCACTTTTCGCACTTGTGTTAGTGTTGAAAAACCACTTTTCGCTGTGGGAAACCACTTTTCGCACGTGTGTTGGTGCAGGAAACTACTTTTCGCACTTGTGTTAGTGTTCAAAACCCACTTTTCGCACTTGTGTTGGTGGAGGAAACCACTTTTTACACTTGTGTTAGTGTTGAAAAACCAATTTTTGCACTTGTGTTGGTGTCGGAAACCAATTTTCGCAATTGTGTTAGTGTTGAAAAACCACTTTTCGCACATGTGTTGGTGCAGGAAACTACTTTTCGCACTTGTGATAGTGTTGAAAACCCACTTTTCGCACTTGTGTTGGTGTTGAAAAACCAATTTTCGCACCTGTGTTGGTGTAGGAAACCAATTTTCGCACTTGTGTTGGTGTAGGAAACCACTTTTCGCACTTGTGTTGGTGTAGGAAACCACTTTTCGCACTCGTGTTAGTGTTGAAAAACCACTTTTCGCACATGTGTTGGTGCAGGAAACCACTTTTCGCACTTGTGGTAATGTTGAAAACCCACTTTTCGCACTTGTGTTGGTGGAGGATACCACTTTTCGCACTTGTGTTAGTGTTGAAAAACCACTTTTCGCACTTGTGTTGGTGTAGGAAACACCTTTTCGTTCTTGTGTTATTGTTGAAAACTCACTTTTCGCACTTGTGTTCGTGTAGGAAACTACTTTTCGCACTTGTGTTATTGTTGAAAAACCACTTTTCACACTTGTGTTGGTGGAGGAAACCAATTTTTGCACTTGTATTAGTGTGGAAAAAACCCACTTTTCGCACTTGTGTTCGTGTTGAAAAACCACTTTTCGCACTTGTGTTGGTGTAGGAAACCACTTTTCACACTTGTGTTCGTGTTGAAAAACCACTTTTTGCACTTGTGTTGGTGGAGGAAACCACTTTTCGCACTTGTGTTAGTGTTGAAAAACCACTTAACGCACTTGTGTTGGTGTAGGAAACCACTTTTCGCACTTGTGTTACTGTTGAAAAACCACTTAACGCACTTGTGTTTGTGTAGGAAACCACTTTTTGCACTTGTGTTAGTGTTGAAAAACCACTTTTCGCACATGTGTTGGTGTTGGAAACTACTTTTCACACTTCTATTAGTGTGGGAAAACCGCTTTTTGCACTTGTGTTAGCGTTGAAAAACCACTTTTCACACTTGTGGTAGTGTTGAAAACCCACTTTTCGCACTTGTGTTGGTGGAGGAAACCACTTTTCGCACTCGTGTTAGTGTTGAAAAACCACTTTTCGCACTTGTGTTGGTGTAGGAAACACCTTTTCGTTCTTGTGTTATTGTTGAAAACCCACTTTTCGCACTTGTGTTGGTGGAGGAAACCACTTTTCGCACTTGTGTTAGTGATGAAAAACCACTTTTTGCACTTGTGTTGGTGTAGGAAACTACTTTTCGCACTTGTGTTATTGTTGAAAAACCACTTTTCGCACTTGTGTTGGTGGAGGAAACCAATTTTTGCACTTGTATTAGTGTGGAAAAAACCCACTTTTCGCACTTGTGTTCGTGTTGAAAAACCACTTTTCGCACTTGTGTTGGTGTAGGAAACCACTTTTCGCACTTGTATTAGTGTGGAAAAACCACTTTTCGCACTTGTGTTGGTGTAGGAAACCACTTTTCGCACATGTGTTGGGGCAGGAAACCACTTTTCTCACTTGTGTTAGTGTTGAAAAACCAATTTTCGCACTTGTGTTGGTGTAGGAAACCAATTTTCGCACTTGTGTTGATGTAGGAAACCACTTTTCGCACTTGTGTTAGTGTTGAAACACCACTTTTCGCACATGTGTTGGTGCAGGAAACCACTTTTCGCACTTGTGTTAGTGATGAAAAACCACTTTTCGCACTTGTGTTGGTGTTGAAAAACCAATTTTCGCACTTGTGTTAGTGTTGAAACACCACTTTTCGCACTTGTGTTGGTGTAGGAAACCACTTTTCGCACTTGTGTTGGTGTAGGAAACCACTTTTCGCACTTGTGTTAGAGTTGAAAAACCACTTTTCGCACTTGTGTTGGTGCAGGAAACCACTTTTGCACTTGTATTAGTGTGGAAAAAACACTTTTTGCACTTGTGATAGTGTTGAAAAAACACTTTTTGCACTTGTGTTAGTGTTGAAAAACCACTTTTCGCAGTTGTGTTAGTGTTGAAAAACCACTTTTCGCACTTGTGTTGGTGCAGGAAACCACTTTTGCACTTGTATTAGTGTGGAAAAACCATTTTTCGCACTTGTGTTAGTGTTGAAAAACCACTTTTCACACTTGTTTTAGTGTTGAAAAACCACTTTTCGCACTTGTATTAGTGTGGAAAAACCACTTTTTGCACTTGTGTTAGTGTTGAAAAACCACTTTTTGCACTTGTGATAGTGTTGAAAAACCACTTTTCGCGCTTGTGTTGGTGCAGGAAACCACTTTTGCACTTGTATTAGTGTGGACAAAACACTTTTTGCACTTGTGATAGTGTTGAAAAAACACTTTTTGCACTTGTGTTAGTGTTGAAAAACCACTTTTCGCACTTGTGTTAGTGTTGAAAAACCACTTTTCGCACTTGTATTGGTGCAGGAAACCACTTTTGCACTTGTATTAGTGTGGAAAAACCATTTTTCGCACTTGTGTTAGTGTTGAAAAACCACTTTTCATACTTGTTTTAGTGTTGAAAAACCACTTTTCGCACTTGTATTAGTGTGGAAAAACCACTTTTTGCACTTGTGTTAGTGTTGAAAAACCACTTTTTGCACTTGTGATAGTGTTGGAAAACCACTTTTCGCACTTGTGTTGGTGCAGGAAACCACTTTTGCACTTGTATTAGTGTGGACAAAACACTTTTTGCACTTGTGATAGTGTTGAAAAAACACTTTTTGCACTTGTGTTAGTGTTGAAAAACCACTTTTCGCACTTGTGTTGGTGCAGGAAACCACTTTTGCACTTGTATTAGTGTGGAAAACCACTTTTTGCACTTGTGTTAGTGTTGAAAAACCACTTTTCGCACTTGTGTTAGTGTTGAAAAACCACTTTTGCACTTGTATTATTGTGGAAAAAACACTTTTTGCACTTGTATTAGTGTGGAAAAACCACTTTTCGCACTTGTGTTAGTGTTGAAAAACCACTTTTCGCACTTGTGTTGGTGCAGGAAACCACTTTTGCACTTGTATTAGTGTGGAAAAACCACTTTTCGCACTTGTGTTAGTGTTGAAAAACCACTTTTCGCACTTGTGTTAGTGTTGAAAAACCACTTTTCGCACTTGTGTTGGTGCAGGAAACCACTTTTGCACTTGTATTAGTGTGGAAAAACCACTTTTTGCACTTGTGATAGTGTTGAAAAACCACTTTTCGCACTTGTGTTGGTGCAGGAAACTACTTTTGCACTTGTATTAGTGTGGAAAAACCACTTTTCGCACTTGTGTTAGTGTTGAAAAACCACTTTTCGCACTTGTGTTGGTGCAGGAAACCACTTTTGCACTTGTATTAGTGTGGAAAAACCACTTTTTGCACTTGTGTTAGTGTTGAAAAACCACTTTTCGCACTTGTGTTGGTGTAGGAAACACCTTTTCGTTCTTGTGTTAGTGTTGAAAACTCAATTTTCGCACTTGTGTTGGTGTAGGAAACCACTTTTCGCACAAGTGTTGGTGTAGGAAAAACTACTTTTCGCACTTGTGTTAGTGTTGAAAAACCACTTTTCCCTGTGGGAAACCACTTTTCGCACATGTGTTGGTGCAGGAAACTACTTTTCGCACTTGTGTTATTGTTGAAAAACCACTTTTCGCAATTGTGGTTGTGGAGGAAACCAATTTTTGCACTTGTATTAGTGTGGAAAAACCACTTTTCGCACTTGTGTTAGTGTTGAAAATCCACTTTTCGCACTTGTGTTGGTGTCCGAAACCACTTTTCACACTTGTGTTCGTGTAGGAAACCACTTTTCGCACAAGTGTTGATGTAGGAAAAACCACTTTTCGCACTTGTGTTAGTGTTGAAAAACCACCTTTCGCTGTGGGAAACCACTTTTCGCACATGTGTTGGTGCAGGAAACTACTTTTTGCACTTGTGTTAGTGTTGAAAACCCACTTTTCGCACTTGTGTTGGTGGAGGAAACCACTTTTCACACTTGTGTTAGTGTTGAAAAACCAATTTTCGCACTTGTGTTGGTGTAGGAAACCAATTTTCGCACTTGTCAACTTGTGCACTTATCAACTTGTGCATTTGTGCACTTGTGCACTTGTGCACTTGTGCATTTTCGCACGTGTCAACTCATCCTCACTTGTGTTTGTGTAGGGAACCACTTTTTGCACTTGTGTTAGTGTTGAAAAACCACTTTTCGCACATGTGTTGGTGCAGGAAACTACTTTTCGCACTTGTGTTGTTGTAGGAAACCACTTTTCGCACTTTTGTTAGTGTTGAAAAACCATTTTTCGCACCTGTGTTGGTGTTGAAAAACCAATTTTCGCACTTGTGTTGGTGTAGGAAACCAATTTTCGCACTTGTGTTGGTGTAGGAAACCACTTTTCGCACTTGTGTTGGTGTAGGAAACCACTTTTCGCACTTGTGTTAGTGTTGAAAAACCACTTTTCGCACATGTGTTGGTGCAGGAAACCACTTTTCGCACTTGTGTCGGTGTAGGAAACCACTTTTCGCACTTGTGTTGGTGTTGAAAAACCACTTTTCACTGTGGGAAACCACTTTTCGCACATGTGTTGGTGCAGGAAAACTACTTTTCGCACTTGTGTTACTGTTGA
Source organism: Myxine glutinosa (assembly GCF_964187855.1). Classification (NCBI taxonomy): domain Eukaryota; kingdom Metazoa; phylum Chordata; class Myxini; order Myxiniformes; family Myxinidae; genus Myxine; species Myxine glutinosa. Next base: position 84,080,873 of record NC_136264.1, on the reverse strand, counting down.
AAACCCACTTTTCGCACTTGTGTTGGTGGAGGAAACCACTTTTCACACTTGTTTTAGTGTTGAAAAACCAATTTTCGCACTTGTGTTGGTGTAGGAAACCAATTTTCGCACTTGTGTTAGTGTTGAAAAACCACTTTTCGCACATGTGTTGGTGCAGGAAACTACTTTTCACACTTGTCATAGTGTTGAAAACCCACTTTTCGCACTGGTGTTGGTGGAGGAAACCACTTTTCACACTTGTGTTCGTGTTGAAAAACCAATTTTCGCACTTGTGTTGGTGTAGGAAACCTATTTTCGCACTTGTCAACTTGTGCATTTGTGCACTTGTGCATTTTCGCTCATGTCAACTCATCCTGACTTGTGTTTGTGTAGGAAACCACTTTTTGCACTTGTGTTAGTGTTGAAAAACCACTTTTCGCACATGTGTTGGTGCAGGAAACTACTTTCGCACTTGTGTTAGTTTTGAAAAACCACTTTTCGCACTTGTGTTAGTGTTGAAAAACCACTTTTCGCACTTGTGTTGGTGCAGGAAACCACTTTTGCACTTGTATTAGTGTGGACAAAAACACTTTTTGCACTTGTGATAGTGTTGAAAAACCACTTTTCACACTTGTGTTAGTGTTGAAAAACCACTTTTCGCACTTGTGTTGGTGCAGGAAACCACTTTTGCACTTGTATTAGTGTGGAAAAAACACTTTTTGCACTTGTGTTAGTGTTGAAAAAACACTTTTCGCACTTGTGTTCGTGTTGAAAAATCACTTTTGCACTTGTATTAGTGTGGAAAAAACACTTTTTGCACTTGTATTAGTGTGGAAAAACCACTTTTCGCACTTGTGTTGGTGCAGGAAACCACTTTTGCACTTGTATTAGTGTGGAAAAACCACTTTTCGCACTTGTGTTAGTGTTGAAAAACCACTTTTCCCACTTGTGTTGGTGCAGGAAACCACTTTTGCACTTGTATTATTGTGGAAAAACCACTTTTCGCACTTGTGTTAGTGTTGAAAAACCACTTTTCGCACTTGTGTTAGTGTTGAAAAACCACTTTTCGCACTTGTGTTGGTGCAGGAAACCACTTTTCGCACAAGTGTTGGTGTAGGAAAAACTACTTTTCGCACTTGTGTTAGTGTTGAAAAACCACTTTTCCCTGTGGGAAACCACTTTTCGCACATGTGTTGGTGCAGGAAACTACTTTTCGCACTTGTGTTATTGTTGAAAAACCACTTTTCGCAATTGTGGTTGTGGAGGAAACCAATTTTTGCACTTGTATTAGTGTGGAAAAACCACTTTTCGCACTTGTGTTAGTGTTGAAAATCCACTTTTCGCACTTGTGTTGGTGTCGGAAACAACTTTTCACACTTGTGTTGGTGTAGGAAACCACTTTTCGCACAAGTGCTGGTGTAGGAAAAACCACTTTTTGCACTTGTGTTAGTGTTGAAAAACCACCTTTCGCTGTGGGAAACCACTTTTCGCACATGTGTTGGTGCAGGAAACTACTTTTTGCACTTGTGTTAGTGTTGAAAACCCACTTTTCGCACTTGTGTTGGTGGAGGAAACCACTTTTCACACTTGTGTTAGTGTTGAAAAACCAATTTTCGCACTTGTGTTGGTGTAGGAAACCAATTTTCGCACTTGTCAACTTGTGCACTTATCAACTTGTGCATTTGTGCACTTGTGCACTTGTGCACTTGTGCATTTTCGCACGTGTCAACTCATCCTCACTTGTGTTTGTGTAGGGAACCACTTTTTGCACTTGTGTTAGTGTTGAGAAACCACTTTTCGCACATGTGTTGGTGCAGGAAACTACTTTTCGCACTTGTGTTGTTGTAGGAAACCACTTTTCGCACTTGTGTTAGTGTTGAAAAACCATTTTTCGCACCTGTGTTGGTGTTGAAAAACCAATTTTCGCACTTGTGTTGGTGTAGGAAACCAATTTTCGCACTTGTGTTGGTGTAGGAAACCACTTTTCGCACTTGTGTTGGTGTAGGAAACCACTTTTCGCACTTGTGTTTGTGTTGAAAAACCACTTTTCGCACATGTGTTGGTGCAGGAAACCACTTTTCGCACTTGTGTCGGTGTAGGAAACCACTTTTCGCACTTGTGTTGGTGTTGAAAAACCACTTTTCACTGTGGGAAACCACTTTTCGCACATGTGTTGGTGCAGGAAAACTACTTTTCGCACTTGTGTTAGTGTTGAAAACCCACTTTTCGCACTTGTGTTGGTGGAGGAAACCACTTTTCACACTTGTGTTAGTGTTGAAAAACCAATTTTCGCACTTGTGTTGGTGTAGGAAACCAATTTTCGCACTTGTGTTAGTGTTGAAAAACCACTTTTCGCACATGTGTTGGTGCAGGAAACTACTTTTCACACTTGTCATAGTGTTGAAAACCCACTTTTCGCACTGGTGTTGGTGGAGGAAACCACTTTTCACACTTGTGTTCATGTTGAAAAACCAATTTTCGCACTTGTGTTGGTGTAGGAAACCAATTTTCGCACTTGTCAACTTGTGCGTTTGTGCACTTGTGCATTTTCGCTCATGTCAACTCATCCTGACTTGTGTTTGTGTAGGAAACCACTTATCGCACTTGTGTTAGTGTTGAAAAACCACTTTTCGCACATGTGTTGGTGCAGGAAACTACTTTTGCACTTGTATTAGTGTGGAAAAACCACTTTTCGCACTTGTGTTAGTGTTGAAAAACCACCTTTCGCTGTGGGAAACCACTTTTCGCACATGTGTTGGTGCAGGAAACTACTTTTTGCACTTGTGTTAGTGTTGAAAACCCACTTTTCGCACTTGTGTTGGTGGAGGAAACCACTTTTCACACTTGTGTTAGTGTTGAAAAACCAATTTTCGCACTTGTGTTGGTGTAGGAAACCAATTTTCGCACTTGTCAACTTGTGCACTTGTCAACTTGTGCATTTGTGCACTTGTGCACTTGTGCACTTGTGCATTTTCGCACTTGTCAACTCATCCTCACCTGTGTTTGTGTAAACCACTTTTCGCACTTGTGTTCGTGTTGAAAAACCACTTTTCGCACAAGTGTTGGTGCAGGAAACTACTTTTCGCACTTGTGTTGGTGTAGGAAACCACTTTTCGCACTTGTGTTAGTGTTGAAAAACCACTTTTCGCACCTGTGTTGGTGTTGAAAAACCAATTTTCGCACTTGTGTTGGTGTAGGAAACCAATTTTCGCACTTGTGTTGGTGTAGGAAACCACTTTTCGCACTTGTGTTGGTGTAGGAAACCACTTTTTGCACTTGTGTTAATGTTGAAAAACCACTTTTTGCACATGTGTTGGTGCAGGAAACCACTTTTCGCACTTGCGTCGGTGTAGGAAACCACTTTTCGCACTTGTGTTAGTGTTGAAAAACCACTTTTGGCTGTGGGAAACCACTTTTCGCATATGTGTTGGTGCAGGAAACTACTTTTCGCACTTGTGTTAGTGTTGAAAACCCACTTTTCGCACTTGTGTTGGTGGAGGAAACCACTTTTCACACTTGTGTTAGTGTTGAAAAACTAATTTTCGCACTTGTGTTGGTGTAGGAAACCAATTTTCGCACTTGTGTTAGTGTTGAAAAACCACTTTTCACACATGTGTTGGTGCAGGAAACTACTTTTCGCACTTGTCATAGTGTTGAAAACCCACTTTTCGCACTGGTGTTGGTGGAGGAAACCACTTTTCACACTTGTGTTCGTGTTGAAAAACCAATTTTCGCACTTGTGTTGGTGTAGGAAACCAATTTTCGCACTTGTCAACTTGTGCACTTGTCAACTTGTGCATTTGTGCACTTGTGCACTTGTGCACTTGTGCATTTTCGCACGTGTCAACTCATCCTCACTTGTGTTTGTGTAGGAAACCACTTTTCGCACTTGTGTTAGTGTTGAAAAACCACTTTTGGCACATGTGTTGGTGCAGGAAACTACTTTTCGCACTTGTGTTAGTGTTGAAAACCCACTTTTCGCACTTGTGTTGGTGTTGAAAAACCAATTTTCGCACTTGTGTTGGTGTAGGAAACCAATTTTCGCACTTGTTTTGGTGTAGGAAACCACTTTTCGCACTTGTGTTGGTGTAGGAAACCACTTTTCGCACTTGTGTTAGTGTTGAAAAACCCCTTTTCGCACATGAGTTGGTGCAGGAAACCACTTTTCGCACTTGTGTTGGTGCAGGAAACCACTTTTCGCACTTGTGTTAGTGTTGAAAAACCACTTTTCGCTGTGGGAAACCACTTTTCGCACGTGTGTTGGTGCAGGAAACTACTTTTCGCACTTGTGTTAGTGTTCAAAACCCACTTTTCGCACTTGTGTTGGTGGAGGAAACCACTTTTTACACTTGTGTTAGTGTTGAAAAACCAATTTTTGCACTTGTGTTGGTGTCGGAAACCAATTTTCGCAATTGTGTTAGTGTTGAAAAACCACTTTTCGCACATGTGTTGGTGCAGGAAACTACTTTTCGCACTTGTGATAGTGTTGAAAACCCACTTTTCGCACTTGTGTTGGTGTTGAAAAACCAATTTTCGCACCTGTGTTGGTGTAGGAAACCAATTTTCGCACTTGTGTTGGTGTAGGAAACCACTTTTCGCACTTGTGTTGGTGTAGGAAACCACTTTTCGCACTCGTGTTAGTGTTGAAAAACCACTTTTCGCACATGTGTTGGTGCAGGAAACCACTTTTCGCACTTGTGGTAATGTTGAAAACCCACTTTTCGCACTTGTGTTGGTGGAGGATACCACTTTTCGCACTTGTGTTAGTGTTGAAAAACCACTTTTCGCACTTGTGTTGGTGTAGGAAACACCTTTTCGTTCTTGTGTTATTGTTGAAAACTCACTTTTCGCACTTGTGTTCGTGTAGGAAACTACTTTTCGCACTTGTGTTATTGTTGAAAAACCACTTTTCACACTTGTGTTGGTGGAGGAAACCAATTTTTGCACTTGTATTAGTGTGGAAAAAACCCACTTTTCGCACTTGTGTTCGTGTTGAAAAACCACTTTTCGCACTTGTGTTGGTGTAGGAAACCACTTTTCACACTTGTGTTCGTGTTGAAAAACCACTTTTTGCACTTGTGTTGGTGGAGGAAACCACTTTTCGCACTTGTGTTAGTGTTGAAAAACCACTTAACGCACTTGTGTTGGTGTAGGAAACCACTTTTCGCACTTGTGTTACTGTTGAAAAACCACTTAACGCACTTGTGTTTGTGTAGGAAACCACTTTTTGCACTTGTGTTAGTGTTGAAAAACCACTTTTCGCACATGTGTTGGTGTTGGAAACTACTTTTCACACTTCTATTAGTGTGGGAAAACCGCTTTTTGCACTTGTGTTAGCGTTGAAAAACCACTTTTCACACTTGTGGTAGTGTTGAAAACCCACTTTTCGCACTTGTGTTGGTGGAGGAAACCACTTTTCGCACTCGTGTTAGTGTTGAAAAACCACTTTTCGCACTTGTGTTGGTGTAGGAAACACCTTTTCGTTCTTGTGTTATTGTTGAAAACCCACTTTTCGCACTTGTGTTGGTGGAGGAAACCACTTTTCGCACTTGTGTTAGTGATGAAAAACCACTTTTTGCACTTGTGTTGGTGTAGGAAACTACTTTTCGCACTTGTGTTATTGTTGAAAAACCACTTTTCGCACTTGTGTTGGTGGAGGAAACCAATTTTTGCACTTGTATTAGTGTGGAAAAAACCCACTTTTCGCACTTGTGTTCGTGTTGAAAAACCACTTTTCGCACTTGTGTTGGTGTAGGAAACCACTTTTCGCACTTGTATTAGTGTGGAAAAACCACTTTTCGCACTTGTGTTGGTGTAGGAAACCACTTTTCGCACATGTGTTGGGGCAGGAAACCACTTTTCTCACTTGTGTTAGTGTTGAAAAACCAATTTTCGCACTTGTGTTGGTGTAGGAAACCAATTTTCGCACTTGTGTTGATGTAGGAAACCACTTTTCGCACTTGTGTTAGTGTTGAAACACCACTTTTCGCACATGTGTTGGTGCAGGAAACCACTTTTCGCACTTGTGTTAGTGATGAAAAACCACTTTTCGCACTTGTGTTGGTGTTGAAAAACCAATTTTCGCACTTGTGTTAGTGTTGAAACACCACTTTTCGCACTTGTGTTGGTGTAGGAAACCACTTTTCGCACTTGTGTTGGTGTAGGAAACCACTTTTCGCACTTGTGTTACTGTTGAAAAACCACTTTTCGCACTTGTGTTGGTGTAGGAAACCAATTTTCGCACTTGTCAACTTGTGCATTTGTGCACTTGTGCACTTGTGCACTTGTGCATTTTCGCTCGTGTCAACTCATCCTGACTTGTGTTTGTGTAGGAAACCAATTTTCGCACTTGTGTTAGTGTTGAAAAACCACTTTTTGCACTTGTGTTAGTGTTGAAAAACCACCTTTCGCTGTGGGAAACCACTTTTCTCACATGTGTTGGTGCAGGAAACTACTTTTTGCACTTGTGTTAGTGTTGAAAACCCACTTTTCGCACTTGTGTTGGTGGAGGAAACCACTTTTCACACTTGTGTTAGTGTTGAAAAACCAATTTTCGCACTTGTGTTGGTGTAGGAAACCAATTTTCGCACTTGTCAACTTGTGCACTTGTCAACTTGTGCATTTGTGCACTTGTGCACTTGTGCACTTGTGCATTTTCGCACTTGTCAACTCATCCTCACTTGTGTTTGTGTAGGGAACCACTTTTCGCACTTGTGTTGGTGTTGAAAAAACACTTTTCGCACAAGTGTTGGTGCAGGAAACTACTTTTCGCACTTGTGTTGGTGTAGGAAACCACTTTTCGCACTTGTGTTAGTGTTGAAAAACCACTTTTCGCACCTGTGTTGGTGTTGAAAAACCTATTTTCGCACTTGTGTTGGTGTAGGAAACCAATTTTCGCACTTGTGTTGGTGTAGGAAACCACTTTTCGCACTTGTGTTGGTGTAGGAAACCACTTTTTGCACTTGTGTTAGTGTTGAAAAACCACTTTTTGCACATGCGTTGGTGCAGGAAACCACTTTTCGCACTTGTGTCGGTGTAGGAAACCACTTTTCGCACTTGTGTTAGTGTTGAAAACCCACTTTTCGCACTTGTGTTGGTGGAGGAAACCACTTTTCACACTTGTGTTAGTGTTGAAAAACCAATTTTCGCACTTGTGTTGGTGTAGGAAACCAATTTTCGCACTTGTGTTAGTGTTGAAAAACCACTTTTCGCACATGTGTTGGTGCAGGAAACTACTTTTCGCACTTGTCATAGTGTTGAAAACCCACTTTTCGCACTGGTGTTGGTGGAGGAAACCACTTTTCACACTTGTGTTCATGTTGAAAAACCAATTTTCGCACTTGTGTTGGTGTAGGAAACCAATTTTCGCACTTGTCAACTTGTGCACTTGTCAACTTGTGCATTTGTGCACTTGTGCACTTGTGCACTTGTGCATTTTCGCACGTGTCAACTCATCCTCACTTGTGTTTGTGTAGGAAACCACTTTTCGCACTTGTGTTAGTGTTGAAAAACCACTTTTCGCACATGTGTTGGTGCAGGAAACCACTTTTCACACTTGTGTTAGTGTTGAAAAACTAATTTTCGCACTTGTGTTGGTGTAGGAAACCAATTTTCGCACTTGTGTTAGTGTTGAAAAACCACTTTTCACACATGTGTTGGTGCAGGAAACTACTTTTCGCACTTGTCATAGTGTTGAAAACCCACTTTTCGCACTGGTGTTGGTGGAGGAAACCACTTTTCACACTTGTGTTCGTGTTGAAAAACCAATTTTCGCACTTGTGTTGGTGTAGGAAACCAATTTTCGCACTTGTCAACTTGTGCACTTGTCAACTTGTGCATTTGTGCACTTGTGCACTTGTGCACTTGTGCATTTTCGCACGTGTCAACTCATCCTCACTTGTGTTGGTGCAGGAAACTACTTTTCCCACTTGTGTTAGTGTTGAAAACCCACTTTTCGCACTTGTGTTGGTGTTGAAAAACCAATTTTCGCACTTGTGTTGGTGTAGGAAACCAATTTTCGCACTTGTGTTGGTGTAGGAAACCACTTTTCGCACTTGTGTTGGTGTAGGAAACCACTTTTCGCACTTGTGTTAGTGTTGAAAAACCCCTTTTCGCACATGAGTTGGTGCAGGAAACCACTTTTCGCACTTGTGTTGGTGCAGGAAACCACTTTTCGCACTTGTGTTAGTGTTGAAAAACCACTTTTCGCTGTGGGAAACCACTTTTCGCACGTGTGTTGGTGCAGGAAACTACTTTTCGCACTTGTGTTAGTGTTCAAAACCCACTTTTCGCACTTGTGTTGGTGGAGGAAACCACTTTTTACACTTGTGTTAGTGTTGAAAAACCAATTTTTGCACTTGTGTTGGTGTCGGAAACCAATTTTCGCACTTGTGTTAGTGTTGAAAAACCACTTTTCGCACATGTGTTGGTGCAGGAAACTACTTTTCGCACTTGTGATAGTGTTGAAAACCCACTTTTCGCACTTGTGTTGGTGTTGAAAAACCAATTTTCGCACCTGTGTTGGTGTAGGAAACCAATTTTCGCACTTGTGTTGGTGTAGGAAACCACTTTTCGCACTCGTGTTAGTGTTGAAAAACCACTTTTCGCACATGTGTTGGTGCAGGAAACCACTTTTCGCACTTGTGGTAGTGTTGAAAACCCACTTTTCGCACTTGTGTTGGTGGAGGATACCACTTTTCGCACTTGTGTTAGTGTTGAAAAACCACTTTTCGCACTTGTGTTGGTGTAGGAAACACCTTTTCGTTCTTGTGTTATTGTTGAAAACTCACTTTTCGCACTTGTGTTCGTGTAGGAAACTACTTTTCGCACTTGTGTTATTGTTGAAAAACCACTTTTCACACTTGTGTTGGTGGAGGAAACCAATTTTTGCACTTGTATTAGTGTGGAAAAAACCCACTTTTCGCACTTGTGTTCGTGTTGAAAAACCACTTTTCGCACTTGTGTTGGTGTAGGAAACCACTTTTCACACTTGTGTTCGTGTTGAAAAACCACTTTTTGCACTTGTGTTGGTGGAGGAAACCACTTTTCGCACTTGTGTTAGTGTTGAAAAACCACTTAACGCACTTGTGTTGGTGTAGGAAACCACTTTTCGCACTTGTGTTAGTGTTGAAAAACCACTTAACGCACTTGTGTTTGTGTAGGAAACCACTTTTTGCACTTGTGTTAGTGTTGAAAAACCACTTTTCGCACATGTGTTGGTGTTGGAAACCACTTTTCACACTTCTATTAGTGTGGGAAAACCGCTTTTTGCACTTGTGTTAGTGTTGAAAAACCACTTTTCACACTTGTGGTAGTGTTGAAAACCCACTTTTCGCACTTGTGTTGGTGGAGGAAACCACTTTTCGCACTCGTGTTAGTGTTGAAAAACCACTTTTCGCACTTGTGTTGGTGTAGGAAACACCTTTTCGTTCTTGTGTTATTGTTGAAAACCCACTTTTCGCACTTGTGTTGGTGGAGGAAACCACTTTTCGCACTTGTGTTAGTGATGAAAAACCACTTTTTGCACTTGTGTTGGTGTAGGAAACTACTTTTCGCACTTGTGTTATTGTTGAAAAACCACTTTTCGCACTTGTGTTGGTGGAGGAAACCAATTTTTGCACTTGTATTAGTGTGGAAAAAACCCACTTTTCGCACTTGTGTTCGTGTTGAAAAACCACTTTTCGCACTTGTGTTGGTGTAGGAAACCACTTTTCGCACTTGTATTAGTGTGGAAAAACCACTTTTCGCACTTGTGTTGGTGTAGGAAACCACTTTTCGCACATGTGTTGGGGCAGGAAACCACTTTTCTCACTTGTGTTAGTGTTGAAAAACCAATTTTCGCACTTGTGTTGGTGTAGGAAACCAATTTTCGCACTTGTGTTGATGTAGGAAACCACTTTTCGCACTTGTGTTAGTGTTGAAACACCACTTTTCGCACATGTGTTGGTGCAGGAAACCACTTTTCGCACTTGTGTTAGTGTTGAAAACCCACTTTTCGCACTTGTGTTGGTGTTGAAAAACCAATTTTCGCACTTGTGTTGGTGTAGGAAACCAATTTTCGCACTTGTGTTGGTGTAGGAAACCACTTTTCGCACTTGTGTTGGTGTAGGAAACCACTTTTCGCACTTGTGTTACTGTTGAAAAACCACTTTTCGCACTTGTGTTGGTGTAGGAAACCAATTTTCGCACTTGTCAACTTGTGCATTTGTGCACTTGTGCACTTGTGCACTTTTGCATTTTCGCTCGTGTCAACTCATCCTGACTTGTGTTTGTGTAGGAAACCAATTTTCGCACTTGTGTTAGTGTTGAAAAACCACTTTTTGCACTTGTGTTAGTGTTGAAAAACCACCTTTCGCTGTGGGAAACCACTTTTCGCACATGTGTTGGTGCAGGAAACTACTTTTTGCACTTGTGTTAGTGTTGAAAACCCACTTTTCGCACTTGTGTTGGTGGAGGAAACCACTTTTCACACTTGTGTTAGTGTTGAAAAACCAATTTTCGCACTTGTGTTGGTGTAGGAAACCAATTTTCGCACTTGTCAACTTGTGCACTTGTCAACTTGTGCATTTGTGCACTTGTGCACTTGTGCACTTGTGCATTTTCGCACTTGTCAACTCATCCTCACTTGTGTTTGTGTAGGGAACCACTTTTCGCACTTGTGTTGGTGTTGAAAAAACACTTTTCGCACAAGTGTTGGTGCAGGAAACTACTTTTCGCACTTGTGTTGGTGTAGGAAACCACTTTTCGCACTTGTGTTAGTGTTGAAAAACCACTTTTCGCACCTGTGTTGGTGTTGAAAAACCTATTTTCGCACTTGTGTTGGTGTAGGAAACCAATTTTCGCACTTGTGTTGGTGTAGGAAACCACTTTTCGCACTTGTGTTGGTGTAGGAAACCACTTTTTGCACTTGTGTTAGTGTTGAAAAACCACTTTTTGCACATGCGTTGGTGCAGGAAACCACTTTTCGCACTTGTGTCGGTGTAGGAAACCACTTTTCGCACTTGTGTTAGTGTTGAAAACCCACTTTTCGCACTTGTGTTGGTGGAGGAAACCACTTTTCACACTTGTGTTAGTGTTGAAAAACCAATTTTCGCACTTGTGTTGGTGTAGGAAACCAATTTTCGCACTTGTGTTAGTGTTGAAAAACCACTTTTCGCACATGTGTTGGTGCAGGAAACTACTTTTCGCACTTGTCATAGTGTTGAAAACCCACTTTTCGCACTGGTGTTGGTGGAGGAAACCACTTTTCACACCTGTGTTCATGTTGAAAAACCAATTTTCGCACTTGTCAACTTGTGCACTTGTCAACTTGTGCATTTGTGCACTTGTGCACTTGTGCACTTGTGCATTTTCGCACGTGTCAACTCATCCTCACTTGTGTTTGTGTAGGAAACCACTTTTTGCACTTGTGTTAGTGTTGAAAAACCACTTTTCGCACATGTGTTGGTGCAGGAAACTACTTTTCGCACTTGTGTTAGTGTTGAAAACCCACTTTTCGCACTTGTGTTGGTGTTGAAAAACCAATTTTCGCACTTGTGTTGGTGTAGGAAACCAATTTTCGCACTTGTGTTGGTGTAGGAAACCACTTTTCGCACTTGTGTTGGTGTAGGAAACCACTTTTCGCACTTGTGTTAGTGTTGAAAAACCCCTTTTCGCACATGTGTTGGTGCAGGAAACCACTTTTCGCACTTGTGTTGGTGTAGGAAACCACTTTTCTCACTTGTGTTAGTGTTGAAAAACCACTTTTCGCTGTGGGAAACCACTTTTCGCACGTGTGTTGGTGCAGGAAACTACTTTTCGCACTTGTGTTAGTGTTGAAAACCCACTTTTCGCACTTGTGTTGGTGGAGGAAACCACTTTTTACACTTGTGTTAGTGTTGAAAAACCAATTTTTGCACTTGTGTTGGTGTCGGAAACCAATTTTCGCACTTGTGTTAGTGTTGAAAAACCACTTTTCGCACATGTGTTGGTCCTGAAACTACTTTTCGCACTTGTGATAGTGTTGAAAACCCACTTTTCGCACTTGTGTTGGTGTTGAAAAACCAATTTTCGCACCTGTGTTGGTGTAGGAAACCAATTTTCGCACTTGTGTTGGTGTAGGAAACCACTTTTCGCACTTGTGTTGGTGTAGGAAACCACTTTTCGCACTTGTGTTAGTGTTGAAAAACCACTTTTCGCACATGTGTTGGTGCAGGAAACCACTTTTCGCACTTGTGGTAGTGTTGAAAACCCACTTTTCGCACCTGTGTTGGTGGAGGATACCACTTTTCGCACTTGTGTTAGTGTTGAAAAACCACTTTTCGCACTTGTGTTGGTGTAGGAAACACCTTTTCGTTCTTGTGTTATTGTTGAAAACTCACTTTTCGCACTTGTGTTCGTGTAGGAAACTACTTTTCGCACTTGTGTTATTGTTGAAAAACCACTTTTCACACTTGTGTTGGTGGAGGAAACCAATTTTTGCACTTGTATTAGTGTGGAAAAAACCCACTTTTCGCACTTGTGTTCGTGTTGAAAAACCACTTTTCGCACTTGTGTTGGTGTAGGAAACCACTTTTCACACTTGTGTTCGTGTTGAAAAACCACTTTTTGCACTTGTGTTGGTGGAGGAAACCACTTTTCGCACTTGTGTTAGTGTTGAAAAACCACTTAACGCACTTGTGTTGGTGTAGGAAACCACTTTTCGCACTTGTGTTAGTGTTGAAAAACCACTTAATGCACTTGTGTTTGTGTAGGAAACCACTTTTTGCACTTGTGTTAGTGTTGAAAAACCACTTTTCGCACATGTGTTGGTGTTGGAAACCACTTTTCACACTTCTATTAGTGTGGGAAAACCGCTTTTTGCACTTGTGTTAGTGTTGAAAAACCACTTTTCACACTTGTGGTAGTGTTGAAAACCCACTTTTCGCACTTGTGTTGGTGGAGGAAACCACTTTTCGCACTTGTGTTAGTGTTGAAAAACCACTTTTCGCACTTGTGTTGGTGTAGGAAACACCTTTTCGTTCTTGTGTTATTGTTGAAAACCCACTTTTCGCACTTGTGTTGGTGGAGGAAACCACTTTTCGCACTTGTGTTAGTGATGAAAAACCACTTTTTGCACTTGTGTTGGTGTAGGAAACTACTTTTCGCACTTGTGTTATTGTTGAAAAACCACTTTTCGCACTTGTGTTGGTGGAGGAAACCAATTTTTGCACTTGTATTAGTGTGGAAAAAACCCACTTTTCGCACTTGTGTTCGTGTTGAAAAACCACTTTTCGCACTTGTGTTGGTGTAGGAAACCACTTTTCGCACTTGTATTAGTGTGGAAAAACCACTTTTCGCACTTGTGTTGGTGTAGGAAACCACTTTTCGCACATGTGTTGGGGCAGGAAACCACTTTTCTCACTTGTGTTAGTGTTGAAAAACCAATTTTCGCACTTGTGTTGGTGTAGGAAACCAATTTTCGCACTTGTGTTGATGTAGGAAACCACTTTTCGCACTTGTGTTAGTGTTGAAACACCACTTTTCGCACATGTGTTGGTGCAGGAAACCACTTTTCGCACTTGTGTTAGTGTTGAAAACCCACTTTTCGCACTTGTGTTGGTGTTGAAAAACCAATTTTCGCACTTGTGTTGGTGTAGGAAACCAATTTTCGCACTTGTGTTGGTGTAGGAAACCACTTTTCGCACTTGTATTAGTGTGGGAAAAACACTTTTTGCACTTGTGTTAGTGTTGAAAAACCACTTTTCGCACTTGTGTTAGTGTTGAAAAACCACTTTTGCACTTCTATTAGTGTGGAAAAACCACTTTTTGCACTTGTATTAGTGTGGAAAAACCACTTTTCGCACTTGTGTTAGTGTTGAAAAACGACCTTTCGCACTTGTGTTGGTTTAGGAAACCACTTTTGCACTTGTATTAGTGTGGAAAAACCACTTTTCGCACTTGTGTTAGTGTTGAAAAACCACTTTTCGCACTTGTGTTGGTGCAGGAAACCACTTTTGCACTTGTATTAGTGTGGAAAAACCACTTTTCGCACTTGTGTTAGTGTTGAAAAACCACTTTTCGCACTTGTGATAGTGTTGAAAACCCACTTTTCGCACTTGTGTTAGTGTTGAAAAACCACTTTTCGCACTTGTGTTGGTTGAGGAAACCACTTTTGCACTTGTATTAGTGTTGAAAAACCACTTTTTGCACCTGTGATAGTGTTGAAAAACCACTTTTCGCACTTGTGTTAGTGTTGAAAAACCACTTTTCGCACTTGTGTTCGTGTTGAACAACCACTTTTCGCACTTGTGTTGTTGCAGGAAACCACTTTTACACTTGTATTAGTGTGGGAAAAACACTTTTTGCACTTGTGTTAGTGTTGAAAAACTACTTTTCGCACTTGTGTTAGTGTTGAAAAACCACTTTTCGCACTTGTGTTGGTGCAGGAAACCACTTTTGCACTTGTATTAGTGTGGCAAAACCACTTTTCGCACTTGTGAATAGTGTTGAAAAACCACTTTTCGCACTTGTGTTAGTGTTGAAAAACCACTTTTCGCACTTGTGTTGGTGCAGGAAACCACTTTTGCACTTGTATTAGTGTGGCAAAACCACTTTTCGCACTTGTGTTAGTGTTGAAAAACCACTTTTCGCACTTGTGTTTGTGCAGGAAACCACTTTTGCACTTGTATTAGTGTCGAAAAAACACTTTTTGCACTTGTGATAGTGTTGAAAAAACACTTTTTGCACTTGTGTTAGTGTTGAAAAACCACTTTTCGCACTTGTGTTGGTGCAGGAAACCACTTTTGCACTTGTATTAGTGTTGAAAAACCACTTTTCGCACTTGTGTTAGTGTTGAAAAACCACTTTTGCACTTCTATTAGTGTGGAAAAAACACTTTTTGCACTTGTATTAGTGTGGAAAAACCACTTTTCGCACTTGTGTTAGTGTTGAAAAACGACCTTTCGCACTTGTGTTGGTTTAGGAAACCACTTTTGCACTTGTATTAGTGTGGAAAAACCACTTTTCGCACTTGTGTTAGTGTTGAAAAACCACTTTTCGCACTTGTGTTGGTGCAGGAAACCACTTTTGCACTTGTATTAGTGTGGAAAAACACTTTTCGCAGTTTTGTTAGTGTTGAAAAACCACTTTTGGACTTGTATTAGTGTGGACAAAACACTTTTTGCACTTGTATTAGTGTGGAAAAACCACTTTTTGCACTTGTGTTAGTGTTGAAAAACCACTTTTCGCACTTGTGTTGGTGCAGGAAACCACTTTTGTACTTGTATTAGTGTGGAAAACCACCTTTCGCACTTGTGTTAGTGTTGAAAAACCACTTTTCGCACTTGTGTTAGTGTTGAAAAACCACTTTTCGCACTTGTGTTGGTGCAGGATACCACTTTTGCACTTGTATTAGTGTGGAAAAACCACTTTTCGCACTTGTGAATAGTGTTGAAAAACCACTTTTCGCACTTGTGTTAGTGTTGAAAAACCACTTTTCGCACTTGTGTTGGTGCAGGAAACCACTTTTGCACTTGTATTAGTGTGGACAAAACACTTTTTGCACTTGTGATAGTGTTGAAAAAACACTTTTTGCACTTGTGTTAGTGTTGAAAAACCACTTTTCGCACTTGTGTTGGTGCAGGAAACCACTTTTGCACTTGTATTAGTGTGGAAAAACCACTTTTTGCACTTGTGTTAGTGTTGAAAAACCACTTTTCGCACATGTGTTGGTGCAGGAAACTACTTTTGCACTTGTATTAGTGTGGAAAAACCACTTTTCGCACTTGTGTTAGTGTTGAAAAACCACTTTTCGCACATGTGTTGGTGCAGGAAACCACTTTTGCACTTGTATTAGTGTGGAAAACCACTTTTCGCACTTGTGTTAGTGTTGAAAAACCACTTTTCGCACTTGTGTTAGTGTTGAAAAACCACTTTTCGCACTTGTGTTAGTGTTGAAAAACCACTTTTGCACTTCTATTAGTGTGGAAAAAACCACTTTTTGCACTTGTATTAGTGTGGAAAAACCACTTTTCGCACTTGTGTTAGTGTTGAAACACCACTTTTCGCACATGTGTTGGTGCAGGAAACCACTTTTCGCACTTGTGTTAGTGTTGAAAACCCACTTTTCGCACTTGTGTTGGTGTTGAAAAACCAATGTTCGCACTTGTGTTGGTGTAGGAAACCAATTTTCGCACTTGTGTTGGTGTAGGAAACCACTTTTCGCACTTGTGTTGGTGTAGGAAACCACTTTTCGCACTTGTGTTACTGTTGAAAAACCACTTTTCGCACTTGTGTTGGTGTAGGAAACCAATTTTCGCACTTGTCAACTTGTGCATTTGTGCACTTGTGCACTTGTGCACTTGTGCACTTGTGCATTTTCGCTCGTGTCAACTCATCCTGACTTGTGTTTGTGTAGGAAAACACTTTTCGCACTTGTGTTAGTGTTGAAAAACCACTTTTCGCACATGTGTTGGTGCAGGAAACTACTTTTGCACTTGTATTAGTGTGGAAAAACCACTTTTCGCACTTGTGTTAGTGTTGAAAAACCACTTTTCGCACATGTGTTGGTGCAGGAAACCACTTTTGCACTTGTATTAGTGTGGAAAACCACTTTTCGCACTTGTGTTAGTGTTGAAAAACCACTTTTCGCACTTGTGTTAGTGTTGAAAAACCACTTTTCGCACTTGTGTTGGTGCAGGAAACCACTTTTGCACTTGTATTAGTGTGGAAAAAACACTTTTTGCACTTGTGATAGTGTTGAAAAACCACTTTTCGCACTTGTGTTGGTGCAGGAAACCACTTTTGCACTTGTATTAGTGTGGAAAAACCACTTTTCGCACTTGTGTTAGTGTTGAAAAACCACTTTTCGCACTTGTGTTGGTGCAGGAAACCACTTTTGCACTTGTATTAGTGTGGAAAAACCACTTTTTGCACTTGTGTTAGTGTTGAAAACTCAATTTTCGCACTTGTGTTGGTGTCGGAAACCACTTTTCGCACAAGTGTTGGTGTAGGAAAAACTACTTTTCGCACTTGTGTTAGTGTTGAAAAACCACTTTTCCCTGTGGGAAACCACTTTGCGCACATGTGTTGGTGCAGGAAACTACTTTTCGCACTTGTGTTATTGTTGAAAAACCACTTTTCACACTTGTGGTGGTGGAGGAAACCAATTTTTGCACTTGTATTTGTGTGGAAAAACCACTTTTCGCACTTGTGTTAGTGTTGAAAATCCACTTTTCGCACTTGTGTTGGTGTCGGAAACCACTTTTCATACTTGTGTTGGTGTAGGAAACCACTTTTCGCACAAGTGTTGGTGTAGGAAAAACCACTTTTCGCACTTGTGTTAGTGTTGAAAAACCACCTTTCGCTGTGGGAAACAACTTTTCGCACATGTGTTGGTGCAGGAAACTACTTTTTGCACTTGTGTTAGTGTTGAAAACCCACTTTTCGCACTTGTGTTGGTGGAGGAAACCACTTTTCACACTTGTGTTAGTGTTGAAAAACCAATTTTCGCACTTGTGTTGGTGTAGGAAACCAATTTTCGCACTTGTCAACTTGTGCACTTGTCAAATTGTGCATTTGTGCACTTGTGCACTTGGCACTTGTGCATTTTCGCACTTGTCAACTCATCCTCACTTGTGTTTGTGTAGGGAACCACTTTTCGCACTTGTGTTAGTGTTGAAAAACCACTTTTCGCACATGTGTTGGTGCAGGAAACTACTTTTCGCACTTGTGTTAGTGTTGAAAAACCACTTTTCGCACCTGTGTTGGTGTTGAAAAACCAATTTTCGCACTTGTGTTGGTGTAGGAAACCAATTTTCGCACTTGTGTTGGTGTAGGAAACCACTTTTCGCACTTGTGTTGGTGTAGGAAACCACTTTTCGCACTTGTGTTAGTGTTGAAAAACCACTTTTTGCACATGTGTTGGTGCAGGAAACCACTTTTCGCACTTGTGTTGGTGTAGGAAACCACTTTTCGCACTTGTGTTAGTGTTGAAAAACCACTTTTCGCTGTGGGAAACCACTTTTCGCATGTGTGTTGGTGCAGGAAACTACTTTTCGCACTTGTGTTAGTGTTGAAAACCCACTTTTTGCACTTGTGTTGGTGGAGGAAACCACTTTTTACACTTGTGTTAGT
Organism: Myxine glutinosa; assembly: GCF_964187855.1. Classification (NCBI taxonomy): domain Eukaryota; kingdom Metazoa; phylum Chordata; class Myxini; order Myxiniformes; family Myxinidae; genus Myxine; species Myxine glutinosa. Next base: position 84,062,801 of record NC_136264.1, on the reverse strand, counting down.
GTTGAAAAACCCATTTTTGCACTTGTGTTGGTGTCGGAAACCAATTTTCGCACTTGTGTTAGTGTTGAAAAACCACTTTTCGCACATGTGTCGGTGCAGGAAACTACTTTTCGCACTTGTGATAGTGTTGAAAACCCACTTTTCGCACTTGTGTTGGTGTTGAAAAACCAATTTTCGCACCTGTGTTGGTGTAGGAAACCAATTTTCGCACTTGTGTTGGTGTAGGAAACCACTTTTCGCACTTGTGTTGGTGTAGGAAACCACTTTTCGCACTTGTGTTAGTGTTGAAAAACCACTTTTCGCACATGTGTTGGTGCAGGAAACCACTTTTCGCACTTGTGGTAGTGTTGAAAACCCACTTTTCGCACTTGTGTTGGTGGAGGATACCACTTTTCGCACTTGTGTTAGTGTTGAAAAACCACTTTTCGCACTTGTGTTGGTGTAGGAAACACCTTTTCGTTCTTGTGTTATTGTTGAAAACTCACTTTTCGCACTTGTGTTGGTGTAGGAAACTACTTTTCGCACTTGTGTTATTGTTGAAAAACCACTTTTCGCACTTGTGTTGGTGGAGGAAACCAATTTTTGCACTTGTATTAGTGTGGAAAAAACCCACTTTTCGCACTTGTGTTCGTGTTGAAAAACCACTTTTCGCACTTGTGTTGGTGTAGGAAACCACTTTTCACACTTGTGTTCGTGTTGAAAAACCACTTTTTGCACTTGTGTTGGTGTAGGAAACCACTTTTCGCACTTGTGTTAGTGTTGAAAAACCACTTAACGCACTTGTGTTAGTGTAGGAAACCACTTTTCGCACTTGTGTTAGTGTTGAAAAACCACTTTTCGCACATGTGTTGGTGCAGGAAACTACTTTTCGCACTTGTGTTAGTGTTGAAAACCCACTTTTCGCACTTGTGTTGGTGTTGAAAAACCAATTTTCGCACTTGTGTTGGTGTAGGAAACCAATTTTCGCACTTGTGTTGGTGTAGGAAACCACTTTTCGCACTTGTGTTGGTGTAGGAAACCACTTTTCGCACTTGTGTTAGTGTTGAAAAACCCCTTTTCGCACATGTGTTGGTGCAGGAAACCACTTTTCGCACTTGTGTTGGTGTAGGAAACCACTTTTCTCACTTGTGTTAGTGTTGAAAAACCACTTTTCGCTGTGGGAAACCACTTTTCGCACGTGTGTTGGTGCAGGAAACTACTTTTCGCACTTGTGTTAGTGTTGAAAACCCACTTTTCGCACTTGTGTTGGTGGAGGAAACCACTTTTTACACTTGTGTTAGTGTTGAAAAACCAATTTTTGCACTTGTGTTGGTGTCGGAAACCAATTTTCGCACTTGTGTTAGTGTTGAAAAACCACTTTTCGCACATGTGTTGGTCCTGAAACTACTTTTCGCACTTGTGATAGTGTTGAAAACCCACTTTTCGCACTTGTGTTGGTGTTGAAAAACCAATTTTCGCACCTGTGTTGGTGTAGGAAACCAATTTTCGCACTTGTGTTGGTGTAGGAAACCACTTTTCGCACTTGTGTTGGTGTAGGAAACCACTTTTCGCACTTGTGTTAGTGTTGAAAAACCACTTTTCGCACATGTGTTGGTGCAGGAAACCACTTTTCGCACTTGTGGTAGTGTTGAAAACCCACTTTTCGCACCTGTGTTGGTGGAGGATACCACTTTTCGCACTTGTGTTAGTGTTGAAAAACCACTTTTCGCACTTGTGTTGGTGTAGGAAACACCTTTTCGTTCTTGTGTTATTGTTGAAAACTCACTTTTCGCACTTGTGTTCGTGTAGGAAACTACTTTTCGCACTTGTGTTATTGTTGAAAAACCACTTTTCACACTTGTGTTGGTGGAGGAAACCAATTTTTGCACTTGTATTAGTGTGGAAAAAACCCACTTTTCGCACTTGTGTTCGTGTTGAAAAACCACTTTTCGCACTTGTGTTGGTGTAGGAAACCACTTTTCACACTTGTGTTCGTGTTGAAAAACCACTTTTTGCACTTGTGTTGGTGGAGGAAACCACTTTTCGCACTTGTGTTAGTGTTGAAAAACCACTTAACGCACTTGTGTTGGTGTAGGAAACCACTTTTCGCACTTGTGTTAGTGTTGAAAAACCACTTAATGCACTTGTGTTTGTGTAGGAAACCACTTTTTGCACTTGTGTTAGTGTTGAAAAACCACTTTTCGCACATGTGTTGGTGTTGGAAACCACTTTTCACACTTCTATTAGTGTGGGAAAACCGCTTTTTGCACTTGTGTTAGTGTTGAAAAACCACTTTTCACACTTGTGGTAGTGTTGAAAACCCACTTTTCGCACTTGTGTCGGTGTAGGAAACCACTTTTCGCACTTGTGTTGGTGTTGAAAAACCACTTTTCACTGTGGGAAACCACTTTTCGCACATGTGTTGGTGCAGGAAAACTACTTTTCGCACTTGTGTTAGTGTTGAAAACCCACTTTTCGCACTTGTGTTGGTGGAGGAAACCACTTTTCACACTTGTGTTAGTGTTGAAAAACCAATTTTCGCACTTGTGTTGGTGTAGGAAACCAATTTTCGCACTTGTGTTAGTGTTGAAAAACCACTTTTCGCACATGTGTTGGTGCAGGAAACTACTTTTCACACTTGTCATAGTGTTGAAAACCCACTTTTCGCACTGGTGTTGGTGGAGGAAACCACTTTTCACACTTGTGTTCATGTTGAAAAACCAATTTTCGCACTTGTGTTGGTGTAGGAAACCAATTTTCGCACTTGTCAACTTGTGCGTTTGTGCACTTGTGCATTTTCGCTCATGTCAACTCATCCTGACTTGTGTTTGTGTAGGAAACCACTTATCGCACTTGTGTTAGTGTTGAAAAACCACTTTTCGCACATGTGTTGGTGCAGGAAACTACTTTTGCACTTGTATTAGTGTGGAAAAACCACTTTTCGCACTTGTGTTAGTGTTGAAAAACCACCTTTCGCTGTGGGAAACCACTTTTCGCACATGTGTTGGTGCAGGAAACTACTTTTTGCACTTGTGTTAGTGTTGAAAACCCACTTTTCGCACTTGTGTTGGTGGAGGAAACCACTTTTCACACTTGTGTTAGTGTTGAAAAACCAATTTTCGCACTTGTGTTGGTGTAGGAAACCAATTTTCGCACTTGTCAACTTGTGCACTTGTCAACTTGTGCATTTGTGCACTTGTGCACTTGTGCACTTGTGCATTTTCGCACTTGTCAACTCATCCTCACCTGTGTTTGTGTAAACCACTTTTCGCACTTGTGTTCGTGTTGAAAAACCACTTTTCGCACAAGTGTTGGTGCAGGAAACTACTTTTCGCACTTGTGTTGGTGTAGGAAACCACTTTTCGCACTTGTGTTAGTGTTGAAAAACCACTTTTCGCACCTGTGTTGGTGTTGAAAAACCAATTTTCGCACTTGTGTTGGTGTAGGAAACCAATTTTCGCACTTGTGTTGGTGTAGGAAACCACTTTTCGCACTTGTGTTGGTGTAGGAAACCACTTTTTGCACTTGTGTTAATGTTGAAAAACCACTTTTTGCACATGTGTTGGTGCAGGAAACCACTTTTCGCACTTGCGTCGGTGTAGGAAACCACTTTTCGCACTTGTGTTAGTGTTGAAAAACCACTTTTGGCTGTGGGAAACCACTTTTCGCATATGTGTTGGTGCAGGAAACTACTTTTCGCACTTGTGTTAGTGTTGAAAACCCACTTTTCGCACTTGTGTTGGTGGAGGAAACCACTTTTCACACTTGTGTTAGTGTTGAAAAACTAATTTTCGCACTTGTGTTGGTGTAGGAAACCAATTTTCGCACTTGTGTTAGTGTTGAAAAACCACTTTTCACACATGTGTTGGTGCAGGAAACTACTTTTCGCACTTGTCATAGTGTTGAAAACCCACTTTTCGCACTGGTGTTGGTGGAGGAAACCACTTTTCACACTTGTGTTCGTGTTGAAAAACCAATTTTCACACTTGTGTTGGTGTAGGAAACCAATTTTCGCACTTGTCAACTTGTGCACTTGTCAACTTGTGCATTTGTGCACTTGTGCATTTTCGCACGTGTCAACTCATCCTCACTTGTGTTTGTGTAGGAAACCACTTTTCGCACTTGTGTTAGTGTTGAAAAACCACTTTTGGCACATGTGTTGGTGCAGGAAACTACTTTTCGCACTTGTGTTAGTGTTGAAAACCCACTTTTCGCACTTGTGTTGGTGTTGAAAAACCAATTTTCGCACTTGTGTTGGTGTAGGAAACCAATTTTCGCACTTGTGTTGGTGTAGGAAACCACTTTTCGCACTTGTGTTGGTGTAGGAAACCACTTTTCGCACTTGTGTTAGTGTTGAAAAACCCCTTTTCGCACATGAGTTGGTGCAGGAAACCACTTTTCGCACTTGTGTTGGTGCAGGAAACCACTTTTCGCACTTGTGTTAGTGTTGAAAAACCACTTTTCGCTGTGGGAAACCACTTTTCGCACGTGTGTTGGTGCAGGAAACTACTTTTCGCACTTGTGTTAGTGTTCAAAACCCACTTTTCGCACTTGTGTTGGTGGAGGAAACCACTTTTTACACTTGTGTTAGTGTTGAAAAACCAATTTTTGCACTTGTGTTGGTGTCGGAAACCAATTTTCGCAATTGTGTTAGTGTTGAAAAACCACTTTTCGCACATGTGTTGGTGCAGGAAACTACTTTTCGCACTTGTGATAGTGTTGAAAACCCACTTTTCGCACTTGTGTTGGTGTTGAAAAACCAATTTTCGCACCTGTGTTGGTGTAGGAAACCAATTTTCGCACTTGTGTTGGTGTAGGAAACCACTTTTCGCACTTGTGTTGGTGTAGGAAACCACTTTTCGCACTCGTGTTAGTGTTGAAAAACCACTTTTCGCACATGTGTTGGTGCAGGAAACCACTTTTCGCACTTGTGGTAATGTTGAAAACCCACTTTTCGCACTTGTGTTGGTGGAGGATACCACTTTTCGCACTTGTGTTAGTGTTGAAAAACCACTTTTCGCACTTGTGTTGGTGTAGGAAACACCTTTTCGTTCTTGTGTTATTGTTGAAAACTCACTTTTCGCACTTGTGTTCGTGTAGGAAACTACTTTTCGCACTTGTGTTATTGTTGAAAAACCACTTTTCACACTTGTGTTGGTGGAGGAAACCAATTTTTGCACTTGTATTAGTGTGGAAAAAACCCACTTTTCGCACTTGTGTTCGTGTTGAAAAACCACTTTTCGCACTTGTGTTGGTGTAGGAAACCACTTTTCACACTTGTGTTCGTGTTGAAAAACCACTTTTTGCACTTGTGTTGGTGGAGGAAACCACTTTTCGCACTTGTGTTAGTGTTGAAAAACCACTTAACGCACTTGTGTTGGTGTAGGAAACCACTTTTCGCACTTGTGTTACTGTTGAAAAACCACTTAACGCACTTGTGTTTGTGTAGGAAACCACTTTTTGCACTTGTGTTAGTGTTGAAAAACCACTTTTCGCACATGTGTTGGTGTTGGAAACTACTTTTCACACTTCTATTAGTGTGGGAAAACCGCTTTTTGCACTTGTGTTAGCGTTGAAAAACCACTTTTCACACTTGTGGTAGTGTTGAAAACCCACTTTTCGCACTTGTGTTGGTGGAGGAAACCACTTTTCGCACTCGTGTTAGTGTTGAAAAACCACTTTTCGCACTTGTGTTGGTGTAGGAAACACCTTTTCGTTCTTGTGTTATTGTTGAAAACCCACTTTTCGCACTTGTGTTGGTGGAGGAAACCACTTTTCGCACTTGTGTTAGTGATGAAAAACCACTTTTTGCACTTGTGTTGGTGTAGGAAACTACTTTTCGCACTTGTGTTATTGTTGAAAAACCACTTTTCGCACTTGTGTTGGTGGAGGAAACCAATTTTTGCACTTGTATTAGTGTGGAAAAAACCCACTTTTCGCACTTGTGTTCGTGTTGAAAAACCACTTTTCGCACTTGTGTTGGTGTAGGAAACCACTTTTCGCACTTGTATTAGTGTGGAAAAACCACTTTTCGCACTTGTGTTGGTGTAGGAAACCACTTTTCGCACATGTGTTGGGGCAGGAAACCACTTTTCTCACTTGTGTTAGTGTTGAAAAACCAATTTTCGCACTTGTGTTGGTGTAGGAAACCAATTTTCGCACTTGTGTTGATGTAGGAAACCACTTTTCGCACTTGTGTTAGTGTTGAAACACCACTTTTCGCACATGTGTTGGTGCAGGAAACCACTTTTCGCACTTGTGTTAGTGATGAAAAACCACTTTTCGCACTTGTGTTGGTGTTGAAAAACCAATTTTCGCACTTGTGTTGGTGTAGGAAACCAATTTTCGCACTTGTGTTGGTGTAGGAAACCACTTTTCGCACTTGTGTTGGTGTAGGAAACCACTTTTCGCACTTGTGTTACTGTTGAAAAACCACTTTTCGCACTTGTGTTGGTGTAGGAAACCAATTTTCGCACTTGTCAACTTGTGCATTTGTGCACTTGTGCACTTGTGCACTTGTGCATTTTCGCTCGTGTCAACTCATCCTGACTTGTGTTTGTGTAGGAAACCAATTTTCGCACTTGTGTTAGTGTTGAAAAACCACTTTTTGCACTTGTGTTAGTGTTGAAAAACCACCTTTCGCTGTGGGAAACCACTTTTCTCACATGTGTTGGTGCAGGAAACTACTTTTTGCACTTGTGTTAGTGTTGAAAACCCACTTTTCGCACTTGTGTTGGTGGAGGAAACCACTTTTCACACTTGTGTTAGTGTTGAAAAACCAATTTTCGCACTTGTGTTGGTGTAGGAAACCAATTTTCGCACTTGTCAACTTGTGCACTTGTCAACTTGTGCATTTGTGCACTTGTGCACTTGTGCACTTGTGCATTTTCGCACTTGTCAACTCATCCTCACTTGTGTTTGTGTAGGGAACCACTTTTCGCACTTGTGTTGGTGTTGAAAAAACACTTTTCGCACAAGTGTTGGTGCAGGAAACTACTTTTCGCACTTGTGTTGGTGTAGGAAACCACTTTTCGCACTTGTGTTAGTGTTGAAAAACCACTTTTCGCACCTGTGTTGGTGTTGAAAAACCTATTTTCGCACTTGTGTTGGTGTAGGAAACCAATTTTCGCACTTGTGTTGGTGTAGGAAACCACTTTTCGCACTTGTGTTGGTGTAGGAAACCACTTTTTGCACTTGTGTTAGTGTTGAAAAACCACTTTTTGCACATGCGTTGGTGCAGGAAACCACTTTTCGCACTTGTGTCGGTGTAGGAAACCACTTTTCGCACTTGTGTTAGTGTTGAAAACCCACTTTTCGCACTTGTGTTGGTGGAGGAAACCACTTTTCACACTTGTGTTAGTGTTGAAAAACCAATTTTCGCACTTGTGTTGGTGTAGGAAACCAATTTTCGCACTTGTGTTAGTGTTGAAAAACCACTTTTCGCACATGTGTTGGTGCAGGAAACTACTTTTCGCACTTGTCATAGTGTTGAAAACCCACTTTTCGCACTGGTGTTGGTGGAGGAAACCACTTTTCACACTTGTGTTCATGTTGAAAAACCAATTTTCGCACTTGTGTTGGTGTAGGAAACCAATTTTCGCACTTGTCAACTTGTGCACTTGTCAACTTGTGCATTTGTGCACTTGTGCACTTGTGCACTTGTGCATTTTCGCACGTGTCAACTCATCCTCACTTGTGTTTGTGTAGGAAACCACTTTTCGCACTTGTGTTAGTGTTGAAAAACCACTTTTCGCACATGTGTTGGTGCAGGAAACCACTTTTCACACTTGTGTTAGTGTTGAAAAACTAATTTTCGCACTTGTGTTGGTGTAGGAAACCAATTTTCGCACTTGTGTTAGTGTTGAAAAACCACTTTTCACACATGTGTTGGTGCAGGAAACTACTTTTCGCACTTGTCATAGTGTTGAAAACCCACTTTTCGCACTGGTGTTGGTGGAGGAAACCACTTTTCACACTTGTGTTCGTGTTGAAAAACCAATTTTCGCACTTGTGTTGGTGTAGGAAACCAATTTTCGCACTTGTCAACTTGTGCACTTGTCAACTTGTGCATTTGTGCACTTGTGCACTTGTGCACTTGTGCATTTTCGCACGTGTCAACTCATCCTCACTTGTGTTGGTGCAGGAAACTACTTTTCCCACTTGTGTTAGTGTTGAAAACCCACTTTTCGCACTTGTGTTGGTGTTGAAAAACCAATTTTCGCACTTGTGTTGGTGTAGGAAACCAATTTTCGCACTTGTGTTGGTGTAGGAAACCACTTTTCGCACTTGTGTTGGTGTAGGAAACCACTTTTCGCACTTGTGTTAGTGTTGAAAAACCCCTTTTCGCACATGAGTTGGTGCAGGAAACCACTTTTCGCACTTGTGTTGGTGCAGGAAACCACTTTTCGCACTTGTGTTAGTGTTGAAAAACCACTTTTCGCTGTGGGAAACCACTTTTCGCACGTGTGTTGGTGCAGGAAACTACTTTTCGCACTTGTGTTAGTGTTCAAAACCCACTTTTCGCACTTGTGTTGGTGGAGGAAACCACTTTTTACACTTGTGTTAGTGTTGAAAAACCAATTTTTGCACTTGTGTTGGTGTCGGAAACCAATTTTCGCACTTGTGTTAGTGTTGAAAAACCACTTTTCGCACATGTGTTGGTGCAGGAAACTACTTTTCGCACTTGTGATAGTGTTGAAAACCCACTTTTCGCACTTGTGTTGGTGTTGAAAAACCAATTTTCGCACCTGTGTTGGTGTAGGAAACCAATTTTCGCACTTGTGTTGGTGTAGGAAACCACTTTTCGCACTCGTGTTAGTGTTGAAAAACCACTTTTCGCACATGTGTTGGTGCAGGAAACCACTTTTCGCACTTGTGGTAGTGTTGAAAACCCACTTTTCGCACTTGTGTTGGTGGAGGATACCACTTTTCGCACTTGTGTTAGTGTTGAAAAACCACTTTTCGCACTTGTGTTGGTGTAGGAAACACCTTTTCGTTCTTGTGTTATTGTTGAAAACTCACTTTTCGCACTTGTGTTCGTGTAGGAAACTACTTTTCGCACTTGTGTTATTGTTGAAAAACCACTTTTCACACTTGTGTTGGTGGAGGAAACCAATTTTTGCACTTGTATTAGTGTGGAAAAAACCCACTTTTCGCACTTGTGTTCGTGTTGAAAAACCACTTTTCGCACTTGTGTTGGTGTAGGAAACCACTTTTCACACTTGTGTTCGTGTTGAAAAACCACTTTTTGCACTTGTGTTGGTGGAGGAAACCACTTTTCGCACTTGTGTTAGTGTTGAAAAACCACTTAACGCACTTGTGTTGGTGTAGGAAACCACTTTTCGCACTTGTGTTAGTGTTGAAAAACCACTTAACGCACTTGTGTTTGTGTAGGAAACCACTTTTTGCACTTGTGTTAGTGTTGAAAAACCACTTTTCGCACATGTGTTGGTGTTGGAAACCACTTTTCACACTTCTATTAGTGTGGGAAAACCGCTTTTTGCACTTGTGTTAGTGTTGAAAAACCACTTTTCACACTTGTGGTAGTGTTGAAAACCCACTTTTCGCACTTGTGTTGGTGGAGGAAACCACTTTTCGCACTCGTGTTAGTGTTGAAAAACCACTTTTCGCACTTGTGTTGGTGTAGGAAACACCTTTTCGTTCTTGTGTTATTGTTGAAAACCCACTTTTCGCACTTGTGTTGGTGGAGGAAACCACTTTTCGCACTTGTGTTAGTGATGAAAAACCACTTTTTGCACTTGTGTTGGTGTAGGAAACTACTTTTCGCACTTGTGTTATTGTTGAAAAACCACTTTTCGCACTTGTGTTGGTGGAGGAAACCAATTTTTGCACTTGTATTAGTGTGGAAAAAACCCACTTTTCGCACTTGTGTTCGTGTTGAAAAACCACTTTTCGCACTTGTGTTGGTGTAGGAAACCACTTTTCGCACTTGTATTAGTGTGGAAAAACCACTTTTCGCACTTGTGTTGGTGTAGGAAACCACTTTTCGCACATGTGTTGGGGCAGGAAACCACTTTTCTCACTTGTGTTAGTGTTGAAAAACCAATTTTCGCACTTGTGTTGGTGTAGGAAACCAATTTTCGCACTTGTGTTGATGTAGGAAACCACTTTTCGCACTTGTGTTAGTGTTGAAACACCACTTTTCGCACATGTGTTGGTGCAGGAAACCACTTTTCGCACTTGTGTTAGTGTTGAAAACCCACTTTTCGCACTTGTGTTGGTGTTGAAAAACCAATTTTCGCACTTGTGTTGGTGTAGGAAACCAATTTTCGCACTTGTGTTGGTGTAGGAAACCACTTTTCGCACTTGTGTTGGTGTAGGAAACCACTTTTCGCACTTGTGTTACTGTTGAAAAACCACTTTTCGCACTTGTGTTGGTGTAGGAAACCAATTTTCGCACTTGTCAACTTGTGCATTTGTGCACTTGTGCACTTGTGCACTTTTGCATTTTCGCTCGTGTCAACTCATCCTGACTTGTGTTTGTGTAGGAAACCAATTTTCGCACTTGTGTTAGTGTTGAAAAACCACTTTTTGCACTTGTGTTAGTGTTGAAAAACCACCTTTCGCTGTGGGAAACCACTTTTCGCACATGTGTTGGTGCAGGAAACTACTTTTTGCACTTGTGTTAGTGTTGAAAACCCACTTTTCGCACTTGTGTTGGTGGAGGAAACCACTTTTCACACTTGTGTTAGTGTTGAAAAACCAATTTTCGCACTTGTGTTGGTGTAGGAAACCAATTTTCGCACTTGTCAACTTGTGCACTTGTCAACTTGTGCATTTGTGCACTTGTGCACTTGTGCACTTGTGCATTTTCGCACTTGTCAACTCATCCTCACTTGTGTTTGTGTAGGGAACCACTTTTCGCACTTGTGTTGGTGTTGAAAAAACACTTTTCGCACAAGTGTTGGTGCAGGAAACTACTTTTCGCACTTGTGTTGGTGTAGGAAACCACTTTTCGCACTTGTGTTAGTGTTGAAAAACCACTTTTCGCACCTGTGTTGGTGTTGAAAAACCTATTTTCGCACTTGTGTTGGTGTAGGAAACCAATTTTCGCACTTGTGTTGGTGTAGGAAACCACTTTTCGCACTTGTGTTGGTGTAGGAAACCACTTTTTGCACTTGTGTTAGTGTTGAAAAACCACTTTTTGCACATGCGTTGGTGCAGGAAACCACTTTTCGCACTTGTGTCGGTGTAGGAAACCACTTTTCGCACTTGTGTTAGTGTTGAAAACCCACTTTTCGCACTTGTGTTGGTGGAGGAAACCACTTTTCACACTTGTGTTAGTGTTGAAAAACCAATTTTCGCACTTGTGTTGGTGTAGGAAACCAATTTTCGCACTTGTGTTAGTGTTGAAAAACCACTTTTCGCACATGTGTTGGTGCAGGAAACTACTTTTCGCACTTGTCATAGTGTTGAAAACCCACTTTTCGCACTGGTGTTGGTGGAGGAAACCACTTTTCACACCTGTGTTCATGTTGAAAAACCAATTTTCGCACTTGTCAACTTGTGCACTTGTCAACTTGTGCATTTGTGCACTTGTGCACTTGTGCACTTGTGCATTTTCGCACGTGTCAACTCATCCTCACTTGTGTTTGTGTAGGAAACCACTTTTCGCACTTGTGTTAGTGTTGAAAAACCACTTTTCGCACATGTGTTGGTGCAGGAAACTACTTTTCGCACTTGTGTTAGTGTTGAAAACCCACTTTTCGCACTTGTGTTGGTGTTGAAAAACCAATTTTCGCACTTGTGTTGGTGTAGGAAACCAATTTTCGCACTTGTGTTGGTGTAGGAAACCACTTTTCGCACTTGTGTTGGTGTAGGAAACCACTTTTCGCACTTGTGTTAGTGTTGAAAAACCCCTTTTCGCACATGTGTTGGTGCAGGAAACCACTTTTCGCACTTGTGTTGGTGTAGGAAACCACTTTTCTCACTTGTGTTAGTGTTGAAAAACCACTTTTCGCTGTGGGAAACCACTTTTCGCACGTGTGTTGGTGCAGGAAACTACTTTTCGCACTTGTGTTAGTGTTGAAAACCCACTTTTCGCACTTGTGTTGGTGGAGGAAACCACTTTTTACACTTGTGTTAGTGTTGAAAAACCAATTTTTGCACTTGTGTTGGTGTCGGAAACCAATTTTCGCACTTGTGTTAGTGTTGAAAAACCACTTTTCGCACATGTGTTGGTCCTGAAACTACTTTTCGCACTTGTGATAGTGTTGAAAACCCACTTTTCGCACTTGTGTTGGTGTTGAAAAACCAATTTTCGCACCTGTGTTGGTGTAGGAAACCAATTTTCGCACTTGTGTTGGTGTAGGAAACCACTTTTCGCACTTGTGTTGGTGTAGGAAACCACTTTTCGCACTTGTGTTAGTGTTGAAAAACCACTTTTCGCACATGTGTTGGTGCAGGAAACCACTTTTCGCACTTGTGGTAGTGTTGAAAACCCACTTTTCGCACCTGTGTTGGTGGAGGATACCACTTTTCGCACTTGTGTTAGTGTTGAAAAACCACTTTTCGCACTTGTGTTGGTGTAGGAAACACCTTTTCGTTCTTGTGTTATTGTTGAAAACTCACTTTTCGCACTTGTGTTCGTGTAGGAAACTACTTTTCGCACTTGTGTTATTGTTGAAAAACCACTTTTCACACTTGTGTTGGTGGAGGAAACCAATTTTTGCACTTGTATTAGTGTGGAAAAAACCCACTTTTCGCACTTGTGTTCGTGTTGAAAAACCACTTTTCGCACTTGTGTTGGTGTAGGAAACCACTTTTCACACTTGTGTTCGTGTTGAAAAACCACTTTTTGCACTTGTGTTGGTGGAGGAAACCACTTTTCGCACTTGTGTTAGTGTTGAAAAACCACTTAACGCACTTGTGTTGGTGTAGGAAACCACTTTTCGCACTTGTGTTAGTGTTGAAAAACCACTTAATGCACTTGTGTTTGTGTAGGAAACCACTTTTTGCACTTGTGTTAGTGTTGAAAAACCACTTTTCGCACATGTGTTGGTGTTGGAAACCACTTTTCACACTTCTATTAGTGTGGGAAAACCGCTTTTTGCACTTGTGTTAGTGTTGAAAAACCACTTTTCACACTTGTGGTAGTGTTGAAAACCCACTTTTCGCACTTGTGTTGGTGGAGGAAACCACTTTTCGCACTTGTGTTAGTGTTGAAAAACCACTTTTCGCACTTGTGTTGGTGTAGGAAACACCTTTTCGTTCTTGTGTTATTGTTGAAAATCCACTTTTCGCACTTGTGTTGGTGGAGGAAACCACTTTTCGCACTTGTGTTAGTGATGAAAAACCACTTTTTGCACTTGTGTTGGTGTAGGAAACTACTTTTCGCACTTGTGTTATTGTTGAAAAACCACTTTTCGCACTTGTGTTGGTGGAGGAAACCAATTTTTGCACTTGTATTAGTGTGGAAAAAACCCACTTTTCGCACTTGTGTTCGTGTTGAAAAACCACTTTTCGCACTTGTGTTGGTGTAGGAAACCACTTTTCGCACTTGTATTAGTGTGGAAAAACCACTTTTCGCACTTGTGTTGGTGTAGGAAACCACTTTTCGCACATGTGTTGGGGCAGGAAACCACTTTTCTCACTTGTGTTAGTGTTGAAAAACCAATTTTCGCACTTGTGTTGGTGTAGGAAACCAATTTTCGCACTTGTGTTGATGTAGGAAACCACTTTTCGCACTTGTGTTAGTGTTGAAACACCACTTTTCGCACATGTGTTGGTGCAGGAAACCACTTTTCGCACTTGTGTTAGTGTTGAAAACCCACTTTTCGCACTTGTGTTGGTGTTGAAAAACCAATTTTCGCACTTGTGTTGGTGTAGGAAACCAATTTTCGCACTTGTGTTGGTGTAGGAAACCACTTTTCGCACTTGTATTAGTGTGGGAAAAACACTTTTTGCACTTGTGTTAGTGTTGAAAAACCACTTTTCGCACTTGTGTTAGTGTTGAAAAACCACTTTTGCACTTCTATTAGTGTGGAAAAACCACTTTTTGCACTTGTATTAGTGTGGAAAAACCACTTTTCGCACTTGTGTTAGTGTTGAAAAACGACCTTTCGCACTTGTGTTGGTTTAGGAAACCACTTTTGCACTTGTATTAGTGTGGAAAAACCACTTTTCGCACTTGTGTTAGTGTTGAAAAACCACTTTTCGCACTTGTGTTGGTGCAGGAAACCACTTTTGCACTTGTATTAGTGTGGAAAAACCACTTTTCGCACTTGTGTTAGTGTTGAAAAACCACTTTTCGCACTTGTGATAGTGTTGAAAACCCACTTTTCGCACTTGTGTTAGTGTTGAAAAACCACTTTTCGCACTTGTGTTGGTTGAGGAAACCACTTTTGCACTTGTATTAGTGTTGAAAAACCACTTTTTGCACCTGTGATAGTGTTGAAAAACCACTTTTCGCACTTGTGTTAGTGTTGAAAAACCACTTTTCGCACTTGTGTTCGTGTTGAACAACCACTTTTCGCACTTGTGTTGTTGCAGGAAACCACTTTTACACTTGTATTAGTGTGGGAAAAACACTTTTTGCACTTGTGTTAGTGTTGAAAAACTACTTTTCGCACTTGTGTTAGTGTTGAAAAACCACTTTTCGCACTTGTGTTGGTGCAGGAAACCACTTTTGCACTTGTATTAGTGTGGCAAAACCACTTTTCGCACTTGTGAATAGTGTTGAAAAACCACTTTTCGCACTTGTGTTAGTGTTGAAAAACCACTTTTCGCACTTGTGTTGGTGCAGGAAACCACTTTTGCACTTGTATTAGTGTGGCAAAACCACTTTTCGCACTTGTGTTAGTGTTGAAAAACCACTTTTCGCACTTGTGTTTGTGCAGGAAACCACTTTTGCACTTGTATTAGTGTCGAAAAAACACTTTTTGCACTTGTGATAGTGTTGAAAAAACACTTTTTGCACTTGTGTTAGTGTTGAAAAACCACTTTTCGCACTTGTGTTGGTGCAGGAAACCACTTTTGCACTTGTATTAGTGTCGAAAAACCACTTTTCGCACTTGTGTTAGTGTTGAAAAACCACTTTTGCACTTCTATTAGTGTGGAAAAAACACTTTTTGCACTTGTATTAGTGTGGAAAAACCACTTTTCGCACTTGTGTTAGTGTTGAAAAACGACCTTTCGCACTTGTGTTGGTTTAGGAAACCACTTTTGCACTTGTATTAGTGTGGAAAAACCACTTTTCGCACTTGTGTTAGTGTTGAAAAACCACTTTTCGCACTTGTGTTGGTGCAGGAAACCACTTTTGCACTTGTATTAGTGTGGAAAAACACTTTTCGCAGTTTTGTTAGTGTTGAAAAACCACTTTTGGACTTGTATTAGTGTGGACAAAACACTTTTTGCACTTGTATTAGTGTGGAAAAACCACTTTTTGCACTTGTGTTAGTGTTGAAAAACCACTTTTCGCACTTGTGTTGGTGCAGGAAACCACTTTTGTACTTGTATTAGTGTGGAAAACCACCTTTCGCACTTGTGTTAGTGTTGAAAAACCACTTTTCGCACTTGTGTTAGTGTTGAAAAACCACTTTTCGCACTTGTGTTGGTGCAGGATACCACTTTTGCACTTGTATTAGTGTGGAAAAACCACTTTTCGCACTTGTGAATAGTGTTGAAAAACCACTTTTCGCACTTGTGTTAGTGTTGAAAAACCACTTTTCGCACTTGTGTTGGTGCAGGAAACCACTTTTGCACTTGTATTAGTGTGGACAAAACACTTTTTGCACTTGTGATAGTGTTGAAAAAACACTTTTTGCACTTGTGTTAGTGTTGAAAAACCACTTTTCGCACTTGTGTTGGTGCAGGAAACCACTTTTGCACTTGTATTAGTGTGGAAAAACCACTTTTTGCACTTGTGTTAGTGTTGAAAAACCACTTTTCGCACATGTGTTGGTGCAGGAAACTACTTTTGCACTTGTATTAGTGTGGAAAAACCACTTTTCGCACTTGTGTTAGTGTTGAAAAACCACTTTTCGCACATGTGTTGGTGCAGGAAACCACTTTTGCACTTGTATTAGTGTGGAAAACCACTTTTCGCACTTGTGTTAGTGTTGAAAAACCACTTTTCGCACTTGTGTTAGTGTTGAAAAACCACTTTTCGCACTTGTGTTAGTGTTGAAAAACCACTTTTGCACTTCTATTAGTGTGGAAAAAACCACTTTTTGCACTTGTATTAGTGTGGAAAAACCACTTTTCGCACTTGTGTTAGTGTTGAAACACCACTTTTCGCACATGTGTTGGTGCAGGAAACCACTTTTCGCACTTGTGTTAGTGTTGAAAACCCACTTTTCGCACTTGTGTTGGTGTTGAAAAACCAATGTTCGCACTTGTGTTGGTGTAGGAAACCAATTTTCGCACTTGTGTTGGTGTAGGAAACCACTTTTCGCACTTGTGTTGGTGTAGGAAACCACTTTTCGCACTTGTGTTACTGTTGAAAAACCACTTTTCGCACTTGTGTTGGTGTAGGAAACCAATTTTCGCACTTGTCAACTTGTGCATTTGTGCACTTGTGCACTTGTGCACTTGTGCACTTGTGCATTTTCGCTCGTGTCAACTCATCCTGACTTGTGTTTGTGTAGGAAAACACTTTTCGCACTTGTGTTAGTGTTGAAAAACCACTTTTCGCACATGTGTTGGTGCAGGAAACTACTTTTGCACTTGTATTAGTGTGGAAAAACCACTTTTCGCACTTGTGTTAGTGTTGAAAAACCACTTTTCGCACATGTGTTGGTGCAGGAAACCACTTTTGCACTTGTATTAGTGTGGAAAACCACTTTTCGCACTTGTGTTAGTGTTGAAAAACCACTTTTCGCACTTGTGTTAGTGTTGAAAAACCACTTTTCGCACTTGTGTTGGTGCAGGAAACCACTTTTGCACTTGTATTAGTGTGGAAAAAACACTTTTTGCACTTGTGATAGTGTTGAAAAACCACTTTTCGCACTTGTGTTGGTGCAGGAAACCACTTTTGCACTTGTATTAGTGTGGAAAAACCACTTTTCGCACTTGTGTTAGTGTTGAAAAACCACTTTTCGCACTTGTGTTGGTGCAGGAAACCACTTTTGCACTTGTATTAGTGTGGAAAAACCACTTTTTGCACTTGTGTTAGTGTTGAAAACTCAATTTTCGCACTTGTGTTGGTGTCGGAAACCACTTTTCGCACAAGTGTTGGTGTAGGAAAAACTACTTTTCGCACTTGTGTTAGTGTTGAAAAACCACTTTTCCCTGTGGGAAACCACTTTGCGCACATGTGTTGGTGCAGGAAACTACTTTTCGCACTTGTGTTATTGTTGAAAAACCACTTTTCACACTTGTGGTGGTGGAGGAAACCAATTTTTGCACTTGTATTTGTGTGGAAAAACCACTTTTCGCACTTGTGTTAGTGTTGAAAATCCACTTTTCGCACTTGTGTTGGTGTCGGAAACCACTTTTCATACTTGTGTTGGTGTAGGAAACCACTTTTCGCACAAGTGTTGGTGTAGGAAAAACCACTTTTCGCACTTGTGTTAGTGTTGAAAAACCACCTTTCGCTGTGGGAAACAACTTTTCGCACATGTGTTGGTGCAGGAAACTACTTTTTGCACTTGTGTTAGTGTTGAAAACCCACTTTTCGCACTTGTGTTGGTGGAGGAAACCACTTTTCACACTTGTGTTAGTGTTGAAAAACCAATTTTCGCACTTGTGTTGGTGTAGGAAACCAATTTTCGCACTTGTCAACTTGTGCACTTGTCAAATTGTGCATTTGTGCACTTGTGCACTTGGCACTTGTGCATTTTCGCACTTGTCAACTCATCCTCACTTGTGTTTGTGTAGGGAACCACTTTTCGCACTTGTGTTAGTGTTGAAAAACCACTTTTCGCACATGTGTTGGTGCAGGAAACTACTTTTCGCACTTGTGTTAGTGTTGAAAAACCACTTTTCGCACCTGTGTTGGTGTTGAAAAACCAATTTTCGCACTTGTGTTGGTGTAGGAAACCAATTTTCGCACTTGTGTTGGTGTAGGAAACCACTTTTCGCACTTGTGTTGGTGTAGGAAACCACTTTTCGCACTTGTGTTAGTGTTGAAAAACCACTTTTTGCACATGTGTTGGTGCAGGAAACCACTTTTCGCACTTGTGTTGGTGTAGGAAACCACTTTTCGCACTTGTGTTAGTGTTGAAAAACCACTTTTCGCTGTGGGAAACCACTTTTCGCATGTGTGTTGGTGCAGGAAACTACTTTTCGCACTTGTGTTAGTGTTGAAAACCCACTTTTTGCACTTGTGTTGGTGGAGGAAACCACTTTTTACACTTGTGTTAGTGTTGAAAAACCCATTTTTGCACTTGTGTTGGTGTCGGAAACCAATTTTCGCACTTGTGTTAGTGTTGAAAAACCACTTTTCGCACATGTGTCGGTGCAGGAAACTACTTTTCGCACTTGTGATAGTGTTGAAAACCCACTTTTCGCACTTGTGTTGGTGTTGAAAAACCAATTTTCGCACCTGTGTTGGTGTAGGAAACCAATTTTCGCACTTGTGTTGGTGTAGGAAACCACTTTTCGCACTTGTGTTGGTGTAGGAAACCACTTTTCGCACTTGTGTTAGTGTTGAAAAACCACTTTTCGCACATGTGTTGGTGCAGGAAACCACTTTTCGCACTTGTGGTAGTGTTGAAAACCCACTTTTCGCACTTGTGTTGGTGGAGGATACCACTTTTCGCACTTGTGTTAGTGTTGAAAAACCACTTTTCGCACTTGTGTTGGTGTAGGAAACACCTTTTCGTTCTTGTGTTATTGTTGAAAACTCACTTTTCGCACTTGTGTTGGTGTAGGAAACTACTTTTCGCACTTGTGTTATTGTTGAAAAACCACTTTTCGCACTTGTGTTGGTGGAGGAAACCAATTTTTGCACTTGTATTAGTGTGGAAAAAACCCACTTTTCGCACTTGTGTTCGTGTTGAAAAACCACTTTTCGCACTTGTGTTGGTGTAGGAAACCACTTTTCACACTTGTGTTCGTGTTGAAAAACCACTTTTTGCACTTGTGTTGGTGTAGGAAACCACTTTTCGCACTTGTGTTAGTGTTGAAAAACCACTTAACGCACTTGTGTTAGTGTAGGAAACCACTTTTCGCACTTGTGTTAGTGTTGAAAAACCACTTTTCGCACATGTGTTGGTGCAGGAAACTACTTTTCGCACTTGTGTTAGTGTTGAAAACCCACTTTTCGCACTTGTGTTGGTGTTGAAAAACCAATTTTCGCACTTGTGTTGGTGTAGGAAACCAATTTTCGCACTTGTGTTGGTGTAGGAAACCACTTTTCGCACTTGTGTTGGTGTAGGAAACCACTTTTCGCACTTGTGTTAGTGTTGAAAAACCCCTTTTCGCACATGTGTTGGTGCAGGAAACCACTTTTCGCACTTGTGTTGGTGTAGGAAACCACTTTTCTCACTTGTGTTAGTGTTGAAAAACCACTTTTCGCTGTGGGAAACCACTTTTCGCACGTGTGTTGGTGCAGGAAACTACTTTTCGCACTTGTGTTAGTGTTGAAAACCCACTTTTCGCACTTGTGTTGGTGGAGGAAACCACTTTTTACACTTGTGTTAGTGTTGAAAAACCAATTTTTGCACTTGTGTTGGTGTCGGAAACCAATTTTCGCACTTGTGTTAGTGTTGAAAAACCACTTTTCGCACATGTGTTGGTCCTGAAACTACTTTTCGCACTTGTGATAGTGTTGAAAACCCACTTTTCGCACTTGTGTTGGTGTTGAAAAACCAATTTTCGCACCTGTGTTGGTGTAGGAAACCAATTTTCGCACTTGTGTTGGTGTAGGAAACCACTTTTCGCACTTGTGTTGGTGTAGGAAACCACTTTTCGCACTTGTGTTAGTGTTGAAAAACCACTTTTCGCACATGTGTTGGTGCAGGAAACCACTTTTCGCACTTGTGGTAGTGTTGAAAACCCACTTTTCGCACCTGTGTTGGTGGAGGATACCACTTTTCGCACTTGTGTTAGTGTTGAAAAACCACTTTTCGCACTTGTGTTGGTGTAGGAAACACCTTTTCGTTCTTGTGTTATTGTTGAAAACTCACTTTTCGCACTTGTGTTCGTGTAGGAAACTACTTTTCGCACTTGTGTTATTGTTGAAAAACCACTTTTCACACTTGTGTTGGTGGAGGAAACCAATTTTTGCACTTGTATTAGTGTGGAAAAAACCCACTTTTCGCACTTGTGTTCGTGTTGAAAAACCACTTTTCGCACTTGTGTTGGTGTAGGAAACCACTTTTCACACTTGTGTTCGTGTTGAAAAACCACTTTTTGCACTTGTGTTGGTGGAGGAAACCACTTTTCGCACTTGTGTTAGTGTTGAAAAACCACTTAACGCACTTGTGTTGGTGTAGGAAACCACTTTTCGCACTTGTGTTAGTGTTGAAAAACCACTTAATGCACTTGTGTTTGTGTAGGAAACCACTTTTTGCACTTGTGTTAGTGTTGAAAAACCACTTTTCGCACATGTGTTGGTGTTGGAAACCACTTTTCACACTTCTATTAGTGTGGGAAAACCGCTTTTTGCACTTGTGTTAGTGTTGAAAAACCACTTTTCACACTTGTGGTAGTGTTGAAAACCCACTTTTCGCACTTGTGTTGGTGGAGGAAACCACTTTTCGCACTTGTGTTAGTGTTGAAAAACCACTTTTCGCACTTGTGTTGGTGTAGGAAACACCTTTTCGTTCTTGTGTTATTGTTGAAAACCCACTTTTCGCACTTGTGTTGGTGGAGGAAACCACTTTTCGCACTTGTGTTAGTGATGAAAAACCACTTTTTGCACTTGTGTTGGTGTAGGAAACTACTTTTCGCACTTGTGTTATTGTTGAAAAACCACTTTTCGCACTTGTGTTGGTGGAGGAAACCAATTTTTGCACTTGTATTAGTGTGGAAAAAACCCACTTTTCGCACTTGTGTTCGTGTTGAAAAACCACTTTTCGCACTTGTGTTGGTGTAGGAAACCACTTTTCGCACTTGTATTAGTGTGGAAAAACCACTTTTCGCACTTGTGTTGGTGTAGGAAACCACTTTTCGCACATGTGTTGGGGCAGGAAACCACTTTTCTCACTTGTGTTAGTGTTGAAAAACCAATTTTCGCACTTGTGTTGGTGTAGGAAACCAATTTTCGCACTTGTGTTGATGTAGGAAACCACTTTTCGCACTTGTGTTAGTGTTGAAACACCACTTTTCGCACATGTGTTGGTGCAGGAAACCACTTTTCGCACTTGTGTTAGTGTTGAAAACCCACTTTTCGCACTTGTGTTGGTGTTGAAAAACCAATTTTCGCACTTGTGTTGGTGTAGGAAACCAATTTTCGCACTTGTGTTGGTGTAGGAAACCACTTTTCGCACTTGTATTAGTGTGGGAAAAACACTTTTTGCACTTGTGTTAGTGTTGAAAAACCACTTTTCGCACTTGTGTTAGTGTTGAAAAACCACTTTTGCACTTCTATTAGTGTGGAAAAACCACTTTTTGCACTTGTATTAGTGTGGAAAAACCACTTTTCGCACTTGTGTTAGTGTTGAAAAACGACCTTTCGCACTTGTGTTGGTTTAGGAAACCACTTTTGCACTTGTATTAGTGTGGAAAAACCACTTTTCGCACTTGTGTTAGTGTTGAAAAACCACTTTTCGCACTTGTGTTGGTGCAGGAAACCACTTTTGCACTTGTATTAGTGTGGAAAAACCACTTTTCGCACTTGTGTTAGTGTTGAAAAACCACTTTTCGCACTTGTGATAGTGTTGAAAACCCACTTTTCGCACTTGTGTTAGTGTTGAAAAACCACTTTTCGCACTTGTGTTGGTTGAGGAAACCACTTTTGCACTTGTATTAGTGTTGAAAAACCACTTTTTGCACCTGTGATAGTGTTGAAAAACCACTTTTCGCACTTGTGTTAGTGTTGAAAAACCACTTTTCGCACTTGTGTTCGTGTTGAACAACCACTTTTCGCACTTGTGTTGTTGCAGGAAACCACTTTTACACTTGTATTAGTGTGGGAAAAACACTTTTTGCACTTGTGTTAGTGTTGAAAAACTACTTTTCGCACTTGTGTTAGTGTTGAAAAACCACTTTTCGCACTTGTGTTGGTGCAGGAAACCACTTTTGCACTTGTATTAGTGTGGCAAAACCACTTTTCGCACTTGTGAATAGTGTTGAAAAACCACTTTTCGCACTTGTGTTAGTGTTGAAAAACCACTTTTCGCACTTGTGTTGGTGCAGGAAACCACTTTTGCACTTGTATTAGTGTGGCAAAACCACTTTTCGCACTTGTGTTAGTGTTGAAAAACCACTTTTCGCACTTGTGTTTGTGCAGGAAACCACTTTTGCACTTGTATTAGTGTCGAAAAAACACTTTTTGCACTTGTGATAGTGTTGAAAAAACACTTTTTGCACTTGTGTTAGTGTTGAAAAACCACTTTTCGCACTTGTGTTGGTGCAGGAAACCACTTTTGCACTTGTATTAGTGTTGAAAAACCACTTTTCGCACTTGTGTTAGTGTTGAAAAACCACTTTTGCACTTCTATTAGTGTGGAAAAAACACTTTTTGCACTTGTATTAGTGTGGAAAAACCACTTTTCGCACTTGTGTTAGTGTTGAAAAACGACCTTTCGCACTTGTGTTGGTTTAGGAAACCACTTTTGCACTTGTATTAGTGTGGAAAAACCACTTTTCGCACTTGTGTTAGTGTTGAAAAACCACTTTTCGCACTTGTGTTGGTGCAGGAAACCACTTTTGCACTTGTATTAGTGTGGAAAAACACTTTTCGCAGTTTTGTTAGTGTTGAAAAACCACTTTTGGACTTGTATTAGTGTGGACAAAACACTTTTTGCACTTGTATTAGTGTGGAAAAACCACTTTTTGCACTTGTGTTAGTGTTGAAAAACCACTTTTCGCACTTGTGTTGGTGCAGGAAACCACTTTTGTACTTGTATTAGTGTGGAAAACCACCTTTCGCACTTGTGTTAGTGTTGAAAAACCACTTTTCGCACTTGTGTTAGTGTTGAAAAACCACTTTTCGCACTTGTGTTGGTGCAGGATACCACTTTTGCACTTGTATTAGTGTGGAAAAACCACTTTTCGCACTTGTGAATAGTGTTGAAAAACCACTTTTCGCACTTGTGTTAGTGTTGAAAAACCACTTTTCGCACTTGTGTTGGTGCAGGAAACCACTTTTGCACTTGTATTAGTGTGGACAAAACACTTTTTGCACTTGTGATAGTGTTGAAAAAACACTTTTTGCACTTGTGTTAGTGTTGAAAAACCACTTTTCGCACTTGTGTTGGTGCAGGAAACCACTTTTGCACTTGTATTAGTGTGGAAAAACCACTTTTTGCACTTGTGTTAGTGTTGAAAAACCACTTTTCGCACATGTGTTGGTGCAGGAAACTACTTTTGCACTTGTATTAGTGTGGAAAAACCACTTTTCGCACTTGTGTTAGTGTTGAAAAACCACTTTTCGCACATGTGTTGGTGCAGGAAACCACTTTTGCACTTGTATTAGTGTGGAAAACCACTTTTCGCACTTGTGTTAGTGTTGAAAAACCACTTTTCGCACTTGTGTTAGTGTTGAAAAACCACTTTTCGCACTTGTGTTAGTGTTGAAAAACCACTTTTGCACTTCTATTAGTGTGGAAAAAACCACTTTTTGCACTTGTATTAGTGTGGAAAAACCACTTTTCGCACTTGTGTTAGTGTTGAAACACCACTTTTCGCACATGTGTTGGTGCAGGAAACCACTTTTCGCACTTGTGTTAGTGTTGAAAACCCACTTTTCGCACTTGTGTTGGTGTTGAAAAACCAATGTTCGCACTTGTGTTGGTGTAGGAAACCAATTTTCGCACTTGTGTTGGTGTAGGAAACCACTTTTCGCACTTGTGTTGGTGTAGGAAACCACTTTTCGCACTTGTGTTACTGTTGAAAAACCACTTTTCGCACTTGTGTTGGTGTAGGAAACCAATTTTCGCACTTGTCAACTTGTGCATTTGTGCACTTGTGCACTTGTGCACTTGTGCACTTGTGCATTTTCGCTCGTGTCAACTCATCCTGACTTGTGTTTGTGTAGGAAAACACTTTTCGCACTTGTGTTAGTGTTGAAAAACCACTTTTCGCACATGTGTTGGTGCAGGAAACTACTTTTGCACTTGTATTAGTGTGGAAAAACCACTTTTCGCACTTGTGTTAGTGTTGAAAAACCACTTTTCGCACATGTGTTGGTGCAGGAAACCACTTTTGCACTTGTATTAGTGTGGAAAACCACTTTTCGCACTTGTGTTAGTGTTGAAAAACCACTTTTCGCACTTGTGTTAGTGTTGAAAAACCACTTTTCGCACTTGTGTTGGTGCAGGAAACCACTTTTGCACTTGTATTAGTGTGGAAAAAACACTTTTTGCACTTGTGATAGTGTTGAAAACCCACTTTTCGCACTTGTGTTGGTGCAGGAAACCACTTTTGCACTTGTATTAGTGTGGAAAAACCACTTTTCGCACTTGTGTTAGTGTTGAAAAACCACTTTTCGCACTTGTGTTGGTGCAGGAAACCACTTTTGCACTTGTATTAGTGTGGAAAAACCACTTTTTGCACTTGTGTTAGTGTTGAAAACTCAATTTTCGCACTTGTGTTGGTGTCGGAAACCACTTTTCGCACAAGTGTTGGTGTAGGAAAAACTACTTTTCGCACTTGTGTTAGTGTTGAAAAACCACTTTTCCCTGTGGGAAACCACTTTGCGCACATGTGTTGGTGCAGGAAACTACTTTTCGCACTTGTGTTATTGTTGAAAAACCACTTTTCACACTTGTGGTGGTGGAGGAAACCAATTTTTGCACTTGTATTTGTGTGGAAAAACCACTTTTCGCACTTGTGTTAGTGTTGAAAATCCACTTTTCGCACTTGTGTTGGTGTCGGAAACCACTTTTCATACTTGTGTTGGTGTAGGAAACCACTTTTCGCACAAGTGTTGGTGTAGGAAAAACCACTTTTCGCACTTGTGTTAGTGTTGAAAAACCACCTTTCGCTGTGGGAAACAACTTTTCGCACATGTGTTGGTGCAGGAAACTACTTTTTGCACTTGTGTTAGTGTTGAAAACCCACTTTTCGCACTTGTGTTGGTGGAGGAAACCACTTTTCACACTTGTGTTAGTGTTGAAAAACCAATTTTCGCACTTGTGTTGGTGTAGGAAACCAATTTTCGCACTTGTCAACTTGTGCACTTGTCAAATTGTGCATTTGTGCACTTGTGCACTTGGCACTTGTGCATTTTCGCACTTGTCAACTCATCCTCACTTGTGTTTGTGTAGGGAACCACTTTTCGCACTTGTGTTAGTGTTGAAAAACCACTTTTCGCACATGTGTTGGTGCAGGAAACTACTTTTCGCACTTGTGTTAGTGTTGAAAAACCACTTTTCGCACCTGTGTTGGTGTTGAAAAACCAATTTTCGCACTTGTGTTGGTGTAGGAAACCAATTTTCGCACTTGTGTTGGTGTAGGAAACCACTTTTCGCACTTGTGTTGGTGTAGGAAACCACTTTTCGCACTTGTGTTAGTGTTGAAAAACCACTTTTTGCACATGTGTTGGTGCAGGAAACCACTTTTCGCACTTGTGTTGGTGTAGGAAACCACTTTTCGCACTTGTGTTAGTGTTGAAAAACCACTTTTCGCTGTGGGAAACCACTTTTCGCATGTGTGTTGGTGCAGGAAACTACTTTTCGCACTTGTGTTAGTGTTGAAAACCCACTTTTTGCACTTGTGTTGGTGGAGGAAACCACTTTTTACACTTGTGTTAGTGTTGAAAAACCCATTTTTGCACTTGTGTTGGTGTCGGAAACCAATTTTCGCACTTGTGTTAGTGTTGAAAAACCACTTTTCGCACATGTGTCGGTGCAGGAAACTACTTTTCGCACTTGTGATAGTGTTGAAAACCCACTTTTCGCACTTGTGTTGGTGTTGAAAAACCAATTTTCGCACCTGTGTTGGTGTAGGAAACCAATTTTCGCACTTGTGTTGGTGTAGGAAACCACTTTTCGCACTTGTGTTGGTGTAGGAAACCACTTTTCGCACTTGTGTTAGTGTTGAAAAACCACTTTTCGCACATGTGTTGGTGCAGGAAACCACTTTTCGCACTTGTGGTAGTGTTGAAA
Source organism: Myxine glutinosa (assembly GCF_964187855.1). NCBI lineage: Eukaryota > Metazoa > Chordata > Myxini > Myxiniformes > Myxinidae > Myxine > Myxine glutinosa. The sequence continues at coordinate 84,036,645 of NC_136264.1, read as the reverse complement.
ACCCACTTTTCGCACTTGTGTTGGTGGAGGATACCACTTTTCGCACTTGTGTTAGTGTTGAAAAACCACTTTTCGCACTTGTGTTGGTGTAGGAAACACCTTTTCGTTCTTGTGTTATTGTTGAAAACTCACTTTTCGCACTTGTGTTGGTGTAGGAAACTACTTTTCGCACTTGTGTTATTGTTGAAAAACCACTTTTCGCACTTGTGTTGGTGGAGGAAACCAATTTTTGCACTTGTATTAGTGTGGAAAAAACCCACTTTTCGCACTTGTGTTCGTGTTGAAAAACCACTTTTCGCACTTGTGTTGGTGTAGGAAACCACTTTTCACACTTGTGTTCGTGTTGAAAAACCACTTTTTGCACTTGTGTTGGTGTAGGAAACCACTTTTCGCACTTGTGTTAGTGTTGAAAAACCACTTAACGCACTTGTGTTAGTGTAGGAAACCACTTTTCGCACTTGTGTTAGTGTTGAAAAACCACTTAACGCACTTGTGTTTGTGTAGGAAACCACTTTTTGCACTTGTGTTAGTGTTGAAAAACCACTTTTCGCACTTGTGTTGGTGTTGGAAACCACTTTTCACACTTCTATTAGTGTGGAAAAACCGCTTTTTGCACTTGTGTTAGTGTTGAAAAACCACTTTTCACACTTGTGGTAGTGTTGAAAACCCACTTTTCGCACTTGTGTTGGTGGAGGAAACCACTTTTCGCACTTGTGTTAGTGTTGAAAAACCACTTTTCGCACTTGTGTTGGTGTAGGAAACACCTTTTCGTTCTTGTGTTATTGTTGAAAACCCACTTTTCGCACTTGTGTTGGTGGAGGAAACCACTTTTCGCACTTGTGTTAGTGATGAAAAACCACTTTTTGCACTTGTGTTGGTGTAGGAAACTACTTTTCGCACTTGTGTTATTGTTGAAAAACCACTTTTCGCACTTGTGTTGGTGGAGGAAACCAATTTTTGCACTTGTATTAGTGTGGAAAAAACCCACTTTTCGCACTTGTGTTCGTGTTGAAAAACCACTTTTCGCACTTGTGTTGGTGTAGGAAACCACTTTTCGCACATGTGTTGGGGCAGGAAACCACTTTTCTCACTTGTATTAGTGTGGAAAAAACCCACTTTTCGCACTTGTGTTCGTGTTGAAAAACCACTTTTCGCACTTGTGTTAGTGTTGAAAAACCACTTTTCACACTTGTTTTAGTGTTGAAAAACCACTTAACGCACTTGTGTTTGTGTAGGAAACCACTTTTTGCACTTGTGTTAGTGTTGAAAAACCACTTTTCGCACTTGTGTTGGTGTTGGAAACCACTTTTCACACTTCTATTAGTGTGGAAAAACCGCTTTTTGCACTTGAGTTAGTGTTGAAAAACCACTTTTCACACTTGTGGTAGTGTTGAAAACCCACTTTTCGCACTTGTGTTAGTGGAGGAAGCCACTTTTCGCACTTGTGTTAGTGTTGAAAAACCACTTTTCGCACTTGTGTTGGTGTAGGAAACACCTTTTTGTTCTTGTGTTATTGTTGAAAACCCACTTTTCGCACTTGTGTTGGTGGAGGAAACCACTTTTCGCACTTGTGTTAGTGATGAAAAACCACTTTTTGCACTTGTGTTGGTTGGTGTAGGAAACTACTTTTCGCACTTGTGTTATTGTTGAAAAACCACTTTTCGCACTTGTGTTGGTGGAGGAAACCAATTTTTGCACTTGTATTTTTGCACTTGTATTAGTGTGGAAAAAACCCACTTTTCGCACTTGTGTTCGTGTTGAAAAACCACTTTTCGCACTTGTGTTGGTGTAGGAAACCACTTTTCGCACTTGTCTCCGTGTGGAAAAACCACTTTTCGCACTTGTGTTGGTGTAGGAAACCACTTTTCACACATGTGTTGGGGCAGGAAACCACTTATCTCACTTGTGTTGGTGTATGAAACCACTTTTTGCACTTGTGTTACTGTTGAAAAACCACTTTTCGCACTTGTGTTGGTGTAGGAAACCAATTTTCGCACTTGTGTTACTGTTGAAAAACCACTTTTCGCACTTGTGTTGGTGTAGGAAACCAATTTTCGCACTTGTCAACTTGTGCATTTGTGCACTTGTGCACTTGTGCACTTGTGCATTTTCGCTCGTGTCAACTCATCCTGACTTGTGTTTGTGTAGGAAAACACTTTTCGCACTTGTGTTAGTGTTGAAAAACCACTTTTCGCACATGTGTTGGTGCAGGAAACTACTTTTGCACTTGTATTAGTGTGGAAAAACCACTTTTCGCACTTGTGTTAGTGTTGAAAAACCACTTTTCGCACATGTGTTGGTGCAGGAAACCACTTTTGCACTTGTATTAGTGTGGAAAACCACTTTTCGCACTTGTGTTAGTGTTGAAAAACCACTTTTCGCACTTGTGTTAGTGTTGAAAAACCACTTTTCGCACTTGTGTTGGTGCAGGAAACCACTTTTGCACTTGTATTAGTGTGGAAAAAACACTTTTTGCACTTGTGATAGTGTTGAAAAACCACTTTTCGCACTTGTGTTGGTGCAGGAAACCACTTTTGCACTTGTATTAGTGTGGAAAAACCACTTTTCGCACTTGTGTTAGTGTTGAAATACCACTTTTCGCACTTGTGTTGGTGCAGGAAACCACTTTTGCACTTGTATTAGTGTGGAAAAACCACTTTTTGCACTTGTGTTAGTGTTGAAAACTCAATTTTCGCACTTGCGTTGGTGTCGGAAACCACTTTTCGCACAAGTGTTGGTGTAGGAAAAACTACTTTTCGCACTTGTGTTAGTGTTGAAAAACCACTTTTCCCTGTGGGAAACCACTTTGCGCACATGTGTTGGTGCAGGAAACTACTTTTCGCACTTGTGTTATTGTTGAAAAACCACTTTTCACACTTGTGGTGGTGGAGGAAACCAATTTTTGCACTTGTATTTGTGTGGAAAAACCACTTTTCGCACTTGTGTTAGTGTTGAAAATCCACTTTTCCCACTTGTGTTGGTGTCGGAAACCACTTTTCATACTTGTGTTGGTGTAGGAAACCACTTTTCGCACAAGTGTTGGTGTAGGAAAAACCACTTTTCGCACTTGTGTTAGTGTTGAAAAACCACCTTTCGCTGTGGGAAACAACTTTTCGCACATGTGTTGGTGCAGGAAACTACTTTTTGCACTTGTGTTAGTGTTGAAAACCCACTTTTCGCACTTGTGTTGGTGGAGGAAACCACTTTTCACACTTGTGTTAGTGTTGAAAAACCAATTTTCGCACTTGTGTTGGTGTAGGAAACCAATTTTCGCACTTGTCAACTTGTGCACTTGTCAACTTGTGCATTTGTGCACTTGTGCACTTGGCACTTGTGCATTTTCGCACTTGTCAACTCATCCTCACTTGTGTTTGTGTAGGGAACCACTTTTCGCACTTGTGTTAGTGTTGAAAAACCACTTTTCGCACATGTGTTGGTGCAGGAAACTACTTTTCGCACTTGTGTTAGTGTTGAAAAACCACTTTTCGCACCTGTGTTGGTGTTGAAAAACCAATTTTCGCACTTGTGTTGGTGTAGGAAACCAATTTTCGCACTTGTGTTGGTGTAGGAAACCACTTTTCGCACTTGTGTTGGTGTAGGAAACCACTTTTCGCACTTGTGTTAGTGTTGAAAAACCACTTTTTGCACATGTGTTGGTGCAGGAAACCACTTTTCGCACTTGTGTTGGTGTAGGAAACCACTTTTCGCACTTGTGTTAGTGTTGAAAAACCACTTTTCACTGTTGGGAAACCACTTTTCGCATGTGTGTTTGTGCAGGAAACTACTTTTTGCACTTGTGTTAGTGTTGAAAACCCACTTTTCGCACTTGTGTTGGTGGAGGAAACCACTTTTTACACTTGTGTTAGTGTTGAAAAACCCATTTTTGCACTTGTGTTGGTGTCGGAAACCAATTTTCGCACTTGTGTTAGTGTTGAAAAACCACTTTTCGCACATGTGTTGATGCAGGAAACTACTTTTCGCACTTGTGTTGGTGTAGGAAACCACTTTTCGCACTTGTGTTAGTGTTGAAAAACCACTTTTTGCACATGTGTTGGTGCAGGAAACCACTTTTCGCACTTGTGTTGGTGTAGGAAACCACTTTTCACACTTGTGTTAGTGTTGAAAAACCACTTTTCGCTGTGGGAAACCACTTTTCGCATGTGTGTTGGTGCAGGAAACTACTTTTCGCACTTGTGTTAGTGTTGAAAACCCACTTTTCGCACTTGTGTTGGTGGAGGAAACCACTTTTTACACTTGTGTTAGTGTTGAAAAACCCATTTTTGCACTTGTGTTGGTGTCGGAAACCAATTTTCGCACTTGTGTTAGTGTTGAAAAACCACTTTTCGCACATGTGTTGGTGCAGGAAACTACTTTTCGCACTTGTGATAGTGTTGAAAACCCACTTTTCGCACTTGTGTTGGTGTTGAAAAACCAATTTTCGCACCTGTGTTGGTGTAGGAAACCAATTTTCGCACTTGTGTTGGTGTAGGAAACCACTTTTCGCACTTGTGTTGGTGTAGGAAACCACTTTTCGCACTTGTGTTAGTGTTGAAAAACCACTTTTCGCACATGTGTTGGTGCAGGAAACCACTTTTCGCACTTGTGGTAGTGTTGAAAACCCACTTTTCGCACTTGTGTTGGTGGAGGATACCACTTTTCGCACTTGTGTTAGTGTTGAAAAACCACTTTTCGCACTTGTGTTGGTGTAGGAAACACCTTTTCGTTCTTGTGTTATTGTTGAAAATTCACTTTTCGCACTTGTGTTGGTGTAGGAAACTACTTTTCGCACTTGTGTTATTGTTGAAAAACCACTTTTCGCACTTGTGTTGGTGGAGGAAACCAATTTTTGCACTTGTATTAGTGTGGAAAAAACCCACTTTTCGCACTTGTGTTCGTGTTGAAAAACCACTTTTCGCACTTGTGTTGGTGTAGGAAACCACTTTTCACACTTGTGTTCGTGTTGAAAAACCACTTTTTGCACTTGTGTTGGTGTAGGAAACCACTTTTCGCACTTGTGTTAGTGTTGAAAAACCACTTAACGCACTTGTGTTAGTGTAGGAAACCACTTTTCGCACTTGTGTTAGTGTTGAAAAACCACTTAACGCACTTGTGTTTGTGTAGGAAACCACTTTTTGCACTTGTGTTAGTGTTGAAAAACCACTTTTCGCACTTGTGTTGGTGCAGGAAACCACTTTTGCACTTGTATTAGTGTGGAAAAAACACTTTTTGCACTTGTGATAGTGTTGAAAAAACACTTTTTGCACTTGTGTTAGTGTTGAAAAACCACTTTTCGCAGTTGTGTTAGTGTTGAAAAACCACTTTTCGCACTTGTGTTGGTGCAGGAAACCACTTTTGCACTTGTATTAGTGTGGAAAAACCATTTTTCGCACTTGTGTTAGTGTTGAAAAACCACTTTTCACACTTGTTTTAGTGTTGAAAAACCACTTTTCGCACTTGTATTAGTGTGGAAAAACCACTTTTTGCACTTGTGTTAGTGTTGAAAAACCACTTTTTGCACTTGTGATAGTGTTGAAAAACCACTTTTCACGCTTGTGTTGGTGCAGGAAACCACTTTTGCACTTGTATTAGTGTGGACAAAACACTTTTTGCACTTGTGATAGTGTTGAAAAAACACTTTTTGCACTTGTGTTAGTGTTGAAAAACCACTTTTCGCACTTGTGTTAGTGTTGAAAAACCACTTTTCGCACTTGTATTGGTGCAGGAAACCACTTTTGCACTTGTATTAGTGTGGAAAAACCATTTTTCGCACTTGTGTTAGTGTTGAAAAACCACTTTTCATACTTGTTTTAGTGTTGAAAAACCACTTTTCGCACTTGTATTAGTGTGGAAAAACCACTTTTTGCACTTGTGTTAGTGTTGAAAAACCACTTTTTGCACTTGTGATAGTGTTGGAAAACCACTTTTCGCGCTTGTGTTGGTGCAGGAAACCACTTTTGCACTTGTATTAGTGTGGACAAAACACTTTTTGCACTTGTGATAGTGTTGAAAAAACACTTTTTGCACTTGTGTTAGTGTTGAAAAACCACTTTTCGCACTTGTGTTGGTGCAGGAAACCACTTTTGCACTTGTATTAGTGTGGAAAACCACTTTTTGCACTTGTGTTAGTGTTGAAAAACCACTTTTCGCACTTGTGTTAGTGTTGAAAAACCACTTTTGCACTTGTATTATTGTGGAAAAAACACTTTTTGCACTTGTATTAGTGTGGAAAAACCACTTTTCGCACTTGTGTTAGTGTTGAAAAACCACTTTTCGCACTTGTGTTGGTGCAGGAAACCACTTTTGCACTTGTATTAGTGTGGAAAAACCACTTTTCGCACTTGTGTTAGTGTTGAAAAACCACTTTTCGCACTTGTGTTAGTGTTGAAAAACCACTTTTCGCACTTGTGTTGGTGCAGGAAACCACTTTTGCACTTGTATTAGTGTGGAAAAACCACTTTTTGCACTTGTGATAGTGTTGAAAAACCACTTTTCGCACTTGTGTTGGTGCAGGAAACCACTTTTGCACTTGTATTAGTGTGGAAAAACCACTTTTCGCACTTGTGTTAGTGTTGAAAAACCACTTTTCGCACTTGTGTTGGTGCAGGAAACCACTTTTGCACTTGTATTAGTGTGGAAAAACCACTTTTTGCACTTGTGTTAGTGTTGAAAAACCACTTTTCGCACTTGTGTTGGTGTAGGAAACACCTTTTCGTTCTTGTGTTAGTGTTGAAAACTCAATTTTCGCACTTGTGTTGGTGTAGGAAACCACTTTTCGCACAAGTGTTGGTGTAGGAAAAACTACTTTTCGCACTTGTGTTAGTGTTGAAAAACCACTTTTCCCTGTGGGAAACCACTTTTCGCACATGTGTTGGTGCAGGAAACTACTTTTCGCACTTGTGTTATCGTTGAAAAACCACTTTTCGCAATTGTGGTTGTGGAGGAAACCAATTTTTGCACTTGTATTAGTGTGGAAAAACCACTTTTCGCACTTGTGTTAGTGTTGAAAATCCACTTTTCGCACTTGTGTTGGTGTCCGAAACCACTTTTCACACTTGTGTTCGTGTAGGAAACCACTTTTCGCACAAGTGTTGATGTAGGAAAAACCACTTTTCGCACTTGTGTTAGTGTTGAAAAACCACCTTTCGCTGTGGGAAACCCCTTTTCGCACATGTGTTGGTGCAGGAAACTACTTTTTGCACTTGTGTTAGTGTTGAAAACCCACTTTTCGCACTTGTGTTGGTGGAGGAAACCACTTTTCACACTTGTGTTAGTGTTGAAAAACCAATTTTCGCACTTGTGTTGGTGTAGGAAACCAATTTTCGCACTTGTCAACTTGTGCACTTATCAACTTGTGCATTTGTGCACTTGTGCACTTGTGCACTTGTGCATTTTCGCACGTGTCAACTCATCCTCACTTGTGTTTGTGTAGGGAACCACTTTTTGCACTTGTGTTAGTGTTGAAAAACCACTTTTCGCACATGTGTTGGTGCAGGAAACTACTTTTCGCACTTGTGTTGTTGTAGGAAACCACTTTTCGCACTTGTGTTAGTGTTGAAAAACCATTTTTCGCACCTGTGTTGGTGTTGAAAAACCAATTTTCGCACTTGTGTTGGTGTAGGAAACCAATTTTCGCACTTGTGTTGGTGTAGGAAACCACTTTTCGCACTTGTGTTGGTGTAGGAAACCACTTTTCGCACTTGTGTTAGTGTTGAAAAACCACTTTTCGCACATGTGTTGGTGCAGGAAACCACTTTTCGCACTTGTGTCGGTGTAGGAAACCACTTTTCGCACTTGTGTTGGTGTTGAAAAACCACTTTTCACTGTGGGAAACCACTTTTCGCACATGTGTTGGTGCAGGAAAACTACTTTTCGCACTTGTGTTACTGTTGAAAACCCACTTTTCGCACTTGTGTTGGTGGAGGAAACCACTTTTCACACTTGTTTTAGTGTTGAAAAACCAATTTTCGCACTTGTGTTGGTGTAGGAAACCAATTTTCGCACTTGTGTTAGTGTTGAAAAACCACTTTTCGCACATGTGTTGGTGCAGGAAACTACTTTTCACACTTGTCATAGTGTTGAAAACCCACTTTTCGCACTGGTGTTGGTGGAGGAAACCACTTTTCACACTTGTGTTCGTGTTGAAAAACCAATTTTCGCACTTGTGTTGGTGTAGGAAACCAATTTTCGCACTTGTCAACTTGTGCATTTGTGCACTTGTGCATTTTCGCTCATGTCAACTCATCCTGACTTGTGTTTGTGTAGGAAACCACTTTTTGCACTTGTGTTAGTGTTGAAAAACCACTTTTCGCACATGTGTTGGTGCAGGAAACTACTTTCGCACTTGTGTTAGTTTTGAAAAACCACTTTTCGCACTTGTGTTAGTGTTGAAAAACCACTTTTCGCACTTGTGTTGGTGCAGGAAACCACTTTTGCACTTGTATTAGTGTGGACAAAAACACTTTTTGCACTTGTGATAGTGTTGAAAAACCACTTTTCGCACTTGTGTTAGTGTTGAAAAACCACTTTTCGCACTTGTGTTGGTGCAGGAAACCACTTTTGCACTTGTATTAGTGTGGAAAAACCACTTTTCGCACTTGTGTTAGTGTTGAAAAACCACTTTTCCCACTTGTGTTGGTGCAGGAAACCACTTTTGCACTTGTATTAGTGTGGAAAAACCACTTTTCGCACTTGTGTTAGTGTTGAAAAACCACTTTTCGCACTTGTGTTAGTGTTGAAAAACCACTTTTCGCACTTGTGTTGGTGCAGGAAACCACTTTTCGCACAAGTGTTGGTGTAGGAAAAACTACTTTTCGCACTTGTGTTAGTGTTGAAAAACCACTTTTCCCTGTGGGAAACCACTTTTCGCACATGTGTTGGTGCAGGAAACTACTTTTCGCACTTGTGTTATTGTTGAAAAACCACTTTTCGCAATTGTGGTTGTGGAGGAAACCAATTTTTGCACTTGTATTAGTGTGGAAAAACCACTTTTCGCACTTGTGTTAGTGTTGAAAATCCACTTTTCGCACTTGTGTTGGTGTCGGAAACAACTTTTCACACTTGTGTTGGTGAAGGAAACCACTTTTCGCACAAGTGTTGGTGTAGGAAAAACCACTTTTCGCACTTGTGTTAGTGTTGAAAAACCACCTTTCGCTGTGGGAAACCACTTTTCGCACATGTGTTGGTGCAGGAAACTACTTTTTGCACTTGTGTTAGTGTTGAAAACCCACTTTTCGCACTTGTGTTGGTGGAGGAAACCACTTTTCACACTTGTGTTAGTGTTGAAAAACCAATTTTCGCACTTGTGTTGGTGTAGGAAACCAATTTTCGCACTTGTCAACTTGTGCACTTATCAACTTGTGCATTTGTGCACTTGTGCACTTGTGCACTTGTGCATTTTCGCACGTGTCAACTCATCCTCACTTGTGTTTGTGTAGGGAACCACTTTTTGCACTTGTGTTAGTGTTGAGAAACCACTTTTCGCACATGTGTTGGTGCAGGAAACTACTTTTCGCACTTGTGTTGTTGTAGGAAACCACTTTTCGCACTTGTGTTAGTGTTGAAAAACCATTTTTCGCACCTGTGTTGGTGTTGAAAAACCAATTTTCGCACTTGTGTTGGTGTAGGAAACCAATTTTCGCACTTGTGTTGGTGTAGGAAACCACTTTTCGCACTTGTGTTGGTGTAGGAAACCACTTTTCGCACTTGTGTTTGTGTTGAAAAACCACTTTTCGCACATGTGTTGGTGCAGGAAACCACTTTTCGCACTTGTGTCGGTGTAGGAAACCACTTTTCGCACTTGTGTTGGTGTTGAAAAACCACTTTTCACTGTGGGAAACCACTTTTCGCACATGTGTTGGTGCAGGAAAACTACTTTTCGCACTTGTGTTAGTGTTGAAAACCCACTTTTCGCACTTGTGTTGGTGGAGGAAACCACTTTTCACACTTGTGTTAGTGTTGAAAAACCAATTTTCGCACTTGTGTTGGTGTAGGAAACCAATTTTCGCACTTGTGTTAGTGTTGAAAAACCACTTTTCGCACATGTGTTGGTGCAGGAAACTACTTTTCACACTTGTCATAGTGTTGAAAACCCACTTTTCGCACTGGTGTTGGTGGAGGAAACCACTTTTCACACTTGTGTTCGTGTTGAAAAACCAATTTTCGCACTTGTGTTGGTGTAGGAAACCAATTTTCGCACTTGTCAACTTGTGCGTTTGTGCACTTGTGCATTTTCGCTCATGTCAACTCATCCTGACTTGTGTTTGTGTAGGAAACCACTTATCGCACTTGTGTTAGTGTTGAAAAACCACTTTTCGCACATGTGTTGGTGCAGGAAACTACTTTTGCACTTGTATTAGTGTGGAAAAACCACTTTTCGCACTTGTGTTAGTGTTGAAAAACCACCTTTCGCTGTGGGAAACCACTTTTCGCACATGTGTTGGTGCAGGAAACTACTTTTTGCACTTGTGTTAGTGTTGAAAACCCACTTTTCGCACTTGTGTTGGTGGAGGAAACCACTTTTCACACTTGTGTTAGTGTTGAAAAACCAATTTTCGCACTTGTGTTGGTGTAGGAAACCAATTTTCGCACTTGTCAACTTGTGCACTTGTCAACTTGTGCATTTGTGCACTTGTGCACTTGTGCACTTGTGCATTTTCGCACTTGTCAACTCATCCTCACCTGTGTTTGTGTAGGGAACCACTTTTCGCACTTGTGTTCGTGTTGAAAAACCACTTTTCGCACAAGTGTTGGTGCAGGAAACTACTTTTCGCACTTGTGTTGGTGTAGGAAACCACTTTTCGCACTTGTGTTAGTGTTGAAAAACCACTTTTCGCACCTGTGTTGGTGTTGAAAAACCAATTTTCGCACTTGTGTTGGTGTAGGAAACCAATTTTCGCACTTGTGTTGGTGTAGGAAACCACTTTTCGCACTTGTGTTGGTGTAGGAAACCACTTTTTGCACTTGTGTTAATGTTGAAAAACCACTTTTTGCACATGTGTTGGTGCAGGAAACCACTTTTCGCACTTGTGTCGGTGTAGGAAACCACTTTTCGCACTTGTGTTAGTGTTGAAAAACCACTTTTCGCTGTGGGAAACCACTTTTCGCATATGTGTTGGTGCAGGAAACTACTTTTCGCACTTGTGTTAGTGTTGAAAACCCACTTTTCGCACTTGTGTTGGTGGAGGAAACCACTTTTCACACTTGTGTTAGTGTTGAAAAACTAATTTTCGCACTTGTGTTGGTGTAGGAAACCAATTTTCGCACTTGTGTTAGTGTTGAAAAACCACTTTTCACACATGTGTTGGTGCAGGAAACTACTTTTCGCACTTGTCATAGTGTTGAAAACCCACTTTTCGCACTGGTGTTGGTGGAGGAAACCACTTTTCACACTTGTGTTCGTGTTGAAAAACCAATTTTCGCACTTGTGTTGGTGTAGGAAACCAATTTTCGCACTTGTCAACTTGTGCACTTGTCAACTTGTGCATTTGTGCACTTGTGCACTTGTGCACTTGTGCATTTTCGCACGTGTCAACTCATCCTCACTTGTGTTTGTGTAGGAAACCACTTTTCGCACTTGTGTTAGTGTTGAAAAACCACTTTTGGCACATGTGTTGGTGCAGGAAACTACTTTTCGCACTTGTGTTAGTGTTGAAAACCCACTTTTCGCACTTGTGTTGGTGTTGAAAAACCAATTTTCGCACTTGTGTTGGTGTAGGAAACCAATTTTCGCACTTGTGTTGGTGTAGGAAACCACTTTTCGCACTTGTGTTGGTGTAGGAAACCACTTTTCGCACTTGTGTTAGTGTTGAAAAACCCCTTTTCGCACATGAGTTGGTGCAGGAAACCACTTTTCGCACTTGTGTTGGTGCAGGAAACCACTTTTCGCACTTGTGTTAGTGTTGAAAAACCACTTTTCGCTGTGGGAAACCACTTTTCGCACGTGTGTTGGTGCAGGAAACTACTTTTCGCACTTGTGTTAGTGTTCAAAACCCACTTTTCGCACTTGTGTTGGTGGAGGAAACCACTTTTTACACTTGTGTTAGTGTTGAAAAACCAATTTTTGCACTTGTGTTGGTGTCGGAAACCAATTTTCGCACTTGTGTTAGTGTTGAAAAACCACTTTTCGCACATGTGTTGGTGCAGGAAACTACTTTTCGCACTTGTGGTAGTGTTGAAAACCCACTTTTCGCACTTGTGTTGGTGTTGAAAAACCAATTTTCGCACCTGTGTTGGTGTAGGAAACCAATTTTCGCACTTGTGTTGGTGTAGGAAACCACTTTTCGCACTTGTGTTGGTGTAGGAAACCACTTTTCGCACTCGTGTTAGTGTTGAAAAACCACTTTTCGCACATGTGTTGGTGCAGGAAACCACTTTTCGCACTTGTGGTAGTGTTGAAAATCCACTTTTCGCACTTGTGTTGGTGGAGGATACCACTTTTCGCACTTGTGTTAGTGTTGAAAAACCACTTTTCGCACTTGTGTTGGTGTAGGAAACACCTTTTCGTTCTTGTGTTATTGTTGAAAACTCACTTTTCGCACTTGTGTTCGTGTAGGAAACTACTTTTCGCACTTGTGTTATTGTTGAAAAACCACTTTTCACACTTGTGTTGGTGGAGGAAACCAATTTTTGCACTTGTATTAGTGTGGAAAAAACCCACTTTTCGCACTTGTGTTCGTGTTGAAAAACCACTTTTCGCACTTGTGTTGGTGTAGGAAACCACTTTTCACACTTGTGTTCGTGTTGAAAAACCACTTTTTGCACTTGTGTTGGTGGAGGAAACCACTTTTCGCACTTGTGTTAGTGTTGAAAAACCACTTAACGCACTTGTGTTGGTGTAGGAAACCACTTTTCGCACTTGTGTTAGTGTTGAAAAACCACTTAACGCACTTGTGTTTGTGTAGGAAACCACTTTTTGCACTTGTGTTAGTGTTGAAAAACCACTTTTCGCACATGTGTTGGTGTTGGAAACCACTTTTCACACTTCTATTAGTGTGGGAAAACCGCTTTTTGCACTTGTGTTGGTGTTGAAAAACCACTTTTCACACTTGTGGTAGTGTTGAAAACCCACTTTTCGCACTTGTGTTGGTGGAGGAAACCACTTTTCGCACTCGTGTTAGTGTTGAAAAACCACTTTTCGCACTTGTGTTGGTGTAGGAAACACCTTTTCGTTCTTGTGTTATTGTTGAAAACCCACTTTTCGCACTTGTGTTGGTGGAGGAAACCACTTTTTGCACTTGTGTTAGTGATGAAAAACCACTTTTTGCACTTGTGTTGGTGTAGGAAACTACTTTTCGCACTTGTGTTATTGTTGAAAAACCACTTTTCGCACTTGTGTTGGTGGAGGAAACCAATTTTTGCACTTGTATTAGTGTGGAAAAAACCCACTTTTCGCACTTGTGTTCGTGTTGAAAAACCACTTTTCGCACTTGTGTTGGTGTAGGAAACCACTTTTCGCACTTGTATTAGTGTGGAAAAACCACTTTTCGCACTTGTGTTGGTGTAGGAAACCACTTTTCGCACATGTGTTGGGGCAGGAAACCACTTTTCTCACTTGTGTTAGTGTTGAAAAACCAATTTTCGCACTTGTGTTGGTGTAGGAAACCAATTTTCGCACTTGTGTTGATGTAGGAAACCACTTTTCGCACTTGTGTTAGTGTTGAAACACCACTTTTCGCACATGTGTTGGTGCAGGAAACCACTTTTCGCACTTGTGTTAGTGTTGAAAACCCACTTTTCGCACTTGTGTTGGTGTTGAAAAACCAATTTTCGCACTTGTGTTGGTGTAGGAAACCAATTTTCGCACTTGTGTTGGTGTAGGAAACCACTTTTCGCACTTGTGTTGGTGTAGGAAACCACTTTTCGCACTTGTGTTACTGTTGAAAAACCACTTTTCGCACTTGTGTTGGTGTAGGAAACCAATTTTCGCACTTGTCAACTTGTGCATTTGTGCACTTGTGCACTTGTGCACTTGTGCATTTTCGCTCGTGTCAACTCATCCTGACTTGTGTTTGTGTAGGAAACCAATTTTCGCACTTGTGTTAGTGTTGAAAAACCACTTTTTGCACTTGTGTTAGTGTTGAAAAACCACCTTTCGCTGTGGGAAACCACTTTTCGCACATGTGTTGGTGCAGGAAACTACTTTTTGCACTTGTGTTAGTGTTGAAAACCCACTTTTCGCACTTGTGTTGGTGGAGGAAACCACTTTTCACACTTGTGTTAGTGTTGAAAAACCAATTTTCGCACTTGTGTTGGTGTAGGAAACCAATTTTCGCACTTGTCAACTTGTGCACTTGTCAACTTGTGCACTTGTGCACTTGTCCACTTGTGCACTTGTGCATTTTCGCACTTGTCAACTCATCCTCACTTGTGTTTGTGTAGGGAACCACTTTTCGCACTTGTGTTGGTGTTGAAAAAACACTTTTCGCACAAGTGTTGGTGCAGGAAACTACTTTTCGCACTTGTGTTGGTGTAGGAAACCACTTTTCGCACTTGTGTTAGTGTTGAAAAACCACTTTTCGCACCTGTGTTGGTGTTGAAAAACCTATTTTCGCACTTGTGTTGGTGTAGGAAACCAATTTTCGCACTTGTGTTGGTGTAGGAAACCACTTTTCGCACTTGTGTTGGTGTAGGAAACCACTTTTTGCACTTGTGTTAGTGTTGAAAAACCACTTTTTGCACATGCGTTGGTGCAGGAAACCACTTTTCGCACTTGTGTCGGTGTAGGAAACCACTTTTCGCACTTGTGTTAGTGTTGAAAATCCACTTTTCGCACTTGTGTTGGTGGAGGAAACCACTTTTCACACTTGTGTTAGTGTTGAAAAACCAATTTTCGCACTTGTGTTGGTGTAGGAAACCAATTTTCGCACTTGTGTTAGTGTTGAAAAACCACTTTTCGCACATGTGTTGGTGCAGGAAACTACTTTTCGCACTTGTCATAGTGTTGAAAACCCACTTTTCGCACTGGTGTTGGTGGAGGAAACCACTTTTCACACTTGTGTTCATGTTGAAAAACCAATTTTCGCACTTGTGTTGGTGTAGGAAACCAATTTTCGCACTTGTCAACTTGTGCACTTGTCAACTTGTGCATTTGTGCACTTGTGCACTTGTGCACTTGTGCATTTTCGCACGTGTCAACTCATCCTCACTTGTGTTTGTGTAGGAAACCACTTTTCGCACTTGTGTTAGTGTTGAAAAACCACTTTTCACACATGTGTTGGTGCAGGAAACCACTTTTCACACTTGTGTTAGTGTTGAAAAACTAATTTTCGCACTTGTGTTGGTGTAGGAAACCAATTTTCGCACTTGTGTTAGTGTTGAAAAACCACTTTTCACACATGTGTTGGTGCAGGAAACTACTTTTCGCACTTGTCATAGTGTTGAAAACCCACTTTTCGCACTGGTGTTGGTGGAGGAAACCACTTTTCACACTTGTGTTCGTGTTGAAAAACCAATTTTCGCACTTGTGTTGGTGTAGGAAACCAATTTTCGCACTTGTCAACTTGTGCACTTGTCAACTTGTGCATTTGTGCACTTGTGCACTTGTGCACTTGTGCATTTTCGCACGTGTCAACTCATCCTCACTTGTGTTTGTGTAGGAAACCACTTTTCGCACTTGTGTTAGTGTTGAAAAACCACTTTTGGCACATGTGTTGGTGCAGGAAACTACTTTTCGCACTTGTGTTAGTGTTGAAAACCCACTTTTCGCACTTGTGTTGGTGTTGAAAAACCAATTTTCGCACTTGTGTTGGTGTAGGAAACCAATTTTCGCACTTGTGTTGGTGTAGGAAACCACTTTTCGCACTTGTGTTGGTGTAGGAAACCACTTTTCGCACTTGTGTTAGTGTTGAAAAACCCCTTTTCGCACATGAGTTGGTGCAGGAAACCACTTTTCGCACTTGTGTTGGTGCAGGAAACCACTTTTCGCACTTGTGTTAGTGTTGAAAAACCACTTTTCGCTGTGGGAAACCACTTTTCGCACGTGTGTTGGTGCAGGAAACTACTTTTCGCACTTGTGTTAGTGTTCAAAACCCACTTTTCGCACTTGTGTTGGTGGAGGAAACCACTTTTTACACTTGTGTTAGTGTTGAAAAACCAATTTTTGCACTTGTGTTGGTGTCGGAAACCAATTTTCGCACTTGTGTTAGTGTTGAAAAACCACTTTTCGCACATGTGTTGGTGCAGGAAACTACTTTTCGCACTTGTGATAGTGTTGAAAACCCACTTTTCGCACTTGTGTTGGTGTTGAAAAACCAATTTTCGCACCTGTGTTGGTGTAGGAAACCAATTTTCGCACTTGTGTTGGTGTAGGAAACCACTTTTCGCACTTGTGTTGGTGTAGGAAACCACTTTTCGCACTCGTGTTAGTGTTGAAAAACCACTTTTCGCACATGTGTTGGTGCAGGAAACCACTTTTCGCACTTGTGGTAGTGTTGAAAACCCACTTTTCGCACTTGTGTTGGTGGAGGATACCACTTTTCGCACTTGTGTTAGTGTTGAAAAACCACTTTTCGCACTTGTGTTGGTGTAGGAAACACCTTTTCGTTCTTGTGTTATTGTTGAAAACTCACTTTTCGCACTTGTGTTCGTGTAGGAAACTACTTTTCGCACTTGTGTTATTGTTGAAAAACCACTTTTCACACTTGTGTTGGTGGAGGAAACCAATTTTTGCACTTGTATTAGTGTGGAAAAAACCCACTTTTCGCACTTGTGTTCGTGTTGAAAAACCACTTTTCGCACTTGTGTTGGTGTAGGAAACCACTTTTCACACTTGTGTTCGTGTTGAAAAACCACTTTTTGCACTTGTGTTGGTGGAGGAAACCACTTTTCGCACTTGTGTTAGTGTTGAAAAACCACTTAACGCACTTGTGTTGGTGTAGGAAACCACTTTTCGCACTTGTGTTAGTGTTGAAAAACCACTTAACGCACTTGTGTTTGTGTAGGAAACCACTTTTTGCACTTGTGTTAGTGTTGAAAAACCACTTTTCGCACATGTGTTGGTGTTGGAAACCACTTTTCACACTTCTATTAGTGTGGGAAAACCGCTTTTTGCACTTGTGTTAGTGTTGAAAAACCACTTTTCACACTTG
The DNA here is from genome assembly GCF_964187855.1 of Myxine glutinosa. Lineage (NCBI taxonomy): Eukaryota > Metazoa > Chordata > Myxini > Myxiniformes > Myxinidae > Myxine > Myxine glutinosa. The sequence goes on along the minus strand of NC_136264.1, from coordinate 84,019,561 downwards.
TGGTAGTGTTGAAAACCCACTTTTCGCACTTGTGTTGGTGGAGGAAACCACTTTTCGCACTCGTGTTAGTGTTGAAAAACCACTTTTCGCACTTGTGTTGGTGTAGGAAACACCTTTTCGTTCTTGTGTTATTGTTGAAAACCCACTTTTCGCACTTGTGTTGGTGGAGGAAACCACTTTTCGCACTTGTGTTAGTGATGAAAAACCACTTTTTGCACTTGTGTTGGTGTAGGAAACTACTTTTCGCACTTGTGTTATTGTTGAAAAACCACTTTTCGCACTTGTGTTGGTGGAGGAAACCAATTTTTGCACTTGTATTAGTGTGGAAAAAACCCACTTTTCGCACTTGTGTTCGTGTTGAAAAACCACTTTTCGCACTTGTGTTGGTGTAGGAAACCACTTTTCGCACTTGTATTAGTGTGGAAAAACCACTTTTCGCACTTGTGTTGGTGTAGGAAACCACTTTTCGCACATGTGTTGGGGCAGGAAACCACTTTTCTCACTTGTGTTAGTGTTGAAAAACCAATTTTCGCACTTGTGTTGGTGTAGGAAACCAATTTTCGCACTTGTGTTGATGTAGGAAACCACTTTTCGCACTTGTGTTAGTGTTGAAACACCACTTTTCGCACATGTGTTGGTGCAGGAAACCACTTTTCGCACTTGTGTTAGTGTTGAAAACCCACTTTTCGCACTTGTGTTGGTGTTGAAAAACCAATTTTCGCACTTGTGTTGGTGTAGGAAACCAATTTTCGCACTTGTGTTGGTGTAGGAAACCACTTTTCGCACTTGTGTTGGTGTAGGAAACCACTTTTCGCACTTGTGTTACTGTTGAAAAACCACTTTTCGCACTTGTGTTGGTTTAGGAAACCAATTTTCGCACTTGTCAACTTGTGCATTTGTGCACTTGTGCACTTGTGCACTTGTGCATTTTCGCTCGTGTCAACTCATCCTGACTTGTGTTTGTGTAGGAAACCAATTTTCGCACTTGTGTTAGTGTTGAAAAACCACTTTTTGCACTTGTGTTAGTGTTGAAAAACCACCTTTCGCTGTGGGAAACCACTTTTCGCACATGTGTTGGTGCAGGAAACTACTTTTTGCACTTGTGTTAGTGTTGAAAACCCACTTTTCGCACTTGTGTTGGTGGAGGAAACCACTTTTCACACTTGTGTTAGTGTTGAAAAACCAATTTTCGCACTTGTGTTGGTGTAGGAAACCAATTTTCGCACTTGTCAACTTGTGCACTTGTCAACTTGTGCATTTGTGCACTTGTGCACTTGTGCACTTGTGCATTTTCGCACTTGTCAACTCATCCTCACTTGTGTTTGTGTAGGGAACCACTTTTCGCACTTGTGTTGGTGTTGAAAAAACACTTTTCGCACAAGTGTTGGTGCAGGAAACTACTTTTCGCACTTGTGTTGGTGTAGGAAACCACTTTTCGCACTTGTGTTAGTGTTGAAAAACCACTTTTCGCACCTGTGTTGGTGTTGAAAAACCTATTTTCGCACTTGTGTTGGTGTAGGAAACCAATTTTCGCACTTGTGTTGGTGTAGGAAACCACTTTTCGCACTTGTGTTGGTGTAGGAAACCACTTTTTGCACTTGTGTTAGTGTTGAAAAACCACTTTTTGCACATGCGTTGGTGCAGGAAACCACTTTTCGCACTTGTGTCGGTGTAGGAAACCACTTTTCGCACTTGTGTTAGTGTTGAAAACCCACTTTTCGCACTTGTGTTGGTGGAGGAAACCACTTTTCACACTTGTGTTAGTGTTGAAAAACCAATTTTCGCAATTGTGTTGGTGTAGGAAACCAATTTTCGCACTTGTGTTAGTGTTGAAAAACCACTTTTCGCACATGTGTTGGTGCAGGAAACTACTTTTCGCACTTGTCATAGTGTTGAAAACCCACTTTTCGCACTGGTGTTGGTGGAGGAAACCACTTTTCACACTTGTGTTCATGTTGAAAAACCAATTTTCGCACTTGTGTTGGTGTAGGAAACCAATTTTCGCACTTGTCAACTTGTGCACTTGTCAACTTGTGCATTTGTGCACTTGTGCACTTGTGCACTTGTGCATTTTCGCACGTGTCAACTCATCCTCACTTGTGTTTGTGTAGGAAACCACTTTTCGCACTTGTGTTAGTGTTGAAAAACCACTTTTCGCACATGTGTTGGTGCAGGAAACTACTTTTCGCACTTGTGTTAGTGTTGAAAACCCACTTTTCGCACTTGTGTTGGTGTTGAAAAACCAATTTTCGCACTTGTGTTGGTGTAGGAAACCAATTTTCGCACTTGTGTTGGTGTAGGAAACCACTTTTCGCACTTGTGTTGGTGTAGGAAACCACTTTTCGCACTTGTGTTAGTGTTGAAAAACCCCTTTTCACACATGTGTTGGTGCAGGAAACCACTTTTCGCACTTGTGTTGGTGTAGGAAACCACTTTTCGCACTTGTGTTAGTGTTGAAAAACCACTTTTCGCTGTGGGAAACCACTTTTCGCACGTGTGTTGGTGCAGGAAACTACTTTTCGCACTTGTGTTAGTGTTGAAAACCCACTTTTCGCACTTGTGTTGGTGGAGGAAACCACTTTTTACACTTGTGTTAGTGTTGAAAAACCAATTTTTGCACTTGTGTTGGTGTCGGAAACCAATTTTCGCACTTGTGTTAGTGTTTAAAAACCACTTTTCGCACATGTGTTGGTCCTGAAACTACTTTTCGCACTTGTGATAGTGTTGAAAACCCACTTTTCGCACTTGTGTTGGTGTTGAAAAACCAATTTTCGCACCTGTGTTGGTGTAGGAAACCAATTTTCGCACTTGTGTTGGTGTAGGAAACCACTTTTCGCACTTGTGTTGGTGTAGGAAACCACTTTTCGCACTTGTGTTAGTGTTGAAAAACCACTTTTCGCACATGTGTTGGTGCAGGAAACCACTTTTCGCACTTGTGGTAGTGTTGAAAACCCACTTTTCGCACTTGTGTTGGTGGAGGATACCACTTTTCGCACTTGTGTTAGTGTTGAAAAACCACTTTTCGCACTTGTGTTGGTGTAGGAAACACCTTTTCGTTCTTGTGTTATTGTTGAAAACTCACTTTTCGCACTTGTGTTCGTGTAGGAAACTACTTTTCGCACTTGTGTTATTGTTGAAAAACCACTTTTCACACTTGTGTTGGTGGAGGAAACCAATTTTTGCACTTGTATTAGTGTGGAAAAAACCCACTTTTCGCACTTGTGTTCGTGTTGAAAAACCACTTTTCGCACTTGTGTTGGTGTAGGAAACCACTTTTCACACTTGTGTTCGTGTTGAAAAACCACTTTTTGCACTTGTGTTGGTGGAGGAAACCACTTTTCGCACTTGTGTTAGTGTTGAAAAACCACTTAACGCACTTGTGTTGGTGTAGGAAACCACTTTTCGCACTTGTGTTAGTGTTGAAAAACCACTTAACGCACTTGTGTTTGTGTAGGAAACCACTTTTTGCACTTGTGTTAGTGTTGAAAAACCACTTTTCGCACATGTGTTGGTGTTGGAAACCACTTTTCACACTTCTATTAGTGTGGGAAAACCGCTTTTTGCACTTGTGTTAGTGTTGAAAAACCACTTTTCGTTCTTGTGTTATTGTTGAAAACCCACTTTTCGCACTTGTGTTGGTGGAGGAAACCACTTTTCGCACTTGTGTTAGTGATGAAAAACCACTTTTTGCACTTGTGTTGGTGTAGGAAACTACTTTTCGCACTTGTGTTATTGTTGAAAAACCACTTTTCGCACTTGTGTTGGTGGAGGAAACCAATTTTTGCACTTGTATTAGTGTGGAAAAAACCCACTTTTCGCACTTGTGTTCGTGTTGAAAAACCACTTTTCGCACTTGTGTTGGTGTAGGAAACCACTTTTCGCACTTGTATTAGTGTGGAAAAACCACTTTTCGCACTTGTGTTGGTGTAGGAAACCACTTTTCGCACATGTGTTGGGGCAGGAAACCACTTTTCTCACTTGTGTTAGTGTTGAAAAACCAATTTTCGCACTTGTGTTGGTGTAGGAAACCAATTTTCGCACTTGTGTTGATGTAGGAAACCACTTTTCGCACTTGTGTTAGTGTTGAAACACCACTTTTCGCACATGTGTTGGTGCAGGAAACCACTTTTCGCACTTGTGTTGGTGTAGGAAACCAATTTTCGCACTTGTGTTAGTGTTGAAAACCCACTTTTCGCACTTGTGTTGGTGTTGAAAAACCAATTTTCGCACTTGTGTTGGTGTAGGAAACCAATTTTCGCACTTGTGTTGGTGTAGGAAACCACTTTTCGCACTTGTATTAGTGTGGGAAAAACACTTTTTGCACTTGTGTTAGTGTTGAAAAACCACTTTTCGCACTTGTGTTAGTGTTGAAAAACCACTTTTGCACTTCTATTAGTGTGGAAAAAACCACTTTTTGCACTTGTATTAGTGTGGAAAAACCACTTTTCGCACTTGTGTTAGTGTTGAAAAACGACCTTTCGCACTTGTGTTGGTTTAGGAAACCACTTTTGCACTTGTATTAGTGTGGAAAACCACTTTTCGCACTTGTGTTAGTGTTGAAAAACCACTTTTCGCACTTGTGTTGGTGCAGGAAACCACTTTTGCACTTGTATTAGTGTGGAAAAACCACTTTTCGCACTTGTGTTAGTGTTGAAAAACCACTTTTCGCACTTGTGATAGTGTTGAAAACCCACTTTTCGCACTTGTGTTAGTGTTGAAAAACCACTTTTCGCACTTGTGTTGGTTGAGGAAACCACTTTTGCACTTGTATTAGTGTTGAAAAACCACTTTTTGCACCTGTGATAGTGTTGAAAAACCACTTTTCGCACTTGTGTTAGTGTTGAAAAACCACTTTTCGCACTTGTGTTCGTGTTGAACAACCACTTTTCGCACTTGTGTTGTTGCAGGAAACCACTTTTACACTTGTATTAGTGTGGGAAAAACACTTTTTGCACTTGTGTTAGTGTTGAAAAACTACTTTTCGCACTTGTGTTAGTGTTGAAAAACCACTTTTCGCACTTGTGTTGGTGCAGGAAACCACTTTTGCACTTGTATTAGTGTGGCAAAACCACTTTTCGCACTTGTGAATAGTGTTGAAAAACCACTTTTCGCACTTGTGTTAGTGTTGAAAAACCACTTTTCGCACTTGTGTTGGTGCAGGAAACCACTTTTGCACTTGTATTAGTGTGGAAAAACCACTTTTCGCACTTGTGTTATTGTTGAAAAACCACTTTTCGCACTTGTGTTTGTGCAGGAAACCACTTTTGCACTTGTATTAGTGTCGAAAAAACACTTTTTGCACTTGTGATAGTGTTGAAAAAACACTTTTTGCACTTGTGTTAGTGTTGAAAAACCACTTTTCGCACTTGTGTTGGTGCAGGAAACCACTTTTGCACTTGTATTAGTGTTGAAAAACCACTTTTCGCACTTGTGTTAGTGTTGAAAAACCACTTTTGCACTTCTATTAGTGTGGAAAAAACACTTTTTGCACTTGTATTAGTGTGGAAAAACCACTTTTCGCACTTGTGTTAGTGTTGAAAAACGACCTTTCGCACTTGTGTTGGTTTAGGAAACCACTTTTGCACTTGTATTAGTGTGGAAAAACCACTTTTCGCACTTGTGTTAGTGTTGAAAAACCACTTTTCGCACTTGTGTTGGTGCAGGAAACCACTTTTGCACTTGTATTAGTGTGGAAAAACACTTTTCGCACTTTTGTTAGTGTTGAAAAACCACTTTTGGACTTGTATTAGTGTGGACAAAACACTTTTTGCACTTGTATTAGTGTGGAAAAACCACTTTTTGCACTTGTGTTAGTGTTGAAAAACCACTTTTCGCACTTGTGTTGGTGCAGGAAACCACTTTTGTACTTGTATTAGTGTGGAAAACCACCTTTCGCACTTGTGTTAGTGTTGAAAAACCACTTTTCGCACTTGTGTTAGTGTTGAAAAACCACTTTTCGCACTTGTGTTGGTGCAGGATACCACTTTTGCACTTGTATTAGTGTGGAAAAACCACTTTTCGCACTTGTGAATAGTGTTGAAAAACCACTTTTCGCACTTGTGTTAGTGTTGAAAAACCACTTTTCGCACTTGTGTTGGTGCAGGAAACCACTTTTGCACTTGTATTAGTGTGGACAAAACACTTTTTGCACTTGTGATAGTGTTGAAAAAACACTTTTTGCACTTGTGTTAGTGTTGAAAAACCACTTTTCGCACTTGTGTTGGTGCAGGAAACCACTTTTGCACTTGTATTAGTGTGGAAAAACCACTTTTTGCACTTGTGTTAGTGTTGAAAAACCACTTTTCGCACATGTGTTGGTGCAGGAAACTACTTTTGCACTTGTATTAGTGTGGAAAAACCACTTTTCGCACTTGTGTTAGTGTTGAAAAACCACTTTTCGCACATGTGTTGGTGCAGGAAACCACTTTTGCACTTGTATTAGTGTGGAAAACCACTTTTCGCACTTGTGTTAGTGTTGAAAAACCACTTTTCGCACTTGTGTTAGTGTTGAAAAACCACTTTTCGCACTTGTGTTAGTGTTGAAAAACCACTTTTGCACTTCTATTAGTGTGGAAAAAACCACTTTTTGCACTTGTATTAGTGTGGAAAAACCACTTTTCGCACTTGTGTTAGTGTTGAAACACCACTTTTCGCACATGTGTTGGTGCAGGAAACCACTTTTCGCACTTGTGTTAGTGTTGAAAACCCACTTTTCGCACTTGTGTTGGTGTTGAAAAACCAATGTTCGCACTTGTGTTGGTGTAGGAAACCAATTTTCGCACTTGTGTTGGTGTAGGAAACCACTTTTCGCACTTGTGTTGGTGTAGGAAACCACTTTTCGCACTTGTGTTACTGTTGAAAAACCACTTTTCGCACTTGTATTGGTGTAGGAAACCAATTTTCGCACTTGTCAACTTGTGCATTTGTGCACTTGTGCACTTGTGCATTTTCGCTCGTGTCAACTCATCCTGACTTGTGTTTGTGTAGGAAAACACTTTTCGCACTTGTGTTAGTGTTGAAAAACCACTTTTCGCACATGTGTTGGTGCAGGAAACTACTTTTGCACTTGTATTAGTGTGGAAAAACCACTTTTCGCACTTGTGTTAGTGTTGAAAAACCACTTTTCGCACATGTGTTGGTGCAGGAAACCACTTTTGCACTTGTATTAGTGTGGAAAACCACTTTTCGCACTTGTGTTAGTGTTGAAAAACCACTTTTCGCACTTGTGTTAGTGTTGAAAAACCACTTTTCGCACTTGTGTTGGTGCAGGAAACCACTTTTGCACTTGTATTAGTGTGGAAAAAACACTTTTTGCACTTGTGATAGTGTTGAAAAACCACTTTTCGCACTTGTGTTGGTGCAGGAAACCACTTTTGCACTTGTATTAGTGTGGAAAAACCACTTTTCGCACTTGTGTTAGTGTTGAAAAACCACTTTTCGCACTTGTGTTGGTGCAGGAAACCACTTTTGCACTTGTATTAGTGTGGAAAAACCACTTTTTGCACTTGTGTTAGTGTTGAAAACTCAATTTTCGCACTTGTGTTGGTGTCGGAAACCACTTTTCGCACAAGTGTTGGTGTAGGAAAACTACTTTTCGCACTTGTGTTAGTGTTGAAAAACCACTTTTCCCTGTGGGAAACCACTTTGCGCACATGTGTTGGTGCAGGAAACTACTTTTCGCACTTGTGTTATTGTTGAAAAACCACTTTTCACACTTGTGGTGGTGGAGGAAACCAATTTTTGCACTTGTATTTGTGTGGAAAAACCACTTTTCGCACTTGTGTTAGTGTTGAAAATCCACTTTTCATACTTGTGTTGGTGTAGGAAACCACTTTTCGCACAAGTGTTGGTGTAGGAAAAACCACTTTTCGCACTTGTGTTAGTGTTGAAAAACCACCTTTCGCTGTGGGAAACAACTTTTCGCACATGTGTTGGTGCAGGAAACTACTTTTTGCACTTGTGTTAGTGTTGAAAACCCACTTTTCGCACTTGTGTTGGTGGAGGAAACCACTTTTCACACTTGTGTTAGTGTTGAAAAACCAATTTTCGCACTTGTGTTGGTGTAGGAAACCAATTTTCGCACTTGTCAACTTGTGCACTTGTCAACTTGTGCATTTGTGCACTTGTGCACTTGGTACTTGTGCATTTTCGCACTTGTCAACTCATCCTCACTTGTGTTTGTGTAGGGAACCACTTTTCGCACTTGTGTTAGTGTTGAAAAACCACTTTTCGCACATGTGTTGGTGCAGGAAACTACTTTTCGCACTTGTGTTAGTGTTGAAAAACCACTTTTCGCACCTGTGTTGGTGTTGAAAAACCAATTTTCGCACTTGTGTTGGTGTAGGAAACCAATTTTCGCACTTGTGTTGGTGTAGGAAACCACTTTTCGCACTTGTGTTAGTGTTGAAAAACCACTTTTTGCACATGTGTTGGTGCAGGAAACCACTTTTCGCACTTGTGTTGGTGAAGGAAACCACTTTTCGCACTTGTGTTAGTGTTGAAAAACCACTTTTCGCTGTGGGAAACCACTTTTCGCATGTGTGTTGGTGCAGGAAACTACTTTTCGCACTTGTGTTAGTGTTGAAAACCCACTTTTTGCACTTGTGTTGGTGGAGGAAACCACTTTTTACACTTGTGTTAGTGTTGAAAAACCCATTTTTGCACTTGTGTTGGTGTCGGAAACCAATTTTCGCACTTGTGTTAGTGTTGAAAAACCACTTTTCGCACATGTGTTGGTGCAGGAAACTACTTTTCGCACTTGTGATAGTGTTGAAAACCCACTTTTCGCACTTGTGTTGGTGTTGAAAAACCAATTTTCGCACCTGTGTTGGTGTAGGAAACCAATTTTCGCACTTGTGTTGGTGTAGGAAACCACTTTTCGCACTTGTGTTGGTGTAGGAAACCACTTTTTGCACTTGTGTTAGTGTTGAAAAACCACTTTTCGCACATGTGTTGGTGCAGGAAACCACTTTTCGCACTTGTGGTAGTGTTGAAAACCCACTTTTCGCACTTGTGTTGGTGGAGGATACCACTTTTCGCACTTGTGATAGTGTTGAAAAACCACTTTTCGCACTTGTGTTGGTGTAGGAAACACCTTTTCGTTCTTGTGTTATTGTTGAAAACTCACTTTTCGCACTTGTGTTGGTGTAGGAAACTACTTTTCGCACTTGTGTTATTGTTGAAAAACCACTTTTCGCACTTGTGTTGGTGGAGGAAACCAATTTTTGCACTTGTATTAGTGTGGAAAAAACCCACTTTTCGCACTTGTGTTCGTGTTGAAAAACCACTTTTCGCACTTGTGTTGGTGTAGGAAACCACTTTTCACACTTGTGTTCGCGTTGAAAAACCACTTTTTGCACTTGTGTTGGTGTAGGAAACCACTTTTCGCACTTGTGTTAGTGTTGAAAAACCACTTAACGCACTTGTGTTAGTGTAGGAAACCACTTTTCGCACTTGTGTTAGTGTTGAAAAACCACTTAACGCACTTGTGTTTGTGTAGGAAACCACTTTTTGCACTTGTGTTAGTGTTGAAAAACCACTTTTCGCACTTGTGTTGGTGTTGGAAACCACTTTTCACACTTCTATTAGTGTGGCAAAACCGCTTTTTGCACTTGTGTTAGTGTTGAAAAACCACTTTTCACACTTGTGGTAGTGTTGAAAACCCACTTTTCGCACTTGTGTTGGTGGAGGAAACCACTTTTCGCACTTGTGTTAGTGTTGAAAAACCACTTTTCGCACTTGTGTTGGTGTAGGAAACACCTTTTCGTTCTTGTGTTATTGTTGAAAACCCACTTTTCGCACTTGTGTTGGTGGAGGAAACCACTTTTCGCACTTGTGTTAGTGATGAAAAACCACTTTTTGCACTTGTGTTGGTGTAGGAAACTACTTTTCGCACTTGTGTTATTGTTGAAAAACCACTTTTCGCACTTGTGTTGGTGGAGGAAACCAATTTTTGCACTTGTATTAGTGTGGAAAAAACCCACTTTTCGCACTTGTGTTCGTGTTGAAAAACCACTTTTCGCACTTGTGTTGGTGTAGGAAACCACTTTTCGCACATGTGTTGGGGCAGGAAACCACTTTTCTCACTTGAGTTGGTGTATGAAACCACTTTTTGCACTTGAGTTAGTGTTGAAAAACCACTTTTCGCTGTGGGAAACCAATTTTCGCACATGTGTTGGTGCAGGAAACTACTTTTCGCACTTGTGTTAGTGTTGAAAACCCACTTTTCACACTTGTGTTCGTGTTGAAGAACCACTTTTTGCACTTGTGTTGGTGTAGGAAACCACTTTTCGCACTTGTGTTAGTGTTGAAAAACCACTTAACGCACTTGTGTTTGTGTAGGAAACCACTTTTTGCACTTGTGTTAGTGTTGAAAAACCACTTTTCGCACTTGTGTTGGTGTTGGAAACCACTTTTCACACTTCTATTAGTGTGGAAAAACCGCTTTTTGCACTTGAGTTAGTGTTGAAAAACCACTTTTCACACTTGTGGTAGTGTTGAAAACCCACTTTTCGCACTTGTGTTAGTGGAGGAAACCACTTTTCGCACTTGTGTTTGTGTTGAAAAACCACTTTTCGCACTTGTGTTGGTGTAGGAAACACCTTTTTGTTCTTGTGTTATTGTTGAAAACCCACTTTTCGCACTTGTGTTGGTGGAGGAAACCACTTTTCGCACTTGTGTTAGTGATGAAAAACCACTTTTTGCACTTGTGTTGGTTGGTGTAGGAAACTACTTTTCGCACTTGTGTTATTGTTGAAAAACCACTTTTCGCACTTGTGTTGGTGGAGGAAACCAATTTTTGCACTTGTATTAGTGTGGAAAAAACCCACTTTTCGCACTTGTGTTCGTGTTGAAAAACCACTTTTCGCACTTGTGTTGGTGTAGGAAACCACTTTTCGCACTTGTCTCCGTGTGGAAAAACCACTTTTCGCACTTGTGTTGGTGTAGGAAACCACTTTTCACACATGTGTTGGGGCAGGAAACCACTTATCTCACTTGTGTTGGTGTATGAAACCACTTTTTGCACTTGTGTTACTGTTGAAAAACCACTTAACGCACTTGTGTTTGTGTAGGAAACCACTTTTTGCACTTGTGTTAGTGTTGAAAAACCACTTTTCGCACTTGTGTTGGTGTTGGAAACCACTTTTCACACTTCTATTAGTGTGGAAAAACCGCTTTTTGCACTTGTGTTAGTGTTGAAAAACCACTTTTCACACTTGTGGTAGTGTTGAAAACCCACTTTTCGCACTTGTGTTGGTGGAGGAAACCACTTTTCGCACTTGTGTTAGTGTTGAAAACCCACTTTTCGCACTTGTGTTGGTGGAGGAAACCACTTTTCGCACTTGTGTTAGTGTTGAAAAACCACTTTTTGCACTTGTGTTGGTGTAGGAAACCAATTTTCGCACTTGTCAACTTGTGCACTTATCAACTTGTGCATTTGTGCACTTGTGCACTTGTGCACTTGTGCATTTTTGCACGTGTCAACTCATCCTCACTTGTGTTTGTGTAGGGAACCACTTTTTGCACTTGTGTTAGTGTTGAGAAACCACTTTTCGCACATGTGTTGGTGCAGGAAACTACTTTTCGCACTTGTGTTGTTGTAGGAAACCACTTTTCGCACTTGTGTTAGTGTTGAAAAACCATTTTTCGCACCTGTGTTGGTGTTGAAAAACCAATTTTCGCACTTGTGTTGGTGTAGGAAACCAATTTTCGCACTTGTGTTGGTGTAGGAAACCACTTTTCGCACTTGTGTTGGTGTAGGAAACCACTTTTCGCACTTGTGTTAGTGTTGAAACACCACTTTTCGCACATGTGTTGGTGCAGGAAACCACTTTTCGCACTTGTGTTAGTGTTGAAAACCCACTTTTCGCACTTGTGTTGGTGTTGAAAAACCAATGTTCGCACTTGTGTTGGTGTAGGAAACCAATTTTCGCACTTGTGTTGGTGTAGGAAACCACTTTTCGCACTTGTGTTGGTGTAGGAAACCACTTTTTGCACTTGTGTTACTGTTGAAAAACCACTTTTCGCACTTGTATTGGTGTAGGAAACCAATTTTCGCACTTGTCAACTTGTGCATTTGTGCACTTGTGCACTTGTGCATTTTCGCTCGTGTCAACTCATCCTGACTTGTGTTTGTGTAGGAAAACACTTTTCGCACTTGTGTTAGTGTTGAAAAACCACTTTTCGCACATGTGTTGGTGCAGGAAACTACTTTTGCACTTGTATTAGTGTGGAAAAACCACTTTTCGCACTTGTGTTAGTGTTGAAAAACCACTTTTCGCACATGTGTTGGTGCAGGAAACCACTTTTGCACTTGTATTAGTGTGGAAAACCACTTTTCGCACTTGTGTTAGTGTTGAAAAACCACTTTTCGCACTTGTGTTAGTGTTGAAAAACCACTTTTCGCACTTGTGTTGGTGCAGGAAACCACTTTTGCACTTGTATTAGTGTGGAAAAAACACTTTTTGCACTTGTGATAGTGTTGAAAAACCACTTTTCGCACTTGTGTTGGTGCAGGAAACCACTTTTGCACTTGTATTAGTGTGGAAAAACCACTTTTCGCACTTGTGTTAGTGTTGAAAAACCACTTTTCGCACTTGTGTTGGTGCAGGAAACCACTTTTGCACTTGTATTAGTGTGGAAAAACCACTTTTTGCACTTGTGTTAGTGTTGAAAACTCAATTTTCGCACTTGTGTTGGTGTCGGAAACCACTTTTCGCACAAGTGTTGGTGTAGGAAAACTACTTTTCGCACTTGTGTTAGTGTTGAAAAACCACTTTTCCCTGTGGGAAACCACTTTGCGCACATGTGTTGGTGCAGGAAACTACTTTTCGCACTTGTGTTATTGTTGAAAAACCACTTTTCACACTTGTGGTGGTGGAGGAAACCAATTTTTGCACTTGTATTTGTGTGGAAAAACCACTTTTCGCACTTGTGTTAGTGTTGAAAATCCACTTTTCATACTTGTGTTGGTGTAGGAAACCACTTTTCGCACAAGTGTTGGTGTAGGAAAAACCACTTTTCGCACTTGTGTTAGTGTTGAAAAACCACCTTTCGCTGTGGGAAACAACTTTTCGCACATGTGTTGGTGCAGGAAACTACTTTTTGCACTTGTGTTAGTGTTGAAAACCCACTTTTCGCACTTGTGTTGGTGGAGGAAACCACTTTTCACACTTGTGTTAGTGTTGAAAAACCAATTTTCGCACTTGTGTTGGTGTAGGAAACCAATTTTCGCACTTGTCAACTTGTGCACTTGTCAACTTGTGCATTTGTGCACTTGTGCACTTGGTACTTGTGCATTTTCGCACTTGTCAACTCATCCTCACTTGTGTTTGTGTAGGGAACCACTTTTCGCACTTGTGTTAGTGTTGAAAAACCACTTTTCGCACATGTGTTGGTGCAGGAAACTACTTTTCGCACTTGTGTTAGTGTTGAAAAACCACTTTTCGCACCTGTGTTGGTGTTGAAAAACCAATTTTCGCACTTGTGTTGGTGTAGGAAACCAATTTTCGCACTTGTGTTGGTGTAGGAAACCACTTTTCGCACTTGTGTTAGTGTTGAAAAACCACTTTTTGCACATGTGTTGGTGCAGGAAACCACTTTTCGCACTTGTGTTGGTGAAGGAAACCACTTTTCGCACTTGTGTTAGTGTTGAAAAACCACTTTTCGCTGTGGGAAACCACTTTTCGCATGTGTGTTGGTGCAGGAAACTACTTTTCGCACTTGTGTTAGTGTTGAAAACCCACTTTTTGCACTTGTGTTGGTGGAGGAAACCACTTTTTACACTTGTGTTAGTGTTGAAAAACCCATTTTTGCACTTGTGTTGGTGTCGGAAACCAATTTTCGCACTTGTGTTAGTGTTGAAAAACCACTTTTCGCACATGTGTTGGTGCAGGAAACTACTTTTCGCACTTGTGATAGTGTTGAAAACCCACTTTTCGCACTTGTGTTGGTGTTGAAAAACCAATTTTCGCACCTGTGTTGGTGTAGGAAACCAATTTTCGCACTTGTGTTGGTGTAGGAAACCACTTTTCGCACTTGTGTTGGTGTAGGAAACCACTTTTTGCACTTGTGTTAGTGTTGAAAAACCACTTTTCGCACATGTGTTGGTGCAGGAAACCACTTTTCGCACTTGTGGTAGTGTTGAAAACCCACTTTTCGCACTTGTGTTGGTGGAGGATACCACTTTTCGCACTTGTGATAGTGTTGAAAAACCACTTTTCGCACTTGTGTTGGTGTAGGAAACACCTTTTCGTTCTTGTGTTATTGTTGAAAACTCACTTTTCGCACTTGTGTTGGTGTAGGAAACTACTTTTCGCACTTGTGTTATTGTTGAAAAACCACTTTTCGCACTTGTGTTGGTGGAGGAAACCAATTTTTGCACTTGTATTAGTGTGGAAAAAACCCACTTTTCGCACTTGTGTTCGTGTTGAAAAACCACTTTTCGCACTTGTGTTGGTGTAGGAAACCACTTTTCACACTTGTGTTCGCGTTGAAAAACCACTTTTTGCACTTGTGTTGGTGTAGGAAACCACTTTTCGCACTTGTGTTAGTGTTGAAAAACCACTTAACGCACTTGTGTTAGTGTAGGAAACCACTTTTCGCACTTGTGTTAGTGTTGAAAAACCACTTAACGCACTTGTGTTTGTGTAGGAAACCACTTTTTGCACTTGTGTTAGTGTTGAAAAACCACTTTTCGCACTTGTGTTGGTGTTGGAAACCACTTTTCACACTTCTATTAGTGTGGCAAAACCGCTTTTTGCACTTGTGTTAGTGTTGAAAAACCACTTTTCACACTTGTGGTAGTGTTGAAAACCCACTTTTCGCACTTGTGTTGGTGGAGGAAACCACTTTTCGCACTTGTGTTAGTGTTGAAAAACCACTTTTCGCACTTGTGTTGGTGTAGGAAACACCTTTTCGTTCTTGTGTTATTGTTGAAAACCCACTTTTCGCACTTGTGTTGGTGGAGGAAACCACTTTTCGCACTTGTGTTAGTGATGAAAAACCACTTTTTGCACTTGTGTTGGTGTAGGAAACTACTTTTCGCACTTGTGTTATTGTTGAAAAACCACTTTTCGCACTTGTGTTGGTGGAGGAAACCAATTTTTGCACTTGTATTAGTGTGGAAAAAACCCACTTTTCGCACTTGTGTTCGTGTTGAAAAACCACTTTTCGCACTTGTGTTGGTGTAGGAAACCACTTTTCGCACATGTGTTGGGGCAGGAAACCACTTTTCTCACTTGAGTTGGTGTATGAAACCACTTTTTGCACTTGAGTTAGTGTTGAAAAACCACTTTTCGCTGTGGGAAACCAATTTTCGCACATGTGTTGGTGCAGGAAACTACTTTTCGCACTTGTGTTAGTGTTGAAAACCCACTTTTCACACTTGTGTTCGTGTTGAAGAACCACTTTTTGCACTTGTGTTGGTGTAGGAAACCACTTTTCGCACTTGTGTTAGTGTTGAAAAACCACTTAACGCACTTGTGTTTGTGTAGGAAACCACTTTTTGCACTTGTGTTAGTGTTGAAAAACCACTTTTCGCACTTGTGTTGGTGTTGGAAACCACTTTTCACACTTCTATTAGTGTGGAAAAACCGCTTTTTGCACTTGAGTTAGTGTTGAAAAACCACTTTTCACACTTGTGGTAGTGTTGAAAACCCACTTTTCGCACTTGTGTTAGTGGAGGAAACCACTTTTCGCACTTGTGTTTGTGTTGAAAAACCACTTTTCGCACTTGTGTTGGTGTAGGAAACACCTTTTTGTTCTTGTGTTATTGTTGAAAACCCACTTTTCGCACTTGTGTTGGTGGAGGAAACCACTTTTCGCACTTGTGTTAGTGATGAAAAACCACTTTTTGCACTTGTGTTGGTTGGTGTAGGAAACTACTTTTCGCACTTGTGTTATTGTTGAAAAACCACTTTTCGCACTTGTGTTGGTGGAGGAAACCAATTTTTGCACTTGTATTAGTGTGGAAAAAACCCACTTTTCGCACTTGTGTTCGTGTTGAAAAACCACTTTTCGCACTTGTGTTGGTGTAGGAAACCACTTTTCGCACTTGTCTCCGTGTGGAAAAACCACTTTTCGCACTTGTGTTGGTGTAGGAAACCACTTTTCACACATGTGTTGGGGCAGGAAACCACTTATCTCACTTGTGTTGGTGTATGAAACCACTTTTTGCACTTGTGTTACTGTTGAAAAACCACTTAACGCACTTGTGTTTGTGTAGGAAACCACTTTTTGCACTTGTGTTAGTGTTGAAAAACCACTTTTCGCACTTGTGTTGGTGTTGGAAACCACTTTTCACACTTCTATTAGTGTGGAAAAACCGCTTTTTGCACTTGTGTTAGTGTTGAAAAACCACTTTTCACACTTGTGGTAGTGTTGAAAACCCACTTTTCGCACTTGTGTTGGTGGAGGAAACCACTTTTCGCACTTGTGTTAGTGTTGAAAACCCACTTTTCGCACTTGTGTTGGTGGAGGAAACCACTTTTCGCACTTGTGTTAGTGTTGAAAAACCACTTTTTGCACTTGTGTTGGTGTAGGAAACCAATTTTCGCACTTGTCAACTTGTGCACTTATCAACTTGTGCATTTGTGCACTTGTGCACTTGTGCACTTGTGCATTTTTGCACGTGTCAACTCATCCTCACTTGTGTTTGTGTAGGGAACCACTTTTTGCACTTGTGTTAGTGTTGAGAAACCACTTTTCGCACATGTGTTGGTGCAGGAAACTACTTTTCGCACTTGTGTTGTTGTAGGAAACCACTTTTCGCACTTGTGTTAGTGTTGAAAAACCATTTTTCGCACCTGTGTTGGTGTTGAAAAACCAATTTTCGCACTTGTGTTGGTGTAGGAAACCAATTTTCGCACTTGTGTTGGTGTAGGAAACCACTTTTCGCACTTGTGTTGGTGTAGGAAACCACTTTTCGCACTTGTGTTTGTGTTGAAAAACCACTTTTCGCACATGTGTTGGTGCAGGAAACCACTTTTCGCACTTGTGTCGGTGTAGGAAACCACTTTTCGCACTTGTGTTGGTGTTGAAAAACCACTTTTCACTGTGGGAAACCACTTTTCGCACATGTGTTGGTGCAGGAAAACTACTTTTCGCACTTGTGTTAGTGTTGAAAACCCACTTTTCGCACTTGTGTTGGTGGAGGAAACCACTTTTCACACTTGTGTTAGTGTTGAAAAACCAATTTTCGCACTTGTGTTGGTGTAGGAAACCAATTTTCGCACTTGTGTTAGTGTTGAAAAACCACTTTTCGCACATGTGTTGGTGCAGGAAACTACTTTTCACACTTGTCATAGTGTTGAAAACCCACTTTTCGCACTGGTGTTGGTGGAGGAAACCACTTTTCACACTTGTGTTCGTGTTGAAAAACCAATTTTCGCACTTGTGTTGGTGTAGGAAACCAATTTTCGCACTTGTCAACTTGTGCGTTTGTGCACTTGTGCATTTTCGCTCATGTCAACTCATCCTGACTTGTGTTTGTGTAGGAAACCACTTATCGCACTTGTGTTAGTGTTGAAAAACCACTTTTCGCACATGTGTTGGTGCAGGAAACTACTTTTGCACTTGTATTAGTGTGGAAAAACCACTTTTCGCACTTGTGTTAGTGTTGAAAAACCACCTTTCGCTGTGGGAAAACACTTTTCGCACATGTGTTGGTGCAGGAAACTACTTTTTGCACTTGTGTTAGTGTTGAAAACCCACTTTTCGCACTTGTGTTGGTGGAGGAAACCACTTTTCACACTTGTGTTAGTGTTGAAAAACCAATTTTCGCACTTGTGTTGGTGTAGGAAACCAATTTTCGCACTTGTCAACTTGTGCACTTGTCAACTTGTGCATTTGTGCACTTGTGCACTTGTGCACTTGTGCATTTTCGCACTTGTCAACTCATCCTCACCTGTGTTTGTGTAGGGAACCACTTTTCGCACTTGTGTTCGTGTTGAAAAACCACTTTTCGCACAAGTGTTGGTGCAGGAAACTACTTTTCGCACTTGTGTTGGTGTAGGAAACCACTTTTCGCACTTGTGTTAGTGTTGAAAAACCACTTTTCGCACCTGTGTTGGTGTTGAAAAACCAATTTTCGCACTTGTGTTGGTGTAGGAAACCAATTTTCGCACTTGTGTTGGTGTAGGAAACCACTTTTCGCACTTGTGTTGGTGTAGGAAACCACTTTTTGCACTTGTGTTAATGTTGAAAAACCACTTTTTGCACATGTGTTGGTGCAGGAAACCACTTTTCGCACTTGTGTCGGTGTAGGAAACCACTTTTCGCACTTGTGTTAGTGTTGAAAAACCACTTTTCGCTGTGGGAAACCACTTTTCGCATATGTGTTGGTGCAGGAAACTACTTTTCGCACTTGTGTTAGTGTTGAAAACCCACTTTTCGCACTTGTGTTGGTGGAGGAAACCACTTTTCACACTTGTGTTAGTGTTGAAAAACTAATTTTCGCACTTGTGTTGGTGTAGGAAACCAATTTTCGCACTTGTGTTAGTGTTGAAAAACCACTTTTCACACATGTGTTGGTGCAGGAAACTACTTTTCGCACTTGTCATAGTGTTGAAAACCCACTTTTCGCACTGGTGTTGGTGGAGGAAACCACTTTTCACACTTGTGTTCGTGTTGAAAAACCAATTTTCGCACTTGTGTTGGTGTAGGAAACCAATTTTCGCACTTGTCAACTTGTGCACTTGTCAACTTGTGCATTTGTGCACTTGTGCACTTGTGCACTTGTGCATTTTCGCACGTGTCAACTCATCCTCACTTGTGTTTGTGTAGGAAACCACTTTTCGCACTTGTGTTAGTGTTGAAAAACCACTTTTGGCACATGTGTTGGTGCAGGAAACTACTTTTCGCACTTGTGTTAGTGTTGAAAACCCACTTTTCGCACTTGTGTTGGTGTTGAAAAACCAATTTTCGCACTTGTGTTGGTGTAGGAAACCAATTTTCGCACTTGTGTTGGTGTAGGAAACCACTTTTCGCACTTGTGTTGGTGTAGGAAACCACTTTTCGCACTTGTGTTAGTGTTGAAAAACCCCTTTTCGCACATGAGTTGGTGCAGGAAACCACTTTTCGCACTTGTGTTGGTGCAGGAAACCACTTTTCGCACTTGTGTTAGTGTTGAAAAACCACTTTTCGCTGTGGGAAACCACTTTTCGCACGTGTGTTGGTGCAGGAAACGACTTTTCGCACTTGTGTTAGTGTTCAAAACCCACTTTTCGCACTTGTGTTGGTGGAGGAAACCACTTTTTACACTTGTGTTAGTGTTGAAAAACCAATTTTTGCACTTGTGTTGGTGTCGGAAACCAATTTTCGCACTTGTGTTAGTGTTGAAAAACCACTTTTCGCACATGTGTTGGTGCAGGAAACTACTTTTCGCACTTGTGGTAGTGTTGAAAACCCACTTTTCGCACTTGTGTTGGTGTTGAAAAACCAATTTTCGCACCTGTGTTGGTGTAGGAAACCAATTTTCGCACTTGTGTTGGTGTAGGAAACCACTTTTCGCACTTGTGTTGGTGTAGGAAACCACTTTTCGCACTCGTGTTAGTGTTGAAAAACCACTTTTCGCACATGTGTTGGTGCAGGAAACCACTTTTCGCACTTGTGGTAGTGTTGAAAATCCACTTTTCGCACTTGTGTTGGTGGAGGATACCACTTTTCGCACTTGTGTTAGTGTTGAAAAACCACTTTTCGCACTTGTGTTGGTGTAGGAAACACCTTTTCGTTCTTGTGTTATTGTTGAAAACTCACTTTTCGCACTTGTGTTCGTGTAGGAAACTACTTTTCGCACTTGTGTTATTGTTGAAAAACCACTTTTCACACTTGTGTTGGTGGAGGAAACCAATTTTTGCACTTGTATTAGTGTGGAAAAAACCCACTTTTCGCACTTGTGTTCGTGTTGAAAAACCACTTTTCGCACTTGTGTTGGTGTAGGAAACCACTTTTCACACTTGTGTTCGTGTTGAAAAACCACTTTTTGCACTTGTGTTGGTGGAGGAAACCACTTTTCGCACTTGTGTTAGTGTTGAAAAACCACTTAACGCACTTGTGTTGGTGTAGGAAACCACTTTTCGCACTTGTGTTAGTGTTGAAAAACCACTTAACGCACTTGTGTTTGTGTAGGAAACCACTTTTTGCACTTGTGTTAGTGTTGAAAAACCACTTTTCGCACATGTGTTGGTGTTGGAAACCACTTTTCACACTTCTATTAGTGTGGGAAAACCGCTTTTTGCACTTGTGTTGGTGTTGAAAAACCACTTTTCACACTTGTGGTAGTGTTGAAAACCCACTTTTCGCACTTGTGTTGGTGGAGGAAACCACTTTTCGCACTCGTGTTAGTGTTGAAAAACCACTTTTCGCACTTGTGTTGGTGTAGGAAACACCTTTTCGTTCTTGTGTTATTGTTGAAAACCCACTTTTCGCACTTGTGTTGGTGGAGGAAACCACTTTTTGCACTTGTGTTAGTGATGAAAAACCACTTTTTGCACTTGTGTTGGTGTAGGAAACTACTTTTCGCACTTGTGTTATTGTTGAAAAACCACTTTTCGCACTTGTGTTGGTGGAGGAAACCAATTTTTGCACTTGTATTAGTGTGGAAAAAACCCACTTTTCGCACTTGTGTTCGTGTTGAAAAACCACTTTTCGCACTTGTGTTGGTGTAGGAAACCACTTTTCGCACTTGTATTAGTGTGGAAAAACCACTTTTCGCACTTGTGTTGGTGTAGGAAACCACTTTTCGCACATGTGTTGGGGCAGGAAACCACTTTTCTCACTTGTGTTAGTGTTGAAAAACCAATTTTCGCACTTGTGTTGGTGTAGGAAACCAATTTTCGCACTTGTGTTGATGTAGGAAACCACTTTTCGCACTTGTGTTAGTGTTGAAACACCACTTTTCGCACATGTGTTGGTGCAGGAAACCACTTTTCGCACTTGTGTTAGTGTTGAAAACCCACTTTTCGCACTTGTGTTGGTGTTGAAAAACCAATTTTCGCACTTGTGTTGGTGTAGGAAACCAATTTTCGCACTTGTGTTGGTGTAGGAAACCACTTTTCGCACTTGAGTTGGTGTAGGAAACCACTTTTCGCACTTGTGTTACTGTTGAAAAACCACTTTTCGCACTTGTGTTGGTGTAGGAAACCAATTTTCGCACTTGTCAACTTGTGCATTTGTGCACTTGTGCACTTGTGCACTTGTGCATTTTCGCTCGTGTCAACTCATCCTGACTTGTGTTTGTGTAGGAAACCAATTTTCGCACTTGTGTTAGTGTTGAAAAACCACTTTTTGCACTTGTGTTAGTGTTGAAAAACCACCTTTCGCTGTGGGAAACCACTTTTCGCACATGTGTTGGTGCAGGAAACTACTTTTTGCACTTGTGTTAGTGTTGAAAACCCACTTTTCGCACTTGTGTTGGTGGAGGAAACCACTTTTCACACTTGTGTTAGTGTTGAAAAACCAATTTTCGCACTTGTGTTGGTGTAGGAAACCAATTTTCGCACTTGTCAACTTGTGCACTTGTCAACTTGTGCACTTGTGCACTTGTGCACTTGTGCACTTGTGCATTTTCGCACTTGTCAACTCATCCTCACTTGTGTTTGTGTAGGGAACCACTTTTCGCACTTGTGTTGGTGTTGAAAAAACACTTTTCGCACAAGTGTTGGTGCAGGAAACTACTTTTCGCACTTGTGTTGGTGTAGGAAACCACTTTTCGCACTTGTGTTAGTGTTGAAAAACCACTTTTCGCACCTGTGTTGGTGTTGAAAAACCTATTTTCGCACTTGTGTTGGTGTAGGAAACCAATTTTCGCACTTGTGTTGGTGTAGGAAACCACTTTTCGCACTTGTGTTGGTGTAGGAAACCACTTTTTGCACTTGTGTTAGTGTTGAAAAACCACTTTTTGCACATGCGTTGGTGCAGGAAACCACTTTTCGCACTTGTGTCGGTGTAGGAAACCACTTTTCGCACTTGTGTTAGTGTTGAAAATCCACTTTTCGCACTTGTGTTGGTGGAGGAAACCACTTTTCACACTTGTGTTAGTGTTGAAAAACCAATTTTCGCACTTGTGTTGGTGTAGGAAACCAATTTTCGCACTTGTGTTAGTGTTGAAAAACCACTTTTCGCACATGTGTTGGTGCAGGAAACTACTTTTCGCACTTGTCATAGTGTTGAAAACCCACTTTTCGCACTGGTGTTGGTGGAGGAAACCACTTTTCACACTTGTGTTCAT
Organism: Myxine glutinosa; assembly: GCF_964187855.1. NCBI lineage: Eukaryota > Metazoa > Chordata > Myxini > Myxiniformes > Myxinidae > Myxine > Myxine glutinosa. The sequence goes on along the minus strand of NC_136264.1, from coordinate 83,997,333 downwards.
GTTGAAAAACCAATTTTCGCACTTGTGTTGGTGTAGGAAACCAATTTTCGCACTTGTCAACTTGTGCACTTGTCAACTTGTGCATTTGTGCACTTGTGCACTTGTGCACTTGTGCATTTTCGCACGTGTCAACTCATCCTCACTTGTGTTTGTGTAGGAAACCACTTTTCGCACTTGTGTTAGTGTTGAAAAACCACTTTTCACACATGTGTTGGTGCAGGAAACCACTTTTCACACTTGTGTTAGTGTTGAAAAACTAATTTTCGCACTTGTGTTGGTGTAGGAAACCAATTTTCGCACTTGTGTTAGTGTTGAAAAACCACTTTTCACACATGTGTTGGTGCAGGAAACTACTTTTCGCACTTGTCATAGTGTTGAAAACCCACTTTTCGCACTGGTGTTGGTGGAGGAAACCACTTTTCACACTTGTGTTCGTGTTGAAAAACCAATTTTCGCACTTGTGTTGGTGTAGGAAACCAATTTTCGCACTTGTCAACTTGTGCACTTGTCAACTTGTGCATTTGTGCACTTGTGCACTTGTGCACTTGTGCATTTTCGCACGTGTCAACTCATCCTCACTTGTGTTTGTGTAGGAAACCACTTTTCGCACTTGTGTTAGTGTTGAAAAACCACTTTTGGCACATGTGTTGGTGCAGGAAACTACTTTTCGCACTTGTGTTAGTGTTGAAAACCCACTTTTCGCACTTGTGTTGGTGTTGAAAAACCAATTTTCGCACTTGTGTTGGTGTAGGAAACCAATTTTCGCACTTGTGTTGGTGTAGGAAACCACTTTTCGCACTTGTGTTGGTGTAGGAAACCACTTTTCGCACTTGTGTTAGTGTTGAAAAACCCCTTTTCGCACATGAGTTGGTGCAGGAAACCACTTTTCGCACTTGTGTTGGTGCAGGAAACCACTTTTCGCACTTGTGTTAGTGTTGAAAAACCACTTTTCGCTGTGGGAAACCACTTTTCGCACGTGTGTTGGTGCAGGAAACTACTTTTCGCACTTGTGTTAGTGTTCAAAACCCACTTTTCGCACTTGTGTTGGTGGAGGAAACCACTTTTTACACTTGTGTTAGTGTTGAAAAACCAATTTTTGCACTTGTGTTGGTGTCGGAAACCAATTTTCGCACTTGTGTTAGTGTTGAAAAACCACTTTTCGCACATGTGTTGGTGCAGGAAACTACTTTTCGCACTTGTGATAGTGTTGAAAACCCACTTTTCGCACTTGTGTTGGTGTTGAAAAACCAATTTTCGCACCTGTGTTGGTGTAGGAAACCAATTTTCGCACTTGTGTTGGTGTAGGAAACCACTTTTCGCACTTGTGTTGGTGTAGGAAACCACTTTTCGCACTCGTGTTAGTGTTGAAAAACCACTTTTCGCACATGTGTTGGTGCAGGAAACCACTTTTCGCACTTGTGGTAGTGTTGAAAACCCACTTTTCGCACTTGTGTTGGTGGAGGATACCACTTTTCGCACTTGTGTTAGTGTTGAAAAACCACTTTTCGCACTTGTGTTGGTGTAGGAAACACCTTTTCGTTCTTGTGTTATTGTTGAAAACTCACTTTTCGCACTTGTGTTCGTGTAGGAAACTACTTTTCGCACTTGTGTTATTGTTGAAAAACCACTTTTCACACTTGTGTTGGTGGAGGAAACCAATTTTTGCACTTGTATTAGTGTGGAAAAAACCCACTTTTCGCACTTGTGTTCGTGTTGAAAAACCACTTTTCGCACTTGTGTTGGTGTAGGAAACCACTTTTCACACTTGTGTTCGTGTTGAAAAACCACTTTTTGCACTTGTGTTGGTGGAGGAAACCACTTTTCGCACTTGTGTTAGTGTTGAAAAACCACTTAACGCACTTGTGTTGGTGTAGGAAACCACTTTTCGCACTTGTGTTAGTGTTGAAAAACCACTTAACGCACTTGTGTTTGTGTAGGAAACCACTTTTTGCACTTGTGTTAGTGTTGAAAAACCACTTTTCGCACATGTGTTGGTGTTGGAAACCACTTTTCACACTTCTATTAGTGTGGGAAAACCGCTTTTTGCACTTGTGTTAGTGTTGAAAAACCACTTTTCACACTTGTGGTAGTGTTGAAAACCCACTTTTCGCACTTGTGTTGGTGGAGGAAACCACTTTTCGCACTCGTGTTAGTGTTGAAAAACCACTTTTCGCACTTGTGTTGGTGTAGGAAACACCTTTTCGTTCTTGTGTTATTGTTGAAAACCCACTTTTCGCACTTGTGTTGGTGGAGGAAACCACTTTTCGCACTTGTGTTAGTGATGAAAAACCACTTTTTGCACTTGTGTTGGTGTAGGAAACTACTTTTCGCACTTGTGTTATTGTTGAAAAACCACTTTTCGCACTTGTGTTGGTGGAGGAAACCAATTTTTGCACTTGTATTAGTGTGGAAAAAACCCACTTTTCGCACTTGTGTTCGTGTTGAAAAACCACTTTTCGCACTTGTGTTGGTGTAGGAAACCACTTTTCGCACTTGTATTAGTGTGGAAAAACCACTTTTCGCACTTGTGTTGGTGTAGGAAACCACTTTTCGCACATGTGTTGGGGCAGGAAACCACTTTTCTCACTTGTGTTAGTGTTGAAAAACCAATTTTCGCACTTGTGTTGGTGTAGGAAACCAATTTTCGCACTTGTGTTGATGTAGGAAACCACTTTTCGCACTTGTGTTAGTGTTGAAACACCACTTTTCGCACATGTGTTGGTGCAGGAAACCACTTTTCGCACTTGTGTTAGTGTTGAAAACCCACTTTTCGCACTTGTGTTGGTGTTGAAAAACCAATTTTCGCACTTGTGTTGGTGTAGGAAACCAATTTTCGCACTTGTGTTGGTGTAGGAAACCACTTTTCGCACTTGTGTTGGTGTAGGAAACCACTTTTCGCACTTGTGTTACTGTTGAAAAACCACTTTTCGCACTTGTGTTGGTTTAGGAAACCAATTTTCGCACTTGTCAACTTGTGCATTTGTGCACTTGTGCACTTGTGCACTTGTGCATTTTCGCTCGTGTCAACTCATCCTGACTTGTGTTTGTGTAGGAAACCAATTTTCGCACTTGTGTTAGTGTTGAAAAACCACTTTTTGCACTTGTGTTAGTGTTGAAAAACCACCTTTCGCTGTGGGAAACCACTTTTCGCACATGTGTTGGTGCAGGAAACTACTTTTTGCACTTGTGTTAGTGTTGAAAACCCACTTTTCGCACTTGTGTTGGTGGAGGAAACCACTTTTCACACTTGTGTTAGTGTTGAAAAACCAATTTTCGCACTTGTGTTGGTGTAGGAAACCAATTTTCGCACTTGTCAACTTGTGCACTTGTCAACTTGTGCATTTGTGCACTTGTGCACTTGTGCACTTGTGCATTTTCGCACTTGTCAACTCATCCTCACTTGTGTTTGTGTAGGGAACCACTTTTCGCACTTGTGTTGGTGTTGAAAAAACACTTTTCGCACAAGTGTTGGTGCAGGAAACTACTTTTCGCACTTGTGTTGGTGTAGGAAACCACTTTTCGCACTTGTGTTAGTGTTGAAAAACCACTTTTCGCACCTGTGTTGGTGTTGAAAAACCTATTTTCGCACTTGTGTTGGTGTAGGAAACCAATTTTCGCACTTGTGTTGGTGTAGGAAACCACTTTTCGCACTTGTGTTGGTGTAGGAAACCACTTTTTGCACTTGTGTTAGTGTTGAAAAACCACTTTTTGCACATGCGTTGGTGCAGGAAACCACTTTTCGCACTTGTGTCGGTGTAGGAAACCACTTTTCGCACTTGTGTTAGTGTTGAAAACCCACTTTTCGCACTTGTGTTGGTGGAGGAAACCACTTTTCACACTTGTGTTAGTGTTGAAAAACCAATTTTCGCAATTGTGTTGGTGTAGGAAACCAATTTTCGCACTTGTGTTAGTGTTGAAAAACCACTTTTCGCACATGTGTTGGTGCAGGAAACTACTTTTCGCACTTGTCATAGTGTTGAAAACCCACTTTTCGCACTGGTGTTGGTGGAGGAAACCACTTTTCACACTTGTGTTCATGTTGAAAAACCAATTTTCGCACTTGTGTTGGTGTAGGAAACCAATTTTCGCACTTGTCAACTTGTGCACTTGTCAACTTGTGCATTTGTGCACTTGTGCACTTGTGCACTTGTGCATTTTCGCACGTGTCAACTCATCCTCACTTGTGTTTGTGTAGGAAACCACTTTTCGCACTTGTGTTAGTGTTGAAAAACCACTTTTCGCACATGTGTTGGTGCAGGAAACTACTTTTCGCACTTGTGTTAGTGTTGAAAACCCACTTTTCGCACTTGTGTTGGTGTTGAAAAACCAATTTTCGCACTTGTGTTGGTGTAGGAAACCAATTTTCGCACTTGTGTTGGTGTAGGAAACCACTTTTCGCACTTGTGTTGGTGTAGGAAACCACTTTTCGCACTTGTGTTAGTGTTGAAAAACCCCTTTTCACACATGTGTTGGTGCAGGAAACCACTTTTCGCACTTGTGTTGGTGTAGGAAACCACTTTTCGCACTTGTGTTAGTGTTGAAAAACCACTTTTCGCTGTGGGAAACCACTTTTCGCACGTGTGTTGGTGCAGGAAACTACTTTTCGCACTTGTGTTAGTGTTGAAAACCCACTTTTCGCACTTGTGTTGGTGGAGGAAACCACTTTTTACACTTGTGTTAGTGTTGAAAAACCAATTTTTGCACTTGTGTTGGTGTCGGAAACCAATTTTCGCACTTGTGTTAGTGTTGAAAAACCACTTTTCGCACATGTGTTGGTCCTGAAACTACTTTTCGCACTTGTGATAGTGTTGAAAACCCACTTTTCGCACTTGTGTTGGTGTTGAAAAACCAATTTTCGCACCTGTGTTGGTGTAGGAAACCAATTTTCGCACTTGTGTTGGTGTAGGAAACCACTTTTCGCACTTGTGTTGGTGTAGGAAACCACTTTTCGCACTTGTGTTAGTGTTGAAAAACCACTTTTCGCACATGTGTTGGTGCAGGAAACCACTTTTCGCACTTGTGGTAGTGTTGAAAACCCACTTTTCGCACTTGTGTTGGTGGAGGATACCACTTTTCGCACTTGTGTTAGTGTTGAAAAACCACTTTTCGCACTTGTGTTGGTGTAGGAAACACCTTTTCGTTCTTGTGTTATTGTTGAAAACTCACTTTTCGCACTTGTGTTCGTGTAGGAAACTACTTTTCGCACTTGTGTTATTGTTGAAAAACCACTTTTCACACTTGTGTTGGTGGAGGAAACCAATTTTTGCACTTGTATTAGTGTGGAAAAAACCCACTTTTCGCACTTGTGTTCGTGTTGAAAAACCACTTTTCGCACTTGTGTTGGTGTAGGAAACCACTTTTCACACTTGTGTTCGTGTTGAAAAACCACTTTTTGCACTTGTGTTGGTGGAGGAAACCACTTTTCGCACTTGTGTTAGTGTTGAAAAACCACTTAACGCACTTGTGTTGGTGTAGGAAACCACTTTTCGCACTTGTGTTAGTGTTGAAAAACCACTTAACGCACTTGTGTTTGTGTAGGAAACCACTTTTTGCACTTGTGTTAGTGTTGAAAAACCACTTTTCGCACATGTGTTGGTGTTGGAAACCACTTTTCACACTTCTATTAGTGTGGGAAAACCGCTTTTTGCACTTGTGTTAGTGTTGAAAAACCACTTTTCGTTCTTGTGTTATTGTTGAAAACCCACTTTTCGCACTTGTGTTGGTGGAGGAAACCACTTTTCGCACTTGTGTTAGTGATGAAAAACCACTTTTTGCACTTGTGTTGGTGTAGGAAACTACTTTTCGCACTTGTGTTATTGTTGAAAAACCACTTTTCGCACTTGTGTTGGTGGAGGAAACCAATTTTTGCACTTGTATTAGTGTGGAAAAAACCCACTTTTCGCACTTGTGTTCGTGTTGAAAAACCACTTTTCGCACTTGTGTTGGTGTAGGAAACCACTTTTCGCACTTGTATTAGTGTGGAAAAACCACTTTTCGCACTTGTGTTGGTGTAGGAAACCACTTTTCGCACATGTGTTGGGGCAGGAAACCACTTTTCTCACTTGTGTTAGTGTTGAAAAACCAATTTTCGCACTTGTGTTGGTGTAGGAAACCAATTTTCGCACTTGTGTTGATGTAGGAAACCACTTTTCGCACTTGTGTTAGTGTTGAAACACCACTTTTCGCACATGTGTTGGTGCAGGAAACCACTTTTCGCACTTGTGTTGGTGTAGGAAACCAATTTTCGCACTTGTGTTAGTGTTGAAAACCCACTTTTCGCACTTGTGTTGGTGTTGAAAAACCAATTTTCGCACTTGTGTTGGTGTAGGAAACCAATTTTCGCACTTGTGTTGGTGTAGGAAACCACTTTTCGCACTTGTATTAGTGTGGGAAAAACACTTTTTGCACTTGTGTTAGTGTTGAAAAACCACTTTTCGCACTTGTGTTAGTGTTGAAAAACCACTTTTGCACTTCTATTAGTGTGGAAAAAACCACTTTTTGCACTTGTATTAGTGTGGAAAAACCACTTTTCGCACTTGTGTTAGTGTTGAAAAACGACCTTTCGCACTTGTGTTGGTTTAGGAAACCACTTTTGCACTTGTATTAGTGTGGAAAAACCACTTTTCGCACTTGTGTTAGTGTTGAAAAACCACTTTTCGCACTTGTGTTGGTGCAGGAAACCACTTTTGCACTTGTATTAGTGTGGAAAAACCACTTTTCGCACTTGTGTTAGTGTTGAAAAACCACTTTTCGCACTTGTGATAGTGTTGAAAACCCACTTTTCGCACTTGTGTTAGTGTTGAAAAACCACTTTTCGCACTTGTGTTGGTTGAGGAAACCACTTTTGCACTTGTATTAGTGTTGAAAAACCACTTTTTGCACCTGTGATAGTGTTGAAAAACCACTTTTCGCACTTGTGTTAGTGTTGAAAAACCACTTTTCGCACTTGTGTTCGTGTTGAACAACCACTTTTCGCACTTGTGTTGTTGCAGGAAACCACTTTTACACTTGTATTAGTGTGGGAAAAACACTTTTTGCACTTGTGTTAGTGTTGAAAAACTACTTTTCGCACTTGTGTTAGTGTTGAAAAACCACTTTTCGCACTTGTGTTGGTGCAGGAAACCACTTTTGCACTTGTATTAGTGTGGCAAAACCACTTTTCGCACTTGTGAATAGTGTTGAAAAACCACTTTTCGCACTTGTGTTAGTGTTGAAAAACCACTTTTCGCACTTGTGTTGGTGCAGGAAACCACTTTTGCACTTGTATTAGTGTGGAAAAACCACTTTTCGCACTTGTGTTATTGTTGAAAAACCACTTTTCGCACTTGTGTTTGTGCAGGAAACCACTTTTGCACTTGTATTAGTGTCGAAAAAACACTTTTTGCACTTGTGATAGTGTTGAAAAAACACTTTTTGCACTTGTGTTAGTGTTGAAAAACCACTTTTCGCACTTGTGTTGGTGCAGGAAACCACTTTTGCACTTGTATTAGTGTTGAAAAACCACTTTTCGCACTTGTGTTAGTGTTGAAAAACCACTTTTGCACTTCTATTAGTGTGGAAAAAACACTTTTTGCACTTGTATTAGTGTGGAAAAACCACTTTTCGCACTTGTGTTAGTGTTGAAAAACGACCTTTCGCACTTGTGTTGGTTTAGGAAACCACTTTTGCACTTGTATTAGTGTGGAAAAACCACTTTTCGCACTTGTGTTAGTGTTGAAAAACCACTTTTCGCACTTGTGTTGGTGCAGGAAACCACTTTTGCACTTGTATTAGTGTGGAAAAACACTTTTCGCACTTTTGTTAGTGTTGAAAAACCACTTTTGGACTTGTATTAGTGTGGACAAAACACTTTTTGCACTTGTATTAGTGTGGAAAAACCACTTTTTGCACTTGTGTTAGTGTTGAAAAACCACTTTTCGCACTTGTGTTGGTGCAGGAAACCACTTTTGTACTTGTATTAGTGTGGAAAACCACCTTTCGCACTTGTGTTAGTGTTGAAAAACCACTTTTCGCACTTGTGTTAGTGTTGAAAAACCACTTTTCGCACTTGTGTTGGTGCAGGATACCACTTTTGCACTTGTATTAGTGTGGAAAAACCACTTTTCGCACTTGTGAATAGTGTTGAAAAACCACTTTTCGCACTTGTGTTAGTGTTGAAAAACCACTTTTCGCACTTGTGTTGGTGCAGGAAACCACTTTTGCACTTGTATTAGTGTGGACAAAACACTTTTTGCACTTGTGATAGTGTTGAAAAAACACTTTTTGCACTTGTGTTAGTGTTGAAAAACCACTTTTCGCACTTGTGTTGGTGCAGGAAACCACTTTTGCACTTGTATTAGTGTGGAAAAACCACTTTTTGCACTTGTGTTAGTGTTGAAAAACCACTTTTCGCACATGTGTTGGTGCAGGAAACTACTTTTGCACTTGTATTAGTGTGGAAAAACCACTTTTCGCACTTGTGTTAGTGTTGAAAAACCACTTTTCGCACATGTGTTGGTGCAGGAAACCACTTTTGCACTTGTATTAGTGTGGAAAACCACTTTTCGCACTTGTGTTAGTGTTGAAAAACCACTTTTCGCACTTGTGTTAGTGTTGAAAAACCACTTTTCGCACTTGTGTTAGTGTTGAAAAACCACTTTTGCACTTCTATTAGTGTGGAAAAAACCACTTTTTGCACTTGTATTAGTGTGGAAAAACCACTTTTCGCACTTGTGTTAGTGTTGAAACACCACTTTTCGCACATGTGTTGGTGCAGGAAACCACTTTTCGCACTTGTGTTAGTGTTGAAAACCCACTTTTCGCACTTGTGTTGGTGTTGAAAAACCAATGTTCGCACTTGTGTTGGTGTAGGAAACCAATTTTCGCACTTGTGTTGGTGTAGGAAACCACTTTTCGCACTTGTGTTGGTGTAGGAAACCACTTTTCGCACTTGTGTTACTGTTGAAAAACCACTTTTCGCACTTGTGTTGGTGTAGGAAACCAATTTTCGCACTTGTCAACTTGTGCATTTGTGCACTTGTGCACTTGTGCACTTGTGCACTTGTGCATTTTCGCTCGTGTCAACTCATCCTGACTTGTGTTTGTGTAGGAAAACACTTTTCGCACTTGTGTTAGTGTTGAAAAACCACTTTTCGCACATGTGTTGGTGCAGGAAACTACTTTTGCACTTGTATTAGTGTGGAAAAACCACTTTTCGCACTTGTGTTAGTGTTGAAAAACCACTTTTCGCACATGTGTTGGTGCAGGAAACCACTTTTGCACTTGTATTAGTGTGGAAAACCACTTTTCGCACTTGTGTTAGTGTTGAAAAACCACTTTTCGCACTTGTGTTAGTGTTGAAAAACCACTTTTCGCACTTGTGTTGGTGCAGGAAACCACTTTTGCACTTGTATTAGTGTGGAAAAAACACTTTTTGCACTTGTGATAGTGTTGAAAAACCACTTTTCGCACTTGTGTTGGTGCAGGAAACCACTTTTGCACTTGTATTAGTGTGGAAAAACCACTTTTCGCACTTGTGTTAGTGTTGAAAAACCACTTTTCGCACTTGTGTTGGTGCAGGAAACCACTTTTGCACTTGTATTAGTGTGGAAAAACCACTTTTTGCACTTGTGTTAGTGTTGAAAACTCAATTTTCGCACTTGTGTTGGTGTCGGAAACCACTTTTCGCACAAGTGTTGGTGTAGGAAAAACTACTTTTCGCACTTGTGTTAGTGTTGAAAAACCACTTTTCCCTGTGGGAAACCACTTTGCGCACATGTGTTGGTGCAGGAAACTACTTTTCGCACTTGTGTTATTGTTGAAAAACCACTTTTCACACTTGTGGTGGTGGAGGAAACCAATTTTTGCACTTGTATTTGTGTGGAAAAACCACTTTTCGCACTTGTGTTAGTGTTGAAAATCCACTTTTCGCACTTGTGTTGGTGTCGGAAACCACTTTTCATACTTGTGTTGGTGTAGGAAACCACTTTTCGCACAAGTGTTGGTGTAGGAAAAACCACTTTTCGCACTTGTGTTAGTGTTGAAAAACCACCTTTCGCTGTGGGAAACAACTTTTCGCACATGTGTTGGTGCAGGAAACTACTTTTTGCACTTGTGTTAGTGTTGAAAACCCACTTTTCGCACTTGTGTTGGTGGAGGAAACCACTTTTCACACTTGTGTTAGTGTTGAAAAACCAATTTTCGCACTTGTGTTGGTGTAGGAAACCAATTTTCGCACTTGTCAACTTGTGCACTTGTCAACTTGTGCATTTGTGCACTTGTGCACTTGGCACTTGTGCATTTTCGCACTTGTCAACTCATCCTCACTTGTGTTTGTGTAGGGAACCACTTTTCGCACTTGTGTTAGTGTTGAAAAACCACTTTTCGCACATGTGTTGGTGCAGGAAACTACTTTTCGCACTTGTGTTAGTGTTGAAAAACCACTTTTCGCACCTGTGTTGGTGTTGAAAAACCAATTTTCGCACTTGTGTTGGTGTAGGAAACCAATTTTCGCACTTGTGTTGGTGAAGGAAACCACTTTTCGCACTTGTGTTGGTGTAGGAAACCACTTTTCGCACTTGTGTTAGTGTTGAAAAACCACTTTTTGCACATGTGTTGGTGCAGGAAACCACTTTTCGCACTTGTGTTGGTGAAGGAAACCACTTTTCGCACTTGTGTTAGTGTTGAAAAACCACTTTTCGCTGTGGGAAACCACTTTTCGCATGTGTGTTGGTGCAGGAAACTACTTTTCGCACTTGTGTTAGTGTTGAAAACCCACTTTTTGCACTTGTGTTGGTGGAGGAAACCACTTTTTACACTTGTGTTAGTGTTGAAAAACCCATTTTTGCACTTGTGTTGGTGTCGGAAACCAATTTTCGCACTTGTGTTAGTGTTGAAAAACCACTTTTCGCACATGTGTTGGTGCAGGAAACTACTTTTCGCACTTGTGATAGTGTTGAAAACCCACTTTTCGCACTTGTGTTGGTGTTGAAAAACCAATTTTCGCACCTGTGTTGGTGTAGGAAACCAATTTTCGCACTTGTGTTGGTGTAGGAAACCACTTTTCGCACTTGTGTTGGTGTAGGAAACCACTTTTTGCACTTGTGTTAGTGTTGAAAAACCACTTTTCGCACATGTGTTGGTGCAGGAAACCACTTTTCGCACTTGTGGTAGTGTTGAAAACCCACTTTTCGCACTTGTGTTGGTGGAGGATACCACTTTTCGCACTTGTGATAGTGTTGAAAAACCACTTTTCGCACTTGTGTTGGTGTAGGAAACACCTTTTCGTTCTTGTGTTATTGTTGAAAACTCACTTTTCGCACTTGTGTTGGTGTAGGAAACTACTTTTCGCACTTGTGTTATTGTTGAAAAACCACTTTTCGCACTTGTGTTGGTGGAGGAAACCAATTTTTGCACTTGTATTAGTGTGGAAAAAACCCACTTTTCGCACTTGTGTTCGTGTTGAAAAACCACTTTTCGCACTTGTGTTGGTGTAGGAAACCACTTTTCACACTTGTGTTCGCGTTGAAAAACCACTTTTTGCACTTGTGTTGGTGTAGGAAACCACTTTTCGCACTTGTGTTAGTGTTGAAAAACCACTTAACGCACTTGTGTTAGTGTAGGAAACCACTTTTCGCACTTGTGTTAGTGTTGAAAAACCACTTAACGCACTTGTGTTTGTGTAGGAAACCACTTTTTGCACTTGTGTTAGTGTTGAAAAACCACTTTTCGCACTTGTGTTGGTGTTGGAAACCACTTTTCACACTTCTATTAGTGTGGCAAAACCGCTTTTTGCACTTGTGTTAGTGTTGAAAAACCACTTTTCACACTTGTGGTAGTGTTGAAAACCCACTTTTCGCACTTGTGTTGGTGGAGGAAACCACTTTTCGCACTTGTGTTAGTGTTGAAAAACCACTTTTCGCACTTGTGTTGGTGTAGGAAACACCTTTTCGTTCTTGTGTTATTGTTGAAAACCCACTTTTCGCACTTGTGTTGGTGGAGGAAACCACTTTTCGCACTTGTGTTAGTGATGAAAAACCACTTTTTGCACTTGTGTTGGTGTAGGAAACTACTTTTCGCACTTGTGTTATTGTTGAAAAACCACTTTTCGCACTTGTGTTGGTGGAGGAAACCAATTTTTGCACTTGTATTAGTGTGGAAAAAACCCACTTTTCGCACTTGTGTTCGTGTTGAAAAACCACTTTTCGCACTTGTGTTGGTGTAGGAAACCACTTTTCGCACATGTGTTGGGGCAGGAAACCACTTTTCTCACTTGAGTTGGTGTATGAAACCACTTTTTGCACTTGAGTTAGTGTTGAAAAACCACTTTTCGCTGTGGGAAACCAATTTTCGCACATGTGTTGGTGCAGGAAACTACTTTTCGCACTTGTGTTAGTGTTGAAAACCCACTTTTCACACTTGTGTTCGTGTTGAAGAACCACTTTTTGCACTTGTGTTGGTGTAGGAAACCACTTTTCGCACTTGTGTTAGTGTTGAAAAACCACTTAACGCACTTGTGTTTGTGTAGGAAACCACTTTTTGCACTTGTGTTAGTGTTGAAAAACCACTTTTCGCACTTGTGTTGGTGTTGGAAACCACTTTTCACACTTCTATTAGTGTGGAAAAACCGCTTTTTGCACTTGAGTTAGTGTTGAAAAACCACTTTTCACACTTGTGGTAGTGTTGAAAACCCACTTTTCGCACTTGTGTTAGTGGAGGAAACCACTTTTCGCACTTGTGTTAGTGTTGAAAAACCACTTTTCGCACTTGTGTTGGTGTAGGAAACACCTTTTTGTTCTTGTGTTATTGTTGAAAACCCACTTTTCGCACTTGTGTTGGTGGAGGAAACCACTTTTCGCACTTGTGTTAGTGATGAAAAACCACTTTTTGCACTTGTGTTGGTTGGTGTAGGAAACTACTTTTCGCACTTGTGTTATTGTTGAAAAACCACTTTTCGCACTTGTGTTGGTGGAGGAAACCAATTTTTGCACTTGTATTAGTGTGGAAAAAACCCACTTTTCGCACTTGTGTTCGTGTTGAAAAACCACTTTTCGCACTTGTGTTGGTGTAGGAAACCACTTTTCGCACTTGTCTCCGTGTGGAAAAACCACTTTTCGCACTTGTGTTGGTGTAGGAAACCACTTTTCACACATGTGTTGGGGCAGGAAACCACTTATCTCACTTGTGTTGGTGTATGAAACCACTTTTTGCACTTGTGTTACTGTTGAAAAACCACTTAACGCACTTGTGTTTGTGGAGGAAACCACTTTTTGCACTTGTGTTAGTGTTGAAAAACCACTTTTCGCACTTGTGTTGGTGTTGGAAACCACTTTTCACACTTCTATTAGTGTGGAAAAACCGCTTTTTGCACTTGTGTTAGTGTTGAAAAACCACTTTTCACACTTGTGGTAGTGTTGAAAACCCACTTTTCGCACTTGTGTTGGTGGAGGAAACCACTTTTCGCACTTGTGTTAGTGTTGAAAAACCACTTTTCGCACTTGTGTTGGTGTAGGAAACACCTTTTCGTTCTTGTGTTATTGTTGAAAACCCACTTTTCGCACTTGTGTTTGTGGAGGAAACCACTTTTCGCACTTGTGTTAGTGATGAAAAACCACTTTTTGCACTTGTGTTGGTGTAGGAAACTACTTTTCGCACTTGTGTTATTGTTGGAAACCACTTTTCACACTTCTATTAGTGTGGAAAAACCGCTTTTTGCACTTGTGTTAGTGTTGAAAAACCACTTTTCACACTTGTGGTAGTGTTGAAAACCCACTTTTCGCACTTGTGTTGGTGGAGGAAACCACTTTTCGCACTTGTGTTAGTGTTGAAAAACCACTTTTCGCACTTGTGTTGGTGTAGGAAACACCTTTTCGTTCTTGTGTTATTGTTGAAAACCCACTTTTCGCACTTGTGTTGGTGGAGGAAACCACTTTTCGCACTTGTGTTAGTGATGAAAAACCACTTTTTGCACTTGTGTTGGTGTAGGAAACTACTTTTCGCACTTGTGTTATTGTTGAAAAACCACTTTTCGCACTTGTGTTGGTGGAGGAAACCAATTTTTGCACTTGTATTAGTGTGGAAAAAACCCACTTTTCGCACTTGTGTTCGTGTTGAAAAACCACTTTTCGCACTTGTGTTGGTGTAGGAAACCACTTTTCGCACATGTGTTGGGGCAGGAAACCACTTTTCTCACTTGAGTTGGTGTATGAAACCACTTTTTGCACTTGAGTTAGTGTTGAAAAACCACTTTTCGCTGTGGGAAACCAATTTTCGCACATGTGTTGGTGCAGGAAACTACTTTTCGCACTTGTGTTAGTGTTGAAAACCCACTTTTCACACTTGTGTTCGTGTTGAAGAACCACTTTTTGCACTTGTGTTGGTGTAGGAAACCACTTTTCGCACTTGTGTTAGTGTTGAAAAACCACTTAACGCACTTGTGTTTGTGTAGGAAACCACTTTTTGCACTTGTGTTAGTGTTGAAAAACCACTTTTCGCACTTGTGTTGGTGTTGGAAACCACTTTTCACACTTCTATTAGTGTGGAAAAACCGCTTTTTGCACTTGAGTTAGTGTTGAAAAACCACTTTTCACACTTGTGGTAGTGTTGAAAACCCACTTTTCGCACTTGTGTTAGTGGAGGAAACCACTTTTCGCACTTGTGTTAGTGTTGAAAAACCACTTTTCGCACTTGTGTTGGTGTAGGAAACACCTTTTTGTTCTTGTGTTATTGTTGAAAACCCACTTTTCGCACTTGTGTTGGTGGAGGAAACCACTTTTCGCACTTGTGTTAGTGATGAAAAACCACTTTTTGCACTTGTGTTGGTTGGTGTAGGAAACTACTTTTCGCACTTGTGTTATTGTTGAAAAACCACTTTTCGCACTTGTGTTGGTGGAGGAAACCAATTTTTGCACTTGTATTAGTGTGGAAAAAACCCACTTTTCGCACTTGTGTTCGTGTTGAAAAACCACTTTTCGCACTTGTGTTGGTGTAGGAAACCACTTTTCGCACTTGTCTCCGTGTGGAAAAACCACTTTTCGCACTTGTGTTGGTGTAGGAAACCACTTTTCACACATGTGTTGGGGCAGGAAACCACTTATCTCACTTGTGTTGGTGTATGAAACCACTTTTTGCACTTGTGTTACTGTTGAAAAACCACTTTTCGCACTTGTGTTGGTGTAGGAAACCAATTTTCGCACTTGTGTTACTGTTGAAAAACCACTTTTCGCACTTGTGTTGGTGTAGGAAACCAATTTTCGCACTTGTCAACTTGTGCATTTGTGCACTTGTGCACTTGTGCACTTGTGCATTTTCGCTCGTGTCAACTCATCCTGACTTGTGTTTGTGTAGGAAAACACTTTTCGCACTTGTGTTAGTGTTGAAAAACCACTTTTCGCACATGTGTTGGTGCAGGAAACTACTTTTGCACTTGTATTAGTGTGGAAAAACCACTTTTCGCACTTGTGTTAGTGTTGAAAAACCACTTTTCGCACATGTGTTGGTGCAGGAAACCACTTTTGCACTTGTATTAGTGTGGAAAACCACTTTTCGCACTTGTGTTAGTGTTGAAAAACCACTTTTCGCACTTGTGTTAGTGTTGAAAAACCACTTTTCGCACTTGTGTTGGTGCAGGAAACCACTTTTGCACTTGTATTAGTGTGGAAAAAACACTTTTTGCACTTGTGATAGTGTTGAAAAACCACTTTTCGCACTTGTGTTGGTGCAGGAAACCACTTTTGCACTTGTATTAGTGTGGAAAAACCACTTTTCGCACTTGTGTTAGTGTTGAAATACCACTTTTCGCACTTGTGTTGGTGCAGGAAACCACTTTTGCACTTGTATTAGTGTGGAAAAACCACTTTTTGCACTTGTGTTAGTGTTGAAAACTCAATTTTCGCACTTGTGTTGGTGTCGGAAACCACTTTTCGCACAAGTGTTGGTGTAGGAAAAACTACTTTTCGCACTTGTGTTAGTGTTGAAAAACCACTTTTCCCTGTGGGAAACCACTTTGCGCACATGTGTTGGTGCAGGAAACTACTTTTCGCACTTGTGTTATTGTTGAAAAACCACTTTTCACACTTGTGGTGGTGGAGGAAACCAATTTTTGCACTTGTATTTGTGTGGAAAAACCACTTTTCGCACTTGTGTTAGTGTTGAAAATCCACTTTTCCCACTTGTGTTGGTGTCGGAAACCACTTTTCATACTTGTGTTGGTGTAGGAAACCACTTTTCGCACAAGTGTTGGTGTAGGAAAAACCACTTTTCGCACTTGTGTTAGTGTTGAAAAACCACCTTTCGCTGTGGGAAACAACTTTTCGCACATGTGTTGGTGCAGGAAACTACTTTTTGCACTTGTGTTAGTGTTGAAAACCCACTTTTCGCACTTGTGTTGGTGGAGGAAACCACTTTTCACACTTGTGTTAGTGTTGAAAAACCAATTTTCGCACTTGTGTTGGTGTAGGAAACCAATTTTCGCACTTGTCAACTTGTGCACTTGTCAACTTGTGCATTTGTGCACTTGTGCACTTGGCACTTGTGCATTTTCGCACTTGTCAACTCATCCTCACTTGTGTTTGTGTAGGGAACCACTTTTCGCACTTGTGTTAGTGTTGAAAAACCACTTTTCGCACATGTGTTGGTGCAGGAAACTACTTTTCGCACTTGTGTTAGTGTTGAAAAACCACTTTTCGCACCTGTGTTGGTGTTGAAAAACCAATTTTCGCACTTGTGTTGGTGTAGGAAACCAATTTTCGCACTTGTGTTGGTGTAGGAAACCACTTTTCGCACTTGTGTTGGTGTAGGAAACCACTTTTCGCACTTGTGTTAGTGTTGAAAACCCACTTTTCACACTTGTGTTCGTGTTGAAGAACCACTTTTTGCACTTGTGTTGGTGTAGGAAACCACTTTTCGCACTTGTGTTAGTGTTGAAAAACCACTTAACGCACTTGTGTTTGTGTAGGAAACCACTTTTTGCACTTGTGTTAGTGTTGAAAAACCACTTTTCGCACTTGTGTTGGTGTTGGAAACCACTTTTCACACTTCTATTAGTGTAGAAAACCCACTTTTCGCACTTGTGTTGGTGGAGGAAACCACTTTTCGCACTTGTGTTAGTGATGAAAAACCACTTTTTGCACTTGTGTTGGTTGGTGTAGGAAACTACTTTTCGCACTTGTGTTATTGTTGAAAAACCACTTTTCGCACTTGTGTTGGTGGAGGAAACCAATTTTTGCACTTGTATTAGTGTGGAAAAAACCCACTTTTCGCACTTGTGTTCGTGTTGAAAAACCACTTTTCGCACTTGTGTTGGTGTAGGAAACCACTTTTCGCACTTGTCTCCGTGTGGAAAAACCACTTTTCGCACTTGTGTTGGTGTAGGAAACCACTTTTCACACATGTGTTGGGGCAGGAAACCACTTATCTCACTTGTGTTGGTGTATGAAACCACTTTTTGCACTTGTGTTACTGTTGAAAAACCACTTTTCGCACTTGTGTTGGTGTAGGAAACCAATTTTCGCACTTGTGTTACTGTTGAAAAACCACTTTTCGCACTTGTGTTGGTGTAGGAAACCAATTTTCGCACTTGTCAACTTGTGCATTTGTGCACTTGTGCACTTGTGCACTTGTGCATTTTCGCTCGTGTCAACTCATCCTGACTTGTGTTTGTGTAGGAAAACACTTTTCGCACTTGTGTTAGTGTTGAAAAACCACTTTTCGCACATGTGTTGGTGCAGGAAACTACTTTTGCACTTCTATTAGTGTGGAAAAACCACTTTTCGCACTTGTGTTAGTGTTGAAAAACCACTTTTCGCACATGTGTTGGTGCAGGAAACCACTTTTGCACTTGTATTAGTGTGGAAAACTACTTTTCGCACTTGTGTTAGTGTTGAAAAACCACTTTTCGCACTTGTGTTAGTGTTGAAAAACCACTTTTCGCACTTGTGTTGGTGCAGGAAACCACTTTTGCACTTGTATTAGTGTGGAAAAAACACTTTTTGCACTTGTGATAGTGTTGAAAAACCACTTTTCGCACTTGTGTTGGTGCAGGAAACCACTTTTGCACTTGTATTAGTGTGGAAAAACCACTTTTCGCACTTGTGTTAGTGTTGAAATACCACTTTTCGCACTTGTGTTGGTGCAGGAAACCACTTTTGCACTTGTATTAGTGTGGAAAAACCACTTTTTGCACTTGTGTTAGTGTTGAAAACTCAATTTTCGCACTTGTGTTGGTGTCGGAAACCACTTTTCGCACAAGTGTTGGTGTAGGAAAAACTACTTTTCGCACTTGTGTTAGTGTTGAAAAACCACTTTTCCCTGTGGGAAACCACTTTGCGCACATGTGTTGGTGCAGGAAACTACTTTTCGCACTTGTGTTATTGTTGAAAAACCACTTTTCACACTTGTGGTGGTGGAGGAAACCAATTTTTGCACTTGTATTTGTGTGGAAAAACCACTTTTCGCACTTGTGTTAGTGTTGAAAATCCACTTTTCCCACTTGTGTTGGTGTCGGAAACCACTTTTCATACTTGTGTTGGTGTAGGAAACCACTTTTCGCACAAGTGTTGGTGTAGGAAAAACCACTTTTTGCACTTGTGTTAGTGTTGAAAAACCACCTTTCGCTGTGGGAAACAACTTTTCGCACATGTGTTGGTGCAGGAAACTACTTTTTGCACTTGTGTTAGTGTTGAAAACCCACTTTTCGCACTTGTGTTGGTGGAGGAAACCACTTTTCACACTTGTGTTAGTGTTGAAAAACCAATTTTCGCACTTGTGTTGGTGTAGGAAACCAATTTTCGCACTTGTCAACTTGTGCACTTGTCAACTTGTGCATTTGTGCACTTGTGCACTTGGCACTTGTGCATTTTCGCACTTGTCAACTCATCCTCACTTGTGTTTGTGTAGGGAACCACTTTTCGCACTTGTGTTAGTGTTGAAAAACCACTTTTCGCACATGTGTTGGTGCAGGAAACTACTTTTCGCACTTGTGTTAGTGTTGAAAAACCACTTTTCGCACCTGTGTTGGTGTTGAAAAACCAATTTTCGCACTTGTGT
This sequence comes from Myxine glutinosa, assembly GCF_964187855.1. NCBI lineage: Eukaryota > Metazoa > Chordata > Myxini > Myxiniformes > Myxinidae > Myxine > Myxine glutinosa. Next base: position 83,978,310 of record NC_136264.1, on the reverse strand, counting down.
TGGTGTAGGAAACCAATTTTCGCACTTGTGTTGGTGTAGGAAACCACTTTTCGCACTTGTGTTGGTGTAGGAAACCACTTTTCGCACTTGTGTTAGTGTTGAAAAACCACTTTTTGCACATGTGTTGGTGCAGGAAACCACTTTTCGCACTTGTGTTGGTGTAGGAAACCACTTTTCGCACTTGTGTTAGTGTTGAAAAACCACTTTTCACTGTTGGGAAACCACTTTTCGCATGTGTGTTTGTGCAGGAAACTACTTTTTGCACTTGTGTTAGTGTTGAAAACCCACTTTTCGCACTTGTGTTGGTGGAGGAAACCACTTTTTACACTTGTGTTAGTGTTGAAAAACCCATTTTTGCACTTGTGTTGGTGTCGGAAACCAATTTTCGCACTTGTGTTAGTGTTGAAAAACCACTTTTCGCACATGTGTTGGTGCAGGAAACTACTTTTCGCACTTGTGTTGGTGTAGGAAACCACTTTTCGCACTTGTGTTAGTGTTGAAAAACCACTTTTTGCACATGTGTTGGTGCAGGAAACCACTTTTCGCACTTGTGTTGGTGTAGGAAACCACTTTTCGCACTTGTGTTAGTGTTGAAAAACCACTTTTCGCTGTGGGAAACCACTTTTCGCATGTGTGTTGGTGCAGGAAACTACTTTTCGCGCTTGTGTTAGTGTTGAAAACCCACTTTTCGCACTTGTGTTGGTGGAGGAAACCACTTTTTACACTTGTGTTAGTGTTGAAAAACCCATTTTTGCACTTGTGTTGGTGTCGGAAACCAATTTTCGCACTTGTGTTAGTGTTGAAAAACCACTTTTCGCACATGTGTTGGTGCAGGAAACTACTTTTCGCACTTGTGATAGTGTTGAAAACCCACTTTTCGCACTTGTGTTGGTGTTGAAAAACCAATTTTCGCACCTGTGTTGGTGTAGGAAACCAATTTTCGCACTTGTGTTGGTGTAGGAAACCACTTTTCGCACTTGTGTTGGTGTAGGAAACCACTTTTCGCACTTGTGTTAGTGTTGAAAAACCACTTTTCGCACATGTGTTGGTGCAGGAAACCACTTTTCGCACTTGTGGTAGTGTTGAAAACCCACTTTTCGCACTTGTGTTGGTGGAGGATACCACTTTTCGCACTTGTGTTAGTGTTGAAAAACCACTTTTCGCACTTGTGTTGGTGTAGGAAACACCTTTTCGTTCTTGTGTTATTGTTGAAAACTCACTTTTCGCACTTGTGTTGGTGTAGGAAACTACTTTTCGCACTTGTGTTATTGTTGAAAAACCACTTTTCGCACTTGTGTTGGTGGAGGAAACCAATTTTTGCACTTGTATTAGTGTGGAAAAACCCCACTTTTCGCACTTGTGTTCGTGTTGAAAAACCACTTTTCGCACTTGTGTTGGTGTAGGAAACCACTTTTCACACTTGTGTTCGTGTTGAAAAACCACTTTTTGCACTTGTGTTGGTGTAGGAAACCACTTTTCGCACTTGTGTTAGTGTTGAAAAACCACTTAACGCACTTGTGTTAGTGTAGGAAACCACTTTTCGCACTTGTGTTAGTGTTGAAAAACCACTTAACGCACTTGTGTTTGTGTAGGAAACCACTTTTTGCACTTGTGTTAGTGTTGAAAAACCACTTTTCGCACTTGTGTTGGTGGAGGAAACCACTTTTCGCACTTGTGTTAGTGTTGAAAAACCACTTTTCGCACTTGTGTTGGTGTAGGAAACACCTTTTCGTTCTTGTGTTATTGTTGAAAACCCACTTTTCGCACTTGTGTTGGTGGAGGAAACCACTTTTCGCACTTGTGTTAGTGATGAAAAACCACTTTTTGCACTTGTGTTGGTGTAGGAAACTACTTTTCGCACTTGTGTTATTGTTGGAAACCACTTTTCACACTTCTATTAGTGTGGAAAAACCGCTTTTTGCACTTGTGTTAGTGTTGAAAAACCACTTTTCACACTTGTGGTAGTGTTGAAAACCCACTTTTCGCACTTGTGTTGGTGGAGGAAACCACTTTTCGCACTTGTGTTAGTGTTGAAAAACCACTTTTCGCACTTGTGTTGGTGTAGGAAACACCTTTTCGTTCTTGTGTTATTGTTGAAAACCCACTTTTCGCACTTGTGTTGGTGGAGGAAACCACTTTTCGCACTTGTGTTAGTGATGAAAAACCACTTTTTGCACTTGTGTTGGTGTAGGAAACTACTTTTCGCACTTGTGTTATTGTTGAAAAACCACTTTTCGCACTTGTGTTGGTGGAGGAAACCAATTTTTGCACTTGTATTAGTGTGGAAAAAACCCACTTTTCGCACTTGTGTTCGTGTTGAAAAACCACTTTTTGCACTTGTGTTAGTGTTGAAAACTCAATTTTCGCACTTGTGTTGGTGTCGGAAACCACTTTTCGCACAAGTGTTGGTGTAGGAAAAACTACTTTTCGCACTTGTGTTAGTGTTGAAAAACCACTTTTCCCTGTGGGAAACCACTTTGCGCACATGTGTTGGTGCAGGAAACTACTTTTCGCACTTGTGTTATTGTTGAAAAACCACTTTTCACACTTGTGGTGGTGGAGGAAACCAATTTTTGCACTTGTATTTGTGTGGAAAAACCACTTTTCGCACTTGTGTTAGTGTTGAAAATCCACTTTTCCCACTTGTGTTGGTGTCGGAAACCACTTTTCATACTTGTGTTGGTGTAGGAAACCACTTTTCGCACAAGTGTTGGTGTAGGAAAAACCACTTTTCGCACTTGTGTTAGTGTTGAAAAACCACCTTTCGCTGTGGGAAACAACTTTTCGCACATGTGTTGGTGCAGGAAACTACTTTTTGCACTTGTGTTAGTGTTGAAAACCCACTTTTCGCACTTGTGTTGGTGGAGGAAACCACTTTTCACACTTGTGTTAGTGTTGAAAAACCAATTTTCGCACTTGTGTTGGTGTAGGAAACCAATTTTCGCACTTGTCAACTTGTGCACTTGTCAACTTGTGCATTTGTGCACTTGTGCACTTGGCACTTGTGCATTTTCGCACTTGTCAACTCATCCTCACTTGTGTTTGTGTAGGGAACCACTTTTCGCACTTGTGTTAGTGTTGAAAAACCACTTTTCGCACATGTGTTGGTGCAGGAAACTACTTTTCGCACTTGTGTTAGTGTTGAAAAACCACTTTTCGCACCTGTGTTGGTGTTGAAAAACCAATTTTCGCACTTGTGTTGGTGTAGGAAACCAATTTTCGCACTTGTGTTGGTGTAGGAAACCACTTTTCGCACTTGTGTTGGTGTAGGAAACCACTTTTCGCACTTGTGTTAGTGTTGAAAAACCACTTTTTGCACATGTGTTGGTGCAGGAAACCACTTTTCGCACTTGTGTTGGTGTAGGAAACCACTTTTCGCACTTGTGTTAGTGTTGAAAAACCACTTTTCACTGTTGGGAAACCACTTTTCGCATGTGTGTTTGTGCAGGAAACTACTTTTTGCACTTGTGTTAGTGTTGAAAACCCACTTTTCGCACTTGTGTTGGTGGAGGAAACCACTTTTTACACTTGTGTTAGTGTTGAAAAACCCATTTTTGCACTTGTGTTGGTGTCGGAAACCAATTTTCGCACTTGTGTTAGTGTTGAAAAACCACTTTTCGCACATGTGTTGGTGCAGGAAACTACTTTTCGCACTTGTGTTGGTGTAGGAAACCACTTTTCGCACTTGTGTTAGTGTTGAAAAACCACTTTTTGCACATGTGTTGGTGCAGGAAACCACTTTTCGCACTTGTGTTGGTGTAGGAAACCACTTTTCGCACTTGTGTTAGTGTTGAAAAACCACTTTTCGCTGTGGGAAACCACTTTTCGCATGTGTGTTGGTGCAGGAAACTACTTTTCGCGCTTGTGTTAGTGTTGAAAACCCACTTTTCGCACTTGTGTTGGTGGAGGAAACCACTTTTTACACTTGTGTTAGTGTTGAAAAACCCATTTTTGCACTTGTGTTGGTGTCGGAAACCAATTTTCGCACTTGTGTTAGTGTTGAAAAACCACTTTTCGCACATGTGTTGGTGCAGGAAACTACTTTTCGCACTTGTGATAGTGTTGAAAACCCACTTTTCGCACTTGTGTTGGTGTTGAAAAACCAATTTTCGCACCTGTGTTGGTGTAGGAAACCAATTTTCGCACTTGTGTTGGTGTAGGAAACCACTTTTCGCACTTGTGTTGGTGTAGGAAACCACTTTTCGCACTTGTGTTAGTGTTGAAAAACCACTTTTCGCACATGTGTTGGTGCAGGAAACCACTTTTCGCACTTGTGGTAGTGTTGAAAACCCACTTTTCGCACTTGTGTTGGTGGAGGATACCACTTTTCGCACTTGTGTTAGTGTTGAAAAACCACTTTTCGCACTTGTGTTGGTGTAGGAAACACCTTTTCGTTCTTGTGTTATTGTTGAAAACTCACTTTTCGCACTTGTGTTGGTGTAGGAAACTACTTTTCGCACTTGTGTTATTGTTGAAAAACCACTTTTCGCACTTGTGTTGGTGGAGGAAACCAATTTTTGCACTTGTATTAGTGTGGAAAAACCCCACTTTTCGCACTTGTGTTCGTGTTGAAAAACCACTTTTCGCACTTGTGTTGGTGTAGGAAACCACTTTTCACACTTGTGTTCGTGTTGAAAAACCACTTTTTGCACTTGTGTTGGTGTAGGAAACCACTTTTCGCACTTGTGTTAGTGTTGAAAAACCACTTAACGCACTTGTGTTAGTGTAGGAAACCACTTTTCGCACTTGTGTTAGTGTTGAAAAACCACTTAACGCACTTGTGTTTGTGTAGGAAACCACTTTTTGCACTTGTGTTAGTGTTGAAAAACCACTTTTCGCACATGTGTTGGTGCAGGAAACTACTTTTCGCACTTGTGATAGTGTTGAAAACCCACTTTTCGCACTTGTGTTGGTGTTGAAAAACCAATTTTCGCACCTGTGTTGGTGTAGGAAACCAATTTTCGCACTTGTGTTGGTGTAGGAAACCACTTTTCGCACTTGTGTTGGTGTAGGAAACCACTTTTCGCACTTGTGTTAGTGTTGAAAAACCACTTTTCGCACATGTGTTGGTGCAGGAAACCACTTTTCGCACTTGTGGTAGTGTTGAAAACCCACTTTTCGCACTTGTGTTGGTGGAGGATACCACTTTTCGCACTTGTGTTAGTGTTGAAAAACCACTTTTCGCACTTGTGTTGGTGTAGGAAACACCTTTTCGTTCTTGTGTTATTGTTGAAAACTCACTTTTCGCACTTGTGTTGGTGTAGGAAACTACTTTTCGCACTTGTGTTATTGTTGAAAAACCACTTTTCGCACTTGTGTTGGTGGAGGAAACCAATTTTTGCACTTGTATTAGTGTGGAAAAACCCCACTTTTCGCACTTGTGTTCGTGTTGAAAAACCACTTTTCGCACTTGTGTTGGTGTAGGAAACCACTTTTCACACTTGTGTTCGTGTTGAAAAACCACTTTTTGCACTTGTGTTGGTGTAGGAAACCACTTTTCGCACTTGTGTTAGTGTTGAAAAACCACTTAACGCACTTGTGTTAGTGTAGGAAACCACTTTTCGCACTTGTGTTAGTGTTGAAAAACCACTTAACGCACTTGTGTTTGTGTAGGAAACCACTTTTTGCACTTGTGTTAGTGTTGAAAAACCACTTTTCGCACTTGTGTTGGTGGAGGAAACCACTTTTCGCACTTGTGTTAGTGTTGAAAAACCACTTTTCGCACTTGTGTTGGTGTAGGAAACACCTTTTCGTTCTTGTGTTATTGTTGAAAACCCACTTTTCGCACTTGTGTTGGTGGAGGAAACCACTTTTCGCACTTGTGTTAGTGATGAAAAACCACTTTTTGCACTTGTGTTGGTGTAGGAAACTACTTTTCGCACTTGTGTTATTGTTGGAAACCACTTTTCACACTTCTATTAGTGTGGAAAAACCGCTTTTTGCACTTGTGTTAGTGTTGAAAAACCACTTTTCACACTTGTGGTAGTGTTGAAAACCCACTTTTCGCACTTGTGTTGGTGGAGGAAACCACTTTTCGCACTTGTGTTAGTGTTGAAAAACCACTTTTCGCACTTGTGTTGGTGTAGGAAACACCTTTTCGTTCTTGTGTTATTGTTGAAAACCCACTTTTCGCACTTGTGTTGGTGGAGGAAACCACTTTTCGCACTTGTGTTAGTGATGAAAAACCACTTTTTGCACTTGTGTTGGTGTAGGAAACTACTTTTCGCACTTGTGTTATTGTTGAAAAACCACTTTTCGCACTTGTGTTGGTGGAGGAAACCAATTTTTGCACTTGTATTAGTGTGGAAAAAACCCACTTTTCGCACTTGTGTTCGTGTTGAAAAACCACTTTTCGCACTTGTGTTGGTGTAGGAAACCACTTTTCGCACATGTGTTGGGGCAGGAAACCACTTTTCTCACTTGAGTTGGTGTATGAAACCACTTTTTGCACTTGAGTTAGTGTTGAAAAACCACTTTTCGCTGTGGGAAACCAATTTTCGCACATGTGTTGGTGCAGGAAACTACTTTTCGCACTTGTGTTAGTGTTGAAAACCCACTTTTCACACTTGTGTTCGTGTTGAAGAACCACTTTTTGCACTTGTGTTGGTGTAGGAAACCACTTTTCGCACTTGTGTTAGTGTTGAAAAACCACTTAACGCACTTGTGTTTGTGTAGGAAACCACTTTTTGCACTTGTGTTAGTGTTGAAAAACCACTTTTCGCACTTGTGTTGGTGTTGGAAACCACTTTTCACACTTCTATTAGTGTGGAAAAACCGCTTTTTGCACTTGAGTTAGTGTTGAAAAACCACTTTTCACACTTGTGGTAGTGTTGAAAACCCACTTTTCGCACTTGTGTTAGTGGAGGAAACCACTTTTCGCACTTGTGTTAGTGTTGAAAAACCACTTTTCGCACTTGTGTTGGTGTAGGAAACACCTTTTTGTTTTTGTGTTATTGTTGAAAACCCACTTTTCGCACTTGTGTTGGTGGAGGAAACCACTTTTCGCACTTGTGTTAGTGATGAAAAACCACTTTTTGCACTTGTGTTGGTTGGTGTAGGAAACTACTTTTCGCACTTGTGTTATTGTTGAAAAACCACTTTTTCGCACTTGTGTTGGTGGAGGAAACCAATTTTTGCACTTGTATTAGTGTGGAAAAAACCCACTTTTCGCACTTGTGTTCGTGTTGAAAAACCACTTTTCGCACTTGTGTTGGTGTAGGAAACCACTTTTCGCACTTGTCTCCGTGTGGAAAAACCACTTTTCGCACTTGTGTTGGTGTAGGAAACCACTTTTCACACATGTGTTGGGGCAGGAAACCACTTATCTCACTTGTGTTGGTGTATGAAACCACTTTTTGCACTTGTGTTACTGTTGAAAAACCACTTTTCGCACTTGTGTTGGTGTAGGAAACCAATTTTCGCACTTGTGTTACTGTTGAAAAACCACTTTTCGCACTTGTGTTGGTGTAGGAAACCAATTTTCGCACTTGTCAACTTGTGCATTTGTGCACTTGTGCACTTGTGCACTTGTGCATTTTCGCTCGTGTCAACTCATCCTGACTTGTGTTTGTGTAGGAAAACACTTTTCGCACTTGTGTTAGTGTTGAAAAACCACTTTTCGCACATGTGTTGGTGCAGGAAACTACTTTTGCACTTGTATTAGTGTGGAAAAACCACTTTTCGCACTTGTGTTAGTGTTGAAAAACCACTTTTCGCACATGTGTTGGTGCAGGAAACCACTTTTGCACTTGTATTAGTGTGGAAAACCACTTTTCGCACTTGTGTTAGTGTTGAAAAACCACTTTTCGCACTTGTGTTAGTGTTGAAAAACCACTTTTCGCACTTGTGTTGGTGCAGGAAACCACTTTTGCACTTGTATTAGTGTGGAAAAAACACTTTTTGCACTTGTGATAGTGTTGAAAAACCACTTTTCGCACTTGTGTTGGTGCAGGAAACCACTTTTGCACTTGTATTAGTGTGGAAAAACCACTTTTCGCACTTGTGTTAGTGTTGAAATACCACTTTTCGCACTTGTGTTGGTGCAGGAAACCACTTTTGCACTTGTATTAGTGTGGAAAAACCACTTTTTGCACTTGTGTTAGTGTTGAAAACTCAATTTTCGCACTTGTGTTGGTGTCGGAAACCACTTTTCGCACAAGTGTTGGTGTAGGAAAAACTACTTTTCGCACTTGTGTTAGTGTTGAAAAACCACTTTTCCCTGTGGGAAACTACTTTGCGCACATGTGTTGGTGCAGGAAACTACTTTTCGCACTTGTGTTATTGTTGAAAAACCACTTTTCACACTTGTGGTGGTGGAGGAAACCAATTTTTGCACTTGTATTTGTGTGGAAAAACCACTTTTCGCACTTGTGTTAGTGTTGAAAATCCACTTTTCCCACTTGTGTTGGTGTCGGAAACCACTTTTCATACTTGTGTTGGTGTAGGAAACCACTTTTCGCACAAGTGTTGGTGTAGGAAAAACCACTTTTCGCACTTGTGTTAGTGTTGAAAAACCACCTTTCGCTGTGGGAAACAACTTTTCGCACATGTGTTGGTGCAGGAAACTACTTTTTGCACTTGTGTTAGTGTTGAAAACCCACTTTTCGCACTTGTGTTGGTGGAGGAAACCACTTTTCACACTTGTGTTAGTGTTGAAAAACCAATTTTCGCACTTGTGTTGGTGTAGGAAACCAATTTTCGCACTTGTCAACTTGTGCACTTGTCAACTTGTGCATTTGTGCACTTGTGCACTTGGCACTTGTGCATTTTCGCACTTGTCAACTCATCCTCACTTGTGTTTATGTAGGGAACCACTTTTCGCACTTGTGTTAGTGTTGAAAAACCACTTTTCGCACATGTGTTGGTGCAGGAAACTACTTTTCGCACTTGTGTTAGTGTTGAAAAACCACTTTTCGCACCTGTGTTGGTGTTGAAAAACCAATTTTCGCACTTGTGTTGGTGTAGGAAACCAATTTTCGCACTTGTGTTGGTGTAGGAAACCACTTTTCGCACTTGTGTTGGTGTAGGAAACCACTTTTCGCACTTGTGTTAGTGTTGAAAAACCACTTTTTGCACATGTGTTGGTGCAGGAAACCACTTTTCGCACTTGTGTTGGTGTAGGAAACCACTTTTCGCACTTGTGTTAGTGTTGAAAAACCACTTTTCACTGTTGGGAAACCACTTTTCGCATGTGTGTTTGTGCAGGAAACTACTTTTTGCACTTGTGTTAGTGTTGAAAACCCACTTTTCGCACTTGTGTTGGTGGAGGAAACCACTTTTTACACTTGTGTTAGTGTTGAAAAACCCATTTTTGCACTTGTGTTGGTGTCGGAAACCAATTTTCGCACTTGTGTTAGTGTTGAAAAACCACTTTTCGCACATGTGTTGGTGCAGGAAACTACTTTTCGCACTTGTGTTGGTGTAGGAAACCACTTTTCGCACTTGTGTTAGTGTTGAAAAACCACTTTTTGCACATGTGTTGGTGCAGGAAACCACTTTTCGCACTTGTGTTGGTGTAGGAAACCACTTTTCGCACTTGCGTTAGTGTTGAAAAACCACTTTTCGCTGTGGGAAACCACTTTTCGCATGTGTGTTGGTGCAGGAAACTACTTTTCGCACTTGTGTTAGTGTTGAAAACCCACTTTTCGCACTTGTGTTGGTGGAGGAAACCACTTTTTACACTTGTGTTAGTGTTGAAAAACCCATTTTTGCACTTGTGTTGGTGTCGGAAACCAATTTTCGCACTTGTGTTAGTGTTGAAAAACCACTTTTCGCACATGTGTTGGTGCAGGAAACTACTTTTCGCACTTGTGATAGTGTTGAAAACCCACTTTTCGCACTTGTGTTGGTGTTGAAAAACCAATTTTCGCACCTGTGTTGGTGTAGGAAACCAATTTTCGCACTTGTGTTGGTGTAGGAAACCACTTTTCGCACTTGTGTTGGTGTAGGAAACCACTTTTCGCACTTGTGTTAGTGTTGAAAAACCACTTTTCGCACATGTGTTGGTGCAGGAAACCACTTTTCGCACTTGTGGTAGTGTTGAAAACCCACTTTTCGCACTTGTGTTGGTGGAGGATACCACTTTTCGCACTTGTGTTAGTGTTGAAAAACCACTTTTCGCACTTGTGTTGGTGTAGGAAACACCTTTTCGTTCTTGTGTTATTGTTGAAAACTCACTTTTCGCACTTGTGTTGGTGTAGGAAACTACTTTTCGCACTTGTGTTATTGTTGAAAAACCACTTTTCGCACTTGTGTTGGTGGAGGAAACCAATTTTTGCACTTGTATTAGTGTGGAAAAAACCCACTTTTCGCACTTGTGTTCGTGTTGAAAAACCACTTTTCGCACTTGTGTTGGTGTAGGAAACCAATTTTCGCACTTGTCAACTTGTGCACTTGTCAACTTGTGCATTTGTGCACTTGTGCACTTGGCACTTGTGCATTTTCGCACTTGTCAACTCATCCTCACTTGTGTTTGTGTAGGGAACCACTTTTCGCACTTGTGTTAGTGTTGAAAAACTACTTTTCGCACATGTGTTGGTGCAGGAAACTACTTTTCGCACTTGTGTTAGTGTTGAAAAACCACTTTTCGCACCTGTGTTGGTGTTGAAAAACCAATTTTCGCACTTGTGTTGGTGTAGGAAACCAATTTTCGCACTTGTGTTGGTGTAGGAAACCACTTTTCGCACTTGTGTTGGTGTAGGAAACCACTTTTCGCACTTGTGTTAGTGTTGAAAAACCACTTTTTGCACATGTGTTGGTGCAGGAAACCACTTTTCGCACTTGTGTTGGTGTAGGAAACCACTTTTCGCACTTGTGTTAGTGTTGAAAAACCACTTTTCACTGTTGGGAAACCACTTTTCGCATGTGTGTTTGTGCAGGAAACTACTTTTTGCACTTGTGTTAGTGTTGAAAACCCACTTTTCGCACTTGTGTTGGTGGAGGAAACCACTTTTTACACTTGTGTTAGTGTTGAAAAACCCATTTTTGCACTTGTGTTGGTGTCGGAAACCAATTTTCGCACTTGTGTTAGTGTTGAAAAACCACTTTTCGCACATGTGTTGGTGCAGGAAACTACTTTTCGCACTTGTGTTGGTGTAGGAAACCACTTTTCGCACTTGTGTTAGTGTTGAAAAACCACTTTTTGCACATGTGTTGGTGCAGGAAACCACTTTTCGCACTTGTGTTGGTGTAGGAAACCACTTTTCGCACTTGCGTTAGTGTTGAAAAACCACTTTTCGCTGTGGGAAACCACTTTTCGCATGTGTGTTGGTGCAGGAAACTACTTTTCGCACTTGTGTTAGTGTTGAAAACCCACTTTTCGCACTTGTGTTGGTGGAGGAAACCACTTTTTACACTTGTGTTAGTGTTGAAAAACCCATTTTTGCACTTGTGTTGGTGTCGGAAACCAATTTTCGCACTTGTGTTAGTGTTGAAAAACCACTTTTCGCACATGTGTTGGTGCAGGAAACTACTTTTCGCACTTGTGATAGTGTTGAAAACCCACTTTTCGCACTTGTGTTGGTGTTGAAAAACCAATTTTCGCACCTGTGTTGGTGTAGGAAACCAATTTTCGCACTTGTGTTGGTGTAGGAAACCACTTTTCGCACTTGTGTTGGTGTAGGAAACCACTTTTCGCACTTGTGTTAGTGTTGAAAAACCACTTTTCGCACATGTGTTGGTGCAGGAAACCACTTTTCGCACTTGTGGTAGTGTTGAAAACCCACTTTTCGCACTTGTGTTGGTGGAGGATACCACTTTTCGCACTTGTGTTAGTGTTGAAAAACCACTTTTCGCACTTGTGTTGGTGTAGGAAACACCTTTTCGTTCTTGTGTTATTGTTGAAAACTCACTTTTCGCACTTGTGTTGGTGTAGGAAACTACTTTTCGCACTTGTGTTATTGTTGAAAAACCACTTTTCGCACTTGTGTTGGTGGAGGAAACCAATTTTTGCACTTGTATTAGTGTGGAAAAAACCCACTTTTCGCACTTGTGTTCGTGTTGAAAAACCACTTTTCGCACTTGTGTTGGTGTAGGAAACCACTTTTCACACTTGTGTTCGTGTTGAAAAACCACTTTTTGCACTTGTGTTGGTGTAGGAAACCACTTTTCGCACTTGTGTTAGTGTTGAAAAACCACTTAACGCACTTGTTTTAGTGTAGGAAACCACTTTTCGCACTTGTGTTAGTGTTGAAAAACCACTTAACGCACTTGTGTTTGTGTAGGAAACCACTTTTTGCACTTGTGTTAGTGTTGAAAAACCACTTTTCGCACTTGTGTTGGTGTTGGAAACCACTTTTCACACTTCTATTAGTGTGGAAAAACCGCTTTTTGCACTTGTGTTAGTGTTGAAAAACCACTTTTCACACTTGTGGTAGTGTTGAAAACCCACTTTTCGCACTTGTGTTGGTGGAGGAAACCACTTTTCGCACTTGTGTTAGTGTTGAAAAACCACTTTTCGCACTTGTGTTGGTGTAGGAAACACCTTTTCGTTCTTGTGTTATTGTTGAAAACCCACTTTTCGCACTTGTGTTGGTGGAGGAAACCACTTTTCGCACTTGTGTTAGTGATGAAAAACCACTTTTTGCACTTGTGTTGGTGTAGGAAACTACTTTTCGCACTTGTGTTATTGTTGAAAAACCACTTTTCGCACTTGTGTTGGTGGAGGAAACCAATTTTTGCACTTGTATTAGTGTGGAAAAAACCCACTTTTCGCACTTGTGTTCGTGTTGAAAAACCACTTTTCGCACTTGTGTTGGTGTAGGAAACCACTTTTCGCACATGTGTTGGGGGCAGGAAACCACTTTTCTCACTTGAGTTGGTGTATGAAACCACTTTTTGCACTTGAGTTAGTGTTGAAAAACCACTTTTCGCTGTGGGAAACCAATTTTCGCACATGTGTTGGTGCAGGAAACTACTTTTCGCACTTGTGTTAGTGTTGAAAACCCACTTTTCACACTTGTGTTCGTGTTGAAGAACCACTTTTTGCACTTGTGTTGGTGTAGGAAACCACTTTTCGCACTTGTGTTAGTGTTGAAAAACCACTTAACGCACTTGTGTTTGTGTAGGAAACCACTTTTTGCACTTGTGTTAGTGTTGAAAAACCACTTTTCGCACTTGTGTTGGTGTTGGAAACCACTTTTCACACTTCTATTAGTGTGGAAAAACCGCTTTTTGCACTTGAGTTAGTGTTGAAAAACCACTTTTCACACTTGTGGTAGTGTTGAAAACCCACTTTTCGCACTTGTGTTAGTGGAGGAAACCACTTTTCGCACTTGTGTTAGTGTTGAAAAACCACTTTTCGCACTTGTGTTGGTGTAGGAAACACCTTTTCGTTCTTGTGTTATTGTTGAAAACCCACTTTTCGCACTTGTGTTGGTGGAGGAAACCACTTTTCGCACTTGTGTTAGTGATGAAAAACCACTTTTTGCACTTGTGTTGGTTGGTGTAGGAAACTACTTTTCGCACTTGTGTTATTGTTGAAAAACCACTTTTCGCACTTGTGTTGGTGGAGGAAACCAATTTTTGCACTTGTATTAGTGTGGAAAAAACCCACTTTTCGCACTTGTGTTCGTGTTGAAAAACCACTTTTCGCACTTGTGTTGGTGTAGGAAACCACTTTTCGCACTTGTCTCCGTGTGGAAAAACCACTTTTCGCACTTGTGTTGGTGTAGGAAACCACTTTTCACACATGTGTTGGGGCAGGAAACCACTTATCTCACTTGTGTTGGTGTATGAAACCACTTTTTGCACTTGTGTTACTGTTGAAAAACCACTTTTCGCACTTGTGTTGGTGTAGGAAACCAATTTTCGCACTTGTGTTACTGTTGAAAAACCACTTTTCGCACTTGTGTTGGTGTAGGAAACCAATTTTCGCACTTGTCAACTTGTGCATTTGTGCACTTGTGCACTTGTGCACTTGTGCATTTTCGCTCGTGTCAACTCATCCTGACTTGTGTTTGTGTAGGAAAACACTTTTCGCACTTGTGTTAGTGTTGAAAAACCACTTTTCGCACATGTGTTGGTGCAGGAAACTACTTTTGCACTTGTATTAGTGTGGAAAAACCACTTTTCGCACTTGCGTTAGTGTTGAAAAACCACTTTTCGCACATGTGTTGGTGCAGGAAACCACTTTTGCACTTGTATTAGTGTGGAAAACCACTTTTCGCACTTGTGTTAGTGTTGAAAAACCACTTTTCGCACTTGTGTTAGTGTTGAAAAACCACTTTTCGCACTTGTGTTGGTGCAGGAAACCACTTTTGCACTTGTATTAGTGTGGAAAAAACACTTTTTGCACTTGTGATAGTGTTGAAAAACCACTTTTCGCACTTGTGTTGGTGCAGGAAACCACTTTTGCACTTGTATTAGTGTGGAAAAACCACTTTTCGCACTTGTGTTAGTGTTGAAATACCACTTTTCGCACTTGTGTTGGTGCAGGAAACCACTTTTGCACTTGTATTAGTGTGGAAAAACCACTTTTTGCACTTGTGTTAGTGTTGAAAACTCAATTTTCGCACTTGTGTTGGTGTCGGAAACCACTTTTCGCACAAGTGTTAGTGTTGAAAAACCACTTTTCCCTGTGGGAAACCACTTTGCGCACATGTGTTGGTGCAGGAAACTACTTTTCGCACTTGTGTTATTGTTGAAAAACCACTTTTCACAGTTGTGGTGGTGGAGGAAACCAATTTTTGCACTTGTATTTGTGTGGAAAAACCACTTTTCGCACTTGTGTTAGTGTTGAAAATCCACTTTTCCCACTTGTGTTGGTGTCGGAAACCACTTTTCATACTTGTGTTGGTGTAGGAAACCACTTTTCGCACAAGTGTTGGTGTAGGAAAAACCACTTTTCGCACTTGTGTTAGTGTTGAAAAACCACCTTTCGCTGTGGGAAACAACTTTTCGCACATGTGTTGGTGCAGGAAACTACTTTTTGCACTTGTGTTAGTGTTGAAAACCCACTTTTCGCACTTGTGTTGGTGGAGGAAACCACTTTTCACACTTGTGTTAGTGTTGAAAAACCAATTTTCGCACTTGTGTTGGTGTAGGAAACCAATTTTCGCACTTGTCAACTTGTGCACTTGTCAACTTGTGCATTTGTGCACTTGTGCACTTGGCACTTGTGCATTTTCGCACTTGTCAACTCATCCTCACTTGTGTTTGTGTAGGGAACCACTTTTCGCACTTGTGTTAGTGTTGAAAAACCACTTTTCGCACATGTGTTGGTGCAGGAAACTACTTTTCGCACTTGTGTTAGTGTTGAAAAACCACTTTTCGCACCTGTGTTGGTGTTGAAAAACCAATTTTCGCACTTGTGTTGGTGTAGGAAACCAATTTTCGCACTTGTGTTGGTGTAGGAAACCACTTTTCGCACTTGTGTTGGTGTAGGAAACCACTTTTCGCACTTGTGTTAGTGTTGAAAAACCACTTTTTGCACATGTGTTGGTGCAGGAAACCACTTTTCGCACTTGTGTTGGTGTAGGAAACCACTTTTCGCACTTGTGTTAGTGTTGAAAAACCACTTTTCACTGTTGGGAAACCACTTTTCGCATGTGTGTTTGTGCAGGAAACTACTTTTTGCACTTGTGTTAGTGTTGAAAACCCACTTTTCGCACTTGTGTTGGTGGAGGAAACCACTTTTTACACTTGTGTTAGTGTTGAAAAACCCATTTTTGCACTTGTGTTGGTGTCGGAAACCAATTTTCGCACTTGTGTTAGTGTTGAAAAACCACTTTTCGCACATGTGTTGGTGCAGGAAACTACTTTTCGCACTTGTGTTGGTGTAGGAAACCACTTTTCGCACTTGTGTTAGTGTTGAAAAACCACTTTTTGCACATGTGTTGGTGCAGGAAACCACTTTTCGCACTTGTGTTGGTGTAGGAAACCACTTTTCGCACTTGTGTTAGTGTTGAAAAACCACTTTTCGCTGTGGGAAACCACTTTTCGCATGTGTGTTGGTGCAGGAAACTACTTTTCGCACTTGTGTTAGTGTTGAAAACCCACTTTTCGCACTTGTGTTGGTGGAGGAAACCACTTTTTACACTTGTGTTAGTGTTGAAAAACCCATTTTTGCACTTGTGTTGGTGTCGGAAACCAATTTTCGCATTTGTGTTAGTGTTGAAAAACCACTTTTCGCACATGTGTTGGTGCAGGAAACTACTTTTCGCACTTGTGATAGTGTTGAAAACCCACTTTTCGCACTTGTGTTGGTGTTGAAAAACCAATTTTCGCACCTGTGTTGGTGTAGTAAACCAATTTTCGCACTTGTGTTGGTGTAGGAAACCACTTTTCGCACTTGTGTTGGTGTAGGAAACCACTTTTCGCACTTGTGTTAGTGTTGAAAAACCACTTTTCGCACATGTGTTGGTGCAGGAAACCACTTTTCGCACTTGTGGTAGTGTTGAAAACCCACTTTTCGCACTTGTGTTGGTGGAGGATACCACTTTTCGCACTTGTGTTAGTGTTGAAAAACCACTTTTCGCACTTGTGTTGGTGTAGGAAACACCTTTTCGTTCTTGTGTTATTGTTGAAAACTCACTTTTCGCACTTGTGTTGGTGTAGGAAACTACTTTTCGCACTTGTGTTATTGTTGAAAAACCACTTTTCGCACTTGTGTTGGTGGAGGAAACCAATTTTTGCACTTGTATTAGTGTGGAAAAAACCCACTTTTCGCACTTGTGTTCGTGTTGAAAAACCACTTTTCGCACTTGTGTTGGTGTAGGAAACCACTTTTCACACTTGTGTTCGTGTTGAAAAACCACTTTTTGCACTTGTGTTGGTGTAGGAAACCACTTTTCGCACTTGTGTTAGTGTTGAAAAACCACTTAACGCACTTGTGTTAGTGTAGGAAACCACTTTTCGCACTTGTGTTAGTGTTGAAAAACCACTTAACGCACTTGTGTTTGTGTAGGAAACCACTTTTTGCACTTGTGTTAGTGTTGAAAAACCACTTTTCGCACTTGTGTTGGTGTTGGAAACCACTTTTCACACTTCTATTAGTGTGGAAAAACCGCTTTTTGCACTTGTGTTAGTGTTGAAAAACCACTTTTCACACTTGTGGTAGTGTTGAAAACCCACTTTTCGCACTTGTGTTGGTGGAGGAAACCACTTTTCGCACTTGTGTTAGTGTTGAAAAACCACTTTTCGCACTTGTGTTGGTGTAGGAAACACCTTTTCGTTCTTGTGTTATTGTTGAAAACCCACTTTTCGCACTTGTGTTGGTGGAGGAAACCACTTTTCGCACTTGTGTTAGTGATGAAAAACCACTTTTTGCACTTGTGTTGGTGTAGGAAACTACTTTTCGCACTTGTGTTATTGTTGGAAACCACTTTTCACACTTCTATTAGTGTGGAAAAACCGCTTTTTGCACTTGTGTTAGTGTTGAAAAACCACTTTTCACACTTGTGGTAGTGTTGAAAACCCACTTTTCGCACTTGTGTTGGTGGAGGAAACCACTTTTCGCACTTGTGTTAGTGTTGAAAAACCACTTTTCGCACTTGTGTTGGTGGAGGAAACCACTTTTCGCACTTGTGTTAGTGATGAAAAACCACTTTTTGCACTTGTGTTGGTGTAGGAAACTACTTTTCGCACTTGTGTTATTGTTGAAAAACCACTTTTCGCACTTGTGTTGGTGGAGGAAACCACTTTTCGCACTTGTGTTAGTGATGAAAAACCACTTTTTGCACTTGTGTTGGTGTAGGAAACTACTTTTCGCACTTGTGTTATTGTTGAAAAACCACTTTTCGCACTTGTGTTGGTGGAGGAAACCACTTTTCGCACTTGTGTTAGTGATGAAAAACCACTTTTTGCACTTGTGTTGGTGTAGGAAACTACTTTTCGCACTTGTGTTATTGTTGAAAAACCACTTTTCGCACTTGTGTTGGTGGAGGAAACCAATTTTTGCACTTGTATTAGTGTGGAAAAAACCCACTTTTCGCACTTGTGTTCGTGTTGAAAAACCACTTTTCGCACTTGTGTTGGTGTAGGAAACCACTTTTCGCACATGTGTTGGGGCAGGAAACCACTTTTCTCACTTGAGTTGGTGTATGAAACCACTTTTTGCACTTGAGTTAGTGTTGAAAAACCACTTTTCGCTGTGGGAAACCAATTTTCGCACATGTGTTGGTGCAGGAAACTACTTTTCGCACTTGTGTTAGTGTTGAAAACCCACTTTTCACACTTGTGTTCGTGTTGAAGAACCACTTTTTGCACTTGTGTTGGTGTAGGAAACCACTTTTCGCACTTGTGTTAGTGTTGAAAAACCACTTAACGCACTTGTGTTTGTGTAGGAAACCACTTTTTGCACTTGTGTTAGTGTTGAAAAACCACTTTTCGCACTTGTGTTGGTGTTGGAAACCACTTTTCACACTTCTATTAGTGTGGAAAAACCGCTTTTTGCACTTGAGTTAGTGTTGAAAAACCACTTTTCACACTTGTGGTAGTGTTGAAAACCCACTTTTCGCACTTGTGTTAGTGGAGGAAACCACTTTTCGCACTTGTGTTAGTGTTGAAAAACCACTTTTCGCACTTGTGTTGGTGTAGGAAACACCTTTTTGTTCTTGTGTTATTGTTGAAAACCCACTTTTCGCACTTGTGTTGGTGGAGGAAACCACTTTTCGCACTTGTGTTAGTGATGAAAAACCACTTTTTGCACTTGTGTTGGTTGGTGTAGGAAACTACTTTTCGCACATGTGTTATTGTTGAAAAACCACTTTTCGCACTTGTGTTGGTGGAGGAAACCAATTTTTGCACTTGTATTAGTGTGGAAAAAACCCACTTTTCGCACTTGTGTTCGTGTTGAAAAACCACTTTTCGCACTTGTGTTGGTGTAGGAAACCACTTTTCGCACTTGTCTCCGTGTGGAAAAACCACTTTTCGCACTTGTGTTGGTGTAGGAAACCACTTTTCACACATGTGTTGGGGCAGGAAACCACTTATCTCACTTGTGTTGGTGTATGAAACCACTTTTTGCACTTGTGTTACTGTTGAAAAACCACTTTTCGCACTTGTGTTGGTGTAGGAAACCAATTTTCGCACTTGTGTTACTGTTGAAAAACCACTTTTCGCACTTGTGTTGGTGTAGGAAACCAATTTTCGCACTTGTCAACTTGTGCATTTGTGCACTTGTGCACTTGTGCACTTGTGCATTTTCGCTCGTGTCAACTCATCCTGACTTGTGTTTGTGTAGGAAAACACTTTTCGCACTTGTGTTAGTGTTGAAAAACCACTTTTCGCACATGTGTTGGTGCAGGAAACTACTTTTGCACTTGTATTAGTGTGGAAAAACCACTTTTCGCACTTGTGTTAGTGTTGAAAAACCACTTTTCGCACATGTGTTGGTGCAGGAAACCACTTTTGCACTTGTATTAGTGTGGAAAACTACTTTTCGCACTTGTGTTAGTGTTGAAAAACCACTTTTCGCACTTGTGTTAGTGTTGAAAAACCACTTTTCGCACTTGTGTTGGTGCAGGAAACCACTTTTGCACTTGTATTAGTGTGGAAAAAACACTTTTTGCACTTGTGATAGTGTTGAAAAACCACTTTTCGCACTTGTGTTGGTGCAGGAAACCACTTTTGCACTTGTATTAGTGTGGAAAAACCACTTTTCGCACTTGTGTTAGTGTTGAAATACCACTTTTCGCACTTGTGTTGGTGCAGGAAACCACTTTTGCACTTGTATTAGTGTGGAAAAACCACTTTTTGCACTTGTGTTAGTGTTGAAAACTCAATTTTCGCACTTGTGTTGGTGTCGGAAACCACTTTTCGCACAAGTGTTGGTGTAGGAAAAACTACTTTTCGCACTTGTGTTAGTGTTGAAAAACCACTTTTCCCTGTGGGAAACCACTTTGCGCACATGTGTTGGTGCAGGAAACTACTTTTCGCACTTGTGTTATTGTTGAAAAACCACTTTTCACACTTGTGGTGGTGGAGGAAACCAATTTTTGCACTTGTATTTGTGTGGAAAAACCACTTTTCGCACTTGTGTTAGTGTTGAAAATCCACTTTTCCCACTTGTGTTGGTGTCGGAAACCACTTTTCATACTTGTGTTGGTGTAGGAAACCACTTTTCGCACAAGTGTTGGTGTAGGAAAAACCACTTTTCGCACTTGTGTTAGTGTTGAAAAACCACCTTTCGCTGTGGGAAACAACTTTTCGCACATGTGTTGGTGCAGGAAACTACTTTTTGCACTTGTGTTAGTGTTGAAAAACCAATTTTCGCACTTGTGTTGGTGTAGGAAACCAATTTTCGCACTTGTGTTGGTGTAGGAAACCACTTTTCGCACTTGTGTTGGTGTAGGAAACCACTTTTCGCACTTGTGTTAGTGTTGAAAAACCACTTTTTGCACATGTGTTGGTGCAGGAAACCACTTTTCGCACTTGTGTTGGTGTAGGAAACCACTTTTCGCACTTGTGTTAGTGTTGAAAAACCACTTTTCACTGTTGGGAAACCACTTTTCGCATGTGTGTTTGTGCAGGAAACTACTTTTTGCACTTGTGTTAGTGTTGAAAACCCACTTTTCGCACTTGTGTTGGTGGAGGAAACCACTTTTTACACTTGTGTTAGTGTTGAAAAACCCATTTTTGCACTTGTGTTGGCGTCGGAAACCAATTTTCGCACTTGTGTTAGTGTTGAAAAACCACTTTTCGCACATGTGTTGGTGCAGGAAACTACTTTTCGCACTTGTGTTGGTGTAGGAAACCACTTTTCGCACTTGTGTTAGTGTTGAAAAACCACTTTTTGCACATGTGTTGGTGCAGGAAACCACTTTTCGCACTTGTGTTGGTGTAGGAAACCACTTTTCGCACTTGTGTTAGTGTTGAAAAACCACTTTTCGCTGTGGGAAACCACTTTTCGCATGTGTGTTGGTGCAGGAAACTACTTTTCGCACTTGTGTTAGTGTTGAAAACCCACTTTTCGCACTTGTGTTGGTGGAGGAAACCACTTTTTACACTTGTGTTAGTGTTGAAAAACCCATTTTTGCACTTGTGTTGGTGTCGGAAACCAATTTTCGCATTTGTGTTAGTGTTGAAAAACCACTTTTCGCACATGTGTTGGTGCAGGAAACTACTTTTCGCACTTGTGATAGTGTTGAAAACCCACTTTTCGCACTTGTGTTGGTGTTGAAAAACCAATTTTCGCACCTGTGTTGGTGTAGTAAACCAATTTTCGCACTTGTGTTGGTGTAGGAAACCACTTTTCGCACTTGTGTTGGTGTAGGAAACCACTTTTCGCACTTGTGTTAGTGTTGAAAAACCACTTTTCGCACATGTGTTGGTGCAGGAAACCACTTTTCGCACTTGTGGTAGTGTTGAAAACCCACTTTTCGCACTTGTGTTGGTGGAGGATACCACTTTTCGCACTTGTGTTAGTGTTGAAAAACCACTTTTCGCACTTGTGTTGGTGTAGGAAACACCTTTTCGTTCTTGTGTTATTGTTGAAAACTCACTTTTCGCACTTGTGTTGGTGTAGGAAACTACTTTTCGCACTTGTGTTATTGTTGAAAAACCACTTTTCGCACTTGTGTTGGTGGAGGAAACCAATTTTTGCACTTGTATTAGTGTGGAAAAAACCCACTTTTCGCACTTGTGTTCGTGTTGAAAAACCACTTTTTGCACTTGTGTTGGTGTAGGAAACCACTTTTCACACTTGTGTTCGTGTTGAAAAACCACTTTTTGCACTTGTGTTGGTGTAGGAAACCACTTTTCGCACTTGTGTTAGTGTTGAAAAACCACTTAACGCACTTGTGTTAGTGTAGGAAACCACTTTTCGCACTTGTGTTAGTGTTGAAAAACCACTTAACGCACTTGTGTTTGTGTAGGAAACCACTTTTTGCACTTGTGTTAGTGTTGAAAAACCACTTTTCGCACTTGTGTTGGTGTTGGAAACCACTTTTCACACTTCTATTAGTGTGGAAAAACCGCTTTTTGCACTTGTGTTAGTGTTGAAAAACCACTTTTCACACTTGTGGTAGTGTTGAAAACCCACTTTTCGCACTTGTGTTGGTGGAGGAAACCACTTTTCGCACTTGTGTTAGTGTTGAAAAACCACTTTTCGCACTTGTGTTGGTGTAGGAAACACCTTTTCGTTCTTGTGTTATTGTTGAAAACCCACTTTTCGCACTTGTGTTGGTGGAGGAAACCACTTTTCGCACTTGTGTTAGTGATGAAAAACCACTTTTTGCACTTGTGTTGGTGTAGGAAACTACTTTTCGCACTTGTGTTATTGTTGGAAACCACTTTTCACACTTCTATTAGTGTGGAAAAACCGCTTTTTGCACTTGTGTTAGTGTTGAAAAACCACTTTTCACACTTGTGGTAGTGTTGAAAACCCACTTTTCGCACTTGTGTTGGTGGAGGAAACCACTTTTCGCACTTGTGTTAGTGTTGAAAAACCACTTTTCGCACTTGTGTTGGTGGAGGAAACCACTTTTCGCACTTGTGTTAGTGATGAAAAACCACTTTTTGCACTTGTGTTGGTGTAGGAAACTACTTTTCGCACTTGTGTTATTGTTGAAAAACCACTTTTCGCACTTGTGTTGGTGGAGGAAACCACTTTTCGCACTTGTGTTAGTGATGAAAAACCACTTTTTGCACTTGTGTTGGTGTAGGAAACTACTTTTCGCACTTGTGTTATTGTTGAAAAACCACTTTTCGCACTTGTGTTGGTGGAGGAAACCACTTTTCGCACTTGTGTTAGTGATGAAAAACCACTTTTTGCACTTGTGTTGGTGTAGGAAACTACTTTTCGCACTTGTGTTATTGTTGAAAAACCACTTTTCGCACTTGTGTTGGTGGAGGAAACCAATTTTTGCACTTGTATTAGTGTGGAAAAAACCCACTTTTCGCACTTGTGTTCGTGTTGAAAAACCACTTTTCGCACTTGTGTTGGTGTAGGAAACCACTTTTCGCACATGTGTTGGGGCAGGAAACCACTTTTCTCACTTGAGTTGGTGTATGAAACCACTTTTTGCACTTGAGTTAGTGTTGAAAAACCACTTTTCGCTGTGGGAAACCAATTTTCGCACATGTGTTGGTGCAGGAAACTACTTTTCGCACTTGTGTTAGTGTTGAAAACCCACTTTTCACACTTGTGTTCGTGTTGAAGAACCACTTTTTGCACTTGTGTTGGTGTAGGAAACCACTTTTCGCACTTGTGTTAGTGTTGAAAAACCACTTAACGCACTTGTGTTTGTGTAGGAAACCACTTTTTGCACTTGTGTTAGTGTTGAAAAACCACTTTTCGCACTTGTGTTGGTGTTGGAAACCACTTTTCACACTTCTATTAGTGTGGAAAAACCGCTTTTTGCACTTGAGTTAGTGTTGAAAAACCACTTTTCACACTTGTGGTAGTGTTGAAAACCCACTTTTCGCACTTGTGTTAGTGGAGGAAACCACTTTTCGCACTTGTGTTAGTGTTGAAAAACCACTTTTCGCACTTGTGTTGGTGTAGGAAACACCTTTTTGTTCTTGTGTTATTGTTGAAACCCCACTTTTCGCACTTGTGTTGGTGGAGGAAACCACTTTTCGCACTTGTGTTAGTGATGAAAAACCACTTTTTGCACTTGTGTTGGTTGGTGTAGGAAACTACTTTTCGCACATGTGTTATTGTTGAAAAACCACTTTTCGCACTTGTGTTGGTGGAGGAAACCAATTTTTGCACTTGTATTAGTGTGGAAAAAACCCACTTTTCGCACTTGTGTTCGTGTTGAAAAACCACTTTTCGCACTTGTGTTGGTGTAGGAAACCACTTTTCGCACTTGTCTCCGTGTGGAAAAACCACTTTTCGCACTTGTGTTGGTGTAGGAAACCACTTTTCACACATGTGTTGGGGCAGGAAACCACTTATCTCACTTGTGTTGGTGTATGAAACCACTTTTTGCACTTGTGTTACTGTTGAAAAACCACTTTTCGCACTTGTGTTGGTGTAGGAAACCAATTTTCGCACTTGTGTTACTGTTGAAAAACCACTTTTCGCACTTGTGTTGGTGTAGGAAACCAATTTTCGCACTTGTCAACTTGTGCATTTGTGCACTTGTGCACTTGTGCACTTGTGCATTTTCGCTCGTGTCAACTCATCCTGACTTGTGTTTGTGTAGGAAAACACTTTTCGCACTTGTGTTAGTGTTGAAAAACCACTTTTCGCACATGTGTTGGTGCAGGAAACTACTTTTGCACTTGTATTAGTGTGGAAAAACCACTTTTCGCACTTGTGTTAGTGTTGAAAAACCACTTTTCGCACATGTGTTGGTGCAGGAAACCACTTTTGCACTTGTATTAGTGTGGAAAACTACTTTTCGCACTTGTGTTAGTGTTGAAAAACCACTTTTCGCACTTGTGTTAGTGTTGAAAAACCACTTTTCGCACTTGTGTTGGTGCAGGAAACCACTTTTGCACTTGTATTAGTGTGGAAAAAACACTTTTTGCACTTGTGATAGTGTTGAAAAACCACTTTTCGCACTTGTGTTGGTGCAGGAAACCACTTTTGCACTTGTATTAGTGTGGAAAAACCACTTTTCGCACTTGTGTTAGTGTTGAAATACCACTTTTCGCACTTGTGTTGGTGCAGGAAACCACTTTTGCACTTGTATTAGTGTGGAAAAACCACTTTTTGCACTTGTGTTAGTGTTGAAAACTCAATTTTCGCACTTGTGTTGGTGTCGGAAACCACTTTTCGCACAAGTGTTGGTGTAGGAAAAACTACTTTTCGCACTTGTGTTAGTGTTGAAAAACCACTTTTCCCTGTGGGAAACCACTTTGCGCACATGTGTTGGTGCAGGAAACTACTTTTCGCACTTGTGTTATTGTTGAAAAACCACTTTTCACACTTGTGGTGGTGGAGGAAACCAATTTTTGCACTTGTATTTGTGTGGAAAAACCACTTTTCGCACTTGTGTTAGTGTTGAAAATCCACTTTTCCCACTTGTGTTGGTGTCGGAAACCACTTTTCATACTTGTGTTGGTGTAGGAAACCACTTTTCGCACAAGTGTTGGTGTAGGAAAAACCACTTTTCGCACTTGTGTTAGTGTTGAAAAACCACCTTTCGCTGTGGGAAACAACTTTTCGCACATGTGTTGGTGCAGGAAACTACTTTTTGCACTTGTGTTAGTGTTGAAAACCCACTTTTCGCACTTGTGTTGGTGGAGGAAACCACTTTTCACACTTGTGTTAGTGTTGAAAAACCAATTTTCGCACTTGTGTTGGTGTAGGAAACCAATTTTCGCACTTGTCAACTTGTGCACTTGTCAACTTGTGCATTTGTGCACTTGTGCACTTGGCACTTGTGCATTTTCGCACTTGTCAACTCATCCTCACTTGTGTTTGTGTAGGGAACCACTTTTCGCACTTGTGTTAGTGTTGAAAAACCACTTTTCGCACATGTGTTGGTGCAGGAAACTACTTTTCGCACTTGTGTTAGTGTTGAAAAACCACTTTTCGCACCTGTGTTGGTGTTGAAAAACCAATTTTCGCACTTGTGTTGGTGTAGGAAACCAATTTTCGCACTTGTGTTGGTGTAGGAAACCACTTTTCGCACTTGTGTTGGTGTAGGAAACCACTTTTCGCACTTGTGTTAGTGTTGAAAAACCACTTTTTGCACATGTGTTGGTGCAGGAAACCACTTTTCGCACTTGTGTTGGTGTAGGAAACCACTTTTCGCACTTGTGTTAGTGTTGAAAAACCACTTTTCACTGTTGGGAAACCACTTTTCGCATGTGTGTTTGTGCAGGAAACTACTTTTTGCACTTGTGTTAGTGTTGAAAACCCACTTTTCGCACTTGTGTTGGTGGAGGAAACCACTTTTTACACTTGTGTTAGTGTTGAAAAACCCATTTTTGCACTTGTGTTGGTGTCGGAAACCAATTTTCGCACTTGTGTTAGTGTTGAAAAACCACTTTTCGCACATGTGTTGGTGCAGGAAACTACTTTTCGCACTTGTGTTGGTGTAGGAAACCACTTTTCGCACTTGTGTTAGTGTTGAAAAACCACTTTTTGCACATGTGTTGGTGCAGGAAACCACTTTTCGCACTTGTGTTGGTGTAGGAAACCACTTTTCGCACTTGTGTTAGTGTTGAAAAACCACTTTTCGCTGTGGGAAACCACTTTTCGCATGTGTGTTGGTGCAGGAAACTACTTTTCGCACTTGTGTTAGTGTTGAAAACCCACTTTTCGCACTTGTGTTGGTGGAGGAAACCACTTTTTACACTTGTGTTAGTGTTGAAAAACCCATTTTTGCACTTGTGTTGGTGTCGGAAACCAATTTTCGCACTTGTGTTAGTGTTGAAAAACCACTTTTCGCACATGTGTTGGTGCAGGAAACTACTTTTCGCACTTGTGATAGTGTTGAAAACCCACTTTTCGCACTTGTGTTGGTGTTGAAAAACCAATTTTCGCACCTGTGTTGGTGTAGGAACCAATTTTCGCACTTGTGTTGGTGTAGGAAACCACTTTTCGCACTTGTGTTGGTGTAGGAAACCACTTTTCGCACTTGTGTTAGTGTTGAAAAACCACTTTTCGCACATGTGTTGGTGCAGGAAACCACTTTTCGCACTTGTGGTAGTGTTGAAAACCCACTTTTCGCACTTGTGTTGGTGGAGGATACCACTTTTCGCACTTGTGTTAGTGTTGAAAAACCACTTTTCGCACTTGTGTTGGTGTAGGAAACACCTTTTCGTTCTTGTGTTATTGTTGAAAACTCACTTTTCGCACTTGTGTTGGTGTAGGAAACTACTTTTCGCACTTGTGTTATTGTTGAAAAACCACTTTTCGCACTTGTGTTGGTGGAGGAAACCAATTTTTGCACTTGTATTAGTGTGGAAAAAACCCACTTTTCGCACTTGTGTTCGTGTTGAAAAACCACTTTTCGCACTTGTGTTGGTGTAGGAAACCACTTTTCACACTTGTGTTCGTGTTGAAAAACCACTTTTTGCACTTGTGTTGGTGTAGGAAACCACTTTTCGCACTTGTGTTAGTGTTGAAAAACCACTTAACGCACTTGTGTTAGTGTAGGAAACCACTTTTCGCACTTGTGTTAGTGTTGAAAAACCACTTAACGCACTTGTGTTTGTGTAGGAAACCACTTTTTGCACTTGTGTTAGTGTTGAAAAACCACTTTTCGCACTTGTGTTGGTGGAGGAAACCACTTTTCGCACTTGTGTTAGTGTTGAAAAACCACTTTTCGCACTTGTGTTGGTGTAGGAAACACCTTTTCGTTCTTGTGTTATTGTTGAAAACCCACTTTTCGCACTTGTGTTGGTGGAGGAAACCACTTTTCGCACTTGTGTTAGTGATGAAAAACCACTTTTTGCACTTGTGTTGGTGTAGGAAACTACTTTTCGCACTTGTGTTATTGTTGGAAACCACTTTTCACACTTCTATTAGTGTGGAAAAACCGCTTTTTGCACTTGTGTTAGTGTTGAAAAACCACTTTTCACACTTGTGGTAGTGTTGAAAACCCACTTTTCGCACTTGTGTTGGTGGAGGAAACCACTTTTCGCACTTGTGTTAGTGTTGAAAAACCACTTTTCGCACTTGTGTTGGTGTAGGAAACACCTTTTCGTTCTTGTGTTATTGTTGAAAACCCACTTTTCGCACTTGTGTTGGTGGAGGAAACCACTTTTCGCACTTGTGTTAGTGATGAAAAACCACTTTTTGCACTTGTGTTGGTGTAGGAAACTACTTTTCGCACTTGTGTTATTGTTGAAAAACCACTTTTCGCACTTGTGTTGGTGGAGGAAACCAATTTTTGCACTTGTATTAGTGTGGAAAAAACCCACTTTTCGCACTTGTGTTCGTGTTGAAAAACCACTTTTCGCACTTGTGTTGGTGTAGGAAACCACTTTTCGCACATGTGTTGGGGCAGGAAACCACTTTTCTCACTTGAGTTGGTGTATGAAACCACTTTTTGCACTTGAGTTAGTGTTGAAAAACCACTTTTCGCTGTGGGAAACCAATTTTCGCACATGTGTTGGTGCAGGAAACTACTTTTCGCACTTGTGTTAGTGTTGAAAACCCACTTTTCACACTTGTGTTCGTGTTGAAGAACCACTTTTTGCACTTGTGTTGGTGTAGGAAACCACTTTTCGCACTTGTGTTAGTGTTGAAAAACCACTTAACGCACTTGTGTTTGTGTAGGAAACCACTTTTTGCACTTGTGTTAGTGTTGAAAAACCACTTTTCGCACTTGTGTTGGTGTTGGAAACCACTTTTCACACTTCTATTAGTGTGGAAAAACCGCTTTTTGCACTTGAGTTAGTGTTGAAAAACCACTTTTCACACTTGTGGTAGTGTTGAAAACCCACTTTTCGCACTTGTGTTAGTGGAGGAAACCACTTTTCGCACTTGTGTTAGTGTTGAAAAACCACTTTTCGCACTTGTGTTGGTGTAGGAAACACCTTTTTGTTCTTGTGTTATTGTTGAAAACCCACTTTTCGCACTTGTGTTGGTGGAGGAAACCACTTTTCGCACTTGTGTTAGTGATGAAAAACCACTTTTTGCACTTGTGTTGGTTGGTGTAGGAAACTACTTTTCGCACTTGTGTTATTGTTGAAAAACCACTTTTTCGCACTTGTGTTGGTGGAGGAAACCAATTTTTGCACTTGTATTAGTGTGGAAAAAACCCACTTTTCGCACTTGTGTTCGTGTTGAAAAACCACTTTTCGCACTTGTGTTGGTGTAGGAAACCACTTTTCGCACTTGTCTCCGTGTGGAAAAACCACTTTTCGCACTTGTGTTGGTGTAGGAAACCACTTTTCACACATGTGTTGGGGCAGGAAACCACTTATCTCACTTGTGTTGGTGTATGAAACCACTTTTTGCACTTGTGTTACTGTTGAAAAACCACTTTTCGCACTTGTGTTGGTGTAGGAAACCAATTTTCGCACTTGTGTTACTGTTGAAAAACCACTTTTCGCACTTGTGTTGGTGTAGGAAACCAATTTTCGCACTTGTCAACTTGTGCATTTGTGCACTTGTGCACTTGTGCACTTGTGCATTTTCGCTCGTGTCAACTCATCCTGACTTGTGTTTGTGTAGGAAAACACTTTTCGCACTTGTGTTAGTGTTGAAAAACCACTTTTCGCACATGTGTTGGTGCAGGAAACTACTTTTGCACTTGTATTAGTGTGGAAAAACCACTTTTCGCACTTGTGTTAGTGTTGAAAAACCACTTTTCGCACATGTGTTGGTGCAGGAAACCACTTTTGCACTTGTATTAGTGTGGAAAACCACTTTTCGCACTTGTGTTAGTGTTGAAAAACCACTTTTCGCACTTGTGTTAGTGTTGAAAAACCACTTTTCGCACTTGTGTTGGTGCAGGAAACCACTTTTGCACTTGTATTAGTGTGGAAAAAACACTTTTTGCACTTGTGATAGTGTTGAAAAACCACTTTTCGCACTTGTGTTGGTGCAGGAAACCACTTTTGCACTTGTATTAGTGTGGAAAAACCACTTTTCGCACTTGTGTTAGTGTTGAAATACCACTTTTCGCACTTGTGTTGGTGCAGGAAACCACTTTTGCACTTGTATTAGTGTGGAAAAACCACTTTTTGCACTTGTGTTAGTGTTGAAAACTCAATTTTCGCACTTGTGTTGGTGTCGGAAACCACTTTTCGCACAAGTGTTGGTGTAGGAAAAACTACTTTTCGCACTTGTGTTAGTGTTGAAAAACCACTTTTCCCTGTGGGAAACCACTTTGCGCACATGTGTTGGTGCAGGAAACTACTTTTCGCACTTGTGTTATTGTTGAAAAACCACTTTTCACACTTGTGGTGGTGGAGGAAACCAATTTTTGCACTTGTATTTGTGTGGAAAAACCACTTTTCGCACTTGTGTTAGTGTTGAAAATCCACTTTTCCCACTTGTGTTGGTGTCGGAAACCACTTTTCATACTTGTGTTGGTGTAGGAAACCACTTTTCGCACAAGTGTTGGTGTAGGAAAAACCACTTTTCGCACTTGTGTTAGTGTTGAAAAACCACCTTTCGCTGTGGGAAACAACTTTTCGCACATGTGTTGGTGCAGGAAACTACTTTTTGCACTTGTGTTAGTGTTGAAAACCCACTTTTCGCACTTGTGTTGGTGGAGGAAACCACTTTTCACACTTGTGTTAGTGTTGAAAAACCAATTTTCGCACTTGTGTTGGTGTAGGAAACCAATTTTCGCACTTGTCAACTTGTGCACTTGTCAACTTGTGCATTTGTGCACTTGTGCACTTGGCACTTGTGCATTTTCGCACTTGTCAACTCATCCTCACTTGTGTTTGTGTAGGGAACCACTTTTCGCACTTGTGTTAGTGTTGAAAAACCACTTTTCGCACATGTGTTGGTGCAGGAAACTACTTTTCGCACTTGTGTTAGTGTTGAAAAACCACTTTTCGCACCTGTGTTGGTGTTGAAAAACCAATTTTCGCACTTGTGTTGGTGTAGGAAACCAATTTTCGCACTTGTGTTGGTGTAGGAAACCACTTTTCGCACTTGTGTTGGTGTAGGAAACCACTTTTCGCACTTGTGTTAGTGTTGAAAAACCACTTTTTGCACATGTGTTGGTGCAGGAAACCACTTTTCGCACTTGTGTTGGTGTAGGAAACCACTTTTCGCACTTGTGTTAGTGTTGAAAAACCACTTTTCACTGTTGGGAAACCACTTTTCGCATGTGTGTTTGTGCAGGAAACTACTTTTTGCACTTGTGTTAGTGTTGAAAACCCACTTTTCGCACTTGTGTTGGTGGAGGAAACCACTTTTTACACTTGTGTTAGTGTTGAAAAACCCATTTTTGCACTTGTGTTGGTGTCGGAAACCAATTTTCGCACTTGTGTTAGTGTTGAAAAACCACTTTTCGCACATGTGTTGGTGCAGGAAACTACTTTTCGCACTTGTGTTGGTGTAGGAAGCCACTTTTCGCACTTGTGTTAGTGTTGAAAAACCACTTTTTGCACATGTGTTGGTGCAGGAAACCACTTTTCGCACTTGTGTTGGTGTAGGAAACCACTTTTCGCACTTGCGTTAGTGTTGAAAAACCACTTTTCGCTGTGGGAAACCACTTTTCGCATGTGTGTTGGTGCAGGAAACTACTTTTCGCACTTGTGTTAGTGTTGAAAACCCACTTTTCGCACTTGTGTTGGTGGAGGAAACCACTTTTTACACTTGTGTTAGTGTTGAAAAACCCATTTTTGCACTTGTGTTGGTGTCGGAAACCAATTTTCGCACTTGTGTTAGTGTTGAAAAACCACTTTTCGCACATGTGTTGGTGCAGGAAACTACTTTTCGCACTTGTGATAGTGTTGAAAACCCACTTTTCGCACTTGTGTTGGTGTTGAAAAACCAATTTTCGCACCTGTGTTGGTGTAGGAAACCAATTTTCGCACTTGTGTTGGTGTAGGAAACCACTTTTCGCACTTGTGTTGGTGTAGGAAACCACTTTTCGCACTTGTGTTAGTGTTGAAAAACCACTTTTCGCACATGTGTTGGTGCAGGAAACCACTTTTCGCACTTGTGGTAGTGTTGAAAACCCACTTTTCGCACTTGTGTTGGTGGAGGATACCACTTTTCGCACTTGTGTTAGTGTTGAAAAACCACTTTTCGCACTTGTGTTGGTGTAGGAAACACCTTTTCGTTCTTGTGTTATTGTTGAAAACTCACTTTTCGCACTTGTGTTGGTGTAGGAAACTACTTTTCGCACTTGTGTTATTGTTGAAAAACCACTTTTCGCACTTGTGTTGGTGGAGGAAACCAATTTTTGCACTTGTATTAGTGTGGAAAAAACCCACTTTTCGCACTTGTGTTCGTGTTGAAAAACCACTTTTCGCACTTGTGTTGGTGTAGGAAACCACTTTTCACACTTGTGTTCGTGTTGAAAAACCACTTTTTGCACTTGTGTTGGTGTAGGAAACCACTTTTCGCACTTGTGTTAGTGTTGAAAAACCACTTAACGCACTTGTGTTAGTGTAGGAAACCACTTTTCGCACTTGTGTTAGTGTTGAAAAACCACTTAACGCACTTGTGTTTGTGTAGGAAACCACTTTTTGCACTTGTGTTAGTGTTGAAAAACCACTTTTCGCACTTGTGTTGGTGTTGGAAACCACTTTTCACACTTCTATTAGTGTGGAAAAACCGCTTTTTGCACTTGTGTTAGTGTTGAAAAACCACTTTTCACACTTGTGGTAGTGTTGAAAACCCACTTTTCGCACTTGTGTTGGTGGAGGAAACCACTTTTCGCACTTGTGTTAGTGTTGAAAAACCACTTTTCGCACTTGTGTTGGTGTAGGAAACACCTTTTCGTTCTTGTGTTATTGTTGAAAACCCACTTTTCGCACTTGTGTTGGTGGAGGAAACCACTTTTCGCACTTGTGTTAGTGATGAAAAACCACTTTTTGCACTTGTGTTGGTGTAGGAAACTACTTTTCGCACTTGTGTTATTGTTGAAAAACCACTTTTCGCACTTGTGTTGGTGGAGGAAACCAATTTTTGCACTTGTATTAGTGTGGAAAAAACCCACTTTTCGCACTTGTGTTCGTGTTGAAAAACCACTTTTCGCACTTGTGTTGGTGTAGGAAACCACTTTTCGCACATGTGTTGGGGCAGGAAACCACTTTTCTCACTTGAGTTGGTGTATGAAACCACTTTTTGCACTTGAGTTAGTGTTGAAAAACCACTTTTCGCTGTGGGAAACCAATTTTCGCACATGTGTTGGTGCAGGAAACTACTTTTCGCACTTGTGTTAGTGTTGAAAACCCACTTTTCACACTTGTGTTCGTGTTGAAGAACCACTTTTTGCACTTGTGTTGGTGTAGGAAACCACTTTTCGCACTTGTGTTAGTGTTGAAAAACCACTTAACGCACTTGTGTTTGTGTAGGAAACCACTTTTTGCACTTGTGTTAGTGTTGAAAAACCACTTTTCGCACTTGTGTTGGTGTTGGAAACCACTTTTCACACTTCTATTAGTGTGGAAAAACCGCTTTTTGCACTTGAGTTAGTGTTGAAAAACCACTTTTCACACTTGTGGTAGTGTTGAAAACCCACTTTTCGCACTTGTGTTAGTGGAGGAAACCACTTTTCGCACTTGTGTTAGTGTTGAAAAACCACTTTTCGCACTTGTGTTGGTGTAGGAAACACCTTTTCGTTCTTGTGTTATTGTTGAAAACCCACTTTTCGCACTTGTGTTGGTGGAGGAAACCACTTTTCGCACTTGTGTTAGTGATGAAAAACCACTTTTTGCACTTGTGTTGGTTGGTGTAGGAAACTACTTTTCGCACTTGTGTTATTGTTGAAAAACCACTTTTCGCACTTGTGTTGGTGGAGGAAACCAATTTTTGCACTTGTATTAGTGTGGAAAAAACCCACTTTTCGCACTTGTGTTCGTGTTGAAAAACCACTTTTCGCACTTGTGTTGGTGTAGGAAACCACTTTTCGCACTTGTCTCCGTGTGGAAAAACCACTTTTCGCACTTGTGTTGGTGTAGGAAACCACTTTTCACACATGTGTTGGGGCAGGAAACCACTTATCTCACTTGTGTTGGTGTATGAAACCACTTTTTGCACTTGTGTTACTGTTGAAAAACCACTTTTCGCACTTGTGTTGGTGTAGGAAACCAATTTTCGCACTTGTGTTACTGTTGAAAAACCACTTTTCGCACTTGTGTTGGTGTAGGAAACCAATTTTCGCACTTGTCAACTTGTGCATTTGTGCACTTGTGCACTTGTGCACTTGTGCATTTTCGCTCGTGTCAACTCATCCTGACTTGTGTTTGTGTAGGAAAACACTTTTCGCACTTGTGTTAGTGTTGAAAAACCACTTTTCGCACATGTGTTGGTGCAGGAAACTACTTTTGCACTTGTATTAGTGTGGAAAAACCACTTTTCGCACTTGCGTTAGTGTTGAAAAACCACTTTTCGCACATGTGTTGGTGCAGGAAACCACTTTTGCACTTGTATTAGTGTGGAAAACCACTTTTCGCACTTGTGTTAGTGTTGAAAAACCACTTTTCGCACTTGTGTTAGTGTTGAAAAACCACTTTTCGCACTTGTGTTGGTGCAGGAAACCACTTTTGCACTTGTATTAGTGTGGAAAAAACACTTTTTGCACTTGTGATAGTGTTGAAAAACCACTTTTCGCACTTGTGTTGGTGCAGGAAACCACTTTTGCACTTGTATTAGTGTGGAAAAACCACTTTTCGCACTTGTGTTAGTGTTGAAATACCACTTTTCGCACTTGTGTTGGTGCAGGAAACCACTTTTGCACTTGTATTAGTGTGGAAAAACCACTTTTTGCACTTGTGTTAGTGTTGAAAACTCAATTTTCGCACTTGTGTTGGTGTCGGAAACCACTTTTCGCACAAGTGTTGGTGTAGGAAAAACTACTTTTCGCACTTGTGTTAGTGTTGAAAAACCACTTTTCCCTGTGGGAAACCACTTTGCGCACATGTGTTGGTGCAGGAAACTACTTTTCGCACTTGTGTTATTGTTGAAAAACCACTTTTCACACTTGTGGTGGTGGAGGAAACCAATTTTTGCACTTGTATTTGTGTGGAAAAACCACTTTTCGCACTTGTGTTAGTGTTGAAAATCCACTTTTCCCACTTGTGTTGGTGTCGGAAACCACTTTTCATACTTGTGTTGGTGTAGGAAACCACTTTTCGCACAAGTGTTGGTGTAGGAAAAACCACTTTTCGCACTTGTGTTAGTGTTGAAAAACCACCTTTCGCTGTGGGAAACAACTTTTCGCACATGTGTTGGTGCAGGAAACTACTTTTTGCACTTGTGTTAGTGT
Organism: Myxine glutinosa; assembly: GCF_964187855.1. NCBI lineage: Eukaryota > Metazoa > Chordata > Myxini > Myxiniformes > Myxinidae > Myxine > Myxine glutinosa. Next base: position 83,943,559 of record NC_136264.1, on the reverse strand, counting down.
TGAAAACCCACTTTTCGCACTTGTGTTGGTGGAGGAAACCACTTTTCACACTTGTGTTAGTGTTGAAAAACCAATTTTCGCACTTGTGTTGGTGTAGGAAACCAATTTTCGCACTTGTAAACTTGTGCACTTGTCAACTTGTGCATTTGTGCACTTGTGCACTTGGCACTTGTGCATTTTCGCACTTGTCAACTCATCCTCACTTGTGTTTGTGTAGGGAACCACTTTTCGCACTTGTGTTAGTGTTGAAAAACCACTTTTCGCACATGTGTTGGTGCAGGAAACTACTTTTCGCACTTGTGTTAGTGTTGAAAAACCACTTTTCGCACCTGTGTTGGTGTTGAAAAACCAATTTTCGCACTTGTGTTGGTGTAGGAAACCAATTTTCGCACTTGTGTTGGTGTAGGAAACCACTTTTCGCACTTGTGTTGGTGTAGGAAACCACTTTTCGCACTTGTGTTAGTGTTGAAAAACCACTTTTTGCACATGTGTTGGTGCAGGAAACCACTTTTCGCACTTGTGTTGGTGTAGGAAACCACTTTTCGCACTTGTGTTAGTGTTGAAAAACCACTTTTCACTGTTGGGAAACCACTTTTCGCATGTGTGTTTGTGCAGGAAACTACTTTTTGCACTTGTGTTAGTGTTGAAAACCCACTTTTCGCACTTGTGTTGGTGGAGGAAACCACTTTTTACACTTGTGTTAGTGTTGAAAAACCCATTTTTGCACTTGTGTTGGTGTCGGAAACCAATTTTCGCACTTGTGTTAGTGTTGAAAAACCACTTTTCGCACATGTGTTGGTGCAGGAAACTACTTTTCGCACTTGTGTTGGTGTAGGAAACCACTTTTCGCACTTGTGTTAGTGTTGAAAAACCACTTTTTGCACATGTGTTGGTGCAGGAAACCACTTTTCGCACTTGTGTTGGTGTAGGAAACCACTTTTCGCACTTGTGTTAGTGTTGAAAAACCACTTTTCGCTGTGGGAAACCACTTTTCGCATGTGTGTTGGTGCAGGAAACTACTTTTCGCACTTGTGTTAGTGTTGAAAACCCACTTTTCGCACTTGTGTTGGTGGAGGAAACCACTTTTTACACTTGTGTTAGTGTTGAAAAACCCATTTTTGCACTTGTGTTGGTGTCGGAAACCAATTTTCGCACTTGTGTTAGTGTTGAAAAACCACTTTTCGCACATGTGTTGGTGCAGGAAACTACTTTTCGCACTTGTGATAGTGTTGAAAACCCACTTTTCGCACTTGTGTTGGTGTTGAAAAACCAATTTTCGCACCTGTGTTGGTGTAGTAAACCAATTTTCGCACTTGTGTTGGTGTAGGAAACCACTTTTCGCACTTGTGTTGGTGTAGGAAACCACTTTTCGCACTTGTGTTAGTGTTGAAAAACCACTTTTCGCACATGTGTTGGTGCAGGAAACCACTTTTCGCACTTGTGGTAGTGTTGAAAACCCACTTTTCGCACTTGTGTTGGTGGAGGATACCACTTTTCGCACTTGTGTTAGTGTTGAAAAACCACTTTTCGCACTTGTGTTGGTGTAGGAAACACCTTTTCGTTCTTGTGTTATTGTTGAAAACTCACTTTTCGCACTTGTGTTGGTGTAGGAAACTACTTTTCGCACTTGTGTTATTGTTGAAAAACCACTTTTCGCACTTGTGTTGGTGGAGGAAACCAATTTTTGCACTTGTATTAGTGTGGAAAAAACCCACTTTTCGCACTTGTGTTCGTGTTGAAAAACCACTTTTCGCACTTGTGTTGGTGTAGGAAACCACTTTTCACACTTGTGTTCGTGTTGAAAAACCACTTTTTGCACTTGTGTTGGTGTAGGAAACCACTTTTCGCACTTGTGTTAGTGTTGAAAAACCACTTAACGCACTTGTGTTAGTGTAGGAAACCACTTTTCGCACTTGTGTTAGTGTTGAAAAACCACTTAACGCACTTGTGTTTGTGTAGGAAACCACTTTTTGCACTTGTGTTAGTGTTGAAAAACCACTTTTCGCACTTGTGTTGGTGTTGGAAACCACTTTTCACACTTCTATTAGTGTGGAAAAACCGCTTTTTGCACTTGTGTTAGTGTTGAAAAACCACTTTTCACACTTGTGGTAGTGTTGAAAACCCACTTTTCGCACTTGTGTTGGTGGAGGAAACCACTTTTCGCACTTGTGTTAGTGTTGAAAAACCACTTTTCGCACTTGTGTTGGTGTAGGAAACACCTTTTCGTTCTTGTGTTATTGTTGAAAACCCACTTTTCGCACTTGTGTTGGTGGAGGAAACCACTTTTCGCACTTGTGTTAGTGATGAAAAACCACTTTTTGCACTTGTGTTGGTGTAGGAAACTACTTTTCGCACTTGTGTTATTGTTGGAAACCACTTTTCACACTTCTATTAGTGTGGAAAAACCGCTTTTTGCACTTGTGTTAGTGTTGAAAAACCACTTTTCACACTTGTGGTAGTGTTGAAAACCCACTTTTCGCACTTGTGTTGGTGGAGGAAACCACTTTTCGCACTTGTGTTAGTGTTGAAAAACCACTTTTCGCACTTGTGTTGGTGTAGGAAACACCTTTTCGTTCTTGTGTTATTGTTGAAAACCCACTTTTCGCACTTGTGTTGGTGGAGGAAACCACTTTTCGCACTTGTGTTAGTGATGAAAAACCACTTTTTGCACTTGTGTTGGTGTAGGAAACTACTTTTCGCACTTGTGTTATTGTTGAAAAACCACTTTTCGCACTTGTGTTGGTGGAGGAAACCAATTTTTGCACTTGTATTAGTGTGGAAAAAACCCACTTTTCGCACTTGTGTTCGTGTTGAAAAACCACTTTTCGCACTTGTGTTGGTGTAGGAAACCACTTTTCGCACATGTGTTGGGGCAGGAAACCACTTTTCTCACTTGAGTTGGTGTATGAAACCACTTTTTGCACTTGAGTTAGTGTTGAAAAACCACTTTTTGCTGTGGGAAACCAATTTTCGCACATGTGTTGGTGCAGGAAACTACTTTTCGCACTTGTGTTAGTGTTGAAAACCCACTTTTCACACTTGTGTTCGTGTTGAAGAACCACTTTTTGCACTTGTGTTGGTGTAGGAAACCACTTTTCGCACTTGTGTTAGTGTTGAAAAACCACTTAACGCACTTGTGTTTGTGTAGGAAACCACTTTTTGCACTTGTGTTAGTGTTGAAAAACCACTTTTCGCACTTGTGTTGGTGTTGGAAACCACTTTTCACACTTCTATTAGTGTGGAAAAACCGCTTTTTGCACTTGAGTTAGTGTTGAAAAACCACTTTTCACACTTGTGGTAGTGTTGAAAACCCACTTTTCGCACTTGTGTTAGTGGAGGAAACCACTTTTCGCACTTGTGTTAGTGTTGAAAAACCACTTTTCGCACTTGTGTTGGTGTAGGAAACACCTTTTTGTTCTTGTGTTATTGTTGAAAACCCACTTTTTGCACTTGTGTTGGTGGAGGAAACCACTTTTCGCACTTGTGTTAGTGATGAAAAACCACTTTTTGCACTTGTGTTGGTTGGTGTAGGAAACTACTTTTCGCACATGTGTTATTGTTGAAAAACCACTTTTCGCACTTGTGTTGGTGGAGGAAACCAATTTTTGCACTTGTATTAGTGTGGAAAAAACCCACTTTTCGCACTTGTGTTCGTGTTGAAAAACCACTTTTCGCACTTGTGTTGGTGTAGGAAACCACTTTTCGCACTTGTCTCCGTGTGGAAAAACCACTTTTCGCACTTGTGTTGGTGTAGGAAACCACTTTTCACACATGTGTTGGGGCAGGAAACCACTTATCTCACTTGTGTTGGTGTATGAAACCACTTTTTGCACTTGTGTTACTGTTGAAAAACCACTTTTCGCACTTGTGTTGGTGTAGGAAACCAATTTTCGCACTTGTGTTACTGTTGAAAAACCACTTTTCGCACTTGTGTTGGTGTAGGAAACCAATTTTCGCACTTGTCAACTTGTGCATTTGTGCACTTGTGCACTTGTGCACTTGTGCATTTTCGCTCGTGTCAACTCATCCTGACTTGTGTTTGTGTAGGAAAACACTTTTCGCACTTGTGTTAGTGTTGAAAAACCACTTTTCGCACATGTGTTGGTGCAGGAAACTACTTTTGCACTTGTATTAGTGTGGAAAAACCACTTTTCACACTTGTGTTAGTGTTGAAAAACCACTTTTCGCACATGTGTTGGTGCAGGAAACCACTTTTGCACTTGTATTAGTGTGGAAAACCACTTTTCGCACTTGTGTTAGTGTTGAAAAACCACTTTTCGCACTTGTGTTAGTGTTGAAAAACCACTTTTCGCACTTGTGTTGGTGCAGGAAACCACTTTTGCACTTGTATTAGTGTGGAAAAAACACTTTTTGCACTTGTGATAGTGTTGAAAAACCACTTTTCGCACTTGTGTTGGTGCAGGAAACCACTTTTGCACTTGTATTAGTGTGGAAAAACCACTTTTCGCACTTGTGTTAGTGTTGAAATACCACTTTTCGCACTTGTGTTGGTGCAGGAAACCACTTTTGCACTTGTATTAGTGTGGAAAAACCACTTTTTGCACTTGTGTTAGTGTTGAAAACTCAATTTTCGCACTTGTGTTGGTGTCGGAAACCACTTTTCGCACAAGTGTTGGTGTAGGAAAAACTACTTTTCGCACTTGTGTTAGTGTTGAAAAACCACTTTTCCCTGTGGGAAACCACTTTGCGCACATGTGTTGGTGCAGGAAACTACTTTTCGCACTTGTGTTATTGTTGAAAAACCACTTTTCACACTTGTGGTGGTGGAGGAAACCAATTTTTGCACTTGTATTTGTGTGGAAAAACCACTTTTCGCACTTGTGTTAGTGTTGAAAATCCACTTTTCCCACTTGTGTTGGTGTCGGAAACCACTTTTCATACTTGTGTTGGTGTAGGAAACCACTTTTCGCACAAGTGTTGGTGTAGGAAAAACCACTTTTCGCACTTGTGTTAGTGTTGAAAAACCACCTTTCGCTGTGGGAAACAACTTTTCGCACATGTGTTGGTGCAGGAAACTACTTTTTGCACTTGTGTTAGTGTTGAAAACCCACTTTTCGCACTTGTGTTGGTGGAGGAAACCACTTTTCACACTTGTGTTAGTGTTGAAAAACCAATTTTCGCACTTGTGTTGGTGTAGGAAACCAATTTTCGCACTTGTCAACTTGTGCACTTGGCACTTGTGCATTTTCGCACTTGTCAACTCATCCTCACTTGTGTTTGTGTAGGGAACCACTTTTCGCACTTGTGTTAGTGTTGAAAAACCACTTTTCGCACATGTGTTGGTGCAGGAAACTACTTTTCGCACTTGTGTTAGTGTTGAAAAACCACTTTTCGCACCTGTGTTGGTGTTGAAAAACCAATTTTCGCACTTGTGTTGGTGTAGGAAACCAATTTTCGCACTTGTGTTGGTGTAGGAAACCACTTTTCGCACTTGTGTTGGTGTAGGAAACCACTTTTCGCACTTGTGTTAGTGTTGAAAAACCACTTTTTGCACATGTGTTGGTGCAGGAAACCACTTTTCGCACTTGTGTTGGTGTAGGAAACCACTTTTCGCACTTGTGTTAGTGTTGAAAAACCACTTTTCACTGTTGGGAAACCACTTTTCGCATGTGTGTTTGTGCAGGAAACTACTTTTTGCACTTGTGTTAGTGTTGAAAACCCACTTTTCGCACTTGTGTTGGTGGAGGAAACCACTTTTTACACTTGTGTTAGTGTTGAAAAACCCATTTTTGCACTTGTGTTGGTGTCGGAAACCAATTTTCGCACTTGTGTTAGTGTTGAAAAACCACTTTTCGCACATGTGTTGGTGCAGGAAACTACTTTTCGCACTTGTGTTGGTGTAGGAAACCACTTTTCGCACTTGTGTTAGTGTTGAAAAACCACTTTTTGCACATGTGTTGGTGCAGGAAACCACTTTTCGCACTTGTGTTGGTGTAGGAAACCACTTTTCGCACTTGTGTTAGTGTTGAAAAACCACTTTTCGCTGTGGGAAACCACTTTTCGCATGTGTGTTGGTGCAGGAAACTACTTTTCGCACTTGTGTTAGTGTTGAAAACCCACTTTTCGCACTTGTGTTGGTGGAGGAAACCACTTTTTACACTTGTGTTAGTGTTGAAAAACCCATTTTTGCACTTGTGTTGGTGTCGGAAACCAATTTTCGCACTTGTGTTAGTGTTGAAAAACCACTTTTCGCACATGTGTTGGTGCAGGAAACTACTTTTCGCACTTGTGTTGGTGTAGGAAGCCACTTTTCGCACTTGTGTTAGTGTTGAAAAACCACTTTTTGCACATGTGTTGGTGCAGGAAACCACTTTTCGCACTTGTGTTGGTGTAGGAAACCACTTTTCGCACTTGCGTTAGTGTTGAAAAACCACTTTTCGCTGTGGGAAACCACTTTTCGCATGTGTGTTGGTGCAGGAAACTACTTTTCGCACTTGTGTTAGTGTTGAAAACCCACTTTTCGCACTTGTGTTGGTGGAGGAAACCACTTTTTACACTTGTGTTAGTGTTGAAAAACCCATTTTTGCACTTGTGTTGGTGTCGGAAACCAATTTTCGCACTTGTGTTAGTGTTGAAAAACCACTTTTCGCACATGTGTTGGTGCAGGAAACTACTTTTCGCACTTGTGATAGTGTTGAAAACCCACTTTTCGCACTTGTGTTGGTGTTGAAAAACCAATTTTCGCACCTGTGTTGGTGTAGGAAACCAATTTTCGCACTTGTGTTGGTGTAGGAAACCACTTTTCGCACTTGTGTTGGTGTAGGAAACCACTTTTCGCACTTGTGTTAGTGTTGAAAAACCACTTTTCGCACATGTGTTGGTGCAGGAAACCACTTTTCGCACTTGTGGTAGTGTTGAAAACCCACTTTTCGCACTTGTGTTGGTGGAGGATACCACTTTTCGCACTTGTGTTAGTGTTGAAAAACCACTTTTCGCACTTGTGTTGGTGTAGGAAACACCTTTTCGTTCTTGTGTTATTGTTGAAAACTCACTTTTCGCACTTGTGTTGGTGTAGGAAACTACTTTTCGCACTTGTGTTATTGTTGAAAAACCACTTTTCGCACTTGTGTTGGTGGAGGAAACCAATTTTTGCACTTGTATTAGTGTGGAAAAAACCCACTTTTCGCACTTGTGTTCGTGTTGAAAAACCACTTTTCGCACTTGTGTTGGTGTAGGAAACCACTTTTCACACTTGTGTTCGTGTTGAAAAACCACTTTTTGCACTTGTGTTGGTGTAGGAAACCACTTTTCGCACTTGTGTTAGTGTTGAAAAACCACTTAACGCACTTGTGTTAGTGTAGGAAACCACTTTTCGCACTTGTGTTAGTGTTGAAAAACCACTTAACGCACTTGTGTTTGTGTAGGAAACCACTTTTTGCACTTGTGTTAGTGTTGAAAAACCACTTTTCGCACTTGTGTTGGTGTTGGAAACCACTTTTCACACTTCTATTAGTGTGGAAAAACCGCTTTTTGCACTTGTGTTAGTGTTGAAAAACCACTTTTCACACTTGTGGTAGTGTTGAAAACCCACTTTTCGCACTTGTGTTGGTGGAGGAAACCACTTTTCGCACTTGTGTTAGTGTTGAAAAACCACTTTTCGCACTTGTGTTGGTGTAGGAAACACCTTTTCGTTCTTGTGTTATTGTTGAAAACCCACTTTTCGCACTTGTGTTGGTGGAGGAAACCACTTTTCGCACTTGTGTTAGTGATGAAAAACCACTTTTTGCACTTGTGTTGGTGTAGGAAACTACTTTTCGCACTTGTGTTATTGTTGAAAAACCACTTTTCGCACTTGTGTTGGTGGAGGAAACCAATTTTTGCACTTGTATTAGTGTGGAAAAAACCCACTTTTCGCACTTGTGTTCGTGTTGAAAAACCACTTTTCGCACTTGTGTTGGTGTAGGAAACCACTTTTCGCACATGTGTTGGGGCAGGAAACCACTTTTCTCACTTGAGTTGGTGTATGAAACCACTTTTTGCACTTGAGTTAGTGTTGAAAAACCACTTTTCGCTGTGGGAAACCAATTTTCGCACATGTGTTGGTGCAGGAAACTACTTTTCGCACTTGTGTTAGTGTTGAAAACCCACTTTTCACACTTGTGTTCGTGTTGAAGAACCACTTTTTGCACTTGTGTTGGTGTAGGAAACCACTTTTCGCACTTGTGTTAGTGTTGAAAAACCACTTAACGCACTTGTGTTTGTGTAGGAAACCACTTTTTGCACTTGTGTTAGTGTTGAAAAACCACTTTTCGCACTTGTGTTGGTGTTGGAAACCACTTTTCACACTTCTATTAGTGTGGAAAAACCGCTTTTTGCACTTGAGTTAGTGTTGAAAAACCACTTTTCACACTTGTGGTAGTGTTGAAAACCCACTTTTCGCACTTGTGTTAGTGGAGGAAACCACTTTTCGCACTTGTGTTAGTGTTGAAAAACCACTTTTCGCACTTGTGTTGGTGTAGGAAACACCTTTTCGTTCTTGTGTTATTGTTGAAAACCCACTTTTCGCACTTGTGTTGGTGGAGGAAACCACTTTTCGCACTTGTGTTAGTGATGAAAAACCACTTTTTGCACTTGTGTTGGTTGGTGTAGGAAACTACTTTTCGCACTTGTGTTATTGTTGAAAAACCACTTTTCGCACTTGTGTTGGTGGAGGAAACCAATTTTTGCACTTGTATTAGTGTGGAAAAAACCCACTTTTCGCACTTGTGTTCGTGTTGAAAAACCACTTTTCGCACTTGTGTTGGTGTAGGAAACCACTTTTCGCACTTGTCTCCGTGTGGAAAAACCACTTTTCGCACTTGTGTTGGTGTAGGAAACCACTTTTCACACATGTGTTGGGGCAGGAAACCACTTATCTCACTTGTGTTGGTGTATGAAACCACTTTTTGCACTTGTGTTACTGTTGAAAAACCACTTTTCGCACTTGTGTTGGTGTAGGAAACCAATTTTCGCACTTGTGTTACTGTTGAAAAACCACTTTTCGCACTTGTGTTGGTGTAGGAAACCAATTTTCGCACTTGTCAACTTGTGCATTTGTGCACTTGTGCACTTGTGCACTTGTGCATTTTCGCTCGTGTCAACTCATCCTGACTTGTGTTTGTGTAGGAAAACACTTTTCGCACTTGTGTTAGTGTTGAAAAACCACTTTTCGCACATGTGTTGGTGCAGGAAACTACTTTTGCACTTGTATTAGTGTGGAAAAACCACTTTTCGCACTTGCGTTAGTGTTGAAAAACCACTTTTCGCACATGTGTTGGTGCAGGAAACCACTTTTGCACTTGTATTAGTGTGGAAAACCACTTTTCGCACTTGTGTTAGTGTTGAAAAACCACTTTTCGCACTTGTGTTAGTGTTGAAAAACCACTTTTCGCACTTGTGTTGGTGCAGGAAACCACTTTTGCACTTGTATTAGTGTGGAAAAAACACTTTTTGCACTTGTGATAGTGTTGAAAAACCACTTTTCGCACTTGTGTTGGTGCAGGAAACCACTTTTGCACTTGTATTAGTGTGGAAAAACCACTTTTCGCACTTGTGTTAGTGTTGAAATACCACTTTTCGCACTTGTGTTGGTGCAGGAAACCACTTTTGCACTTGTATTAGTGTGGAAAAACCACTTTTTGCACTTGTGTTAGTGTTGAAAACTCAATTTTCGCACTTGTGTTGGTGTCGGAAACCACTTTTCGCACAAGTGTTGGTGTAGGAAAAACTACTTTTCGCACTTGTGTTAGTGTTGAAAAACCACTTTTCCCTGTGGGAAACCACTTTGCGCACATGTGTTGGTGCAGGAAACTACTTTTCGCACTTGTGTTATTGTTGAAAAACCACTTTTCACACTTGTGGTGGTGGAGGAAACCAATTTTTGCACTTGTATTTGTGTGGAAAAACCACTTTTCGCACTTGTGTTAGTGTTGAAAATCCACTTTTCCCACTTGTGTTGGTGTCGGAAACCACTTTTCATACTTGTGTTGGTGTAGGAAACCACTTTTCGCACAAGTGTTGGTGTAGGAAAAACCACTTTTCGCACTTGTGTTAGTGTTGAAAAACCACCTTTCGCTGTGGGAAACAACTTTTCGCACATGTGTTGGTGCAGGAAACTACTTTTTGCACTTGTGTTAGTGTTGAAAACCCACTTTTCGCACTTGTGTTGGTGGAGGAAACCACTTTTCACACTTGTGTTAGTGTTGAAAAACCAATTTTCGCACTTGTGTTGGTGTAGGAAACCAATTTTCGCACTTGTCAACTTGTGCACTTGTCAACTTGTGCATTTGTGCACTTGTGCACTTGGCACTTGTGCATTTTTGCACTTGTCAACTCATCCTCACTTGTGTTTGTGTAGGGAACCACTTTTCGCACTTGTGTTAGTGTTGAAAAACCACTTTTCGCACATGTGTTGGTGCAGGAAACTACTTTTCGCACTTGTGTTAGTGTTGAAAAACCACTTTTCGCACCTGTGTTGGTGTTGAAAAACCAATTTTCGCACTTGTGTTGGTGTAGGAAACCAATTTTCGCACTTGTGTTGGTGTAGGAAACCACTTTTCGCACTTGTGTTGGTGTAGGAAACCACTTTTCGCACTTGTGTTAGTGTTGAAAAACCACTTTTTGCACATGTGTTGGTGCAGGAAACCACTTTTCGCACTTGTGTTGGTGTAGGAAACCACTTTTCGCACTTGTGTTAGTGTTGAAAAACCACTTTTCACTGTTGGGAAACCACTTTTCGCATGTGTGTTTGTGCAGGAAACTACTTTTTGCACTTGTGTTAGTGTTGAAAACCCACTTTTCGCACTTGTGTTGGTGGAGGAAACCACTTTTTACACTTGTGTTAGTGTTGAAAAACCCATTTTTGCACTTGTGTTGGTGTCGGAAACCAATTTTCGCACTTGTGTTAGTGTTGAAAAACCACTTTTCGCACATGTGTTGGTGCAGGAAACTACTTTTCGCACTTGTGTTGGTGTAGGAAACCACTTTTCGCACTTGTGTTAGTGTTGAAAAACCACTTTTTGCACATGTGTTGGTGCAGGAAACCACTTTTCGCACTTGTGTTGGTGTAGGAAACCACTTTTCGCACTTGTGTTAGTGTTGAAAAACCACTTTTCGCTGTGGGAAACCACTTTTCGCATGTGTGTTGGTGCAGGAAACTACTTTTCGCACTTGTGTTAGTGTTGAAAACCCACTTTTCGCACTTGTGTTGGTGGAGGAAACCACTTTTTACACTTGTGTTAGTGTTGAAAAACCCATTTTTGCACTTGTGTTGGTGTCGGAAACCAATTTTCGCACTTGTGTTAGTGTTGAAAAACCACTTTTCGCACATGTGTTGGTGCAGGAAACTACTTTTCGCACTTGTGATAGTGTTGAAAACCCACTTTTCGCACTTGTGTTGGTGTTGAAAAACCAATTTTCGCACCTGTGTTGGTGTAGTAAACCAATTTTCGCACTTGTGTTGGTGTAGGAAACCACTTTTCGCACTTGTGTTGGTGTAGGAAACCACTTTTCGCACTTGTGTTAGTGTTGAAAAACCACTTTTCGCACATGTGTTGGTGCAGGAAACCACTTTTCGCACTTGTGGTAGTGTTGAAAACCCACTTTTCGCACTTGTGTTGGTGGAGGATACCACTTTTCGCACTTGTGTTAGTGTTGAAAAACCACTTTTCGCACTTGTGTTGGTGTAGGAAACACCTTTTCGTTCTTGTGTTATTGTTGAAAACTCACTTTTCGCACTTGTGTTGGTGTAGGAAACTACTTTTCGCACTTGTGTTATTGTTGAAAAACCACTTTTCGCACTTGTGTTGGTGGAGGAAACCAATTTTTGCACTTGTATTAGTGTGGAAAAAACCCACTTTTCGCACTTGTGTTCGTGTTGAAAAACCACTTTTCGCACTTGTGTTGGTGTAGGAAACCACTTTTCACACTTGTGTTCGTGTTGAAAAACCACTTTTTGCACTTGTGTTGGTGTAGGAAACCACTTTTCGCACTTGTGTTAGTGTTGAAAAACCACTTAACGCACTTGTGTTAGTGTAGGAAACCACTTTTCGCACTTGTGTTAGTGTTGAAAAACCACTTAACGCACTTGTGTTTGTGTAGGAAACCACTTTTTGCACTTGTGTTAGTGTTGAAAAACCACTTTTCGCACTTGTGTTGGTGTTGGAAACCACTTTTCACACTTCTATTAGTGTGGAAAAACCGCTTTTTGCACTTGTGTTAGTGTTGAAAAACCACTTTTCACACTTGTGGTAGTGTTGAAAACCCACTTTTCGCACTTGTGTTGGTGGAGGAAACCACTTTTCGCACTTGTGTTAGTGTTGAAAAACCACTTTTCGCACTTGTGTTGGTGTAGGAAACACCTTTTCGTTCTTGTGTTATTGTTGAAAACCCACTTTTCGCACTTGTGTTGGTGGAGGAAACCACTTTTCGCACTTGTGTTAGTGATGAAAAACCACTTTTTGCACTTGTGTTGGTGTAGGAAACTACTTTTCGCACTTGTGTTATTGTTGGAAACCACTTTTCACACTTCTATTAGTGTGGAAAAACCGCTTTTTGCACTTGTGTTAGTGTTGAAAAACCACTTTTCACACTTGTGGTAGTGTTGAAAACCCACTTTTCGCACTTGTGTTGGTGGAGGAAACCACTTTTCGCACTTGTGTTAGTGTTGAAAAACCACTTTTCGCACTTGTGTTGGTGTAGGAAACACCTTTTCGTTCTTGTGTTATTGTTGAAAACCCACTTTTCGCACTTGTGTTGGTGGAGGAAACCACTTTTCGCACTTGTGTTAGTGATGAAAAACCACTTTTTGCACTTGTGTTGGTGTAGGAAACTACTTTTCGCACTTGTGTTATTGTTGAAAAACCACTTTTCGCACTTGTGTTGGTGGAGGAAACCAATTTTTGCACTTGTATTAGTGTGGAAAAAACCCACTTTTCGCACTTGTGTTCGTGTTGAAAAACCACTTTTCGCACTTGTGTTGGTGTAGGAAACCACTTTTCGCACATGTGTTGGGGCAGGAAACCACTTTTCTCACTTGAGTTGGTGTATGAAACCACTTTTTGCACTTGAGTTAGTGTTGAAAAACCACTTTTTGCTGTGGGAAACCAATTTTCGCACATGTGTTGGTGCAGGAAACTACTTTTCGCACTTGTGTTAGTGTTGAAAACCCACTTTTCACACTTGTGTTCGTGTTGAAGAACCACTTTTTGCACTTGTGTTGGTGTAGGAAACCACTTTTCGCACTTGTGTTAGTGTTGAAAAACCACTTAACGCACTTGTGTTTGTGTAGGAAACCACTTTTTGCACTTGTGTTAGTGTTGAAAAACCACTTTTCGCACTTGTGTTGGTGTTGGAAACCACTTTTCACACTTCTATTAGTGTTGAAAAACCACTTTTCACACTTGTGGTAGTGTTGAAAACCCACTTTTCGCACTTGTGTTAGTGGAGGAAACCACTTTTCGCACTTGTGTTAGTGTTGAAAAACCACTTTTCGCACTTGTGTTGGTGTAGGAAACACCTTTTTGTTCTTGTGTTATTGTTGAAAACCCACTTTTCGCACTTGTGTTGGTGGAGGAAACCACTTTTCGCACTTGTGTTAGTGATGAAAAACCACTTTTTGCACTTGTGTTGGTTGGTGTAGGAAACTACTTTTCGCACATGTGTTATTGTTGAAAAACCACTTTTCGCACTTGTGTTGGTGGAGGAAACCAATTTTTGCACTTGTATTAGTGTGGAAAAAACCCACTTTTCGCACTTGTGTTCGTGTTGAAAAACCACTTTTCGCACTTGTGTTGGTGTAGGAAACCACTTTTCGCACTTGTCTCCGTGTGGAAAAACCACTTTTCGCACTTGTGTTGGTGTAGGAAACCACTTTTCACACATGTGTTGGGGCAGGAAACCACTTATCTCACTTGTGTTGGTGTATGAAACCACTTTTTGCACTTGTGTTACTGTTGAAAAACCACTTTTCGCACTTGTGTTGGTGTAGGAAACCAATTTTCGCACTTGTGTTACTGTTGAAAAACCACTTTTCGCACTTGTGTTGGTGTAGGAAACCAATTTTCGCACTTGTCAACTTGTGCATTTGTGCACTTGTGCACTTGTGCACTTGTGCATTTTCGCTCGTGTCAACTCATCCTGACTTGTGTTTGTGTAGGAAAACACTTTTCGCACTTGTGTTAGTGTTGAAAAACCACTTTTCGCACATGTGTTGGTGCAGGAAACTACTTTTGCACTTGTATTAGTGTGGAAAAACCACTTTTCGCACTTGTGTTAGTGTTGAAAAACCACTTTTCGCACATGTGTTGGTGCAGGAAACCACTTTTGCACTTGTATTAGTGTGGAAAACCACTTTTCGCACTTGTGTTAGTGTTGAAAAACCACTTTTCGCACTTGTGTTAGTGTTGAAAAACCACTTTTCGCACTTGTGTTGGTGCAGGAAACCACTTTTGCACTTGTATTAGTGTGGAAAAAACACTTTTTGCACTTGTGATAGTGTTGAAAACCACTTTTCGCACTTGTGTTGGTGCAGGAAACCACTTTTGCACTTGTATTAGTGTGGAAAAACCACTTTTCGCACTTGTGTTAGTGTTGAAATACCACTTTTCGCACTTGTGTTGGTGCAGGAAACCACTTTTGCACTTGTATTAGTGTGGAAAAACCACTTTTTGCACTTGTGTTAGTGTTGAAAACTCAATTTTCGCACTTGTGTTGGTGTCGGAAACCACTTTTCGCACAAGTGTTGGTGTAGGAAAAACTACTTTTCGCACTTGTGTTAGTGTTGAAAAACCACTTTTCCCTGTGGGAAACCACTTTGCGCACATGTGTTGGTGCAGGAAACTACTTTTCGCACTTGTGTTATTGTTGAAAAACCACTTTTCACACTTGTGGTGGTGGAGGAAACCAATTTTTGCACTTGTATTTGTGTGGAAAAACCACTTTTCGCACTTGTGTTAGTGTTGAAAATCCACTTTTCCCACTTGTGTTGGTGTCGGAAACCACTTTTCATACTTGTGTTGGTGTAGGAAACCACTTTTCGCACAAGTGTTGGTGTAGGAAAAACCACTTTTCGCACTTGTGTTAGTGTTGAAAAACCACCTTTCGCTGTGGGAAACAACTTTTCGCACATGTGTTGGTGCAGGAAACTACTTTTTGCACTTGTGTTAGTGTTGAAAACCCACTTTTCGCACTTGTGTTGGTGGAGGAAACCACTTTTCACACTTGTGTTAGTGTTGAAAAACCAATTTTCGCACTTGTGTTGGTGTAGGAAACCAATTTTCGCACTTGTCAACTTGTGCACTTGGCACTTGTGCATTTTCGCACTTGTCAACTCATCCTCACTTGTGTTTGTGTAGGGAACCACTTTTCGCACTTGTGTTAGTGTTGAAAAACCACTTTTCGCACATGTGTTGGTGCAGGAAACTACTTTTCGCACTTGTGTTAGTGTTGAAAAACCACTTTTCGCACCTGTGTTGGTGTTGAAAAACCAATTTTCGCACTTGTGTTGGTGTAGGAAACCAATTTTCGCACTTGTGTTGGTGTAGGAAACCACTTTTCGCACTTGTGTTGGTGTAGGAAACCACTTTTCGCACTTGTGTTAGTGTTGAAAAACCACTTTTTGCACATGTGTTGGTGCAGGAAACCACTTTTCGCACTTGTGTTGGTGTAGGAAACCACTTTTCGCACTTGTGTTAGTGTTGAAAAACCACTTTTCACTGTTGGGAAACCACTTTTCGCATGTGTGTTTGTGCAGGAAACTACTTTTTGCACTTGTGTTAGTGTTGAAAACCCACTTTTCGCACTTGTGTTGGTGGAGGAAACCACTTTTTACACTTGTGTTAGTGTTGAAAAACCCATTTTTGCACTTGTGTTGGTGTCGGAAACCAATTTTCGCACTTGTGTTAGTGTTGAAAAACCACTTTTCGCACATGTGTTGGTGCAGGAAACTACTTTTCGCACTTGTGTTGGTGTAGGAAACCACTTTTCGCACTTGTGTTAGTGTTGAAAAACCACTTTTTGCACATGTGTTGGTGCAGGAAACCACTTTTCGCACTTGTGTTGGTGTAGGAAACCACTTTTCGCACTTGTGTTAGTGTTGAAAAACCACTTTTCGCTGTGGGAAACCACTTTTCGCATGTGTGTTGGTGCAGGAAACTACTTTTCGCACTTGTGTTAGTGTTGAAAACCCACTTTTCGCACTTGTGTTGGTGGAGGAAACCACTTTTTACACTTGTGTTAGTGTTGAAAAACCCATTTTTGCACTTGTGTTGGTGTCGGAAACCAATTTTCGCACTTGTGTTAGTGTTGAAAAACCACTTTTCGCACATGTGTTGGTGCAGGAAACTACTTTTCGCACTTGTGATAGTGTTGAAAACCCACTTTTCGCACTTGTGTTGGTGTTGAAAAACCAATTTTCGCACCTGTGTTGGTGTAGGAAACCAATTTTCGCACTTGTGTTGGTGTAGGAAACCACTTTTCGCACTTGTGTTGGTGTAGGAAACCACTTTTCGCACTTGTGTTAGTGTTGAAAAACCACTTTTCGCACATGTGTTGGTGCAGGAAACCACTTTTCGCACTTGTGGTAGTGTTGAAAACCCACTTTTCGCACTTGTGTTGGTGGAGGATACCACTTTTCGCACTTGTGTTAGTGTTGAAAAACCACTTTTCGCACTTGTGTTGGTGTAGGAAACACCTTTTCGTTCTTGTGTTATTGTTGAAAACTCACTTTTCGCACTTGTGTTGGTGTAGGAAACTACTTTTCGCACTTGTGTTATTGTTGAAAAACCACTTTTCGCACTTGTGTTGGTGGAGGAAACCAATTTTTGCACTTGTATTAGTGTGGAAAAAACCCACTTTTCGCACTTGTGTTCGTGTTGAAAAACCACTTTTCGCACTTGTGTTGGTGTAGGAAACCACTTTTCACACTTGTGTTCGTGTTGAAAAACCACTTTTTGCACTTGTGTTGGTGTAGGAAACCACTTTTCGCACTTGTGTTAGTGTTGAAAAACCACTTAACGCACTTGTGTTAGTGTAGGAAACCACTTTTCGCACTTGTGTTAGTGTTGAAAAACCACTTAACGCACTTGTGTTTGTGTAGGAAACCACTTTTTGCACTTGTGTTAGTGTTGAAAAACCACTTTTCGCACTTGTGTTGGTGTTGGAAACCACTTTTCACACTTCTATTAGTGTGGAAAAACCGCTTTTTGCACTTGTGTTAGTGTTGAAAAACCACTTTTCACACTTGTGGTAGTGTTGAAAACCCACTTTTCGCACTTGTGTTGGTGGAGGAAACCACTTTTCGCACTTGTGTTAGTGTTGAAAAACCACTTTTCGCACTTGTGTTGGTGTAGGAAACACCTTTTCGTTCTTGTGTTATTGTTGAAAACCCACTTTTCGCACTTGTGTTGGTGGAGGAAACCACTTTTCGCACTTGTGTTAGTGATGAAAAACCACTTTTTGCACTTGTGTTGGTGTAGGAAACTACTTTTCGCACTTGTGTTATTGTTGAAAAACCACTTTTCGCAGTTGTGTTGGTGGAGGAAACCAATTTTTGCACTTGTATTAGTGTGGAAAAAACCCACTTTTCGCACTTGTGTTCGTGTTGAAAAACCACTTTTCGCACTTGTGTTGGTGTAGGAAACCACTTTTCGCACATGTGTTGGGGGCAGGAAACCACTTTTCTCACTTGAGTTGGTGTATGAAACCACTTTTTGCACTTGAGTTAGTGTTGAAAAACCACTTTTCGCTGTGGGAAACCAATTTTCGCACATGTGTTGGTGCAGGAAACTACTTTTCGCACTTGTGTTAGTGTTGAAAACCCACTTTTCACACTTGTGTTCGTGTTGAAGAACCACTTTTTGCACTTGTGTTGGTGTAGGAAACCACTTTTCGCACTTGTGTTAGTGTTGAAAAACCACTTAACGCACTTGTGTTTGTGTAGGAAACCACTTTTTGCACTTGTGTTAGTGTTGAAAAACCACTTTTCGCACTTGTGTTGGTGTTGGAAACCACTTTTCACACTTCTATTAGTGTGGAAAAACCGCTTTTTGCACTTGAGTTAGTGTTGAAAAACCACTTTTCACACTTGTGGTAGTGTTGAAAACCCACTTTTCGCACTTGTGTTAGTGGAGGAAACCACTTTTCGCACTTGTGTTAGTGTTGAAAAACCACTTTTCGCACTTGTGTTGGTGTAGGAAACACCTTTTCGTTCTTGTGTTATTGTTGAAAACCCACTTTTCGCACTTGTGTTGGTGGAGGAAACCACTTTTCGCACTTGTGTTAGTGATGAAAAACCACTTTTTGCACTTGTGTTGGTTGGTGTAGGAAACTACTTTTCGCACTTGTGTTATTGTTGAAAAACCACTTTTCGCACTTGTGTTGGTGGAGGAAACCAATTTTTGCACTTGTATTAGTGTGGAAAAAACCCACTTTTCGCACTTGTGTTCGTGTTGAAAAACCACTTTTCGCACTTGTGTTGGTGTAGGAAACCACTTTTCGCACTTGTCTCCGTGTGGAAAAACCACTTTTCGCACTTGTGTTGGTGTAGGAAACCACTTTTCACACATGTGTTGGGGCAGGAAACCACTTATCTCACTTGTGTTGGTGTATGAAACCACTTTTTGCACTTGTGTTACTGTTGAAAAACCACTTTTCGCACTTGTGTTGGTGTAGGAAACCAATTTTCGCACTTGTGTTACTGTTGAAAAACCACTTTTCGCACTTGTGTTGGTGTAGGAAACCAATTTTCGCACTTGTCAACTTGTGCATTTGTGCACTTGTGCACTTGTGCACTTGTGCATTTTCGCTCGTGTCAACTCATCCTGACTTGTGTTTGTGTAGGAAAACACTTTTCGCACTTGTGTTAGTGTTGAAAAACCACTTTTCGCACATGTGTTGGTGCAGGAAACTACTTTTGCACTTGTATTAGTGTGGAAAAACCACTTTTCGCACTTGCGTTAGTGTTGAAAAACCACTTTTCGCACATGTGTTGGTGCAGGAAACCACTTTTGCACTTGTATTAGTGTGGAAAACCACTTTTCGCACTTGTGTTAGTGTTGAAAAAACACTTTTCGCACTTGTGTTAGTGTTGAAAAACCACTTTTCGCACTTGTGTTAGTGTTGAAAAACCACTTTTGCACTTGTATTAGTGTGGAAAAAACACTTTTTGCACTTGTGATAGTGTTGAAAAACCACTTTTCGCACTTGTGTTAGTGTGGAAAAACCACTTTTGCACTTGTATTAGTGTGGAAAAAACACTTTTTGCACTTGTGATAGTGTTGAAAAACCACTTTTCGCACTTGTGTTGGTGCAGGAAACCACTTTTGCACTTGTATTAGTGTGGAAAAACCACTTTTCGCACTTGTGTTAGTGTTGAAAAACCACTTTTCGCACTTGTGTTAGTGTTGAAAAACCACTTTTCGCACTTGTGTTAGTGTTGAAAAACCACTTTTGCACTTGTATTAGTGTGGAAAAAACACTTTTTGCACTTGTGATAGTGTTGAAAAACCACTTTTCGCACTTGTGTTAGTGTTGAAAAACCACTTTTGCACTTGTATTAGTGTGGAAAAAACACTTTTTGCACTTGTGATAGTGTTGAAAAACCACTTTTCGCACTTGTGTTGGTGCAGGAAACCACTTTTGCACTTGTATTAGTGTGGAAAAACCACTTTTCGCACTTGTGTTAGTGTTGAAAAACCACTTTTCGCACTTGTGTTGGTGCAGGAAACCACTTTTGCACTTGTATTAGTGTGGAAAAACCACTTTTTGCACTTGTGTTAGTGTTGAAAACTCAATTTTCGCACTTGTGTTGGTGTCGGAAACCACTTTTCGCACAAGTGTTGGTGTAGGAAACCACTTTTCGCACAAGTGTTGGTGTAGGAAAAACCACTTTTCGCACTTGTGTTAGTGTTGAAAAACCACCTTTCGCTGTGGGAAACAACTTTTCGCACATGTGTTGGTGCAGGAAACTACTTTTTGCACTTGTGTTAGTGTTGAAAACCCACTTTTCGCACTTGTGTTGGTGGAGGAAACCACTTTTCACACTTGTGTTAGTGTTGAAAAACCAATTTTCGCACTTGTGTTGGTGTAGGAAACCAATTTTCGCACTTGTCAACTTGTGCACTTGTCAACTTGTGCATTTGTGCACTTGTGCACTTGGCACTTGTGCATTTTCGCACTTGTCAACTCATCCTCACTTGTGTTTGTGTAGGGAACCACTTTTCGCACTTGTGTTAGTGTTGAAAAACCACTTTTCGCACATGTGTTGGTGCAGGAAACTACTTTTCGCACTTGTGTTAGTGTTGAAAAACCACTTTTCGCACCTGTGTTGGTGTTGAAAAACCAATTTTCGCACTTGTGTTGGTGTAGGAAACCAATTTTCGCACTTGTGTTGGTGTAGGGAACCACTTTTCGCACTTGTGTTGGTGTAGGAAACCACTTTTCGCACTTGTGTTAGTGTTGAAAAACCACTTTTTGCACATGTGTTGGTGCAGGAAACCACTTTTCGCACTTGTGTTGGTGTAGGAAACCACTTTTCGCACTTGTGTTAGTGTTGAAAAACCACTTTTCGCTGTTGGGAAACCACTTTTCGCATGTGTGTTTGTGCAGGAAACTACTTTTTGCACTTGTGTTAGTGTTGAAAACCCACTTTTCGCACTTGTGTTGGTGGAGGAAACCACTTTTTACACTTGTGTTAGTGTTGAAAAACCCATTTTTGCACTTGTGTTGGTGTCGGAAACCAATTTTCGCACTTGTGTTAGTGTTGAAAAACCACTTTTCGCACATGTGTTGGTGCAGGAAACTACTTTTCGCACTTGTGATAGTGTTGAAAACCCACTTTTCGCACTTGTGTTGGTGTTGAAAAACCAATTTTCGCACCTGTGTTGGTGTAGGAAACCAATTTTCGCACTTGTGTTGGTGTAGGAAACCACTTTTCGCACTTGTGTTGGTGTAGGAAACCACTTTTCGCACTTGTGTTAGTGTTGAAAAACCACTTTTCGCACATGTGTTGGTGCAGGAAACCACTTTTCGCACTTGTGGTAGTGTTGAAAACCCACTTTTCGCACTTGTGTTGGTGGAGGATACCACTTTTCGCACTTGTGTTAGTGTTGAAAAACCACTTTTCGCACTTGTGTTGGTGTAGGAAACACCTTTTCGTTCTTGTGTTATTGTTGAAAACTCACTTTTCGCACTTGTGTTCGTGTAGGAAACTACTTTTCGCACTTGTGTTATTGTTGAAAAACCACTTTTCGCACTTGTGTTGGTGGAGGAAACCAATTTTTGCACTTGTATTAGTGTGGAAAAAACCCACTTTTCGCACTTGTGTTCGTGTTGAAAAACCACTTTTCGCACTTGTGTTGGTGTAGGAAACCACTTTTCACACTTGTGTTCGTGTTGAAAAACCACTTTTTGCACTTGTGTTGGTGTAGGAAACCACTTTTCGCACTTGTGTTAGTGTTGAAAAACCACTTAACGCACTTGTGTTAGTGTAGGAAACCACTTTTCGCACTTGTGTTAGTGTTGAAAAACCACTTAACGCACTTGTGTTTGTGTAGGAAACCACTTTTTGCACTTGTGTTAGTGTTGAAAAACCACTTTTCGCACTTGTGTTGGTGTTGGAAACCACTTTTCACACTTCTATTAGTGTGGAAAAACCGCTTTTTGCACTTGTGTTAGTGTTGAAAAACCACTTTTCACACTTGTGGTAGTGTTGAAAACCCACTTTTCGCACTTGTGTTGGTGGAGGAAACCACTTTTCGCACTTGTGTTAGTGTTGAAAAACCACTTTTCGCACTTGTGTTGGTGTAGGAAACACCTTTTCGTTCTTGTGTTATTGTTGAAAACCCACTTTTCGCACTTGTGTTGGTGGAGGAAACCACTTTTCGCACTTGTGTTAGTGATGAAAAACCACTTTTTGCACTTGTGTTGGTGTAGGAAACTACTTTTCGCACTTGTGTTATTGTTGAAAAACCACTTTTCGCACTTGTGTTGGTGGAGGAAACCAATTTTTGCACTTGTATTAGTGTGGAAAAAACCCACTTTTCGCACTTGTGTTCGTGTTGAAAAACCACTTTTCGCACTTGTGTTGGTGTAGGAAACCACTTTTCGCACATGTGTTGGGGCAGGAAACCACTTTTCTCACTTGAGTTGGTGTATGAAACCACTTTTTGCACTTGAGTTAGTGTTGAAAAACCACTTTTCGCTGTGGGAAACCAATTTTCGCACATGTGTTGGTGCAGGAAACTACTTTTCGCACTTGTGTTAGTGTTGAAAACCCACTTTTCACACTTGTGTTCGTGTTGAAGAACCACTTTTTGCACTTGTGTTGGTGTAGGAAACAACTTTTCGCACTTGTGTTAGTGTTGAAAAACCACTTAACGCACTTGTGTTGGTGTAGGAAACAACTTTTCGCACTTGTGTTAGTGTTGGAAAACCACTTAACGCACTTGTGTTTGTGTAGGAAACCACTTTTTGCACTTGTGTTAGTGTTGAAAAACCACTTTTCGCACTTGTGTTGGTGTTGGAAACCACTTTTCACACTTCTATTAGTGTGGAAAAACCGCTTTTTGCACTTGAGTTAGTGTTGAAAAACCACTTTTCACACTTGTGGTAGTGTTGAAAACCCACTTTTCGCACTTGTGTTAGTGGAGGAAACCACTTTTCGCACTTGTGTTAGTGTTGAAAAACCACTTTTCGCAGTTGTGTTGGTGTAGGAAACACCTTTTCGTTCTTGTGTTATTGTTGAAAACCCACTTTTCGCACTTGTGTTGGTGGAGGAAACCACTTTTCGCACTTGTGTTAGTGATGAAAAACCACTTTTTGCACTTGTGTTGGTTGGTGTAGGAAACTACTTTTCGCACTTGTGTTATTGTTGAAAAACCACTTTTCGCACTTGTGTTGGTGGAGGAAACCAATTTTTGCACTTGTATTAGTGTGGAAAAAACCCACTTTTCGCACTTGTGTTCGTGTTGAAAAACCACTTTTCGCACTTGTGTTGGTGTAGGAAACCACTTTTCGCACTTGTCTCCGTGTGGAAAAACCACTTTTCGCACTTGTGTTGGTGTAGGAAACCACTTTTCGCACTTGTCTCCGTGTGGAAAACCCACTTTTCACACTTGTGTTGATGGAGGAAACCACTTTTTGCACTTGTGTTGGTGTTGAAAAACCAATTTTCGCACTTGTGTTGGTGTAGGAAACCAATTTTTGCACTTGTGTTGGTGCAGGAAACTACTTTTCGCACTTGTGATTGTGTTGAAAACCCACTTTTCGCACTTGTGTTGGTGTTGAGAACCCAATTTTCGCACTTGTCTTGGTGTAGGAAACCAATTTTCGCACTTGTGTTGGTGTAGGAAACCACTTTTCGCACTTGTGTTGGTGGAGGAAACCACTTTTCGCACTTGTGTTAGTGTTGAAAAAACACTTTTCGCACTTGTGTTGGTGTAGGAAACCACTTTTCGCACTTGTATTAGTGTGGGAAAACCACTTTTCGCACTTGTGTTAGTGTTGAAAAACCACTTTTCGCACTTGTGTTGGTGTCGGAAACCACTTTTCACACTTGTATTAGTGTGGAAAAAAACCACTTTTCGCATTTGTGTTCGTGTTGAAAAACCACTCTTCGCACTTCTGTTCGTGTTGAAAACCCACTTTTCGCACTTGTGTTAGTGCAGGAAACCACTTTTCGCACTTGTGTTGGTGCAGGAAACCACTTTTCACACTTGTGTTAGTGTTGAAAAACCAATTTTCGCACTTGTGTTGGTGTAGGAAACCAATTTTCGCACTTGTGTTGATGTAGGAAACCACTTTTCGCACTTGTGTTAGTGTTGAAACACCACTTTTCGCACATGTGTTGGTGCAGGAAACCACTTTTCGCACTTGTGTTAGTGTTGAAAACCCACTTTTCGCACTTGTGTTGGTGTTGAAAAACCAATTTTCGCACTTGTGTTGGTGTAGGAAACCAATTTTCGCACTTGTGTTGGTGTAGGAAACCACTTTTCGCACTTGTGTTGGTGTAGGAAACCACTTTTCGCACTTGTGTTACTGTTGAAAAACCACTTTTCGCACTTGTGTTGGTGTCGGAAACCACTTTTCGCACTTGTGTTAGTGTTGAAAAACCACTTTTCGCACTTGTGTTGGTGTAGTAAACCACTTTTCGCACTTGTATTAGTGTGGAAAACCACTTTTCGCACTTGTGTTGGTGCAGGAAACCACTTTTCGCACTTGTGTTCGTGTTGAAAACCCACTTTTCGCACTTGTGTTGGTGTAGGAAACCACTTTTTGCACCTGTGTTCGTGTTAAAACCCACTTTTCGCACTTGTGTTGGTGTAGGAAACCACTTTTCGCACTTGTGTTAGTGTTGAAAACCCATTTTTCGCACTTGTGTTGGTGTAGGAAACCACCTTTCGCACCTGTGTTCGTGTTGAAAAAACACTTTTCGCACTTGTGTTGGTGTCGGAAACCACTTTTTGCACTTGTGTTGGTGTGGGAAACCACTTTTCACACTTTGGATCCCAGCGTACCGTGGGCGTTTGTGGGAGGTCCGTGGTGCGCTGTGTGAGAGAAAATGGCATGCGTGTGAGGAAAAAGTGTGCGTCGAAGAGTGAGTGTGTTATAAAGTGTGGGAGTAAAACTGAGTGCGAGCGAGAATGCACGTCGGAGTGTATGTGTAATGAGAGTGACACGGAGAGTGAGATGGATGAGGAGCTGGTGCGAGGAGGCACATCTGAGTTGGTGGTGAAGCGCGTGATTGGGTGTGCAAAAGAGTGCACACCCATGGTTGTCACAGAGGATGTGACGGAGGAGTGGGCGCGAGGAGGTGTGTTGATGAAGTGTGCGAACAGCGAGTGGTGTGTAACAGAGAGTGCGGTGGTGGAATTGACGGAGAGTATGGGATGTATGAGCAACGAACGGAACGAGTGGTGTGAGCATGTCCGGGGAGTATCGACCTTAAACGGGATAGCGGTTAGACTGACGTTTAACCGACGCGAGCTCTCGGTCAATGCCGGGCTTTGGTTATTGCGGGAGCCGGCGGGGATCGGTGCTGCGTCGCTCCTCTTCGGAGCGTCGTGCACGATCCGGGCCGGGCCCCGCCCCGCACGGTCGAGTCCGGGCTTTGCCGGGCAAGGCGACCGGCCCGGTTCGAGGGAAGGTAGGAGGGATCGGAACGGCGCCCCCTTATGGTGGCGGCGTCCCACCCGGGCGGGGTTGGCCCACCGCGCATGGGAGCGAAAGGCCCAGCGCCGGGATGGTGCTTTTAACCTTGGCCCAACCAAACCTCCTCCCCTGAACCGAATGCCGGACAGACCCAACCTGCAGGCGACCAAACCACCTGAATTCATTGCTCGGCTTTGCGAAGCCGAGTTTTAATAATGCATGGACGTACCGAGAGGCTCAAGTTTAATGGACTGTGATGATGACAGTGTTTTGATTCAAAATTGGGAATAGTGAATAGGATTGGCAGTAATGATTGGCAAATTTGATGGGTAAAAATGATTGGCAGTAATGATTGGCAAATTTTGATTGGCAAAAATTGGATGGGCAAAATTGATAGTGGGAGATGCCCGATGTAGAGGGATGGTAAATCCACCATCCCTCACATCCCCCGGGCACATGAGCTATAGACTTATGGGGTTTGGCAGTGTAAGCTCGCCGAGGGTGGGTTCGGATAAATGTATAGGGACCTAGAGATGACCATAGGTGACTGAGATTTAAGTAGCAACATTGTACCTGTAGTGGGGACGTAGAATAGATTAGGTGGATTATAACGACGAGGGAGCGCAGTAGTATAAGGGGCGACTGGGAAGCGCGAGTTTCAGAAGGGGGATAGTCAGCTTAGACGATGCAGTGTGTGTGAAGGAGGTGATTGAGCAGCGTATTGTGAAAAGTGTGAGTTGAGTGCATAGTACTGAGTGAATGGTCCTGGAGGAGAGACGGGTGCAAGAGCCACCCGGTGTGTGTGAGCACAGGTGTGTAAGTGAAGCACAGGTGTGTGGAGAATGGTTGGATGGAATAGATGGTCTGGAGTGAATGGAGTATGGAATATATGGAGTATGGAATGGATGGTGTGGAGTGAGTAGTGTGGAATATGTGGAGTGGAGTGGTTGGTGCGAAAGGAGTGGATGGGGAAGATGGACCCCTTTCACGAATACCCGGGGAGGGTGGTAGTTTAAGAGTAGGTAGAGGGTATAGGTAAATTGTGGTTGGATTGTAAAACCGTAAAACATTGCGTAAAACATTGCCGTAAAACATTGCTTCAAAAAGGGGACCGAAAAACAACAACAACCACGGTTCCCGAAAAAGGCCAACCCCCGCTTTGCGGGGAAAAATGGCCTCTAAAGGTGGTTATTTTTTTTATATATTGGCATCTGTGGTGCGTGCGGTAGAATGGTGTTTGGATGGGTGCATTAGTGAAGTGGAAATGGCTGGGCGTGTGGCCTGTTAGTGTGTGTGTGGTTAAATGGGCACTCCGCCACTGTGAGGATGTCGGCCAGGTGAGGCCGCAGGTGGGCTCTGGGAGCCAGTAGAGTTGTGAATGGGGCCCGAGGATCCGGAGGACGGACCCGGGTAGCCCAGTGCCAGAGAGGGCACCGAGTGGGGAGAGCGCCAGAGGGCCTTCCCCAGGTAGATAGGTTAGGGTAAGGAGCAGGTAAGCTCGGAGGCAACTACAGTGGTGGAGGTGTGCAGGTGAGTAGACCTGCTAGGGGAGCCACACAACTCAGCCCCGAAATTGTGCAAAGGCACAGGGAGTTGAATCGGGGGAGTGAGACCCCAAATTGATGAGCACCACAGTTTGGTCAATGGGAGTTCGTTTCTTAGAACCACATAGTGTAAGACGGCCAATGGTTTTGCAGGGAAAGACCACGGGTAGAGTAAACGTGTTAAAGTCATTTAGAGGATAGTTAGGATGGAAATCCCTTCGCACCATCTGCAGCCACTCACCTGAGGTGATGACAAGACTCCACACCATGTTTTTTTTTTTGTGCAAATGTTTTGGAATGGTAAGACGCATCATGACGTGGGGTGACATTGTGCTTTGTTGTTCCATCTCTTCCTCCTCATGAGGAATTGATGAGGAATTTGAATCGATGGCAAATTTGGTTAGAGGGATTGTTGATGAATTTGGAATTAGGGGAGATATGGGGAAGACAGGATGTAGAGACGAATTGTAAATTGGTGTAAATATGGAGTAAGGGGCAAGGGTAGATTAGGTGACAGGGGGGGGGGGTGATGTACGATAGAGACGAGCTTTCTCCGCTCACTCCCATGCGCACCTCATCTCTGCATTGCCTTGTATTGATGTGTACCCTTGCACCCCGCTAACTTTGCTTTGTCCTCCTTCCCCACATATGGACCGTGTTCTCTGGGCACTAAGGGGAAAGCGTGCAGGAGCCGCATTTGTGTGCCCGAGCCGTCGCTGCACAGCCTGCCTGAATCGATACACGACCTTATGGACCGCACGACTTGCGGCCTAGCACCACCATATGGACCACACGCTTCTGTGGCTAAGCACCACACCCTTATGGACCCCACGTATTGGGGCCTGGCCCCTCTGCTGGGACCGGCCATGATGGCCAGAGAAGAGTTGGCTTGCGGACCACGGTGAGGTGGCCCCTTTTGCCCTACAGGTGGACCACCCATAGTTGGCCCCTGTGGGCCCCCAAATAAAAATGGACGCATTTTGTGCCTTTTTATTATTGCAAATAGGCAGCAAGCCACAAGAAGGACAACCTCTGGAAGAAACATCGGACCAGCAGAGCAGGAGCAGCAAGAAGAACCGGACAACCGTTTGTTTGCTTGTTTTTATTTGAAATGTGTGTGCAATGAGCACTGGATAGTGCTTTGTGTGGTTTTCTGGTACTGATTGGTGCTTTGTAATGCTCTTGTGCTCGGGGGTGCACTGCAATATCAATTGTGCATCCCCGGGCACTTGAGTATGGTGTATCGATGCAGTGCAATGCATGCTCTTCCTCTTTTTCAGGAACATCTTTTTGTCTCCCAAAATGACAGGTCCTGGGTTGCCGTGTAAATACAAATTCGTGTTTTGTAAATAATGCTCCCCACCGTCTATGTGTAGTTTGAAAACCATTCCGTGATTCGGTTATCCTGTGGGCGTGAGTCTGTTAGGTAGGATGCAACGTAGCAGGCGGGACATACGTAGTTGTTTTAAAACTGTCGCACTCAAGGGTAAGGTTAATAGTGGAGGGTTATTACACTTGAGTGTCACATTAAGTAAAGTTAGTTCGGGTCGAGACGACCCTAGAGGAAAAACGGGTGCTGTGTTACGGTTTTTAGAACCTTCACTAGTAAATTTTAGTAAATGTATCCCTTATAAATGTCCCCCTGTAAATATTCCCATCAATTGGCTGGTTAAAGATCGCACCCTAGTTAGTCCATGAACAACACGTAGCGAACCCTAGGCCCTCTTCGTAGTTATTTCATTATTATGTGTTTTAGTTAAGGATCTGTTCCCAGTAGTTGAATCTGCGTTGCATTAATCAAATAAGATAGGTCCCTTTCGTTCCCTTCAAAAGCGGTGCGAGTGGTGTTCTAACTCCCCACCAGCCGCCATTGGCCATGCGGTCGGGCCGAGAAGAAGGGGGAGGAGCCGCCAGACCACGGGCGTGGCACGTCAACGCGTCATCGGAGGTGGAGTCAGCAAGCCCTTACCGGCCAGCCAGCCCCGCGGTGAGCCAACCGGTGGGCGGGTCATTAGAGCTGGCGACTTGATTTCGAACACAGCAATAAAAATGGCTGCAAGGGACTGCTTGTTGAGTTGAGTGAAGAGTTGGAGTGAGAGGGTTCCGAAGAAGGAGAGAGAGAAGGTACGAGTCGGTGAGAAGGCATGAAAGAGAGACGTGATCCGGAGTTGGAAGACGAAGGCAAGGGAGAGAGGAGCATCCCAATCGCTGTATGCAACGACCACTCGCAGTGAACGATACGCACTCGCTGCCTGCCAGGGTTTCCCGCCACGACGCGAGTCGACTCTTGGAGCCGGACCTCGACGCCACCGTCTGCCTGGGCCTTCTCATCCCCTCCTCCAGTGATTCCTGCCTGCTATTCCCTTGTCGTGTAAGTCTGTTGTCTGTCCTTTTTGTTGTCTGGGATTTAATATAAGACTGTCTAAGGCTGCCCTGTGTATCTTCTTCTTCTTCGTCCTGTATATTACTTTCGTTTCTCTTCCTTTGGTTTGTTGTACATAATTAATAAATGTCTGTTATTTCTTACCCTTTTGGTTTCACTTTCCCCGATCGCTTTAGTCTTTTCTTTCGATTGAATACCTGTGGCACGATTTGGCCAACGCTCGGAATCGGGTTTAGTCAATTGATAACGGCTCGAACCGCGGATTGCTAAACCGCTCGGCAAATACCATCTTGTCCGTGGTTCGAGCGGTACTTCTCTCCCTGTTTTGCGGAGGGATTGGTGAAGGTATTCGGGATAACACCTTGACCAATAACCCTGATCAATCCCACCCCGCAAAAGAGCGTTACAAGTACCAGGACCAGAGATGGCCGGCTTAACAGGCCAAGGGGATTAACCCCCCCTTGCTAAGGGGAGTGCTGTCTCTGAGATCCGTAACAATATCTTGGCTACCTCATGCTACAACTTGACGTCCTTCCCATCTTTACACTCTGACCACCTCCTTATTGATCTTCTCCGATAATTATTCCCATGGTGGCGACATTATTCCTTCCATCCCCTCCCGCTTGCAACAGCTTGTACCCTCCTACCAACCTCCTTGCCCTCGATGCAACCACAATGTCAACACATACGCATGGACGTGTCCTTGACTTTCAAGCAGCATGCAGATCAGGTAGCAGGGAAAACAGCTGCTGGAGTTAACCATATCCTCAGATGGGCTGGCCATGACTTGGGAGCTTATTTCACTACCTTACACACCTCAACACTTGCCCTTGTGCATGCACCTGCAGAATACTGTGTTCTGCATGGATAAGGAGCCACCACACTAAGGTTGATGTGCACCTCAACTCTTCCTTAAGAATCATCAGTGGATGCCTTCGCCCTACTCTCACCCATTACCTCCCAGTCCTCCCTTGCGCTTATCCACCAAGTTTTTAAAAATGAATTCTCGTCACTCAGCATGCTCATGCTCGTATAAATACAGTACACTCCCCTCAGCCAGCTCCTTCATGTGGTTCTACAATCCCTCGAGCTCTTCCTTGACTCCCTCAAACTCTTCCTCTGAATTATTTAGCATGCACTGAGGATCTTTCTTTCCTCGCTCTGCAGGGCACCAAGTACACGCAAAGTAAAGCCCTCAATGGTGCAGTCGATTGGATTTCTCCGATATTCATAAAAATCGGATTTCTCACCGGAGGTGTGAGAGCCTGATGATTGTGAGAGATGATCATCAACGGTGGACGAGGCCACACAAGATTTACACGACCGGTCAAAAGTTTTAGAGCACCTCAATTTTTCCAGTTTTTATTGAAATTTACGGTTCAATGTCTAAATGTACTCTGAAATTAAGCATAGAACAAATAAACAATTGGAGATAAAAAATAAATCATAGAATCATTTTGTTTAACAAAATTTAATTTAAATTTTTGACTCAGCAAAGTAGCCACGTTTTGCAGATATAACCGCCGAACACACTCGTGGCATTCTTTCTACAATGGAAATCAAATATTGTTCGGGAAGTTCTTCCCAACACTGTTGCAGAAGTTCCCACAAATGTGTTGCACTTGGGGGTTGCTTTGCTTTCACCCTTCTGTCCAGTTCATCCCAAACCAGCTCGATGGGGTTTAGGTCTGGAGACTGTGCTGGCCATTCCATGATTTGAAGCCTACCATCTTGTTCTTTTCCCGAAGGTAGTTTTGACATAGCCTGGAGGTGTGTTTAGGGTCATTATCTTGCTGTAGGACGAACCCCTGACCAACTAGGCGTATACCAGAGGGTATTGCATGGCGCTGCAAAATGCTGTGGTAGCCCTTTTGGTTCATGGTGCCAGTCACTCTGTGCAAGTCACTGACTCTGGATCCAGCAAAAGAGCCCCAGACCATCACGCTTCCTCCTCCATGTTTGACAGTTGATGTCACACACTAAGGAACCATCCTTTCGCCCACTCGACAGCATACAAAAACCCTGCGTGATGAACCAAAGATTTCAAATTTTGATTCATCGGTCCATAAGACCTTCTTCCAGTCTTCAGTAATCCACTGGCAGTTCTTCATGGCCCAGGCAAGCCTCTTTTTCTTATTTTGCCATCTTAGCAATGGCTTTCTTACTGCCACTCGACCTGTCAAACATGCAGCTTGAAGTCTTCACTTCACAGTTGAAACTGAGACTTGCTTACTTCGACCAGTGTTGAGCTGTGCTTGAAGCTGTTGTCCTGTGAGCCGCCTGTCACGCAAGCTGTTGACTCTCAGAAACTTGTCTTCTGATTCCGTTGAGGCTTTGGGTCGGCCAGACCTCTTCCTGTCAGAGTTTCCTCCAGTTGCCAATATACTACTTCCTGTAGTGCAATATTGTCCAAATAATGCTTCAGAGGGTGTAATAACAGTCTGTTCCAATACTGCTTTTATACAGACAGGGGGTTTGTAATCAAGTAATCAGCAGAGGTTGGGACACCTGTAGGAATTGTTTGCATCAACTTTCAAGGCTTAATTTACTTACATTTCTGCAGAACAGCTGTAAGTTGTTAACCCATTACTTGTTCCCTGAAGAAGGCCTTTTTTTTTTTTACAATATAACTGTGCAATTTACATTATTTTCCCGTTTTTGCTAAACTAAACTTTTTTTTTTAACCTCGAGCCGTTTACTGCTTACCTTTGTACCATTTCAGGTTATTCACTGGACATTAAACTGCATAAATTTCAATAAAAACTGGAAAAATTGAGGTGTTCTAAAACTTTTGACCGGCAGTGTCGCACTCATGGGTTGAACTGCCGTTCATACACGCACTCTCCACCATCTTAGAGATCAACAAACATTATGTCAAAAAACCTTTACCAGCACAAGAGCAAAAGATGACTTGTTTCCAGGACATCCACCAAACATGGTTTCAATATAATATTCTTGTACAAACAAAAGGATGAGTAGCCTCTTTTTATTTTTTACACCGTTCATAACCGAATAATGTTACGTTAGAGGCAGGTATGCACAAGCTAGGATGTTAAGTTAGGTTGGTCCATGTGTTCATGTAGGGTAGATCATTTCTTGTAACCAGGGACTCGTTAGAGTGAAGTTGTTCAGTTTTTACATATGCTGTGAAATGCAGTATTTCGTTTGCTACATGGCCAAGCTTGGAACGTGGAATTTGTACATCCTCTTTGTATGACCAGGCAAAGCCCAGGGAAGGTAAGTGGTAGAGTCACAATGGATGAGTTTGTGTTACACATGCAGTTCAATAAACACACTTGCAGTCCATGCTCCAAGTGCAGGAAGTTTGGTGTAGCACCGGTCCTACCGAGGCCTCAAGGGCACGATGCCATTTGCGCCTGCAAAGTGGCACACCAATGGTTTTAACAGCATGGGTGATAACGCCCTGCCCATGTGCCATAGCTGCAGCGGGAGCAACATGCCACGCCAATGACCGGTGCCGGCCCATGAATGAAGAACACTCGAAAAGTTATTGGCCAAACATCTGCACAACATTTTGAACCATCTTTGCAGTGTGCAGAGCACATAAACAAGATTGGGTCCCTGAAAGGTGAGAATATTTTGCTCAAGCTAATGATCATTGACGAATACAGCAATGTCACCTGAAATCAGGGTCAACTGATACTTCTGAAAAAAAAAATCCTTGGTTTTTAATGATAGAATACAGTACTTGGCATTTCAGGCAATGATGACAAATTTTTTTTTTTACTTCACTTGAAAACCCCTTGATTGTCAGGCAAAAATCATCAAACAAGTTTTTATCTCAGCTATCTCACTGCAACTACAAATGGAAAATGCTCTCCTCCATCAAAAGTGCAAACATACATATTTCACTGATATCAGTTAACGTTGCAATTTGATATAAAAACTGCCACTTGCAAACTACTTAATAAAGTATTTAAAAGTACATTAATTTTTTTAACTTAAACTTGAGTGCAACATTCAATTTATCGTGGATCCAAGCAATCTGAAAAAGTCAATAAAACTAAGTTTACAACAATGTATATTAAAAATAAGGCATTTTGGCAAAGACTTTATCAAACGACTTACAGATCTGTTCTTAGAGGTAACATATTACAGGAGGAGAAAGAAAAACATGATGTTGCTCTTCTACTTGGGTATACATTGCTGGGTTTGATTCGTTTTTCCACCCACATTGTTAATGCCAGCAAAAGTGGAAAGACAACACACACATTTAGAGCTCACATATTTAAAAAAACGTTTTTTTTTTCTCTTTCAAGACGAGTTTCCAAAACGAGTTCATTGTAAAAAAAATGACAGGATAAATCATTGGCAAAATGCAGGAAAGAGGTTCACATACTGACAGCTGGAAGGGGGGGGGGGGGCAACATATAGGAGGACACAAGAGATGTTGGGAGAGAGGGCACAAGAGACGTTGGGAGAGAGGGCACAAGAGACGTTGGGAGAGAGGGCACAAGAGACGTTGGGAGAGAGGGCACAAGAGATGTTGGGAGAGAGGGCACAAGAGACGTTGAGAGAGAGGGCACAAGAGACGTTGGGAGAGAGGGCACAAGAGACGTTGGGAGAGAGGGCACAAGAGACGTTGGGAGAGAGGGCACAAGAGACGTTGGGAGAGAGGGCACAAGAGACGTTGGGAGAGGGCACAAGAGACATTGGGAGAGGGCACAAGAGACGTTGGGAGAGGGCACAAGAGACGTTGGGAGAGGGCACAAGAGACGTTGGGAGAGGGCACAAGAGACGTTGGGAGAGAGGGCACAAGAGACGTTGGGAGAGAGGGCACAAGAGACGTTGGGAGAGAGGGCACAAGAGACGTTGGGAGAGAGGGCACAAGAGACGTTGGGAGAGAGGGCACAAGAGACGTTGGGAGAGAGGGCACAAGAGACGTTGAGAGAGAGGGCACAAGAGACGTTGGGAGAGAGGGTACAAGAGACGTTGGGAGAGAGGGCACAAGAGACGTTGGGAGAGAGGGCACAAGAGACGTTGGGAGAGAGGGCACAAGAGACGTTGGGAGAGAGGGCACAAGAGACGTTGGGAGAGAGGGCACAAGAGATGTTGGGAGAGAGGGCACAAGAGACGTTGGGAGAGGGCACAAGAGACGTTGGGAGAGGGCACAAGAGACGTTGGGAGAGGGCACAAGAGACGTTGGGAGAGAGGGCACAAGAGATGTTGGGAGAGGGCACAAGAGACGTTGGCAGAGAGGGCACAAGAGACGTTGGGAGAGAGGGCACAAGAGACGTTGGGAGAGAGGGCACAAGAGATGTTGGGAGAGAGGGCACAAGAGACGTTGGGAGAGAGGGCACAAGAGACGTTTGGAGAGAGGGCACAAGAGACGTTGAGGAGAGAGGGCACAGACGTTGGGAGAGAGGGCACAAGAGACGTTGGGAGAGAGGGCACAAGAGACGTTGGGAGAGAGGGCACAAGAGACGTTGGGAGAGGGCACAAGAGACGTTGGGAGAGAGGGCACAAGAGATGTTGGGAGAGGGCACAAGAGACGTTGGCAGAGAGGGCACAAGAGACGTTGGGAGAGAGGGCACAAGAGACGTTGGGAGAGAGGGCACAAGAGACGTTGGGAGAGAGGGCACAAGAGACGTTGGGAGAGAGGGCACAAGAGACGTTTGGAGAGAGGGCACAAGAGACGTTGAGGAGAGAGGGCACAGACGTTGGGAGAGAGGGCACAAGAGACGTTGGGAGAGAGGGCACAAGAGACGTTGGGAGAGAGGGCACAAGAGACGTTGGGAGAGGGCACAAGAGACGTTGGGAGAGGGCACAAGAGACGTTGGGAGAGGGCACAAGAGATGTTGGGAGAGGGCACAAGAGACGTTGGCAGAGAGGGCACAAGAGGCAAAAGCACAGGCTTGCTGCTTCCATCAGACAGGTTGATGGCTTGTCTATATTTCAACACCTATCCTCAAGTCTTAATTTCTCTGTTCTTTCCTTCCTCTATCCTGCTCCAATCCATCCAGATTACACACCACCTTCCAACATCCCCTCCTTGTGAACCCCAAAAATCCAGGTTTAACTTCTTACCTCAGCTCTTTCTTCCTCACTTCTCACATTTGCGGAACTTCTTCCTCAGTCTATTTAATTCCACCGTTTCCTCCAAGGGAAACAGCTTCAGGTTGGCAGTATAACAACATCTCAGGTCATCATCCCTATCTGTAATCTCTTCTATCCTCATTAATCTCTCCCACCTCTCACCATGTACTTGTGGGTTGCAGTTTCCTTCTGCCCCTGTTTGTTCATCCCATCGTTGAACCCACGTGTCATTGCACTGCCCCCACTGTCAGTACATTGCCTTCTCTTCTGTGTCACATGCTTCTGTTGTCTTCCATGAACGTAGACTTTGTGCACAACTTTTTTAACCTGATATTTCGTACTTTATACAGATATTTACTGTTCTAGTGCATGTCAGCAAAATCTGCTCCGCTCAGTGAGTAATATACACTGATGAGAGGAGGATGCAATTCTAACACCGACTGATTCAAGGCACAATAAGAGGGTACAATTCTGCTCACAAATGCTGCATGATCATAACCTTAATGCAATCTCAATGGCTGATCACACAATTAAAGTTTACTTATTATTGAAGTTATTGCCGGTGGACAGGAGGATAGAGGAGGTTGAAAAGGAAAGTCCAGAGGTCATGTGCAACGCCGGCATAACTATGCAGTCTAGAGATGGTGGCATTTCAGACAGCAGCAACAAGAACAACTGGATCAGGTGGATTGGAGGAGAGATCAGTGTGGGGATGAGCTTGACGGTATGATTGGTAAAGATCTGGCTGAAATGGGCAAGGCACCTGGTGAAGATGGAGGAAGATTCTGAAGAGAGCAGCTGTTTTGAAAGAGTGAAGCAGGTGAAAAAGGGGTAGACCATGTCGAGATGGAGAAAATGTGTGAAGAGGGGTGTCAGAAAGGTAGAGGTGGATGGTGATAGACGGCGGTGGAGGAGTGTTATGAAGAGAGTAGAGCAGCAGCTCAGTAGCGTTGGCATCACCAAATATAAAGGGATATTTTTTAGCAAGAACTATACATTTTTGAACGTCAAACTGTCGATTTGTATTACGTCGACATAAGTTTTTTTTTATTGGGTCCCATAGAAAGGCAGAATAGGTTTTTAATATATTTGGCAACTGTTTAGCCCTCTCTGCTTCATCAGCACCACATAGGGAATATGGATTTGGCCTTCCCTTGGCAGATGTGCAGTATGCAAACATCACAGAAACTTTTGTTTTGTTCTGTGTTTTACTTTTAGTTTTGTGCACATTCAGATGCCAATGGCTCATTTGTGATTACTACTTATTGTGCTAACACCTTGGTGGGGGCATGTATTTTCACCACTCATTGTGAATGAAGCCGTGTCAAATTGCTACTGCTCAAACCAATGTATAAAAAAAACCAAAAAAAAAAACCAAAACCAACCAGCTCAAACCAATGTATGAAACACAATAAGGTTCTAGACTCCTAGAGGATGAACAAGAGAGAAATGTGAGTGAGAAGACGTGAACTCATACATCAAAGGAAATGAATTAAGTATATCCAGAAGTTGTCAATGTTGGGTGCAAATGAAATGAATGTTAACCTCCTGAGAAAGACGAAAACATGCACGGGCTGGCCACATTGGTCCAAGAAAACGCTCCCATTCTTTATCATTTCCAAAACACTCAATATACAGTGTCTTCAGAGAGTATTCACACCCCTTGACTTTTTCACATTTTGTTGTGTTTCCGGTCTGAACTTGAAATGGATTAAATGGAATTTTTTGTCACTGATCAACACATCATACCCCATTCATGTCACTCTGACAGAGCTAAAGAGTTCCTTGGCTGAGATGGGAGAACCTGCCGGAAAGACAACAGTCTCTGCAGCACTTCATAAATCTCGGCTTTATGGGAGCGTGGCCAGATGGAAGCCACTCCTGAGAAAAACGCACATGACAGCTCGTCTGGAGTTTGCAAAAAGGCACGTGAAAGACTCGAAGCATGAGGCAAAATATTTTGTGGTCTGACAAGATGAAAATTGATCTCTTCGGCCTGAATGCAAAGTGCTATGTCTGGCAGAAACCAAGCACACCCACCTAACACCATTCCTGCATGGTGGTGGCAGAATCATGCTATGGGGATGCTTTTCAGTGACAGGGATGGGAGACTTTTAAGGATAGAGAGAACAATGAATGGAGACAAATGCAAGCAAATCCTTGAGGTGAACCTGCTTCAGGATGCAAAAGACTTTAGACTATGGCAAAGATTTATGATACAGCTAAAGCAACACTGGAATTGTTTTAGAACAAGAATGTGAAAGTCCTTGAGTGGCCCAGCCAAAGCCCAGACTTGAATCCCATTGAGAATCTGTGGAAAGACTTGAAGATTACCGCTTAGTGATGCTCCCCATCCAACTTGACAGAGCTTGAGCAAATCTGCAAAGAATGAGAGAAACTCACAAAATCCAGATGTGTAAAGCTGATACAGACATACTCAAGAATATTTGAAGCTGTAATCACTGCCAAAGGTGCTTCTACAAAATACTGACGCAGGGGTTGAATACTAATGTAAATTAGATATTTCTGTATTTCATTTTTAATTATTTTGTAAAAAAAAATAATTTTAATTCCACTTTGACATTAATGGGGCATTATATGTAGATCAATGACAAAAAAATCTCAATTTAATCCATTTTAAATTCAGGTTGTTACACAACAAAATGTGAAAAGAGTTAAGGGGTGTGAATACTTTCTGAAGGCACTGCACAGCCAGCCAGATGAAGTCTGTCACAAGGATATGATTAATGCTGCTCATAACAGTGACAAAGGAGAAAGATGCCAGATTGGCTGAAATGGTAGGTATGACCAGATGTATCGGAGTGAGGATGGTGTTTTTGTTGATGTGAAAAATGAGAAAGTTGAACAACAGTGTTAAGGCCTGTAAGCCTCTCATGCATTTGAGGCTTGGGTGCTATTCTATTTCTGGCTGCCATACAATTGGCACCCAGCAGGCTGGCATGGTGGCAATTGTAGTTATGACAGAAGGAAGAGGTTAGCAAGAGTCTTTGTTCACGGATGTTGTGAAAAAGGCACAACCAATTCAGAAAGTTATCAAAAAGGCACTCAGGAGTCCAACATTTAAGCCATAGCAGATTTGGGACTATACAAGCTTAATGTGCCGAAATCATGACTATCCTCCTAGAACAACACAGACCTGCAATATCCATTAAGACCTAAGTATCAATTAAGACCTATTTTTTTGAGGTTAAGGGGGAAGCATATGTTAGAAAAGGAACCGCATTTTCACGCAAATAAGCCACCCCTTTATATACCTTGCACCTGGAGAAAAAAGTGCTCTTGGAAATTTTGTGATCGAAAAGATATGTGATCTCCATATTTTTAGCAGCCGGCACGGCTTTGTTGTCAAGGGCCATTCAAAATTATGTAACACATTTTTTACCCAAATCTGATGGCCTCCTATCCCCAAGTAATAGTCCGTAATGCTTCAACAGACAACACCCTAAAATATTACCTTGCGCTTGGCAAGAAACCCCTCCCCCTATTTCATACCTTAAACCTGGGATGCTATTTGTCCTGCTGTTTTTTCCAGTTACTACAAACTATATTTGAAAAAGTAAAGGTGGCACAGTGTACCATCAACAACACTGGGCAGCAGTCAGAATCATTTTAATGACGTCATTGGACCAATCCCTCGAATCCCTCGGAGTAATGTAGAGTGATGTAATCGTTTGTAAATATGTTCAATTGCCTTCATTACCTCTGCCACCAAAGGTGGATGGAGGTTATGTTTTCACCCCTGTCTGTCCGTTTGTGAACAAAATATCTCAAAACGTTGTGGACGGATTCGGACAAAATTTGGCAGAGATGCAGCGTATGTGACAAGGACGAAATGATTAGATTTTGGTAAAGATCTGGATTCGGATCCGGCTGGTAGAATTTTTAAGTGATTCTTCACCATTGAGTGATATGGCCAAAAACGAGGGGTAGATCAGGGCCTGACTGGTGATTCCTGTGATTGATTTTGATCAAATGTGATTCTGTATTGTGATTTTATGGTCTACTCTGAGATACAAAACGTAAACTGTTCACCAGGCATGCTCTCCACTGAGTGTCGTTCAAATTTGTAAATGAGATTTAAGTGTTCGTGCAAATAGCAATGATGAAATAGTCATCAAAATTGCACAAACAATATTAATGTTGAACTTTTGCAACTTACATTTCATTATTATTTTATATCGTACAGATCTTGGCGATATAAAAACATATTTGAATAAAATCGTACAATTTAAAGGATTATGAATATACAAAATATAACGTCTTCTCAGGGAAGTGGCATCACCTTTTCTTCAGTCACCCGTTCCATGGGAAGACTACGTTTAAACAGAGCGATTTGCTTTTATCATTAATGAAATGAGAATACGTGTACCACCAAATACTTGCATCTTTAAATAAAGAATATGTGGAACGAAGTTGTCATCGATTGATTTAGCGTTATGTAACGACACTTGAAACACGCCCTTCCTGTAATTCCCCCTGCCCTGCCACCCCCGTAGCACTCTGTAATGCTTGGACATACACTCCTCCAAACTCCCATGCATTATGTGCACTTTGTCGGTTTTATGTAAGACAATTTATTGGTACCTTAAATATGGTAGCTTTGGAATTAGATATACATGTGTATGTAAAATATACGAAAGAACTGTAATTATAGACATTATTATAATTAAACTTGCAAAAAAATGCCTCTTTTTGCATCTCCTTGATAATTTACAGTAACCTGGCCCCCTGTGATTACATACTTTACCGTATAACCCGCACACGAGTACAGCCCGCAGTTGGAATTTTTGGAACATTTTTTTTTAATGTATAACCAAAGGGTTATTTGCGTGAAAATACGGTATACATCTTATTGAGAAAGATCAATTTCTTATTTAGAGGCTTCGTGAGAAAGATTTATTTCTGGGGCTGCAACCCATAAATGAGATAAAACCATCTCACAGAGATTAAATAAATTCTATGCTTTTCAAGAAATTTGCGCCACTGCATGTGCAAACCTGCTGCTCAACTAACTTTCAGTTTGTGACTTCTTGAACGAGGAATGTGTAAAGATTTATCTATATAGATGGTGATGAGCATTGTAAGTGTTTTCCCAGACTTTCAATGATCAATAATCCTCATACTTGGTTCATAAGTGCATGTATGGAAAGGGTTCTGCATCTCAATGACTACATTTATCATGGAATCGTACAACAGAGTTCAAATCCTACATTATCAAAAATAACACCAGAGTGGGAGGGTGGTCAGCAGAATAATAATCTTCTTCAATATCGGCTATCGAACAAAAGAGCCTTTTGGTCAAAGTGAGTCTATGGGCCTATCACTTTCACATCACAGACAGGTCCGGTGGTCTCTGTCTTCTACTGCCTCCTTTCTGATCTTGCACGCTCTGGTCTTTCTGTGTTCGGTCCCCCTACCCAAGGGTTCCTCCACCTGTGGAACCAACTTATACATTCTCTTCAATTTCGTTCTTCCCTCCAGGTCTTCAAGACAGCTGTTCACCACCATCTTAGATCATCCCCCATCCAAAACCATTATCTTTTCTACTTCCAATACTGCTCCCCAGACCCACCTCTTTCCAAAGTTCCAGTTTTTACTTCCTGAGAGTTTGTTTTTTGTATCCATCTTGTCCACCCTGTGCCTACTTTCCTACCCTTCATTCTTCCCCACATCCCTTATTTCTCCAAGGTCTCCCTCTATTTTGTCTGTCAACACTGCTGTTGATATGTTTCCACCCTCTCCTGCTTCTTCTCCTTTTGTTCTATTATGTCCTGATCCATTCTATGTTCGAACTCCTCCATGAGCCTAGACTTTGTATTAAAAAAAAGAGAAGAAAAAAGTGCTCAACATGAGCTGACCACTGAAAAAATATATACGCATTTTAAAAAACAAAAAACACAATCAAGGTCCATATGTCAATGAGCTGGAGCCTAAATATCAGGCCCTAAAGGGCCTGCATTGGTGGATCGAGAAGCCGATCCCACTGCTTCATATAACCGAATGGCTGTCTCCCCATGAACATGAAGATGCTTTTCTAGATGATCTTTCTTCCTGAAAGCTTTTCTGCAAATTGTACAGTCAAAAGGCTTTTCTCCAGTGTGCGTTCTAATGTGAACCATAAGTGCTCCCTTTTGCCGAAAGGATCTGCCACAATCGGTGCAGCTGAATGGTCTTTCCCCGGTGTGTACCAGGCGATGTTGCTTCAAACCAGATTTTTTGCCGAAGTCTTTGCCACAGATCTCACAAGCGTGAAGCTTTTCACCCTTGTGTGCACGGACATGCTGCTCAAACTGTGATTTAGCAATGAAGCCTTTTCCACAGTCTGGACAAGTGTAGGGTCTTTTATCCTTGTGATTCCAGTAGTGAGACACGAGCGAGCTCTTCTGCCGGAAGGCTTTGCCACAGTCTGTGCAGCAATAAGGTTTCTCGCCTGTATGAACAAGTTGATGCTGTTCCAGGTCCTTGCGGTTGTTAAAAACCTTTGAACACACATTGCACTTGTAAGGATTCTCCCCCAGGTGTGTCATTTCATGAGTCACTAAGCGGTCTTCTGTTGCAAATGCCACGTGGCAGATCGAACAGACATGGCAATGAGAGGTACTGGAACTGAAGCTAAAGTCCATGTCTACAAAGCCATCAGAGTGGCTGTACTCAGATGTCAGCAGGTGGGCATTTGTGTTTTCAGCCAGCTTCTCATCATCCATCTCAAGCACTTCTTCGCAGCCACCAGGTTTCCACTCAAGAACGTGCTTCAACCTCAATCCTCGATTAATTTCTGGGGGAATCATGAAGTCACATTCTCATCCACATGTTATATCACTTTCTTTTAACCTTATTTTTTATTCAGAAAGAAGTTCGTATCGGAATTAAAATCAACAATAAAATTGAGGGAAGTACTACAATAGATCGTAATTTTAAAAGTTAAAAACATAAATATATATTTATTTCATTTTGCACATCGAGTTAAAAGTTTGAATGCAAGCCTGTTTGTGTCTTCCAATTTAGCCATTTCATGATATGAGAAATTTATTCCGACTTTCTCAATTAGATATCAAGCCTGAAAATACATCTCGAGTCCTTGCTGGTCGCATGATCTTTTCGCATGATCAGGTTGGCATGGTCGCATGATCAGTTTCTGGTCGCATGATCTTTCCTGTCAACCGACGTAACGGTATGGACCCCAATCACAGCAGATAATAATTTGTGGGGATAGTATGCAGGCAATGACAGTCGTTTTCAATATACACACAAGTTTTGGAGTCCTTCACATGTGACCAATACTGCCCAACTTTGACAAAAGGAAGTAAGTTACGAACACATGTTTAGCTACTTGTTTCCTTTGTTATTGTAAATCATTCATGTGCTGGCACTTGCTCCCTTTTGTTATTGTAAATCATTCATGTGCTGGCACTTGCTCCCTTTTGTCATTGTAAATCATTCATGTGCTGGTACTTCCTTTTCTTATTGTAAATCATTCATGTGCTGGCACTTGCTCCCTTTTGTTATTGTAAATCATTCATGTGCTGGCACTTGCTCCCTTTTGTTATTGTAAATCATTCATGTGCTGGCACTTGCTCCCTTTTGTCATTGTAAATCATTCATGTGCTGGTACTTCCTTTTCTTATTGTAAATCATTCATGTGCTGGTACTTGCTTCCTTTTGTTATTGTAAATCATTCATGTGCTGGCACTTGCTTCCTTTTGTTATTGTAAATCATTCATGTGCTGGTACTTGCTTCTTTGATGTGATTGGGCTTCTTAACTCGTTTTTCTCAGGTATGTCACTTGCTTCCTTTTGTCAAAGTTGGGGAGAATACAGCATTGAATATCCAGTCAACAGTGTTTGAATCCCACCAGAATAAGGCAACCGACATGACAAGAAAGCCTGAACCTCCAGGTCAGTACAATGGAAAGAATGTAGGACCTGGTGTTTGTAAATGATGGAACTGTACTTTTATAAGTGTAATATGGAGTGAGAACTATCGAGAATTTTATTACTTCCGCTACGGAGTGTAGATTGAGGTTATGCTTTCACCCCTGTCTGTTTGTCTGTCTGTCGGTCTGTGAACAGGATATCTCAAAAAAGTTGTGGACTGCTTCGGACAAAATTTGGTGGACAGGTTGGATGTGTGACAAAGATGAATTGATTCGATTTTGGTGAAGATCTGGATACAATATTTTTAAAGC
The DNA here is from genome assembly GCF_964187855.1 of Myxine glutinosa. Classification (NCBI taxonomy): domain Eukaryota; kingdom Metazoa; phylum Chordata; class Myxini; order Myxiniformes; family Myxinidae; genus Myxine; species Myxine glutinosa. The sequence goes on along the minus strand of NC_136264.1, from coordinate 83,900,222 downwards.
GATTCTTCACCATTGAGAGATTGGGTCAAAAACAATTTATAGCATGATATCTCAAAAAGTTATGGACGTATTCAGACAAAACTGGGTGGACAGATTGGGTGTGTCACAAGGATGAATCGATTCGATTTTAGTGAAGATCGGAATCCAGATACAAGAATTTTTTAAGTGATTCTTCACCTTTCAGAGATAGGGCCAAAACAATTTGTAGCATGATGGTTCAAAACGTTGTGGACAAGTTATGATAAAACTTGGTACATGAGTTCGTTAAGTGCCAAGAACAAGCCGATTCAAACTTTGAGGTCCGGATACAGATCCGGCCTATCAGCGGGATACAAAACGTAAACTGTTCAGCCTGGCGAAGGTATGCGTTCGACCGAGTGCCGTTCTCGTTTCACCTGCTTTGATTTTTAATAACGATGTCTCAACTATACTCTGTAACTCTCGTCAGATCTTCTTCCTCGTGTACAGATCTATTATCATGGAGTCTTGCTCCAACATGAGGTACACAAGCTTCATGCACACAGTAATTGCAATGCATTTGGAATTTTGTGATGTTAACTGTATGTAAATTTAAAATTGATAGTGTGGAAGTGTAACTCAGTGTAACTTATTAATTGGCACTGGTAACTTATTAATTAACACTGGTAACGAAGCAGATACATTTTACCTGCAAACTCTGTGAAAGACGAGTTCGTAAATGAGTGTCAGGAATGTGCCCGAACATGGTAATCTCTTGTCCACCTGGTCACAGCCCCTGGCTGGAGCACCCCCCTATCGTTTGGTAAACGGAACTCACAGCAGGAGGGGAGCGAGCTGATGCCAGGACTTGGTGCATGCATGACCTCGGGGCATTAGCGGAGAAAGGATTAACGTTCAGCGGACAGGGGATTAAGTCCAGTTTGTCCATATAAACGAGAGCAAACGTTGAGCCAAGCAGACTTGTGAGCAGAAGCTCTGACCGACGGAACGGAAGAGGACTCATCATCAGACCCTCTGCCCGACGGGAGTGGCGGAGGAACATCGGCCGAACGAGAAGGACCATGCAAAAAGAGTTAACCTGGTCCATTGAATTAAGCGGTATTATTTGGTAATTGGAATGAAATGAATAACCAGTTAATAAACCAGACCTTTTGTAAAACCTGTGTCCGGTCATTGGAGTCTTGAGTCTCCCCCACTACTTCCCCTACAATTTGGAGGCACCGCTGACATCAATTGTACAAACAAGTCTTTAAAAGGTGAGTGTGGCTTGTTTTTGTCCAATATGATTTACGAACTTGGAAATAGTTTTGTACATACATGGGGGAGGAGGTGGTCCTGGGGGTTCCTTGCGCACCGATGCCGCGATATAGATGATATGAAGTCACGAATGGTACTTCGATAAACGATTGTACCTATTATTCGTGTTTTTCTAAATGATTTCTGTAAATACGTATTTTTTGCGCTGTCTAAATAAAATGCACCAGGTCGGCGCTGGTCATTAAGGGCCTTACTGTGACCTGGGAGCAAACGGAGCATGCGTGCACCATGCGACCATTTGCTTCCAAGACGTGTAAGGCCGGTACACTCGTTTACACACCCGTACACGTGTAAAGTAGTTTTTTTTTTTGCACTTGTTCAAAGCACTCGACTTGCTCGGCGTGCGACAGGGAGCCGGGAAATGGAATTATATTTATATATATATATTTTACCTCATTCCAATTTATGGTATTGCGACAAAACGGCTTATATCTTTGGAACGACTGGTCGGATTTAGACAAATTAAACGGAATTGTGTAGGACGAAAGCCGTGGGTCCAAAGTAAAAAAAAAAAAAAAAAAAAAAAAAAAAAAAAACGAGGGTGGAGGAGAGAATTTTTTTTTTTCAGTTTTCCCGCCATGTCTAAAACTCGTTCGATCAACAAATAAATTCATGACAGAATACCCCACCTCATGCCGGTCCAGAATTATTGTGAAAGATGGCGATTGGATGAAAATTGCATACCAACACTCCCTCACTGTCCCTCATTGTCCCTCATGTCCATTCCGGCACCCTGTCTCTTGCTCCCGCTCCTTCTCCCTCCCCTCCCTCTAGTTCCCATAGGCGGACGTTTTGCGAGAAGCAAAGCGTTTTGCAGGAAGCTTCCAGGAAGCAAAGCCAGGGCTGTTGCTTTTTGTGTATTTTCTCTGCGCCCCATACTCGCAGATTTGGTTGGTACAAATATTTTATTGAAAGGTGAAAGATACTTTTGTGGAAAGCAATGGCAGACCACCCATTGTCACCACTTTCATGAGCTCAGAGAAATAAAAAAATTCCAAATTCCACTCTGATGGCTCAGTGGAAATCGGCAGCAGAGTGGGAATCGGCAGACAATGGAACAGCTAGCGACGAGTGTTTGTGAGTAACAACCACCCTCTGGTCGAGGCTCATAGGAGGGGTGATGCTTACTGATTCGGCACGCTTACAATAGATATTAATGGCGAAGGTTGTGGTTGGTTCGATTTAGCGAAATGGACGTTCTTTGAACGGGTTAAATGAGAATTTTCATATTGGATGTCAAAGCAACGAAGAGTTTTGTGGGATTATGGGGTCATATCGCGACATCATGGAAAAGCTGGTGTAAATGGTGGGATGTCAGAGGTAATGGTGTGGTTTAATGTTCACACTGTTTTGGAAAATAATGCTCGATGCAACATGATCCTAAAAAGAACCCATCCCTACATCTAAGGATCAGGAAGGGAAGGAATGGAAAATTTGAAGTATTAAAGTTACGGAACTCAAAATGTCTGGGTTTGGATGTAGTCATTAAAGGATTGAGTCATTCATTGGTTTGATGATGGTCCTAATATTTTGATAAATGTTTGATAATGGTCCTGGTAATTTTATTCCTAGGAATAATATTGCTAGTGTTTTGTCTGAAGATTTTAATGGGATTTTAATAAGATTTTAATGGGATTTTAATAGGATTTTAATGGGATTTTAATGGGATTTAATGGGATTTTAATGGGATAAATTGGGAACATTCAAATGTTGGGTTGTGCTAACGTTTCCACAACGTCGCTACAACGTTTCACTTTCGTTGTTGCAACGTTTTGCTCCAACGTTTTGGGAACATTCAAATGTTGTGTTTTGCTAACGTTTCCACAACGTCGCTACAACGTTTCACTTTCGTTGTTGCAACGTTTTGCTCCAACGTTTTGGGAACATTCAAATGTTATGTTTTGCTGACGTTTCCACAACGTCGCTACAACGTTTCACTTTCGTTGTTGCAACGTTTTGCTCCAACGTTTTGGGAACATTCAAATGTTGTGTTTTGCTGACGTTTCCACAACGTCGCCACAACGTTTCACTTTCGTTGTTGCAACGTTTTGCTCCAACGTTTTGGGAACATTTAAATGTTGGGTTTTGCTGACGTTTCCACAACGTCGCCACAACGTTTCACTTTCGTTGTTGCAACGTTTTGCTCCAACGTTTTGGGAACATTCAAATGTTGTGTTTTGCTAACGTTTCCACAACGTCGCTACAACGTTTCACTTTCGTTGTTGCAACGTTTTGCTCCAACGTTTTGGGAACATTCAAATGTTATGTTTTGCTGACGTTTCCACAACGTCGCTACAACGTTTCACTTTCGTTGTTGCAACGTTTTGCTCCAACGTTTTGGGGACACTCAAATGTTATGTTTTGCTGACGTTTCCACAACGTCGCTACAACGTTTCACTTTCGTTGTTGCAACGTTTTGCTCCAACGTTTTGGGAACATTCAAATGTTGTGTTTTGCTGACGTTTCCACAACGTCGCCACAACGTTTCACTTTCGTTGTTGCAACGTTTTGCTCCAACGTTTTGGGAACATTTAAATGTTGGGTTTTGCTGACGTTTCCACAACGTCGCCACAACGTTTCACTTTCGTTGTTGCAACGTTTTGCTCCAACGTTTTGGGAACATTTAAATGTTGGGTTTTGCTGACGTTTCCACAACGTCGCCACAACGTTTCACTTTCGTTGTTGCAACGTTTTGCTCCAACGTTTTGGGAACATTTAAATGTTGGGTTTTGCTGACGTTTCCACAACGTCACTACAACGTTTCACTTTCGTTGTTGCAACGTTTTGCTCCAACGTTTTGGGGACACTCAAATGTTAAGTAAATCGGATAAAAATTCACGAGTTATTTAATTATTAGCGATTAAGGAAGTACTTATTTAATTAATTACATTTCGTATTACATTACAGTAATTACATTACAGTAATTACCTGAGGTAATTACAGTAATTACAGTTCCGGTAATTACAGTAATTACAGTAATCATTACAGTAATTGCAGTAATCTTATTACAGTAATTACATTACATTAACTCAGGCACCTTTTGAGTAAGGAAGCTGATATTTGGACATGACACTGACCAAGTGATGTGGCTGTCAAGGAAAATTTTGATTTATTGATTAATCATTTAATAAATTAACTCGTTGATTTATAAATGACTTATTTAATTAAAAGTCCTCAGAGATACATCTTCGGATGAAATACTTGCAGATTGGTTATGCTATGAGCCAATTGATTAAGGAAAATATTTTGTGATGGCCATATTGGCAATTTCGTGGCCATATTCGTGGCAACTCAGTTAGTGCCACTGCACCTTTAAAATGCATCCCTGCGTTCATTTTTCGATCGATTGAGTTGAAATTTTGAACAATCGGATCTGGACTGTCGTTGTTAACGACTCTAGCACGCACTCGTCCAATCAGGATGGAGCGGTATGGTCCCCGGATCATCACTGCCCGCAGTGTTAATTAGTTTTACTTTTTCTCTTGGTCATATAATTTTGAAGACATGCATGTCATGATATAGGAAATGTTTGTTCTGTTGAACGGAATAAATGTTGTTTATTTGTGTGGGTGTGTATTTCTTGTGTATTTTGGATATATTTTCACGACTAATTCCAGTTAACATCCTGCAAAAATTTGCTCGTTTGCTGGCCGAGTCGAAATTGCGTTGAGTTTCTATGGCATGCGCCATTAAAAGCGCTGTGTAATGGTTGAGCTCCCTTTATTTCGTTTTGGTCATGCGGATGAGCAAACAAAGTGACAAATGCTGCGGCTGGAGCAGTAGAAGCGATGTTTTTTTAATGGAAACGATGTAATGAGTAATTAAAAGTGGGAGGGGGCAACACCACGCATACCTCTTTTAAGGTGTGTATAAACCCTGGAATAAACGTGGGAGGGGGCAACACCACGCATACCTCTTTTAAGGTGTGTATAAACCCTGGAATATTTCAGCAATCAATACAATGCTGAAACTATGTAAGTTAAGTTAATGAGTAATTTAATGAGTAACTTAATGAGTAATTTAATAAGTAATTTAATGAGCAATTTAATAAGTAATTTAATGAGTAATTTAATGAGTAATTTAATGAGTAATTTTTAATGAGTAATTTAATAAGGAATTTAATGAGTAATTTAATGAGTAATTTAATACGTAATTTAATAAGGAATTTAATGAGTAATTTAATGAGTAATTTAATAAGTAATTTAATAAGTAATTTAATGAGGAATTTAATGAGGAATTTAATGAGGAATTAAAAGTGGGAGGGGGCAACACCACGCATACCTCTTTTAAGGTGTGTATAAACCCTGGAATAAACGTGGGAGGGGGCAACACCACGCATACCTCTTTTAAGGTGTGTATAAACCCTGGAATATTTCAGCAATCAATGCGATGCTGAAATGATGTAATTTACTGTGTAAGAGGGTCGACCTTGGGTTTGTTTGGGTTTGTTGTTTATTTTTGTGGGTGTGTATTTTTTGTGTATTTTGGATATATTTTCACGACTAATTCCAGTTAACATCCTGCAAAATTTGCTCGTTTTCTGGCCGAGTCGAAATTGCGTTGAGGTCCTATGGCATGCGCCATTAAAAGCGCTGTGTAATGGTTGAGCTCCCTTTATTTCGTTTTGGTCATGCGGACGAGCAGACAAAATGACGAATGCTGCGGCTGGAGCAGTGGAAGCGATTTTTGAATTGTTCAATGATTATTCGATATTGTTATGACTTATTGTCAATAGGTATACTAAGTGGCCATGAGGTAGCCTGTTGCTATGTACAGTTTTATTCTATTGTTGATTATACCACATAGCTGTGGTGATAAAGGAAATGTTCGTTTTAAATAGATGATTATGATATGACCATGACTATAAAATCATGATGATTATTATGAATGATATCATAGGGTTCAAATGCAGAATGATGGCATGAACTTGGGAAAGAACTTTCAAGCCCTATGGGATAAATTGGGTGTTACAAGCGATGGAGTTTCAAAATTTAGCATGATTGAAGGAATTTTACAGTCTTATTTCAGGAGTTTTACGAAATTTATATTGCCAAGAGATTTGGGTACTATTAAAAAAAAAAAAAAAAAAAAAATGATGAGATATTTTTCCCAATGAACTTTAATATCTGCCATCCATTTTGGCTGTCTCACGAATGAAGGATGAGTTGCCTTTAGTGGTTGCAAAGAAAATTTGTGGAGACCAGGCAAAATGGGGAAATATGTCAGATATGACCCTAGGACAGGACGGTGATTCATCAATTGACATGAGGTACGAACCCGAGGTGACGACCGATGAAATTCGATCTCAGTCAATGGATGGACCTGTCCTGACATCATTGGGGAAAGGGCTTATGCAAGGAGTCATCCAAAATGATTAATTTGATTTATTGATGAATATTGATGAATTAATTGAAATTGAATAATTGATTGAATTGTTGATTGATTAAATCTAATTGATTGAATTTAATTGAATAAATTTAACTGAATAAATTGAACTGAATAAATTGAATTGAATATATTGATTGTTTGATTGATGAAAATGCGGTCTCAAGAAAGAAGCTTTGATATCTTTGCGAGATATTATCAATGTGGAGACAACCTGGGAAAATTGAGCAAGGTGGTGAGTTTACATACAGATATATATGTGCGGTTACCATTGTGTGATTTCCCCGTCAACAGAGCGGACACCTGAGGATTCACCCATTTCATACTGACCCTCCGGCTCATCTGCAAATACTGATCTGTGAGATTGGATTGTGCAAAAGCCACAGCTGAGGGAGATTCTCTGGAAATCACCGTGTGAACAGGTGGAGAGATCCTTCCTGGAGGTAGGAGTGAAGCTTTAGAGGAACCTGGAACAAGCTACAACACATCCAACGCTACTTTGATAAAAGGCAGAATGGGAAATGGAGCCTGCAAGAATACACAAGGACAACCAGAAATTCCACAAAAAGGTACTTGTACACATCATATGTACGACCGTTATGGTGCCGAAGCTATAAGGCAGGTCGAGAATTGGTATTTGTGGACAAAGGGACATGATGAGGAGTTTCCAAGAGATGGTACATTTGAGCGAAGTCGATTGGAAAGATTGGAACAAAGATTGAAAGCCAGGAAGAGACAGAATCTAACGGTAGACTGGCTTGCATTCCATCTTTGGGATGGTGAATCCAGACAACGGGAACAGCAAGAACGGATAACGGATCTCGAACTTAAAATAAAAAGGATACAGGATACAGTGGAGGAGACAAATGCACAACTGCCCTCGAAATTAGGAATGAAAGTGACAGTTGTCCCATCTGATTTCCAGTTGTCTCCCCAAAAAGGACGGTACAGAGAATTTTTTCGTGTTTCAGGAGATAACGAGAGATTGCAGTGGCAACTCAGGGATGTAGAGATGCAGCCCAGCAATACAAGTGCACAGGTGCACAGCCCAGGCAACGACAGAAACCGGTGTTTCAAGTGTGGACGGATGGGACATTGGAAAAGAGGATGTCCGTATACCAAAAGGAAGACAAGTTAATAGGGTAAACCAAGATCAAGGGTACCAGTGCTGACCGATACCTCAGACAATGATTAGGCCTTCATTGCGACAAATCCCAAATGACGATTGGCCTCAACAAATTAGATTACTGGACAAACATGAATAACCGTCGATGATTCTTGGGTCTGAAAAGTTTTCGGAGCAAGAATTATTCATTCTTTCTTTTGCTTGTAAGCAAATTAGTAATTAATTGATCAAATGCCGAAATTGGATCTTTTATGTTGGGCACACAATTTTAAATTTACAAAGTTGGAACAATTGCTTTGCAAATTTTTGAAACTAAGTGACAAGAGTCACATGATGATCAGGTGGGAATTTCGGACTAGTGTTCCGCATGATTGATAGGTCAGTGGTCGACTGACATGCAAATGGGTGTGTAGTCAAATTTGGATAAATTATGGTGGGAACTGAAAGGGTAATTTCAATGTGACATTATAGGGGTTTTCTAAGAATAAACTTTTTGGTCTATTTGTGTATTAGCATTTATAAAATTGAAGGACAAATTTTATGAAATTGAAATAAAATTGACACCCATCTTGATCTGTAAATAATGGTTCCAACGCAAACAAATACGCATAATGCATGTGTGTGTGTGTTTATGTGTGTCAATGTTAGTGTTTTTGTTTTTGTTGTTTTGTATATCAATCTTACAAGATTGTTGACACCGACAGTGTGCCTGTCTGGAAATGGATAGTTTTATGTGGATGGGATTGAATATCCAGAGAATCCGTAAAATAAAATAGAAATATAATTTGATTATGAACATTATCTCTTTTGTCAAGGGAAATGGAATATAAAGATTTGATGTGCTGGGTTATGAGCAGCCATTAATTAATAGTAAAATTGTGAGTAATTTTGGGATTCCATTTTTGATAGAATTTATATGAGAATAACATCTATTTATGGATATGAGCTTCATAAAAGGAAATGAGGGAGTACAAAATTATCCAAATTTGGGAGAGGTCTTACACTGACTTCCCAGAATACTCTGCTCATGGATTTATATATATATATATAAACTTGAATTTTATCAGCATATAAATTGTGCTGCATGTATGGATGTGTATTAGGCATAGATGATATGGGAAAATAGTAAAGAAAATCTTGCTGATTTGAACTATTGTGAGTTTTAAAACGGAATGCATTGTGAATCTTAAACCAAGGGGCAGCCATGAACGCGCTGTTACGTTATTTATACTCAGAACGCGATGTCACGTGTACCTGCAACATATTTGTTAAACTCGCACACCTATATTGGCATACTGGTGTCAGTAGTACTCACTGGGTGCATAGAAATGGATGAGCAACAGTTAAGGGGGTTTAAAATAAAAACACTTACTTGGATATTTTCTACAAAAGTATGGGTTTCAATAAGTGGTAGCTGTACACATGGGATTCATCAAATTAAGTTTTGGAGTTCAAACAAAGTCACTGGTTAACAGATGGGAATGGATAGTAAATAAATTCTTCGATGCTGGGTAAATGAAGTGAGATATTACAAAGACTTATTAGAGCTATTGTTCTTCCTTGCAGCAGTGGGAGAAAATTTAGATCCAACATAATGAATCTATAAATGAATGTGATAGGGATAATATCCTCAATTTGTACTAATTATTTGATTGTGGGTAAAGGAATTAATTTATCGTAGTGGATTGTTAACAAGCAGCCTGAAATGTCCTGAGAGTGTGCATCCATGTAATCAGAAATCCCAGATTTGTTTTTACAAACAACATTTTGGTAGAGATCTTATGTGGACGAATACTTGCTTGGTAGATAAAAACGGTACTGCATGTTGGCAGCCACTTCGGTGGCCATTTAGGCCGAACAAATAGGGAAAAACTGTAATTGAATATGTAATTTACAGATGAGTATTTGGGAAGTAAAAAGGGAATTTATTGATTTGGGAGACATTTTTCGAAGGTTTATTAAAGTGTTGCAATATGACATTTGGCAAGGAAAATTATTGGATGGGAAAATTAGATCTGTTTATAAAATGAGTTTGTTGACCCATTGAAGTTAATTCTTTGAATTGTTGTTTAATTAGCATTTTGAGTTCAAATTGGAAATAGTTTGGTAGAGCTTTGGTTAAAACCTTTGGTTGCAGTGTTTTGGAACAAATTGATAAACCGTAGGAGGTTGATAAGAATAGAAACAAATATGGACCTAAAATAGAAAGATTGTTATGATGATATGAATAATACCGAGATTAAAAGAATGAATCAAGTGATGTTGCAAATGAATAGTGAATACAGTAGAATTAAGATAATGGCATAACGACAATGTTATGAGTTGTGTCAATTACAATATCAGTGAACTCATATCACCACGAGTGACACACTGTTAGGAAAAAAAAGATGGAAAAGAAAAAGTGGAGAGGAATTATGGTAATAATACATTATGTTTAATTTGTTGGTTTGGGAAAATTGTTGTTGGGAATTAGGTATTCCCGTTGGTGATTGTAATCATATACAATGCTATTCTTAGTTTAGTAATAAAATACATACCTGATTGAATATTATTTGTGTGACGCATACAAATGAATATAACTTTTGTGTTAAAGAAAAACAACAAATTGTTGAATGTGAAACTGTCGGAAGATATACATGATTATGCTGATTTCATGGTAAGATGTACCCTATCTGATTCAGTGTGTGCGGAAAGCAGATTCAGATGTGACTGAGCATAAGGATAAGACGAGATCACATTTTGGAGGGATTGCTAACGGAATTGGGAAGAAGTTTGAGAAAGAAAATTTGTGGCTAAAAAATGAAGTTAATCATGGCATACACCCTCTTTCTCAAAGAATGATGAAGACATTCTCCCGTGTAACTTGGAGATGAATGCTTACCTTCACCAAGGAAATTTATGTGACCATTTGCCTGGATCACACTGCAACATATGAAAGAAAGGCGATCACTTACTCTTGTTCGAAGGCTTCGAACATTCACCACATCAGAAGTTGCAGGATAACGACATTTTACCTGCAACCTCTGTGAAATGCGGGGACATATGTTATTACTTCACCAACGTCCGGGGAACCAGCATGGAGCTGCAAAAAACGGCTGTGCCCTTGTCACAACAGCTGTGCACGATTCTGCTGGTTGCTCCTGGTAAGGACCATGAATGACCTGAACACCATGGTCCCAACATCATTGTGGATGCATCCGGCATCCCTGTTCCACATCTTGCTGGCCAATCAACGTCACACCAATACTTGCTGCCCACTCACAATGAGGGAGGAGGCAAGTCGACTACAACTGGGTGAAGGCCTTGTTCAGGAATTACTATGGTTTACAGCAAAAAGTGGCAAGAATGCTACAAGGAGAGCAGGGTCAGTCTATGACTCCGCAATGTTACCACAACAGCGAAATCCTACACGAAGTAGTGCAGGAGCTATGAAGACATTAGGAGAAAATGTTTCATACCAGGATTCAAACACAAGTGATCAGCCCTTCCTTTCAAACAAAGTCAACATTTGTGTGGAGGCAAACGTTTTTTGCCAGATGGTGCAGATGCTTTACAAAACTTGAAAATGAAGTGAAATTGTTGTATCTTGGTGATGGTGAAGTGTTGTTTTGAAAATATATTTGTGATGCAAATGCAATAGATTGAACGATATGGAAGGAGTCAATGACCAACGAAATGTTTTGTGATTCTTGCAGGATGACGGTGTATGCCCAAGGGAATTTGATTACCAAAGTGATTGATTATTTACTTATACTTGTAATGATGTTTACTTGTAGTGATTGATTGTTTACTTATATTGATGTTTAGATTAATGGTTAATATAAACAAAAACAAAAAGATGAGGGAATTGTGGAAGTGTAACTCAGTGTAACTTATTAATTGGCACTGGTAACTTATTAATTAACACTGGTAACGAAGCAGATACATTTTACCTGCAAACTCTGTGAAAGACGAGTTCGTAAATGAGTGTCAGGAATGTGCCCGAACATGGTAATCTCTTGTCCACCTGGTCACAGCCCCTGGCTGGAGCACCCCCCTATCGTTTGGTAAACGGAACTCACAGCAGGAGGGGAGCGAGCTGATGCCAGGACTTGGTGCATGCATGACCTCGGGGCATTAGCGGAGAAAGGATTAACGTTCAGCGGACAGGGGATTAAGTCCAGTTTGTCCATATAAACGAGAGCAAACGTTGAGTCAAGCAGACTTGTGAGCAGAAGCTCTGACCGACGGAACGGACGAGGACTCATCATCAGACCCTCTGCCCGACGGGAGTGGCGGAGGAACATCGGCCGAACGAGAAGGACCATGCGAAAAGAGTTAACCTGGTCCATTGAATTAAGCGGTATTATTTGGTAATTGGAATGAAGTGAATAACCAGTTAATAAACCAGACCTTTTGTAAAACCTGTGTCCAGTCATTGGAGTCTTGAGTCTCCCCCACTACTTCCCCTACAATAGCTATGCCATGATACCTTCGTGAAATCGGCTTGGAAGTTTAAAGGAACATGCACTTGCACTGTATTTTGACAAGCGTTTCATGTATATATTCACAATTGATGGTGTTCCATGACGGAGTTCAGTAAATAGGAACAGCTTTGCTTTCATTAGGATTCGAAGGATGCAGAACTCTCAAGCAAGGACACACCACCAAGGACTTGAGGGGAAAAGGCTTGTGAAGAGCTTGGCATCTGTGAAAAGTCCATCCATTTCTTCCTCATGAAGGACTACAGATAATTAGTGCCATACTTCCACCACCGTGACAACCCAGTGGGCTGCGTGATAATGGGAAGTCCCAGAACACCCTCCATATTCGCCTGACAGGAGCTCACATGATCAATATATTTCGACAACTGGAACAGGACCCAAGATGACTGCGATTTCGGACATTAGGTTAGCTTCATAAAGCTATTGCGTACGTAAACCATTAAAACACTGAAGTTTAACAACAGGACTCAGAGGTAATTCTACAGCTTCCAAAAGTGTGGCAGCATGTTCCATCAGGATTGAAACGGTAGTTCAACACCGTGTAGATTACTTTGACAGATCGTAAAAAGTTTCTGTTGAATAAAATGTCGAACGATCCAAATCTATTCACGTGTTGCCATTACTTTTGAGACGACGCTAATAAGTACAGTTGGTCATTCTTTAACGATTCTGGAACATATTCCGGAAGCGAATGGAAGAAACGTTCAGTAAGTGATTACACAATAGCAGCGAGATAAATATGACAATGTTGAAATGCTCCATTTCAGTTTCAATTTTCAACAGTCACCCATGTACAATTAGTAAATATTTGCTACACATATCCATTGGAAAAAAAAAAAAAAAGACAAAATGACATACCACAATGGGCAGGAAATGTGCTGTTAACAAAACTTCTCTCCTGATGTTCAAGGTATACTCTGTTTGAGTCATGGCTGACAGGCTGTTCCCAATATAGAGATCCGCGAATGTCACACACATGTCCTGGCGCCTTTCGGAAGATCCCTCCATCCCACCGGGTTCTCAGCTGCCAGGTTTCTGTATCCAAATGAAATTTATATACAGTACATTCAAATAAACACCCATTTCCTCAAACAACCTTCCTACACAAACAAGAAATGTAATAACAATCATATGGCTTATCAAGTGAGATACCATGCGAAGGTTGGGAATTTGGTATGATAAAGAGCAGTCAGGCACCTGTCACCTGTCGTTTTACAAGTGTATTATGAAAATGGCTTCTTAGCAGTATTGCAACACAACTTAGGGCCATCTTCATGCAACATTAGAATAGAAGACCTGTCACTTCGCTGACGGAATACCAATCTTTGTGTAATAAAAAATAAAAAATAAAAGATTTTGTTAATGGGGAAAAATAAAATTAGGTGTTGAATAGATACTGGCCTAGCGATACGCTCAGGAAGTGAGGATCTGGGCTTTATGGCAAGGTGGCCAGATGGAAGCCTCTCCTCAGTGAAAGACACATGAAAGCCACCTTGGAGTTTGCAAAAAAGCACCTAAACGACTCTCAGACTGTGAGAAACAAGATTCTGTGGTCTGATGAAACCAAGATTGAACTGTTTGGCTTCCGTCTGGCCACTCTGCCGTAAAGCCCAGATCGGTGGAGTGTTGCAGTGATGGTTGTCCTTCTGGAAGTTTCTCCCATCTCCACACAAGATCTCTGGAGCTCAGCCACAGTGACCATCGGGCTCTTGGTCACCTCTCTTACCAAGGCCCTTCTCCCCCGATTGCTCAGTTTGGCCTGGCGGCCAGCTCTAGGAAGAGTCCTGGCTGTTCCAAACTTCTTCCATTTAAGAATTATGGAGGCCACTGTGCTCTTGGGAACCTCCAATGCAACAGAATTTTTTTGTTGGCTTCCCCAGATCTGTGCCTCGACACAATCCTGTCTCTGAGCTCTGCGGGCAGTTCCTTCGACCTCTTGGCTTGGTTTTTGCTCTGCTATGCATTGTCAGCTGTGAGACCTTACATAGTGTGGAAGTGTAACTCAGTGTAACATATTGATTGGCCCTGGTAACTTATTAATTAACCTGGTAACAAAGCAGATACATTTTATGTGTATGAACAATGTAATCTCTTGAAACACCTGGTCAAGGCCCCAGGCTAGAGCACCCCCCCCCTGCTGTGTAAATGGAAATCACAGCAGGAGGGGAGCGAGCTGATGCCAGGACTCGGTGCGATGCATGACCTCGGGACATTAGCGGAGAGGAGATTAAGTCCAGTTTGGCGATATAACGAGAGCAAACGTTGAGTAAAGTACACTTGTCCTCAGAAGCCCTGCCCGACGGAACGATGGAATGAACGAGTACTTGCTACGTGAAGCGCTGACCGAACGGGAGTGTCGGATGAACGAGAAGGACCAGCGAAAAGAGTTAACCTGATCCATTATATTATGCGGTATCATTTTGGTAATTGGATGAAGTGAATACAGTTTAATAAACTAGACCTTTTGTAACCTGTGTCCGGTCGTTGGAGTCCTGTGAGTCCCCCAGTACAAATTCCCTGACAATCTTGGAGGCACCGCTGACATCAATTGTACACACAAACAAGTCTTCTTTAAAAGGTGAGTGTGTCTTGTTTGGTCCAATATGATTTACGAACTTGGAAGTTATGGGTACATACATGGGGGAGCAGGTGGACTGGGGCTTCTTTGCGCACCGATGCCGCGATATAGGTGGCGTGAGCCATCACGAATGGGATTTCGATAAACGACTGTAGCAATTTATTCGTTTTTTTCTAAATGATTTCTGTAAATACGTATTTTTGCGCTGGTTATTAAAGGGCCTTACTGTAACCTGGAAGCAAACGAAGCAAGTGTGCACCTTGCGACCGCTTGCTTCCAGGACGTGTAAGGCCGGTACACTCGTTTACCCACCCGGACACGGATAAAGTACTACTTTTTTTTGCACTTGTTCGAAGCACTTGACTTGATCGGCGCTCGGCGAGCGACAGGGAACCGGGAAACGGAATTATATTTATATATATATATATTTCCAATATGGTACACCGGCCACAACGATTTTAGCGATTATCCGAGTTTTTTTTTAACGATTTCTGTAAATACGTATTTTTCCTGCGCTGTGTAATTCTTCTGACACGCGCCACGAAGAAACGCACCACTGATGTGCATGAAGCGACTTGTTTGCCGGTTCGGTAAGGTCCGTCCGTACACGTGTACAATCGTGTACACCCGTTTTAAATAAATAATTTTTTTCAGTTTTCCCGCCATGCCTATAAATTCATGACAGACAACCCCCCCTCATGCCGGTCCAGAATTATGATGAAAGATGGCGATTGAAAAAAAATTGCATCAAATTTTGTCCAGGTCCATCACGAAGCCTTTGAGACATGCTTCACGGTTGAATAAAAAACCACCGTTTAGAGTACTTCTTTTTTTTGTTCAAAGCACTCGACTTGGAGCCAGCGACTTGCTCGGCGGGGGATATAATTTTAGATATATATATAGTACGGGCATGCCCTAGTGAGAGATAATTACAGGAAATGGTGTTTTGTGAGTAGCAACCACTCTCTGGTCGAGGCT
The DNA here is from genome assembly GCF_964187855.1 of Myxine glutinosa. Lineage (NCBI taxonomy): Eukaryota > Metazoa > Chordata > Myxini > Myxiniformes > Myxinidae > Myxine > Myxine glutinosa. The sequence goes on along the minus strand of NC_136264.1, from coordinate 83,884,375 downwards.
CATAGAAAAAAATTGATACTTATTGATTTGGCACGCTTACAATAGATATTAATGGCGAGGGTTCTGTGGTCGTTCGTTTTGGCTTTGCGAATGGACCAAAGAGAGAAAGTGAGAAAGAGAGACACATAAAGAGAGACAGACAGAGAGAGATAGACAGAAAAAGAAAGAAAGAGAGACATAGAGACAAACAGAGATAAAGATGATAGTCAGACACATAGAGAGAGACAGACAAAAAGAGATAGACAGAGTGAGACAAAGTGAGAAAGAGAGACAGACAGAGAGAGATAGACAGAAAAAGAAAGAAAGAGAGACATAGAGACAAACAGAGATAAAGATGATAGTCAGACACATAGAGAGAGACAGACAAAAAGAGATAGACAGAGTGAGACAAAGTGAGAAACAGAGACAGACAGAGAGAGATAGACAGAAAAAGAAAGAAAGAGAGACATAGAGACAAACAGAGATAAAGATGATAGTCAGAGTCAGACACATAGAGAGAGACAGACAGAGAGAGATAGACAGAGTGAGACAGAAAGTGAGAAAGAGAGACAGACAGAGAGAGATAGACAGAAAAGAAAGAAAGAGAGACATAGAGACAAACAGAGATAAAGATGATAGTCAGACACATAGAGAGAGACAGACAAAAAGAGATAGACAGAGTGAGACAAAGTGAGAAAGAGAGACAGACAGAGAGAGATAGACAGAAAAAGAAAGAAAGAGAGACATAGAGACAAACAGAGACAAAGATGATAGTCAGAGTCAGACACATAGAGAGAGACAGACAAAAAGAGATAGACAGAGTGAGACAAAGTGAGAAAGAGAGACAGACAGAGAGAGATAGACAGAAAAAGAAAGAAAGAGAGACATAGAGACAAACAGAGATAAAGATGATAGTCAGACACATAGAGAGAGACAGACAAAAAGAGATAGACAGAGTGAGACAAAGTGAGAAACAGAGACAGACAGAGAGAGATAGACAGAAAAAGAAAGAAAGAGAGACATAGAGACAAACAGAGATAAAGATGATAGTCAGAGTCAGACACATAGAGAGAGACAGACAGAGAGAGATAGACAGAGTGAGACAGAAAGTGAGAAAGAGAGACAGACAGAGAGAGATAGACAGAAAAGAAAGAAAGAGAGACATAGAGACAAACAGAGATAAAGATGATAGTCAGACACATAGAGAGAGACAGACAGACAGACAGAGAGAGATAGACAGAGAGAGACAGAAAGTGAGAGAGAGACACAGACAGACAGAAAGAGAGACAGAAAAAGAGAGAACATTTTTGGGAACGTTTTTCACATTACTTTCCTGCAACATTGAAATAATGTTGTTGTAAAACGTTTCCACAACGTCGCCACAACGTTTCACTTTCGTTGTTGCAACGTTTTGCTCCAACGTTTTGGGAACATTCAAATGTTGTGTTTTGCTGATGCTAATTACCTGAGGTAATTACAGTAATTACAGTTCCGGTAATTACAGTAATTACAGTAATCATTACAGTAATTGCAGTAATCTTATTACAGTAATTACATTACATTAACTCAGGCACCTGTTGAGTAAGGAAGCTGATATTTGGACATGACACTGACCAAGTGAGGTGGCTGTCAAGGAAAATATTGATTTATTGATTAATCATTTAATAAATTAACTCGTTGATTTATAAATGACTTATTTAATTAAAAGTCCTCAGAGATACATCTTCGGATGAAATACTTACAGATTGGTTATGCTATGAGCCAATTGATTAAGGAAAATATTTTGTCATATTGGCCATATTGGCAATTTCGTGGCCATATTCGTGGCAACTCAGTTAGTGCCACTGCACCTTTAAAATGCATCCCTGCGTTCATTTTTCGATCGATTGAGTTGAAATTTTGAACAATCGGATCTGGACTGTCGTTGTTAACGACTCTAGCACGCACTCGTCCAATCAGGATGGAGCGGTATGGTCCCCGGATCATCACTGCCCGCAGTTTTAATTAATTTTACTTTTTCTCTTGGGCATATAATTTTGAAGACATGCATGTCATGATAGAGGAAATGTTTGTTCTGTTAAACGGAATAAATGTTGTTTATTTGTGTGGGTGTGTATTTTTGTGAATTTGGATATATTTTTCACGACTAATTCCAGTTAACATCCTGCACAATTTGCTCGTTTGCTGGCCGAGTCGAAATTGCGTTGAGTTTCTATGGCATGCGCCATTAAAAGCGCAGTGTAATGGTTGAGCTCCCTTTATTTCGTTTTGGTCATGCGGATGAGCAAACAAAGTGACAAATGCTGCGACTGGAGCAGTAAAGGCGATGTTTTTTAAATGGAAACGATTTAATGAGGAATAAACGTGGGAGGGGGCAACACCACGCATACCTCTTTTGAGGTGTGTATAAACCCTGGAATATTTCAGCAATCAATACGATGCTGAAATGATGTAATTTATTGTGTAATATGGTCGACCTTGGGTTTGTTTGGGTTTGTTGTTTATTTTTGTGGGTGTCTATTTTGAGTATTTTGGATATATTTTCACGACTAATTCCAGTTATCGTCCTGCAAAAGGTCTGCTCGTTCTTTTCCTTTGAGTCGTAAATTCCTGTTGAACTCTCATTAAAAAGCGGAATTAAGTACGCTGTGTGATGATGGAGATCCTTGATGACGAATCAGGAATAGTGAATGAGCAGACAAATATCACGGATGGTACACCAGATAGGGAAAATGTAGATGAAACCCCTTTTGCTCAGGTGCTGTGTAGCGCTGCACAAAGATCCATATGAGCGGGGCCTGGGTGCTGTGTAATTAGTACACAAAGAACCAATTACTAGGGTGCTGAATAAACACAAAGATCCATTTTTGGAGCTGGTTCTCCCGGTGCTGTGATTTATTCAAAGAACCAAATCTTGCAAGAATTAAGATATGATTTGTCGACATTAGAAATACTTTAATATATGTAACGATTTTGTAACGATCATCCTGCAAAAGGTCTGCTCGTTCTTTTTCCTTTGAGTCGTAAATTCCTGTTGAACTCTCATTAAAAAGCGGAATTAAGTACGCTGTGTGATGATGGAGATCCTTGATGACGAATCAGGAATAGGGAATGAGCAAACAAATATCACGGATGCTGCGGCTAGAGCAGTGGAAGCGATTTTTGAATTGTTCAATGATTATTCGATATTGTTATGACTTTTTGTCAATAGTTATACTAAGTGGCCATGAGGTAGCCTGTTGCTATGTACAGTTTTATTCTATTGTTGATTATACCACATAGCTGTGGTGATAAAGGAAATGTTCGTTTAAATAGATGATTATGATAGGACCATGACTATAAAATCATGATGATTATTATGAATGATATCATAGGGTTCAAATGCAGAATGATTGCATGAACTTGGGAAAGAACTTTCAAGCCCTATGGGATAAATTGGGTATTACAAGCGATGGAGTTTCAAAATTTAGCATGATTGAAGGAATTTGACAGTCCCATTTCAGGAGTTTTACGAAATTTATATTGCCAAGAGATTTTGGGTACTATTAAAAGGAAAATGATGAGATATTTTTCCCAAAGAACTTTAATATCTGGCATCCATTTTGGCTGTCTCACGAATGAAGGATGAGTTGCCTTTAGTGGTTGCAAAGAAAAATTTGTGGAGACCAGGCAAAATGGGGAAATATGTCAGATATGACCCTAGGACAGGACGGCGATTCATCAATTGACATGAGGTACGAATCCGAGGTGACGACCGATGAAATTCGATCTCAGTCAATGGATGGACCTGTCCTGACATCATTGGGGAAAGGGCTTATGCAAGGAGTCATTCAAAATGATTAATTTGATTTATTGATGAATATTGATGAATTAATTGAAATTGAATAATTGATTGAATTGTTAATTGATTGAATCTAATTGATTGAATTTAATTGCATAAATTGAACTGAATAAATTGAATTGAATATATTGATTGTTTGATTGATGAAAATGCGGTCTCAAGAAAGAAGCTTTGATATCTTTGCGAGATATTATCAATGTGGAGACAACCTGGAAAAATTGAGCAAGGTGGTGAGTTTATATACAGATATATATGTGCGGTTACCATTGTGTGATTTCCCCGTCAAACAGAGCGGACACCTGAGGATTCACCCACTTCATACTGACCCTCTGGCTCATCTGCAAATACTGATCTGTGAGATTGGATTGTGCAAAAGCCACAGCTGAGGGAGATTCTCTGGAAATCACCGTGCGAACAGGTGGAGAGATCCTTCCTGGAGGTACGAGTGAAGCTTTAGAGGAACCTGGAACAAGCTACAACACATCCAACGCTACTTTGATAAAAGGCAGAATGGGAAATGGAGCCTGCAAGAACACACAAGGACAACCAGAGATTCCACAAAAAGGTACTTGTACACATCATATGTACGACCGTTATGGTGCCGAAGCTATAAGGCAGGTCGAGAATTGGTATTTGTGGACAAAGGGACATGATGAGGAGTTTCCAAGAGATGGTACATTTGAGCGAAGTCGATTGGAAAGATTGGAACAAAGATTGAAAGCCAGGAAGAGACAGAATCTAACGGTAGACTGGCTTGCATTCCATCTTTGGGATGGTGAATCCAGACAACGGGAACAGCAAGAACGGATAACGGAACTAGAACTTAAAATAAAAAGGATACAGGATACAGTGGAGGAGACAAATGCACAACTGCCCTCGAAATTAGGAATGAAAGTCACAGTTGTCCCATCTGATTTCCAGTTGTCTCCCCAAAAAGGACGGTACAGAGAATTTTTTCGTGTTTCAGGAGATAACGAGAGATTGCAGTGGCAACTCAGGGATGTAGAGATGCAGCCCAGCAATACAAGTGCACAGGCGCACAGATCAGACAACGACAGAAACCGGTGTTTCGAGTGTGGAAAGATGGGACATTGGAGAAGAAGATGTCCGTATGTCAACAGGAAGACAAGGTCATGGGGCAAACCAAGATCAAGGGTACCAGTGCTTACCGGTACCTCAGACAATGATTAGGCCTTCATTGCTGCAAATCCCAAATGATGATTGGCCTCAACAGATTCGATTACTGGACAAACATGAACAACTGTCAATGATTCTTGTGTCTGAAAAGTTTTCAGAGCAAGAATGATTCATTTTTCTTTTTGCTTGTTAACAAATTAATAATTAATTGATCAAATGCCAAAATTGGATCTTCTATTTTGGGCACAGCAATTTTAAATTTACAAAGTTTGGAACAATTGCGTTGCAATTGTTGGCAAACCAAGTAACAAGAGTCACATGATGATCAGGTGGGAATTTCGGACTATTGTTCCGCACGATTGATAGGTCAATGGTCGACTGACATGCAAATGGGTGTGTAGTCAAAATTTGGATAGATTATTGTGAAGGCAGAAAGGGTAATTTCAATTTGACATCATAAGGGTTTTCTAAGAATGGACTTTTGGTTTATTTGTCTATAAGCATTTTGAATTTGATTGACAAATTTTATGAAATTGAAATAAAATTGACACCCATCTGATCTGTAAATAATGGTTCCAACGCAAACAAATATGCATAATGCATGTGTGTGTGTGTTTTTGTGTATCAATCTTACAAGATTGTTGACACCGACAGTGTGCCTGTCTGGAAATGGATAGTTATATGTGGATGGGATTGGGATATGTGGATGGGATTGAATATCCAGAGAATCCGTAAAATAAAATAGAAATATAATTTGATTATGAACATTATCTCTTTTGTCAAGGGAAATGGAATAAAAAAAAAAATTTTGATGTGCTGGGTTATGAGCAGCCATTAATTAATAGTAAAATTGTGAGTAATTTTGGGATTCCATTTTTGATAGAATGTATATGAGAATAACATCTATTTATGGATATGAGCTTCATAAAAGGAAATGAGGAAGTACAAAATCATCCAAATTTGGGAGAGGTCTTACACTGACTTCCCAGAATACTCTGCTCATGGATTTTATATATATAAACTTGAATTTTATCAGCATATAAATTGTGCTGTATGTATGGATGTGTTTTAGGCATAGATGATATGGGAAAATAGTAAAGAAAATTTTGCTGGTTTGAACTATTGTGGGTTTTTCAGTTCTGGAGTTTAAACAAAGTCACTGGTTAACAGATGAGAAAGGATAGTAAATAAATTATTCTCTGCTGGGCAAATTAAGTACGATATTACTAAGACTTATGAGAGCTATTGTTCCGCCTTACAGCAGTGGAAAATTATTGGAAAAAATTAGATCCAACATAATGAATCTATAAAAGAATGTGATAGGGATAATATCCTCAATTTGTACTAATTATTTGATTGTGGGTAAAGGAATTAAGTCATCGTAGTGGATTGTTAACAGCAGCCTGAAAATGTCCTGAGAGTGTGCATCCATGTAATCAGAAATCCCAGATTTGTTTTTACAAACAACATTTTGGTAGAGGTCTTGTGTGGAACACTTCCTTGGTAGATAAAAACGGTACTGCATGCTGGCAGCCACTTTTGCGGCCAGTTAGGCCAAACAAATTGAGAGGAAATTGTAGTTAAATACGTAAGTTACACATGGCTATTTGTAAAAAAGGAAATTTGTTGAGATGGGAAACATTTTTTGGAAATTGTAGTTAAATACGTAAGTTACACATGGCTATTTGTAAAAAAGGAAATTTGTTGAGATGGGAAACATTTTTTCGAAGGTTTATTAAGGTGTTATAATATGACATGTGGCAAGGCAAACTATTGGATGGGAAAATTAGATCTGGCTATAGAATAAATTTATTGACCCCTTGAAGTTAATCCTTCGAATCATTGTTTCACTGGCATTTTTGTTCAAATTGGAAATAGTTTGGTAGAGCTTTGGTTAAAACCTTTGGTTGCGGTATCTTGGAACGAATTGATAAACCATAGGAGATTGATAAGAATAGAAACAAATATGGACCCAAAATAGAAAGTTGGATTCATGCCTCTCATTGCAAGCAAGCACATGGGGCTAAGGTGGACGATCCCACAGAAAATGAGGCTGCACCTAGCAGCCCAGCAGAACATTCAGTGGTAGAAAAATGATAGTCATGATTTACAGTCATTTGAATTACATTTTAACACCCCTTGCATTGATAAACATTACATTTTCAACATGTGATATTCCTACTTGGAATAGTGACATTTATTTGCCTACATGACATACAATTACCTGCTGATATTAATACAGCATGAGTGAAAAAATGTATCACAACTACACTCATGATCAGGGGATTGAGTTCAACCCCGGGAGATAGGGGGATCAGGGTAAGACAAATAATCTGATTATGTTACATATTAAGGGATTTTCTTTATTTACCTTTTAGGAAGCTTGTTAGTTTGGTATATAATGTTAAATGTCATCGACATATAACTATGTCATAGATATGAATATATACAAGGAGTAGCAGACTTGTTTGTTGGTTTAGTAGTTATATTGGCAATTGTTTTAGTGGTGGCTTGCTTGAAAGCCTTAGTGACGGTGTGTTTGAATAAGGTAACCAACAACACGATGATAACACATGAAGTGACAAATGAGGAAAGAAATGTGGAACCAGAAAAGGAAGACTTTTATGGCGACATAAACAGTAGAATTAAGATAATGGCATAACGACAATGTTATGAGTTGTGTCAATTACAATATCAATGAACTCATATCACCACGAGTGACACACTGTTAGAAAAAAAAAAAAAAAAAAAAAAAAAAAAAAAAGAGGGAAAAGAAAAAGTGGAGAGGAATTATGGTAATAATGCATTATGCTTAATTTGTTGGTTTGGGAAAATTGTTGTTGGGAATTAGGTATTCCCGTTTGTGATTGTAATCATATACAATGCTATTCTTAGTTTAGTAATAAAATACATACCTGATTGAATATTATTTGTGTGACGCATATAAATGAATATAACTTTTTGTGTTAAGGAAAAACAACAAATTGTTGAATGTGAAACTGTCGGAAGATATACATGATTATGCTGATTTCATGGTAAGATGTACCCTATCTGATCCAGTGTGTGCGGAAAGCAGATTCAGATATGACTGAGCATAAGGATAAGACGAGATCACATTTTGGAGGGATTGCTAACGGAATTGGGAAGAAGAAAGAAAGAAAATTTGTGGCTAAAAAATGAAGTTAATCGTGGCATACACCCTCTTTCTCAAAGAATGATGAAGACATTCTCCCGTGTAACTTGGAGATGAATGCTTACCTTCACCAAGGAAATTTATGTGACCATTTGCCTGGATCACACTGCAACATATGAAAGAAAGGCGATCACTTACTCTTGTTCGAAGACTTCGAACATTCACCACATCAGAAGTTGCAGGACAACGACATTTTACCTGCAACCTCTGTGAAATGCGGGGACATATGTTATTACTTCACCAACGTCCGGGGAACCAGCATGGAGCTGCAAAAAACGGCTGTGCCCTTGTCACAACAGCTGTGCACGATTCTGCTGGTTGCTCCTGGTAAGGACCATGAATGACCTGAACACCATGGTCCCAACATCAGTGTGGATGCATCCGGCATCCCTGTTCCACATCTTGCTGGCCAATCAACGTCACACCAATACTTGCTGCCCACTCACAATGAGGGAAGAGGCAAGTCGACTACAACTGGGTGAAGGCCTTGTTCAAGGAATCATTATGGTTCACAGCAAAAAAGTGGCAAGAATGCTACAAGGAGAGCAGGGTCAGTCTATGACTCCGCAGTGTTACCACAACAGCGAAATCCTACACGAAGTAGTGCAGGAGCTATGAAGATATTAGGAGAAAATGCTTCATACCTGGATTCAAACACAAGTGATCAGCCCTTCCTTTCAAACAAAGTCAACATTTGTGTGGAGGCAAACGTTTTTTGCCAGATGGTGCAGATGCTGTACAAAACTTGAAAATGAAGTGAAATTGTTGTATCTTGGTGATGGTGAAGTGTTGTTTTGAAAATATATTTGTGATGCAAATGCAATAGATTGAACGATATGGAAGAAGTCAATGACCAACGAAATGTTTTGTGATTCTTGCAGGATGACGGTGTATGCCTAAGGGAATTTGATTACCAAAGTGATTGATTATTTACTTATACTTGTAATGATGTTTACTAGTAGTGATTGATTGTTTACTTATATTGATGTTTAGATTAATGGTTAATATAAACAAAAACAAAAAGATGAGGGAACTGTGGAAGTGTAACTCAGTGTAACATATTGATTGGCCCTGGTAACTTATTAATTAACCTGGTAACAAAGCAGATACATTTTATGTGTATGAACAATGTAATCTCTTGAAACACCTGGTCAAGGCCCCAGGCTAGAGCACCCCCCCCTGCTGTGTAAATGGAAATCACAGCAGGAGGGGAGCGAGCTGATGCCAGGACTCGGTGCGATGCATGACCTCGGGACATTAGCGGAGAGGAGATTAAGTCCAGTTTGGCGATATAACGAGAGCAAACGTTGAGTAAAGTACACTTGTCCTCAGAAGCCCTGCCCGACGGAACGATGGAATGAACGAGTACTTGCTACGTGAAGCGCTGACCGAACGGGAGTGTCGGATGAACGAGAAGGACCAGCGAAAAGAGTTAACCTGATCCATTATATTATGCGGTATCATTTTGGTAATTGGATGAAGTGAATACAGTTTAATAAACTAGACCTTTTGTAACCTGTGTCCGGTCGTTGGAGTCCTGTGAGTCCCCCAGTACAAATTCCCTGACAATAGACAGGTGTGTGCCTTTCCAAATCATGTCCAATCAATTGAATTTACCACAGGTGGACTCCAATCAAGGTGTAGAAACATCTCAAAGATGACCAAGAGAAATGGGAGGCACATGAGCTAAATTTCAAGTGTCATAGCAAAGGGTATGAATACTTATGTCAATGTGATATTTCAGTTTTTTCTTTTTAATAAATTTGCAAAACTTTCTAAAATCCTGTTTTCCCTTTGTCATTATGGGGTATTGAGTGTAGATTAATGAAGGAAAAAATGAATTTAAACGATTTCAGCATAAGGCTGCAACATAACAAAATGTGAAAAAAGTGAAGGGGTCTGAATACTTTCTGAATGCACTGTGTATATTGTTTTTGGCCCTATCTCCCAATGGTGAAGAACCACCTTCAGGGGCCATGAACCACCTTTAGAGGCCATTTTCCCCCGCATAGCAGGGGTTGGCCTTTTTCGGGCACCATGGTAGAATCACTTAAAAATTATAATAGCCGGATCCGAATCCTGATCTTCACCAAAATATAATCACTTCATCCACGTCACATATGCTACATCTCTGCCAAATTTCATCCGAATCCGTCCACAACTTTTTGAGATATCGTGTTCACAGACAAACAGATAGACAGACAGGGGTGAACACATATCCTCCATCCACCTTCGGTGGCGGAGGTAACAATGTGCGCAAAAAGTCCATGAGCACGGGAATCACAGCAGGTCAATAAAGCGTGACGAGAAGAAAGAATGAAACCTGGGACATGCTGCACATAAGTAGTCATGCAGGGGTTATGGGTAAATGGGGGAGAGGTGGGTAGTGTAACCATTGTTTTTTGGGGATGGTGGCGGGGGATGGTTTATGCGCACGTACAGCTGCTTTATGTGCAGTTAGTGGGTGATTGCTTTATAACTGTGTTATGCGTGCAGCTGGAGGGAAATGGTTTATGCGTGGCAGGAGGTGGTTTTATGCGTGACTCATGGAAGATGGTTTCAGACCTGGTGTTGGGAGATTTTTTTTTTTTTGCACCCGAAAAAACAGAGAATATGCGAAACAGGGCTGTGAATGTAGAAGCAGCCAGCAGGTCACATTTTATGAAGCACGAATGTCAAATTCTCGAATGTCGGGGTTTCACGGTACGATACAAGCTCAACTTTTCAAGTCATTCTGACCAGCAGTGCACAGGAGTGCATTGAAGTCAAACAAAACAAAGAAACTTCCGTTTTCTTTTCTTTCTTGGAACTTAATCTGAATGAAAGGATTCCTCGATCCTCCTCTCTCCATCACAACCCCAGGAGTACCTCTGGCTACGGCTTACTCTCCGCTCACACCTTTTGTGCATATGTGCTCTGTACCATCCACCAAACAGTTATGACTCAATTTACATTTCGCTGTCTGACAACATGGACCAACTTCTATCCACTCATCCCAACTCTCTCTTCCTCATATGTGGCGACTTCAACTGTCATCGTGCCAGCTGGCTTGGTGTGGGTACCTCTCTCACCAGCCATGGCATCTCAGTAAAGGACTTCTGTGACTCATTGGGACTGACACAATCTGTCAATTTCCCGACCCAGATCTCAGTCAACTGAGCATCTTCTCTTCTAGACTTGGTGATGACAAACTTCCCTGCCAACGTGTGCTGCTCTTCTTCTTCTGCTCCAATCAGTTCTTCCGATCATTTGCTTGTTAAAGTGGATATCTCTCTGGCCATTGTCAGAGAGCCACCTCAGCATCGATGATTCTGGCATTTCACTCAGGCCGACTGGCACGGTCTACAAGCAGCCATCAATCATCTGGACTGGTCTCCCATCTCTACTGCCTCTGACATAAACTCTTCTTGGGAATTCTTCCAAAGTAAATTGCCCTCTCTCATGCACAGATTTATCCCATCTCGTCTTCAGTTGTCATACCCTTCCTCCCATCCATGGTTCACTGAATCTTGTGGTGAGGCAGTTGCCCTGAAACAACTTGCCTTTGCCTCTTATAAGGCTAATCCAACTGAACGCAATCTCAGTTCCTTTCAGAAAGCTAAGAACAAGTGTGTGCACTCAGGAGAGCGAGGAAGCACTAATTCTCTACTCTCAAGACTGAACTCTTCCTCCTCCAAATCCTGGTGGTGTCTGGTCAAATCTGTTTCTGGTGTTTGTTCCCCCTCCATCCCCTCCCTTACCTCAAATGGCTACACAGCCGACACCGCACGTGACAAAGCCGAATGCCTCAACTCTGTGTTTGCCTCAAAATCTTGTGTCCCAAACCCATCTCTCTCTATACCCACCTTTCCCAGTCGAACTCAGCTGCTCCTGGACTCTGTGTCCTTCTCTCCTGACAAGGTGGAGAAGTTTTTGTGAAACCTCGACTCTGATTCTGCAACTGGACCAGACGGCATCAGCCCACGGGTCCTAAAATCCTAATCTGCCTCTCTTTCACACCCTCTCTCTGTTCTCTTCACCCTCTCTTTTGCTCAAGGTCATCTGCCATCAGCTTGGAAATCAGCCAACATTACAGCTTTACACAAAAAATGTGCAAAAACAGATCCTCGCAACGACAGACAAATCAGCCTGCTCCCAATAATCAGCAAGGTCATGCAATCGATCATTGCTTCTGACATCAAATCCTTCCTCTTCTTCAATGGCTTGATCTTGGATCATCAATTTGGATTCAAACCAGGTCATTATACTCTGGACATGCTGCTTCTGCTGTCTCAACAATGGATGGAGGTCCTCAATGCCAAACAGGCAATCAGAGCTGTCTCCATTGACATATCTCATGCCTTCGATACGGTCTGGCACCCCGCCCTGCTCACCAAACTCTCCTAGTAGGGTATCCATGGAAACCTCCACGCATGGCTTGCAACCTTCCTTTCTGGTCGCAGTCAACGTGTGGCCCTGAATGGAATTCTCTCTTCTCCCCTTCCTGTTCAGGCTGGAGTTCCTCAAGGCAGTGTTCTGGGCCCTCTGCTTTTTCTGGTCTTCATTAATGATCTCTCTGACTCTCTGGAAAGTCCTCTCTATCTCTTTGCTGACGACTCCACTCTCTGCCGCTCCATCCCTCAGATCAGCAGGCAGCAGCCTCTTTACTCTCTGCAGACCTGAACAATATCACAAACTGGTCAAACGAGTGGAACATGTCTTTCAATCCTGACAAATCTCACACTCACTTTGTCTCTCCGAAAAGACTGTCTGGAAATCCCTCCATCTACTTTATCAACAATCCTCTTGAAGAAGTTCTGTCACTCAAGCTTTTGGGTCTCACTATCTGCCATGATCTTTCCTGGGAAAACCACATTTCCAAGCTGGCCTCCAAAGCCAGTCGCCATCTGGGCATCCTCCGTCGTGCGAAGTCCGTTCTGGGCACTTCTGTGCTCCTCACCACATACAAGGCTTTCATCTGCTACTCAATGGAATACTTCTCTCCCCTCTGGGCTGGTGCTCCTGCCTCACACCTAGCTCGGCTTCACACAGTTGAAACCAAAGCTTTCAGAATCATTGGAATCTCCCATGATAAAGCTGATTTTGAGGGCCTTTTTCTCTCTTTACCACAGTTGGGTAGGTGGTCTTTCTGTCTTCTACCGACTCCTCTCCGTCCTTGCTCCCCCTGTTCTGTCTGTGCTCTGTCCCCCAAATATTCCTGCAGGACGCACAAGATCTGCCAGCAACCCTCCTCTGGTGAAACTGCCAAAATCAAGACTTTCTGCTCATCTTCACTCCTTCATTCCTCTTTTCTCCCACCTCTGGAACAAATTCCCACATTCTCTTCAATCCCTCTCCTCCCTCCAGGTCTTTAAAACAGCTGTTCACCACCATCTCTTATCTTCTCCCATCCAAAACCTTGATATTTTCTACCCACGTTAAAACACGCCAAATCCGCCTCTATAAATCCCCAACTTGTTTCTTGAAATTCCTAGTTGTGTTCATTTGCTTCATACCATGTACCTCTCCCTCCTCCCCCAGCCCTCCCCCTTCCACGGATCTACTGACATCCCTGTTCTCTTCTGTTGTTGTGCACTTCCCTCTCTCCCCCTCTTGTCGCCCGCTCCCTTCATTGCATGTTTATGTGTCTGTGCATGTTTTCATGTTCAATGTGTTAGCTCTTACACGAGCCTCGATTCTGCATACCAAAAAAATAAAAAAATAAAAAAAATAAATCGAAAAAGTGCAAATTATGATAACATTTCCCCATTTTAAGGCGAAGCAAAAACAAAAGTTCCTCTGCCCCCCTCCCCCCCCCCTCCTCCCCATAGGTTTCTCCAGGGCACATGTGGTCTATGGGGAACCCACTTCTGGTGAAAGTCCCAAAATTCAGGCTCACTGGATTTTGGTGCAATCCATTATTTTTTATTTGAGACAATCCATTCACCACCAATCATTTTTTCTGATTTTCTGTCAGTCACTGTCAGTTTGTTGCCTTTTTACCCTCTGTCACCTCACTTTTCCATAAGCCTTGATCTTTTATTGGGAAAAAAAAATGGTATGAATGTTGCACGTTGCTATTCACCACACGAAGAAAAAAAGGGTCTCATGTGACATGAATCATTATTAATTGACAACACTCAATCCCTCACTCCCAAAAATCGATATTATAAAACAGGAGTGTCTGTCTGTCCCCAAACTACTCCCTCAGTTTTGGGGCTAGCTCCACCAAACCTTCTGTGGAACGTTTTGGGGTCCCAGCGAATGTTGTAAGGAAGGTAGGAGCTTTCATAAATTCCTCAATAAAATTATGATTTTGAAATTGGCACGATACCGACCCGAATCCAGAAGTGAACAACAACAACAACAACAACAACAACAAACAACATGCATTTTAAGGCCATTTTCCCTGCTAGAGCGGGGGTTAGCCTTTTTTTGGGCACCGTAGTCCCCTTTTTGAAGCAATGTCTTACGGCCGGATGCCCTTCCTGCCGCCAAACCTGTTAGTTGCCTCTTGCGACACATAGGGAATTACCAGTGAACTGGTACTCAATTTGCCGACCTTGGAAAGATGACAGGCTGAGTCAACCCCCCTGGCGTTAATTCAGCGATCGACAGGGATTCAAACCCAGGATCCTAGGATCCCAGGCTGGCACCCTAACCGCTAAGCCAACACCAGGCTTGTTATAGTATTAATGTATGATTGGATTGATGCTGTTTGGAATGAAAATAGAGAAACTGAGTTTAAATATTGAATGAAGAAATGATGTGAGGGTTTCTACTTTCTAACAGTGACATTTGCAGATTCACCATATGCAGATTCGCTATTCAGACTGGATGCGTTTTTTTTACCTAAGTCCTTCACGAACCTGCTGACAGGTGACAGGCTATGTGACAGGTGACAGGCCTGCTGACAGGTGACTGACATTTGACTGAAGGTGGCACAAGAATGTGGAATTTATTGGTTCATCGTTTCCCATTCACAATTTTTTGCCCAAGTCATTCACAAACCAGCTGTCCATGTCTGACGTTCGACTGAATGTGACACAAGAATGTGGAATTTATTGGTTCATCGTTTCCCATTCACAATTTTTTGCCCAAGTCATTCACAAACCAGCTGTCCATGTCTGACGTTCGACTGAATGTGACACAAGAATGTGGAATTTATTGGTTCAATGGTTTAGCATTCACCATTTCCGCATTGTTTGTTTGCTTTTGGCTTCCCACCCATGCATAGCATGGGTACCTCACTAGTAAAAAAAATAATTCAGATTATCGACCAATGCCCGACACATGGATATCACAACATACCTTGTTCATTGAACGATTCCCATTCCTCTGGCTCTACTTTCACTATTTGCAGTTCACCTACAAAACACAAGAGTAGCATTAACATGGAATGACAGCCACAGTAGCAGCCACATTCTCAAACGTAATTTAAACAACAGCATTGAAATATAAACTACAAACATTGACCATTAAATTATTCATCTAACTATGGTTTGGTCTCACCTAACTATGGATCAGGATGCTCAAATCAGGATTCACCTAACTATGGATCAGGATGCTCAAAACCAGGTTCAAATTCCATATGATTCGATGTGTATTTGGCCATCATCTACTTTAAGCCGAAGCTTGGCTAGGCACTAAAATAATGTCACTACAGTTGAGGCTCATGGAAGAGCATAGTAAAAGAGGGTAAAGGGCAAACAAACTTGCAATGTGACAAGGGAATTATAGTAGTGGCTAATTCCAACAAAGAACTAACGGCATGCATTGGCAGAACAAGACAATATAAACAAGAAAACAGAATGGTTAAATCATCTGCCATGAAAGACAGACGTTTCAGGCCTTACCCTTCATTGAAGCAAAAAAAAAAAATCATAACAATAAAAGAGAAAGATGGGAATGGAGTGAGGGTTCATAAAGGGTGTGTGGCATCACAAATGACCTCACCGCTGATGTTCTACAGGACAGCAATACCTATTGCATGGAGATGTGACTGTCATGAATTACGAATAAGTAGGGGTGTAAAGGTCATGAGTGACGTATTGGCAGGGGTGTGAACGTCATGAATGACATATTCGTAGAAGAAACAGAAATGGGTTGAAAAGACCAAAAGAAAAAAAAAACTAGCAGTTTCCACAGGCAGGGTAAGTGAATAAAAACAGTAGCAAATGTAAGTGAAGAAGCAGAATTAGTTGCTATTGCATTGTTGTGGTTTTGACGACTTCTAGGGGGAAAAATAATCAATCATTAGCATAGACGATAGATATTTCATAGCATTTCTTTAGTTAAGTGTACTGTATTGCATGTGAATAAATATGTGTTGCGATTGTTCCGACAGACGAATGAGTGCAATCATTTCCCGCCGATCTAATCCAATCGATTCTTCTTCTTGTTCTTCTTCTTCTGTCACTGTCTCGCAATTTCTCGATCTACATCTTTATAACTCTACGTCGATGCACACACGAACGCAAGGCACAACCTTTCAGTGCTTACGTGGGCACAGAGCACGACGCGTTCAAGCTGACACGGGTTTTGGCGCGGTGGTTTCCACTCTACCAGCCTATTGGGTCAGAGCCGTATCGAAGCATGTTCCCGGAATCGCCGAGGTTGTCCGAACACCAAACAATCATAATTGATACACGCCCCGTCACGCCTGGACTAATCTGCAAGGTGGGTCAGCATGAGCAAGCGCAGAGAACGAATCACAAAAAGAGGAATGACTTAGGACACCTAAAGGGGCCGACCAATGAGAACAAAGGCCGCGTTTTTTGAGTTTCATAAAAGTGCGTGTTAAAGGAACTTTGAGAGTATGAGTGTTCAGTCAAGGAGTCCAACTTCAGTCCGCCAGAGCGACGACGGTACTGGAGTGACGCTGATCGAGACTGGCGTGACGCTGATCGGGACTGGCGTGACCTGAGAGGAGCCACGGCGGGTTTAGGCCAGGGAAGTTGCATCAGCTCTCCAGGGCTGCCACAAGGTGCGAGAGGGTTCGTCACTTACACCCCATCTAACTCTTAATATCCCTATCTTTCACTTCTTGAATGGATGCATGAATCCGGCATATTGTACAGTGTTAAGTTGACTGTGTGGGAATCCAAAGGTGGGAATGTGAGGTGGGTAGGGGATAAGAGGGAATGTCATTGATTGTACATATATGATTGTTGTAAATACATAATTACTCCTGTAAATACATGTGAAAGATTTAAAACATGATAAAAATGCATTTCATGTCCCGATTCATCTTATCTGTCCTGAGGGTGGTGTTTGGCAACTGGTGATTGGTTGATCAAAATTTGGACTCTAGATAAGAACACAGCACGTAACTTGGTTCTGCTCAGCCAATCAATCAAGATCTGTTACGTGACTGTCAGCACTATTCTCTGTTCGTAATGCTAACCTCACTGGTAACGGTAACACGGCTTTGCACATGGAACTGGCTCAAGGTTCTCAGAACGAAATACGATCGTGGTCTTTAAAGACTCGCCTTCCCTCTAGAGTCATTCAGACGGGCGACGACGGTAACAGTATTAACAGAAAGAAAACTTTTAATTCCAACCATTTGGTACTGATGTTCCAAGTTTGTAGATGAAGTGCTGTTCTTTGAGTAGTGGGAAGAAAATTGATGAAGATGGAGGCATATTAAACCACACACAGCCACCAGATGGATTGAGTGTCTGGGCTGGTTAAAACGATGAGAGACCAGCTTATGCAGGTCATTATTATTTGTTTCAACATTGTTAAGATGTTCACTAAGTGGTCTCGAAGCCATTGCCCAGTTTCACTGATTTAGAGTTTACTGCAAAGTGAACTTGAAATGCAATAAATTCCATAAATTACAGATACAGGTAAATTACATAAATTACAGAAAAAGCAGACCTGGTGCAGGTAAAATGATCAGCGATATTGGTGGTGTGATTCAGTCCTGACATTTATGTGGTGGGGTTGATACAATCACAGATATTGCAATGGCTGCGCATGCATTTGAAAATTCCCCATGGGAGGTTGGGAGGTAACGCGCGCTTCACAGCAAGGTCATCTGTCTTTTGTTTTTATAACTGGAACGAAATTCAAAAATTTGTTCAAAACTGCTTTCTCAACTTTGGTGAGAGGATTGTCAGCAACGATTTATTATGGGATGGATGTGGTTATGGTTGTTCAGCAACGGAGAGACCGACAAGCTCATTAAATTCGTGGGTCTTGTTGACCAACAGATAGTTGTAGAGTTTAACATTCGGTCTGTGGATTTTTGTGCCGGTGGGACAAACAAGAACAGCAGGGCACCCCTTTCCAAGCTCAGACCGGAGGTGAGAAATATCACAGTCGAGATGTTTGCACATGGAACTCATCGCCTTGACTGTGGATCCATAATGTTGCGAAAGAATGTCACAGAGGCACGATGTAAATCATTCAAATAACGGCACCAAGGACGAACGAAGGATGATGGTTGGAATGATGAATGAAAACCTGATGGAATCACTTTGAACTTGAGGCAGCGATTGAGAAAGTTGACATGGTTGCAAAATTTGGTTTTAGTGAAGATGTAAGTAGCAAAAGAAAAGGATGGATTTATAATAAAAGGAGAAAAGGGGTACAGGTAACATTTCCCACTATAGCTGCTTAACAAGTGAATAATTTGGTGCCACCGACTTGACCCTACAAAAATGAGTGAAGATCGGCCAAGCTGTACATGTCTGCCAAAAAAGCAAACAGACAAAAACACGCATTTTAATATGATTACAATGTCCATGTATGCTCAACAGAAAAGGAAGTACACAGACGTGGTACTCTGTATATTGACATAAACACACCAGGTTTTTAAAATTACTATTCTTTTGGTTTTGATTATAGTTTTTGGCAACCTCACCTGCATTATGCCGCTTTTTACCGCAAAAAATAGTTTCTCGAAAGTGACACGCATGTGAAAGTAATGACTGACATTCTTTTTTTCGTAGGCAATTGTATTTTCAGGAAATACTCAAGTTTTCCACAAGGTGGTGAGACTTCAAATCGAATTTCACTTTGCTTAGGTTCTCCAGGGATTGTTCGATTGAAATTGAATTTCATTCATCGTTTAGTGCCAACAATCGAGATTGTGATTCACAGCGATGAAGTAGCTGTGATCGACGCGAGCAGAGCATTGGCTGTGCTCGTGCTTCGGGTATAGAAAGGTACCCCTTGTGGATAATTCGGGTATAGAAAGGTACCCCTTAAGGTACCCCTTGTGCACGGAATTGTGGTGCATTTATTTTTAATACCTTTCGTAATTAAGCTCTGGAGAATTGCACACACAAAATCAGACAATATAGAGAATATTATTTTTGGAATTAGCCCTAATCTAGACTTTATTCTGTAATTTTACAACATCCGGTTTTTTGCTGTCTCAGATTCAGTTTTCCATTTCACGTCTCGGATTGCATACATTACATTCCATTCGTTTTCCGCGATCATGGAAAATCACTCTCTCTACATCACATGTGTTACATATTTATGTGAATGTATGTGAATTACCATTCAGGTCTTTGCTTATCCATGTTTAGTAGATTAAGGGTTGTTGTGGTTGGAGGGTCAGGAGCCCTTCTGAAAAGTGTCCGGAAACGGAAGTGACCGGAAACGGAAGAAGAAAAGAGGAGGAAGAAAAGCGACGAGTATTCTTCTTCCTCGCCCCGCTCCGACGAAAGGTGGGATCGACCTTACGCTGCGTGGAAAAGCGGCGTTCCGAAGCCCGTCTGGCGAGAGGAGTTACCGGGACGTGTACCTACCCGGTGGAGACGTCAAGTTGACGTGGGGCCGTGCATCGACCCCGCGTCTGGCACCGTTCGCGGCACCGTCTAAACAGACGCGTACGGGTCGCCCGTTGGGGCCTAACACGCCTTGCAAGCGGCGTGGGGCTTTTGGCTTGATTTACCGTACCCGCTTCGCGTGGCCACGAGGGGCTGCAGCCGCGGTGCCTGGTACGATACCTGCCCGGTGGAAACACGTCCACCCGGGGTTCGTTCAACCGCCCGAGAGCGGCGACGCCGACCCGCATCTCGGTCAGGAGGGGCCCAGAGACATTGTGAGGGGCAGAGACCAAAAGGGGGTCGTGAGTACAGAAGTGGACACACCTATATAAGATGGCCATCTTAAGCATATAGGGAATTGATTGTGGATTGGGGAATTGTTGATGGTTGTTTGTTGTTGATTGCTCGGGGAATATCCGTGATTGTATCATTGAAATCGTATGCTATCCTTACCCTGGAAATATATCATTGCACATCAGTTTCTCTTGGGTGGAATTCATAGGGATTGCGTTGCGAAAGCGCATATATATAATATTACTTGCTGGCGAAGGTCCTCTCACGGTCCGGGGGTCACCGAGACCAGGTAGTCACCGAGGGGACCACGTAACAGAATTGGGGGCTCGTCCAAATTACGATTACGCAATTGGGTCTACGTCCGGGATCTAAAAGTGTATTTGTATAAAATAATAAAATAATATTTTTATTAATTAAAATTTATTAATTAAGTATTAATTGGAGAATTTTTGGGGAAATTGGGGTAAAGTCTTGGGTGAAGGTTAACAGGTGTTAACGATAGTCACCATGGCGTTTGTGGCACAGAACTTTGCGGTAACACCGAGTGAGGCACAGTTCCGAGCGTTACTAAAGTCGGACCTCTTGAAATTGGCCAAACATTTTAACTTGGAGGTCCGAACTAATTTGAGGAAGGCAGAGTTGCAGGCCACAGTGATACAATCTATGGTGGGATTGGGAACATGGGACGAGTTAGCCTGGGAGTGGCTACCCGAAGAACCAGAAGACGTGGAGCTCCGGAAACTGGAGTTGCAATTACGGAGCCAGGAACGGATTAAGGAAGAAGAAAGGAAAGCAGAAGAGAGGAGAGAAGAGAAACAAGCAGAGGAAAGGAGAGTGGAACGAGAACTCCAGGAAAGGTTAGCAGAAGAAGAAAGGAAAGCAGAAAAGGAAAGAGCAAAAGAAGAAAGGAAAGCAGAAAAGGAAAGAGCAGAAGAAGAAAGGAAAGCAGAAAAGGAAAGAGCAGAAGAAGAAAGGAAAGCAGAAGAGAGGAGAGAAGAGAAACAAGCAGAGGAAAGGAGAGTGGAACGAGAACTCCAGGAAAGGTTAAAAGAAGAGGAAAGGAAAGCAGAAGCGAGGAGAGAAGAGAAACAAGCAGAGGAAAGGAGAGTGGAAAGAGAACTCCAGGAAAGGTTAGAAGGGAGAAAAGCAGAGGAGAGGAGAGCTGCAAGGGACCTCGAAGCAGAGGAGAGAAAAGCGGAAAGGGAATTAAAGGAACGTGACATGGAGCTTCAGCAAGAAATCAAATTCAAGGAGCTGGAGTTAATGAGAGAACGGGGAGAGGCACCACCCTTGCTGACGGGGTCGACACCTAACCAGAAAACCTGGGATGTGGGCAGACATGTGAGGCTGGTTCCACCGTTCAGTGAAAAGGAAGTCGCGAAATTTTTTCCACACTTTGAGAAAGTGGCTCGACAATTAAACTGGCCGGAGGAGGCCTGGACCATACTCGTGCAAAGTGTGCTGGTGGGGAAAGCTCAGGAAATTTATTCGGCGCTACCAATGGACCAATGTGCAGATTATGAGGTACTGAAGAAGCACATCCTCAAAGCCTATGAGTTGGTTCCGGAAGCCTACAGGCAAAAATTCAGGAATGCCAGGAAGAGGGAGAGTGAGACCCATGTGGAGTTTGCCAGAGTGAAAGAAAACATGTTTGATCGGTGGTGTGAGTCAAAAGGAGTCGGGAAAGACTTCGAAACATTGCGGGACTTGATCCTGGTGGAGGAATTCCAGCAGTGTGTCCACGAGGACATCAAAGTGTACCTGCAGGAAAAGAAAGTACCAAAGTTGTGGGACGCAGCCACCATGGCAGATGATTATGCCTTAACCCACCGAATAGGGGTCCACGAACCTAACTCCTCGCCTAGATCTCCGCAGGGGAGGTGGGGAACAGCAGGTGCGGAGAACGACCATACATGGCGGCGGCCTCGAGATGATTATGGGGACAACTATGATACCCCACCTGTTCGAAATCAGAGGGATGCGGGCCCAAGACAAACTTATAGTTCGGGGGGCCCGAGGCAGACCACGAGTTTTTCCTCCGGGCCTACTTGCGCTTTTTGCAAGAAACCTGGACACTTGATGTCCAGTTGTTACCGCATGAAAAGCGAAGACCCAGAGCGGAGTCCGACTACTACGACTCCAAACGCAATGGCCATTGTGAGAAATCGCCATCAAAAGGGTTACCAACCATTTATTTCAGAGGGGTTTGTGTCACGGGATGGAGCCTCGACTAACCGGAAACCGGTTAGGATATTGAGGGACACAGGGGCACATCAATCTTTAATGCTTGAAGGCATTTTGCCATGGTCCGAGGAGACGGCAACGGGGGATAGTGTTCGTTTACAGGGGATCGGGGGCGGTGTTAGTGCTCCCCTTCATGTCATCCATTTGGAGTCCGATTTGGTGTCAGGACCGGTCACCGTCGGTTTACAAGCCACGCTTCCTGTAGAGGGTGTATCTGTGGTTATCGGGAATGATTTGGCCGGGGGTCAAGTTTATGGTAACCTGAGGGTTGGTAAAGAGCCCAGCAGGGAAAATAACGCCACACCAGCTCGGGATGGCGACAAAAGTGCCAAGTTATTTGTAGGGGGACTGAACTTCAAAACAGAGGAAGAAGTTCTGACCTCTGTCTTCAACAGATATGGGCCGCTGGTGGAAGTGCGGTTGGTAAGAGACTGGGAAACGCAACAGTCAAGAGGGTTCGGCTTTGTCACGTTTGCCAGCACAAAAGACGCCAGAGAGGCAGAGAAGAATTGGAATGGCAAGGATTTGGAGGGTCGGACCATAACAGTAGGGAAGGCATTTCGTAGGCGTCGAGAGGTCTACAGGAGAGGACAACTGGGCGGTAGTTTTGGTGGTGGCCGCAATCAATATTATTATGGAGGCTCCCTGAGTTACGGCCGCTCCCGAAGGAAGGATTGGCAAAGTAGTGGCCGAGAAGGAGACCGCTATTCATGGGACTACAGGGACAAGTGGTCCCACCCTAAGTATT
Source organism: Myxine glutinosa (assembly GCF_964187855.1). Lineage (NCBI taxonomy): Eukaryota > Metazoa > Chordata > Myxini > Myxiniformes > Myxinidae > Myxine > Myxine glutinosa. The sequence goes on along the minus strand of NC_136264.1, from coordinate 83,861,171 downwards.
AGGGAAGTTCTGAGAAGTTGAAGCACTGAATGCGGCGGAGCCGCCGAGCCAAGATTCCTACACGGATTAACCGTGAACGCCGTTCCTAAAGGCGTCCATGTAGTGAACTTTCATGCACGGACTAACCGTGAACTCCACGTTCCTCAAGGCGCCCATGTAGAGAACTTTCCTGCACGGACTAACCGTGAACTCCACGTTCCTAAAGGCATCCATGTAGTGAATACTCGGCTTGGCCTCCCGGAAAAAGTGCTATCGAGTGGCTTAACTTTGGATCTTTGATCAACCCCTTAACCTTCATTCACAAGAAACTGACGGTCAAAGTCAGAGGGTCATGAGATGGAGTTTGATTTGGCAGGGACAATGTCGTTGCTGGTGCTTAGTCCAGAGTGAGTAATCTGGAGGGGTTGTGGTGAAATTTTGGTTGCTTTATTTTTAAGTGATAACTGTGCCCGGGGGGAACTGATAATGTGGGGGGGTTGAGTTATCTGGTTTGTTTCTCCAAATTGGCCGGCAAAGAAAGTTTTCGCTGGGTTCAAACTTTCTTTCTTGAAGGGGGGGAGTGTTACATATTTATGTGAATGTATGTGAATTACCATTCAGGTCTTTGCTTATCCATGTTTAGTAGATTAAGGGTTGTTGTGGTTGGAGGGTCAGGAGCCCTTCTGAAAAGTGTCCGGAAACGGAAGTGACCGGAAACGGAAGAAGAAAAGAGGAGGAAGAAAAGCGACGAGTATTCTTCTTCCTCGCCCCGCTCCGACGAAAGGTGGGATCGACCTTGCGCTGCGTGGAAAAGCGGCGTTCCGAAGCCCGTCTGGCGAGAGGAGTTACCGGGACGTGTACCTACCCGGTGGAGACGTCAAGTTGACGTGGGGCCGTGCATCGACCCCGCGTCTGGCACCGTTCGCGGCACCGTCTAAACAGACGCGTACGGGTCGCCCGTTGGGGCCTAACACGCCTTGCAAGCGGCGTGGGGCTTTTGGCTTGATTTACCGTACCCGCTTCGCGTGGCCACGAGGGGCTGCAGCCGCGGTGCCTGGTACGATACCTGCCCGGTGGAAACACGTCCACCCGGGGTTCGTTCAACCGCCCGAGAGCGGCGACGCCGACCCGCATCTCGGTCAGGAGGGGCCCAGAGACATTGTGAGGGGCAGAGACCAAAAGGGGGTCGTGAGTACAGAAGTGGACACACCTATATAAGATGGCCATCTTAAGCATATAGGGAATTGATTGTGGATTGGGGAATTGTTGATGGTTGTTTGTTGTTGATTGCTCGGGGAATATCCGTGATTGTATCATTGAAATCGTATGCTATCCTTACCCTGGAAATATATCATTGCACATCAGTTTCTCTTGGGTGGAATTCATAGGGATTGCGTTGCGAAAGCGCATATATATAATATTACTTGCTGGCGAAGGTCCTCTCACGGTCCGGGGGTCACCGAGACCAGGTAGTCACCGAGGGGACCACGTAACACATGTCAGAAGAATCTTCTTTAAAAATCATCTCCCTCTCTAGTAGTCGTATTTCAGTCGCTCTGTAGCAGTGGCCACACTTTTTGCCTTTTCATCGCATGCGAGGCCCTTTGGTACTCACCTTAAACTAAGCATCTACTCTGAGACTGGGAGGTTGACGGTTCGAACCCAACTCCTGCCGAGTTATAACAAAGACTAAAGTTGGTACGTGCTGCTTCCTTGCTTGACGCTTAACATTTAAAAAGGATAGAGCATGAACAACCATAGGTTGGAAACTATTGCACAGACTTTTTGGGCCTACTGGCCCCCTCCTGCACTGATGTTCCTCATAAGGAAACTCATATTATTATATCAACCTTAATTAATTTCAAGCAAGAATTTTTTTTTTTTTTTGTGTACTGAATCGAGGCTCGTGAAAGAGCTAACATTTACTTCACAAACAAATCAACCAGACAAACAAAACACACAAAAAGCGGGAGCGGAAAACAAGATGGGGAGAGAAGGTGAAGCACACAAACACAACATTTGAGAGCAGGGAGATGTGTGGAAGGGAGAAGGCTTGGGGCGAGGAGGCATGGGAAGGGGGGGGGGGGGGCGGTGGAGGGAGAAGTATAAAACACAAGGACACCAATGACTTCCAGGACAGAAGTTGGTATTTCAAAAAAGTGGAATTGGGGTGAAATTAGCGGGGGTAGGAAAGATCAAGGTTTTGGATGGGGGAAGATAAGAGATGGTGGTGAACAGCTGTTTTAAAGACCTGGAGGGTGGAGTGGGATTGAAGAGAGTGAGGGAGTTTGTTCCAGAGGCGGGAGAAAACAGGAATGAAGGAGTGAAGGTGAGCAGAGAGTCTTGATTTTGGCAGTTTGACCATAAGAGGGTTGCAGGCAGATCTTGTGCGACCTGAAGGAATATTTGCGGGACAGAGCCCAGAGAGAGCTGGGGGGGCAAGGCCAGAGAGGAGTCGGTAGAAGATGGAAAGACCACCAACCTGCCTGCGGTGAGTGAGTGAGAGGCCCTTGGAGTTAGCTTCATCGCGGGAGATTCCAATGATTCTGAATGCTTTGGTTTCAACAGCGTGAAGACGAGCTAGGTGTGAGGCAGGAGCACCAGCCCAGAGGGGAGAGCAGTATTCCATTGAGCTGCGGATGAAAGCCTTGTATGTGGTGAGGAGCTCAGGTGTGCCAAGGAAGGACTTCGCACGACGGAGGATGCCCAGTCGGCGACTGGCTTTGGAGGCCAGATTTGAAATGTGGTTTTCCCAGGAAAGATCATGGCAGATAGAGAGACCCAAAAGCTTGAGAGACAGAACTTCTTGGCGAGGATTATTCAGAAAGTGGATGGGAGGGTTGTCCAGTCGGTCTTTTCGGAGAGACATCGTAAGAGTGTGAGATTTGTCAGGATTGAAAGACATGTTCCACTTGTTTGCCCAGTCTGTGATTTTGTCCAGGTCTGCAGAGAGTGAGGAGGCAGCAGACTGCCGATCTGAGGGATGAAGAATGGAGCGACAGAGAGTAGAGTCATCAGCAAAGAGATACAGAGGATTTTCAAGAGAGTCAGAGAGATCATTGATGAAGACCAGAAAAAGCCCAGGGCCTAGAACACTGCCTTGTGGAACTCCAGCCTGAACAGGAAGAGGAGATGAGAGAAACCCATTCAGGGCCACACGTTGACTACGACTAGAGAGGAAGTCCGCCAGCCATGCGTGGAGATTTCCATGGATACCAAAAGAGGAGAGTTTGGTGAGCAGAGCGGGGTGCCAGACCGTATCGAAGGCACGTGATATGTCAAGGGAGACTGCTCTAATTTCCTGTTTGGCATTGAGGACCTCCATCCATTGTTGAGAAAGCAGAAGCAGCATGTCCAGAGTAGAGTGTCCAGGTCTGAAACCAAATTGATGATCAGAGATCAAGCCATTGGAAAAGAGGAAAGATTTCATATCTGAAGCAATGATGGATTCCATGACTTTGCTGATAATTGGGAGAAGGCTGATTGGTCTGTAGTTGCTGGGATCTGTTTTTGCACCTTTTTTGTGCAAAGCGGTGATGTTGGCAGATTTCCAAGCAGATGGAAGATGACCTTGAGCAAAAGAGAGGGTGAAGAGAACAGAGAGAGGGAGTGAAAGAGCGGAAGAACATGATTTTAGGACCCGTGGGCTGATGCCGTCAGGTCCAGTTGCAGAATCCGAGTCGAAGGTTGACAGAAACTTTTCCACCTTGTCAGGAGGAAAGGACACAGAGTCCAGGAGCAGCTGGGTACGACTGGGTACGGTGGGTACAGAGAGGGATGGGTTTGGGACACAAGATTTAGAGGCAAACACAGAGTTGAGGCATTCAGCTTTTTCACGTGCGGAGTCAGCCGTGTGGCCATTTGAGGTGAGGGAGGGGATGGAGGGGGAACAAACACCAGAAACAGATTTGACCAGACGCGACCAGGATTTGGAAGAGGGAGACAGATAAGAGAGTTCGGTCCTGAGAACGGAGAGATATTGTTTCCTGGCTCTCCTGAGGGTGGACACACACTTGTTTCGGGCTTTGTGAAAGGAAATGAGATTTCCTTCCGTTGGATTTGCTTTCCAGGAGACGAAAGCAAGTTGTTTCTGGGCAAAAGCCTCACCACAAGATTCCGTGTACCATGGACGGGAGGAAGGGTATGACAACAGAAGACGAGATGGGATAAATCTGTGCATGAGAGACAGCAGTTTGCTTTGGAAGAATTCCCAGGAAGAATTTATGTCAGAGGCAGTAGAGATGGGAGACCAGTCCAGATGATTGATGGCTGCTTGAAGACCGTGCCAGTTGGCCTGAGTGAAATGCCAGACTCGTCGACGCTGAGGAGGCTCTCTGAGAATGGTCAGAGAGATGTCCACTTTAACAAGCACATGATCAGAAGAGCCGATTGGAGCAGAAGAAGAGGAGCAGACATTTTCTGGGAAGTTAGTCATAACCAAGTCCAGAAGAGAAGATGCTCCGTTGACTGAAATCCGGGTCGGGAAATTGACAGATTGTGTCAGTCCCAGTGAGTCACAGAAGTCCTTTGCTGAAGAGCCATGGCTGGTGAGAGAGGTACCCACACCCAGCCAACTGGCATGGTGACAGTTGAAATCACCACATATGAGGAAGAGAGAGTTGGGATGGGTAGATAAAAGTTGGTCCATATTCTCAGACAGCGAGATGTAGATGGAGTCATCACTGTTTGGTGGACGGTACAACACACATATGAACAAAAGGTGGGAGCGAAGGGGAAGCCGTAGCCAAAGGTATTCCTGGGGGTGAGGTGGAGAGAGGGCAGTGCAGGGCGAGTGAGGAAGAGAGTTTTTTATAAAGATAGCAACCCCACCTCCAGGACGAGGCTCAGGTCTATCATACCGGAGTAGGGAGTAACCTGGGAGAGATACCAAGGAATCAGAGACATCATGAAGGAGGAAAGTTTCTGTTAAGCAGATCACGTCTGGTTTGTCAGAAGCAACCTGTATGGAGAGATCAGACATGTTTGAGCGAAGGCCCCGGATGTTTGAGGTCCATACTGTTAAGGAAGAGGAAGGGGGAGCATCGGATACAGAACAGGGGGGGGAGCGGTAGGGTAAGATGTGGAAGAGGAGGAAGAGGTAGGGAGAGCTGTTGAAGGTGTGTCAGAGATTACAGAATAGCTCGGAGAAAGGGAAGGATGGGGCAGACCAAAAGGTTTGATGGTGATTGGGAGAGGCGCAGTGAGGTGTTATTTGACGAGGGGGAAGAGCGAGGCAGAAGGTTGAGGGAGATGAAGGTGAAAGTTGGAAGGGGGAAGAAGCGGGGAGGACGCTTTGAGGGGAGGGGTGAGAGGGGAGTCTAGGAGGGGAGGAGCGAGGGAGAGTCTCGGAGGGGAGGGGTGTGGGGGGAGATTTGAAAGGAATGGGTGATTGGGAAGATTTGGAGGGGAGGGGCAAGGGGGAAGATTTGAAAGAGATGGGTGATGGGGATGATTTGGAGGGGATGGGCAAGGGGGTAGATTTAGAGGGGAGGGGTGATGGGAAATGGGATTTTGGGGTGATGGGATTTTGAAAAATGTACGATTAATGGGAAACGAACATTTATTGCAAAATGAGTTTCTTGAGACATTCGAGTCAAAAATACGTTTGAGGATGCTGGAGGGAGGATGGAGTGCTGGAGAGTTTAGGGAATGAATGAAAGATGCACTATAAGAGATGGAATTTTTTTTTGGAATGAATGGATTTGGTGAGCAAGTCGAAAGCATCCTTTTATAGAAGAAGAAGAAAAAGGTGTTATAGAATATGACAGAATACAGGTCTTCAGGGTTCAGATGAGACATTTTTTAACAACGTGATCACAAACAGCGTGGTCGAAGAATGAACGAACGAACAACTAAGAACGAATAAACGAATAAAAACGGAAGGAAATGTTTTTGGGTTTTTTTTTTTTTTTTTGAGATTTTAAAACAAGGAAGTATAGGATGAAAAGACCGTGAAAAACAGAGACCGGAAAAAAATTTCAGCGCAATCAGAGAACCGCTGAGACAAAAACAAAGCCTAAAGCCAAGGTTGGACACAGTAGCCTAGTAGTAGTACTACACTTAGGCCTCAGAATACACGATGAGAAAGACCGACGATTCTGTACACAGGTATGAAAAACCAACGCCAAGAATACTATTAAAGACACCCCAATAGGTACATACAAGACCAGTTTCGACAAAAACACAATTGTGAAAAGTTACTTAACTTCGAAAGCGAGCGTGCATGGACAGCTTTGAAGAGACGAGACCTCTCTTCAAACCCAAAAAGTGGTTAGAATTAATTATTGTTTCCACTTTCAACACCCACATCCATTCCTTCGGCAATTTCACACATCGTAATCTGGCGGTTCTTCAAAACCAGCTGTTACATATGTTTAATGTTCGTTTGAATGACGTTTCACGTGAATATGCTCAAAATTGCTCCCAAATTCACGACTATTTTTGACCTCACTGCCCCATTTAGGACCAACATCACAAAATTGCACACCTAGTGTGTTGTGGATTTCTGCTGCTTTGATGTTCTGCTTCACAATTAACTTATTGACTCAATGATGCACTTCTGTTCTACATATTGGCTGCCATCTTGATTTTACCCCAAATTATTTGACCAGCAGTGACGTCAACTTGATCAGTTTGGCAATATCATTGGACAAAATGTCAGATTTGAACTATTATTTTTACCTGTTATAGAGTAAAAGGTCCTCCTCATTCTTGAACCACCCACATATTATCACATAAGCATGACAAACAAACCACAACTCACAAAAGTCACGGTCGGCAATGCTGTCACATTCCTTTACACAGAGTGGTTGCTCCACATTTTCCACACGCTCCACAGGTTTAAAGGAAGACACTGTGGTGGCTATTATCTCAAGGGTTCCAGCTTCCATCTGCAATCAGAAACAAACAGCGGATTGATTATGGTTATAAAGTGACTGGTTTGAAAGCAGTTGGCTGCACACAAGTGGTTAGCAGCAATTATTTCCCCACCTATTTCTGAAATAACATTTTACTTAATTGCAATGTTTATAGAACACACAAAAATATTGTAAAACATTATTGCTTTTGGTGTTGAGATAAAAACCAAATTGTGGTAGATATATTTTGTGTACCAAAAGCAATAACAAAACAAACCAGAACGGCACTCGGTAGAGAGCATACCCCCGCCAGGCTGACCAGTTTACATTTTGTATCCCACTGATGGGCCGGATCTGGATTCGACATGAACCAAAATCTAATCAGCTTGTTCTTGTCACCTAACAAAGTCATCCACCAAGTTTAGTCACAACTTGTCCACAACTTTTTAAAATATCATGCTCTATATCGCTTTTTGCCTGATCTCTCACAGGTGAAGAATCACTTTTAAAAAAAACAACCTATTTTAAGGCCATTTTCCCTGCTAGAACAGGGGCCTTGCGGGCCATCATGGTACAATCATCATGGTACAATCATCATGGTTCCCTTTTTGAGGCAATGTTTTATGGCCGGATGCCCTTCCTGACGCCAACCCTTAGTCGCCTCTTACGATGCGCAGGGATAGTGTACCTATTCTAAACCGGAGCACACACCGGCACATTCATCCCAGCAAGCTGGTACTCAATTTGCCGACCTCGGAAGGATGACAGGCTGAGCCACAACCCCCCCCCCCCCCCCCCCCTCCCGCGTCAATTTAGCGATCGACCAGGATTCGAACTCGGGATCCTGGGATCCTAGGAGTCTAGGAACTCAAGATCCTAGGTACCCTAACCACTGTCCCCTCACTTAAAAATTAAATAATTCTCGTATCCAAATCCATATTCAGATTCAGATCTTCATCAAAATCGAATCGATTCAGTCTTGTCACACACCCAAACTGTCCACCAAGTTTCGGCGGAATCCTTCCACAACTTTTTGAGATATCCTGCTATATACCGTTTTTGGCCCAACCCCCAATGATGAAGAATCAATAAAAAAAAATTATTATCCGAAATTCGGATAATCACCAAAATCTAATCATTTCGTCATTGTCACATACGCTATATCTCTGTCAAATTTCGTCCGAAACCGGCCACAACTTTTTGGCGAGGGTGGAGGTGAGGAGGGGGAGAACAAATACGATACTTCTCAGGATTGCACCTTCATGCACCATGTGGTGATCACAACTACCAAGCTTGGTGAATTTCTGCCCAACCGTTCAAGAGATAGAAGACAGACAGCCAAACAGACCGTCTCTGCTCAATAGATCAAGATTGCCAAACTACCCAAACACGGACCATACTAATCTATACATCGCTAACTGTACCAAGGTAATCTCTACCTGACCCCCCCCTCCCCCTGCAAATGTAACAGTACTCGTATTGTAACCGTACATACTTAATAGAGGGCTACGATTCTGATGTACTGTGCTCTGTTACAAAGCGTCGGTGCTGCTGTCAAAGCAGTTTCTTGGCAAAGGTTATACTGGGTTGTTTGCCATTGCCTTCCCAGCACTACTTGGGGCAGGAATTTGAAACTTGACTCTATGCTGTATCCTCGCCATGGCACGTCTCCACGCTGTACCTTATAGTTATACCTGACAGCTATGGTGACCAAAACGGAACTATCCTTTTGAAAAGGTGAGCGTCGAGCAAGGAAGCAGCACGTACTACTACTCGTTTTGAAAATCTTTGGTGTGATTCGTCCGTGGTCCGGGAGGTCCGCCGACCTCCCAAACTCATAGCGAACTCTAACCATTGCATTGGCATTACATTAGCATTACACCACCGAGTCTGGTTAAATAACATGCTGGACATGAAAACAAGCATTTGTTGTCTTGAAGAATAAGAATGACTACACGAGAAGAAAACTTACACATCTCAAGAGATAATTAATTGTACAAGCACCAACTTACCTTTAAAACGTCAAATCGCAAACCTCACGTTGAAACCGCCGACCTCAATAAGGAAGTACAGTACAGTGTATAGGTGTCTTACCTCATCCCATCTTGTTACCGTGTTATCCAGCGTTATTATTGTACGCCAAATATTAATCAATGGTAAGATGCTGTTCTGTGTAAATTATTCCCCAATTAAAGAAACGGAAAATGAAAAACCTGCGACCAACCACAGATTGCACGTTATACACCGCCTCTTAAAACACCCTTGCCAATGGTCTCACTAAAATCCGAAATGGACTAAAAATCCGAAATGGAGCGAAATGGACCTTCAAAATCATCCGAAATGGACTCAAAATCCGAAATGGAGCGAAATGGACCTTCAAAATCATCCGAAATGGACTCAAAATCCGAAATGGAGCGAAATGGACCTTCAAAATCATCCGAAATGGACTCAAAATCCGAAATGGAGCGAAATGGACCTTCAAAATCATCCGAAATGGACTCAAAATCCGAAATGGAGCGAAATGGACCTTCAAAATCATCCGAAATGGACTCAAAATCCGAAATGGAGCGAAATGGACCTTCAAAATCATCCGAAATGGATTAGGGTTAGGGTTAGGGTTAGGGTTTGGGGTTGTTAGGGTTGTTAGGGTTGTTAGGGTTGTTAGGGTTAGGGTTAGGGTTAGGGTTGTTAGGGTTAGGGGTACTTAATTAACATTACATTTTATTCATTCCTAACCTGTTTTAGATCAGTATTTTAACATTTAATTTTACTACTGAATCACCATCCATTTCGGATGTTATTGAGGTTGGTTTAATATGTTGTGTATGAAATGAAATGAAAAGTGTAGGCTATGGGGAAGTTATTGGTTATTTTGAGGTCCATTTCGCTCCATTTCGGATTTTGAGGTCCATTTCGCTCCATTTCGGATTTTAATGAGACCCCCCTTGCCAATAACGATGCAAATACGGACAACATCGTAAAATAAATATCGGTGCAAAAGAAACGTAAATTTATTCAACAGTCGTATACCTGCAGTAATTGAACAAATCCCACTAATTTTGGGTGTCCTTTCTACGAGTTTTCGTGAATTGGGAATTGGCTACTTCGATCTATTCGCGTGACGTCCGGGTGCGCAGCTCATTGACGGATGTGTACGTCTGCGTTTCATCATTTATTCTAGCATTTAAGATGCCGATGTGCCAAGCTTTTAACTGTGCAAATCGGCGAGAAATTTACCCACAGAACTCAGAAGTCGTCTGTGCACGATATTTGTGCCTGAACCACAAAAAGATCGTCAAGATTCATCATCGTGTTTGGTGGTTGAAAAACATCGGAACAACCAAATTCAGCATCAAAACCTATGTTCATTTAAAATACCGGTATCGTGTTGTTTGCGAAGACCACTTCGAGCCGTCAGCGTTCGTATTTGATCAACAGGCTCACTACCTGGGAAACAAGCATCGTAAATTGCTGAAACACGATGCCGTACCGACACTTTTCAGCCACAAATCCTACACAGTGGCCCCATGACGACCCTCGACGGTTCGGAGACACATTGCTGAATCTATAATGTAAAAGGAGCTCGGTCTCAGTGTGCCTGAGTGCGTGCGACCTGCGTCCATAATATTAATCCTTTGTGACTTCGTCGATGGCACTAGTTGTGTAGAGACAGTCCACTAGTAATGTACATACTACCCATATGTTATTTTCAGCGAGTGCAGTAAAGAGGGGAGGGCATCAGCAGAGGTCTGAACTGCAATCTCAAGAGATGACCATCAGCCCACTCTGGGCTGTTTTTTTAAGGTTGTTATTAAACTTACCATATTCATTCACAAGCCCTAGATATGCCTTCCCACTGGTGTTAATGAGCACCCAAACCAGATATGGTGTTTCCCTCAGCAAAGTCTGCCGGGTTCATCCAGCTCTTAAGTGAATAATAGCTGCCACAAGCTTTGAGTATCTTCACATCATAAAGATGTCTTTTGTCGAAGAATCTGTTAGCCATTGCTTTGTTGGTAATGATGCCCAACATCAGGGGTTTTGATGGAAGGCGTACCGTCTATGATCCTTCAGATTTTGCACCGGCCCACATCACTTAGGAGTTTTTTTTTTTGAAGTATGGGCAGATGCAAGATTTTAGTCCTTTGGGCAAACTGACAAAGGCCTTCGATGCTTTCATTGTGCAGAGGCACATCCCTTTCTCTCAAGTACTTTTCCAAGTATTTTCTGCTTCTTTTTGAAACTCTGTGAGCAGTTTTGGGTTACAATCCTCACCCGCACACATGAAATACGGAAACATGCCCCGATCAACATAGCTACTAAGGGGTTATGTGCATTCACGCCGAGCATTTTTGGAACATATGTCATTATGAAAGTCCCAAAAATGATTTCTTGCACCATTCCTTATACACAGGATAGGCGCTTACTTATACACAGGCGCTGCAGGATATTTAATTATTTGGCATGGGGGCGGTGTACTTTGAATGTATCTGTACTTGTTGTACACCGCACCTTTCCTATGCCATCTCCAGGCACTGCATATCGTCATTGCCGGGCACAGAAGGGGGCTCGGCAATGACGCACGCTGAAAGGGAGTACTCAGTTTTCACTCTGATTTCTTGCTTTCTTGTTGTGCACCGCTCCTTTCCTATGCCATCTCCAGGCATTGCAAAACGTCATTGCCGGGCACCCAAGAGGGGTCGGCAGTGACGCACGCTGAAAGGGAGTACTCAGTTTTCACTCTGGTTGTTTGTTTTCTTGGTTGTCCCGGCGATATCTCAGCCATCCTTTGAGCGAGGAAGCTGAAATTTCGGCACAATAGTGAGCAAGTCCTTTGTCAAAAACAGTATTTTTTGTTTTTTGATTAATCAATTAATTGAGGAGTTATTTAATTATTAGCGATTAATTAAGTACTTATTTAATTAATCAAATTTCCTTTCTTTTCTGACCATTAACTCAGGAACCTTTTAAGTTAGGAAGCTGATATTTGGACATGCCAATGACCAGGTGATTTGGCTGCAAAGGCTATTTTTGATTTATTAATTAATCAATTAATCAATTAATCGATTAATTATTTAATTATTCGATTAATTACTAAAAAAAAAAAAATTTTAGTTACAGATTCTGATGAAATGGTGGTGGTTTATGTTCTCTGACCGAATTGATTAATAATTTAATTTTTTTATGATTACTATTCATTTATTTTCATTATTAATCATTTATTTATTTTCTTTCTCATTTGGCCAATATCTCAGGCACTTTTTGAGCTCGGAAGGAAATATTTGGACATCAGTGACCAAGTGATGTGGCTATCAAGGATATTTTTGATTTATTGATCAATTAATCAATTAATCGATTAATTATTCGATTAATTACTAAAAAAAAAAAAAAAATCACTTACAGTTTCTGATGAAATGGTCATGGTTTATGTGTTCTGTGACCGAATTGATTAATAATTTAATTTTTTAATGATTATTATTTATTTATTTTCATTATTAATCATTTATTTATTTTCTTTCTTATTTGGCCAATATCTCAGGCACCTTTTGAGCTGGGAAGCTAATATTTGGACATGACAGTGATCAAGTAATGTGGCTATCAAGGATATTTTTGATTTATTCATTAATCATTTAATCGATTAATTATTTATTGATTAATTGATTAATTATTTATTGATTAATCAATAAATTATTAAATTTTTTATTAATGACTTATTTAATTAAATTTCTAAAAGATACATCTTCGGATGAAGCACGAGTGGTTTAGTTATGCTCTTAGCCAATTGATTAAGAAAATATTTTGTGATAATCTTTTATTGATTTTAATTATACAATTAATCAATCAATTATTGTACACCTCTCCCTCCCAATGCAGTCTATATGAGCTGCACTGCGGTATTGCCGGGTGCCAGAGGCGGTGCTGTGTGAAGCAGCAGCTAGAGGCGCCCTGGCAATGCCGCGCTGTAGGATATTTAATTATTTGGCATGGGGGCGGTGTACTTTGAATGTATCTGTACTTGTTCCAGTTATTTTTCCCTTTGTGTTGCATAACAGTCTATTTGGAGGTTCCCTCGATTAGGAATTTTAGTTTACCGTGCATTCTTTTGTTACCGGCATTTCTTTCAATAAAGCCAGTATTTGTACATTTTAATTCCATGTCAGCTTGCATTGATTAACAGGGTCGAAGATGTCCAGTGGGGTCTGTGAAGGTAAGAGCTTCGCTACTCCCCACTGCCCTCGCCAGCACGTATAAAGAAGGTCCGCCATCATTGACTGAGCACCTCAGTGTAAAGCTTGCTCAGCCATCTGTCCCCAGGGGTGTTCACCCTGGGAACGTGACAATATTAATGATGCCTTTCTTCCAGAGGTTCACTTCCATTTCACTTGAGGAATTTTCAGTCTTGGGGAGGAGAGTCAGCATTGTGGAGCATCTACTGAATCTTTAATCAAATACATGTATTGGATTTAAAATGCTTTATTCTGCAATGTTACAGTACAAGCCTTAATTCATCCTTTCCATCAATCAAGTGTTTTTATCCATCTTTCATTTATCCTCCCCACAAACCATCTGAGAGGCTAGAGTGGAGATATATGTCCCCTGCTTGAAGAGTATATTCCTGGAAGTGTGTGTGCGAGGATAGGTTAGGCTGAATTCAGGAAGTAAATGTACAAGTCTTCGTGCTGTAGTCTGTGTATGACACTTACGGACAATCCATTGGGAGATATTTGTGACTATCTGGCTTGATATGCACCCATCCAAGTTCATGCTTTCTTCATAATTATACTTCAAAGATTCAAAGCTAGTAAAGACGCGTTCATCGAGATGACAGAGAAAAATGAAAGTCATTAAAAAAAAATCATGAGGATCGAATCTGCCACTGCTCCAGGAAGATCTTGTACATTCGAAAGTCTGGTTGTGTTAGAGCTCGGATGTCGACAGTTACTGAACTATCACCTCATATGGTTACAGAATTGGTCAAAATTAAGGATCACATCTGCTAGCATTAGTTGGTAAATGCTAGAGATTCCACCGTGTCCTTCAAGAAGAGTAGGCAAGCTAGAGATTCCACTGTGTCCTTCAAGAAGAGTAGGCAAGCTATCACTGGCACCCTGGCCAAATTACAAATTCCTGCCTGAACCTTTGACGAATGTCTGGCCTGGCCGGCCGGTTCTTCAGACTTGAGCCAAACTTCTCCCTTCCACTCCCCCACACAACCCCACAAGAACGTGGGAATAATTGTGGTCACGAAGAAGAACAACAACAACAAACAACAACAACAGGCATTTTAAGGCCATTTTCCCTGCAAGAGTGAGGGTTAGCCTTGCGGTCCCCATGACAATATTCTCCATTTTGCCCTATTTTCTGTATCTCCCCTTGTCAACCCCCTTTCCCGCATGTCTTCTTCGACCATCTTTAGCCAAGTCTTTCTCGGTCTTCCCGTCCTCTACTTCCTTCTACAGTCATTTCCATCACTCTTCTCAACCAGTCACTTTCATCCTTCCTCAACACATGACCAAACAATCTCAAACTGTTTCTCTTCACAGCATCCATCACAGGCTCTATTCCCATCATCTTTCGCAATTCATCATTTGTCTTCCTCTCTCTCAACGATACTCCACACATCCACCGAACCATTCGCATTTCCACACTTTCCAGCCTTCGTTGCTGCTCCACGTTCATTACCCATGTCTTGCTCCCATAAATCATAACACTTCTCACACATGCAGCATACACCTTTCCCTTCAGCTTCAACGACACTCCCCTCCTTGTCAGCACGCCACTCAGTCCCCGAAACGTCTTCCATGCACATCTCACTCGAGCAACCGTTGCAGAGTCTGATCCACCTTCTCCATTCAGCATGTCTCCTAGGTAACAAAATGTTTTCACACCTTCCAGCTTCATGCCGTCTCCAAGATCCAACTCAACATTTCCTCCATCTGCAGCTCCCTCTGTGCACACCTTACACTTGAATGTAGCTGCCACACTGGTTAATGACCCTCTCAGACCACTACATTTTTGATGAACCCACTACATTGTACATTGAATGGAATTCACTCTGACACCCTTCCTGCACACAGCACACGGCCACTTCCCAGTTCTTTCCACCTCACCACATGCTTTACCACTTGCCATCACCTTCGTTTTTCCGATATTCACCTTCAGACCTTTTGTCTCCATGCATTCCTTCCACTTGTTCATCTTCTCCTTCAGTCCATCGATACTTTCTGCAATCAACACCAGATCATCTGCATACAATAACTCCCACGGTAAACCCTCCTTTACGTTCCGAGCCAGCACCTCCATCACAGCTACAAATAGTAGTGGACTTAGTACCAACCCCTGATGCACTCCCACTAGGGTGGTCCAAAAATGCCAAAAAAATCACTTTTTTATCTGAATTTTGATGCTCTATTGGATTATTGTTAGAAATGGTCTAAATCATTCACCCAAAAAATATTTTGCATCCGAGTCATCTATAAACTCATACACACTCAACATATAAATTTGTCATTTTGGTCAATTTTTATGAAAATCGTCCATGTTGAGAGGCTTACAAAGACTTTAGAAATATTTTTTTCCTAAATAATGTCATTGATGGTACAATGTACATACCCCTGCGAAGTCCTCATGGTCGAAACATGAGTCAGACATGTATGAACATGTTTCAAACATGTTTCAAGCATTGTCAAACATGTTTCGACCATGATGATTTCACACTCACAGGCGCATGCAAAAAGTCATGAACCACAAAATGGCTTAGTACAATAGTGCATGTACCTTTTCCACCTAGGTTGCTATTGGATTGTTCTCATTTAGCCAAATTTGGTGAAAAACGCCATATTTCAATTGAAGTGTGTATGAGTTTCGAGATGGAATTGAGCGAAAATATTTGGTGGGTGAATGTTTTAGACCATTTCTAACGACAATCCAGTGGAGCATCAAAATCGGAGAGATCGATGTTTTTTGGACCACCCTAACTCCCACCTTCACCTCAAACTCACAACTGTTCCCGTCCTTCGTCCTTACAGCTGTGCACGCTCTTTTGTACATTGCCATCACGACTCTGATCAACCATTCCTCCACTCCTAACTTCCTCAATGCCCATGTCAATACTTCACGTGAACCCGATAGAATGCTTTCTCCAGATCAACAAACCCAAGAAACAACTTCTTCATCTTCTCCATGTACATCTCCTGCAACTGCCTCACAATAAAAAGTGCGTCTGTCGTTCCTCTTCCTGGCATAAATCCAAACTGCATTTCGTCAATCTTCACTTTCTTCCTTATCCTCCTCTCCATGTACCCACTACGTCCCTTTCCAATACCTTCATTCCATGCTCCAATAACTTTATCGCTCGATACGAGCCACAGTCCAGTGGGTCACCTTTACCCTTGTATAGAGGGACGAGGGTACTCAGTTCGCAATCCACTGGAATGCGGCCTTCTTTCACCACCAGATTGCAGATCTCTGTCATTCTCTTCACAACCCAATTTCCCGCTGCCTTCAACATATCTCCCTCAACTCCCATCGGCCCTCCCGCTTTTCTACTCTTCATTGCTTTTATCGCTTCCTCAACTTCCTTCTCGGTTATCTTCTCTGCCGTTCCTAAAACTGGGTTACTCTCTATGTTGCCTCCCCATTCATTCTCTGCATTCAACAGTATTTCCATATATCTCTTCCATCTTCCTTTAATTCCATCTGGGTCCACAACTATTTGTCCCACTTCATCCTTCAAGCAACTCACCCCCATCACATCACACCTCTTTCGCTATCTGCTTTGCAATCCTGAATACCGCTCTCTGACACTCTTCCAAATCCAAGCGTTTTCCCAACATTTTCCTACATGCCTCCTGCGCCTTTGCTACCTCTTTCTTTGCAGCCTTCTTGGCTGCCTTATAACTTTCATGCTCTGCCTTTTCTGCCCCCATACCCTTCGCCTTCTGCCACTCCTTGAACTTCTTCCTCTTCTCATCAATCTTCTTTCCAACTTCATCATCCCACCACCATGTTTCCGAGTGCCTCGGTGGTCCTTTTGTCCATCCACATACCTCACCAACGGCTCCCAACAGACTATCTTTCATTGACATCCAACCACTTTCAAGCTCAACCACATCATCCTCTACCATACTCAGCGTCTCTTTTAATGCCTCCCTCACTGTCACCTCTTTCAACCTCCACACCTTCATTCTCGGTTGGTACTTCATCTGCCGAGCTCTCCTCGCACCTTTCACCCTTATGTCGCAGACAACCAAGTGGTGCTGTGAAACAGCCTCCTCCCCCGGGATCACCTTTATGTCCCGGAGGTGCCCCCTATCTCGCCTACGCACCAGCACGTAGTCAACGGATGTCGTCGACCCACCTGACGTGTATGTAACAAGCTTATTATCCTCTTTCTGGAACTGAGTATTACAAATCAACAAATCAGCTCCATCAGCAAACTCCAAAATCCTTTCACCTTCTCCATTTCTCACACCATATCCGTAACCCCCATGAACTCCCTCAAAACCATCCATACTCCTTCCCACATGTCCATTTAGGTCTCCTCCTACCACAACAACTTCCTTATCTTTCACGTTTTCCATCAGCTTCTCTATTGCACACCAGAACTTGTCCTTCTCTTCATCGCTCCGACCAACCTGCGGAGCATATCCCGGGATGACGTTCACCAAGAGCTTTCCAATCATCATTTTCACCATCAACAACCTTTCACTCACTCTCGTCACACTCACCACACTGTCTACAAACTCCTCAGAAAACAGGACACCAACACCATTCACGCCCTCCAGGCACCCTTGCCACACAATCTTGTATTTCTGTCCCTGCCTACCCTTCACCATTCTCACACCACTTCCCTTCCATCTCGTCTCCTGCACACAACATATGTCCACTCTTCTTCTGACCAATACTTCCACCACTTCTCCTGATCTCCCTGTCATTGTCCCTACATTCCATGTCCCAAACCTCAGAAACCGATCTCCACGTCGGGCATCAGACGTTTCGTCGTCATAAATGGAGTGATTTCCACCCTTGCTTCGATCGGGTTCCCCACCTTGAGTTTTGACGAGAGGGAGTGGGGTCCCCCACGGGGTACTTCGGGCTGTACCCTGCCCATATGTACAGTGACGTGAAAAAGTAAGTACACCCCATGTAAAGTTTTGCCTTTTTCAACATATTTCAACATACAGCTATTTGATCTTCATTTCAACAATATTGATAGATAAAGGTGATATAATATTGCAAATATCATGCAACATTTACATTTTGTAGTCCATTGTATAATTTAAATAATCATAAATGCAAATTCCGCATGTGGAAAAAGTAAGTACACCCTTGGCTCTAATAGGTGGTATTGCTCCCTTTGGCAGAAACAACCTCAAGTAGGCGTTTCTTATAACTGTCTACCAGTCTCTGACATTGACTGGAAGAAATTTTTGCCCACTTCTCCATGCAGAATTCTTTCAGCTGTGCGATGTTTGAGGGGTTTCTTGCATGCACAGATCGTTTCAAATCCCCTCACAACATCTCGATGGGATTTAGATCCGGGCTTTGACTTGGCCATTCCAGAACCCTCCATTTCTTTATTTTCAGCCATTCCTTGGTGGATTTACTGGTATGTTTAGGGTCATTGTCATGTTCCAAGGTCCACCTTCGGTTGAGCTTCAACTTTCCGACAGATGGCCTCACATTATCCTCAAGCACCCTCTGGTACAATGAAGAATTCATAGTGGATTCTATGATGGTGAGCTGCCCAGGCCCTGATGCAGCAAAGCTGCCCCAAACCATAATATTTACACCACCATGCTTTACAGTTGGTATCAGTTTCTTGTGGTCAAATGCTGTCTTTGGTTTTCGCCAAACATGTCTTCTGGTACTGTGGCCAAATAGCTCTACCTTTGACTCATCTGTCCAGAGCACATTGTTCCAGAAGTGCTGGTCTTTGCCTAGGTGTTCATTGGTAAACTTTAGTCTTGCCCTGATGTTCTTTCTGGACAGAAAAGGTTTCCTCCTGGCACACCTCCCATGTAGATCAAATTTGTGCAGCCTCTTTATAATGGTAGACTCCTCTTTCTAATGGTAGACTCGTGCACTTTGACATCAACAGTGGCAAGAGCTACCTGTAGGTCCCGTGATGACATTCTGGGGTTCTTCGAGACTTCTTTCAGCATCTTGCAGTCTGCTCTCGGGCTGAACTTGCTGGGGCGGCCTGGCCTGAACAAGTTGGCAGTTGTTTGCAATCTTGTCCACTTGTAGATGATCTTCCGGACAGTCGAATGATTGATTTCAAATTGTTTGGAGATCTTTTTAAATCCCTTCCCAGACTCGTAGGCATCTATAACCTTCTTTCTGAAGGCCTCAGAGAGCTCTTTTGATCTCGGCATGATGATGCCGCACACTTCAACAACAAAGAGCAAACCAAACTAAATATCTGAGGTTTAAATAAGACAGGTTCCTCCAAGATCCTCTCTAACGATGTTCTAATCATTTGCACCTGAGCTGGTGCACCTGTTTCTAATTTTATGTATTTGAAGTAGTGATAAATGTCGGGGTGTACTTACTTTTTCCACATGTGAAATTTGCATTTATGTTTATTTAAATTATACAATGAACTACAAAATGTAAATGTTTCATGATATTTGTTATATTATATCACCTTTATCTATCAATATTGTTGAAATGAAGATCAAATCGCTGTATGTTGAAATATGTTGAAAAAGTCAAAACTTTACATGGGGTGTACTTACTTTTTCACGTGACTGTAGTTGTAATTGTCATGGTTCTCTTTTTGAGGCAATGTTTTATGGCCGGATGCCCTTCCTGACGCCAACCCTTTTAGTCGCCTCTTACGACACGCAGGGATACGGTGTACCTATTCTAAACCGGGGTACACACCGGGAAGATGAAGATGGCTGATAAAGGCGAGGTTAGCAGACTTCCAAGCAGATGGAAGATGACCTCGGACAAATGATAGGGTGAACAGAGCGGAATGTTTATGAAGTACATAATGTTGTCTTGTGATTAAAACCGTCAGCGAAGTGATGGGTAAATATGCCGAGTTACTACGCAAAGCCAAGAACAAGAATAAAACTGGGACTCCAAGAAAACAGGAAAAATATTTATAAATTACTTGATATGAGTCAAAGTCCAACAGTGATGGTGTGTGAACACCGACATGCAAACATTAGTTTCAACACCACAGGCAAGCCACTAGTAACCAAATAAGATGTGGTGAATTATATGGTGGAATAAGTCTATAAAATTATTCATCTGCAAAAACAATTTAATTAAACAGAGGGGATAATACCAGAAATGTTCAGATTACTTACAATGCTACATTTGACAGGCTTTAAGGACATAGCATTAACATCAGTCAATTCACATGCAATAGAATCACTGCTTGTTCATACATACAGAGAATAAATATTTAAATAGATATATTTTTTCCCCTTTTCATGCAAATGGTTCCATGGCCAGCTGGTTGCTCAAAACATTGAGAAAGAAAGAATCACAGGTCATGAGGAAAAGTGGTTAAGTGGCACCCAAACATCCAACGCGCCTTCATGGCAACCAGCCGCCAGCAGGTTGGTCCGAGTGCTCATCTGTACCGACACAAAATAAGCAACACAAGGTTTAGTTTTTAGTATGCTTGCAAAGAGGTAGTTAAAAATGTCCCAGCCCCCCTTAGCTGTAGGTAGTTGTAGCCAAGGTAGCAAAAACTATCATACCATGAGATCGGTTGAGTACAAAGGATGGTTGAGAACGCTAATCGGATGTTTAGCCAAGACTTCCACTTGCATGGATGTAGGGCTGGCAGGATGGCCTAGCGGTATGCACACTCGCCTTGAGCAGTCTAGCCTGGGTTTTAATCTCTGCCCAGTTATAAACTGTCATCCTGGTGTGTCGCAAGCAGGACGAGGTATCCATGTATATGCCGTCCCTCAGATGGACATTAACTTGGGCGTCCTGTCTGCTAGGATTAGTTGGTGGACGTTGAAGATCCCACGTTGTCCTTCGCGAATGGTAGGCTAGCTATCGCCGGCACCATAAACAGATTGCAAATTCATGGTCTGACCTACAGAGGGTGTTGAATCAGCGGCACGGCCGTGCCTCCATCAGCCAGTAGTAATACTACTCGTAGCCATGTGCTACATTACGAAAAAAGGCGGCGGCAGCAAAAGAGAATTATCCTATAAAAAAAATAAAGCAATCTCTTCCATATTTCTACCAGACATCATTTTTTTATTGTAGATTTCCATTTTTAGCAGCTAATCTAATTACTGCTTCTGCAGCACCTACACTTGTGAAGTGTATTGAACCAGCACATAAAATAAAAGAAAAAAATCATTCTAATTAGATTAGATGTGAGAATAAAACAGCATTTCATTAATCCAAGAAATCGTTTGTTTATTCGCTCTGCGGATAACATGAAGTTGCACTCGCTTCCTTAGTCCATAAACGAAAAGTGTTATAAAGACTTAGACTAGCAACGACCCATGGAAATTCCACGGAATCTACAATGTGACTTCAAGTTATCAACCCCTCCCCTGCTCCACGCCACCCAACCACAAGCCATCAACTCCCCCTCGCAATCCCAAGTTCTCAATACCCTCTACCCCAACCCAACTCCAAGATCCAAAGTCTATAAACTCCACGATCCCAAGTCCTCAAGCCCCCTATCCCAAGTCTACAAACCCCTCCCCTCCCCCCTGTACTCAAATGCCCTCTCCACTACAAGTCCTCAACACCCTTATCCCCCACCCCAAGTCCTCAAAGCCTCCAAATGCATCAACCTCCCTCTCCCAACTCTGTCGCCACCAATCACAACTCTGCCCTCACCTCCCCCTATCTTCCCATTAATACTTTCACCACTGAAGGTGGACCGTCCAGAGGTTGTGATGTCACCCCAGTCTGTCTGTCCGTTTGTCTGCGAGCTGGATCTCAAAAAGTTGTGAACGGATTTGGATGACATTTGGTGGACATGGGTGTGTGAAAACGATGAATTGATTAGCTGTTGGTGAAGATACAGATCCGGATACTAGAATTGTTTAAGCGATTCTTCACCATAAAGAGATATAGCTAAAAACGATATGTAACACGATCTGAAAAGTTATTGACGGATTCGGACAAAGCTTGGTGGACAGGTTGGGTGTGTAAACAAGGACGAATTATTCAATTTTGGTGAAGATCTGAACCCAGATACGAAAATTTAAAAAAATGATTCTTCACCATTTAGAGATGGCACTAAAATGAAAATGGTATATACAGATTGATATTTCGCAAGGTTGTGGACGACTTATGACAGAGCGAGGTGGATGAGTTGGGTAAGTGACAAAAACAAGTGAATCAGATTTTGCTTCAGGCCCGAATCCAGATCTGGCCTATCAGTGGGATACAAAACGTAAACTGTTCAGCCTGGTGGAGGTTATATGCTCTACCGAGTGCTGTTCTAATTTACCAATGTTCCTGTTCCCGTTCGTTAAGATTGACAAGAACAAGAACAACAAGAACAACAAGAACAACAAGAACAACAAGGACAACAAGGACAACATAACAAGAACAAGAAGTAAACAATGACAGAAGGTGAAACTCGCAACCTCTTCCCCCTTTTTTCCTGTTAACAACAATCCTGTTCATATTCGTTAACCATGAGTTCATATTCGTTAACCAATGTTAAAAGTAAATAAAAAAACATTTAATTCACAATCTCACGAGACGCCAGAATCTTGCAATTATTCAGTAAAAATAGCAGATAAGTAAGCTAAATGATAAAAAACACAACTTCATTTGTTATAGAAAAATACAATATATAACCAGAACTTTTTGGACAAAAACCTTCATAATGATATCTATTTTATGGTGTCTGGTCAAGTACACTACCGGTCAAAAGTTTTAGAACACCTCAATTTTTCCAGTTTTATTGAAATTTATGCAGTTTAATGTCCAGTGAATAACCTGAAATGGTACAAAGGTAAGCAGTAAACTGCTCGAGGTAAAAAAAAGTTTAGGTTTGCAAAAACGGGAAAATAATGTAAATTGCACAGTTGTATTGTAAATAACACCTTCTTCAGGGAACAAGTAATGGGTTAACAACTTACAGCTGTTCTGCAGCAATGTAAGTAAATTAAGCCTTGAAAGTTGATGCAAACAATTCCTACAGGTGTCCCAACCACTGCTGATTACTTGATTACAAACCCCCTGTCTGTATAAAAGCAGTATTGGAACAGACCGTTATTACACCCTCTGAAACATTATTTGGACAATATTGCACTACAGGAAGTAGTATATTGGAAACTGGAGGAAACTCTGACAGGAAGAGGTCTGGCAGACCCAAAGCCACAACAGAATTAGAAGACAAGTTTCTGAGAGTCAACAGCTTGTGTGATAGGCGGCTCACAGGACAACAGCTTCAAGCACAGCTTAACACTGGTCGAAGTAAGCAAGTCTCAGTTTCAACTGTGAAGAGAAGACTTCGAGCTGCAGGTTTGACAGGTCGAGTGGCAGTAAGAAAGCCATTGCTAAGATGGCAAAATAAGATAAAGAGGCTTGCCTGGGCCATGAAGCACCGCCAGCAGACTACTGAAGACTGGAAGAAGGTCCGATGGACCGATGAATCAAAATTTGAAATATTTGGTTCATCACACAGCGTTTTTGTACACCGTCGAGTAGGCGAAAGGATGGTTCCTCAGTGTGTGATACCAACTGTCAAATATCAAGGAGGAAGTGTGATGGTCTGGGGCTCTTTTGCTGGATCCAGAGTCGGCGACTTGCACCCTGAACCAAAAGGGCTACCACAGCATTTTGCAGCGCCATGCAATACATGCAATACGCCAAAGAAGAAGTTGTTTCTTGGGTTTGTTGTTCTGGAGAAAGCATTCGATAGGGTTCCACGTGAAGTAGTGACATGGGCATTGAGGAAGTTTGGAGTGGAGGAATGGTTGATCATAGTGATGGCAATGTACAAAAGAGCGCACACAGCTGTAGGGACGAAGGACGGGAACAGTGGTGAGTTTGAGGTGAAGGTGCGAGTGCACCAGGGGTCGGTACCAAGTCCACTACTATTTGTAGCTGTGATGGAGGTGCTGGCTCAGAACGTAAATGAGGGTTTACCATAGGAGTTGTTTTATGCAGATGATCTGGTGTTGATTGCAGAAAGTATGGATGGACTGAAGGAGAAGATGAACAAGTGGAAGGAATGTATGAAGACAAAAGTTCTGAAGGTGAATATCGGAAAAAACGAAGGTGATGGCAAGTGGTAAAGCATGTGGTGAGGTGGAAAGAACTGGGAAGTGGCCGTGTGCTGTGTGCAGGAAGGGTGTCGGAGTGAATTCCATTCAATGTACAATGTGCGCTGAGTGGGTTCATCAAAAATGTAGTGGTTTGAGAGGGTCATTAACCAGTGTGGCAGCTACATTCAAGTGTAAGGTGTGCGCAGAGGGAGCTGCAGATGGAGGAAATGTTGAGTTGGATCTTGGAGACGGCGTGAAGCTGGAAGGTGTGAAAACATTTTGTTACCTAGGAGACATGCTGAATGGAGAAGGTGGATCAGACTCAGCAACGGTTGCTAGAGTGAGATGTGCATGGAAGAAGTTTCGGGAACTGAGTGGCGTGCTGATGAGGAGGGGAGTGTCGTTGAAGCTGAAGGGAAAGGTGTATGCTGCATGTGTGAGAAGTGTTATGATTTATGGGAGCGAGACATGGGTAATGAACGTAGAGGAGCAATGAAGGCTGGAAAGGGTGGAAATGTGAATGGTTCGGTGGATGTGTGGAGTATCGTTGAGAGAGAGGAAGACAAATGATGAATTGCGAAAGATGATGGGAATAGAGCCTGTGATGGATGCTGTGAAGAGAAACAGTTTGAGATGGTTTGGTCATGTGTTGAGGAAGGATGAAAGTGACTGGTTGAGAAGAGTGATGGAAATGAATGTAGAAGGAAGTAGAGGACGGAGAAGACCGAGAAAGACTTGGCTAAAGATGGTCAAAGAAGAAATGCGGGCAAGGGGGTTAACAAGGGGAGATGCAGAAATTAGGGCAAAATGGAGAAGATTGTCATGGGGACCGCAAGGCTAACCCCCGCTCTTGCAGGGAAATGGCCTTAAAATGCCTGTTGTTTTGTTGTATGCAATACCCTCTGGTATACGCCTAGTTTGTCAGGGGTTCATCTGATAGCAAGATAACGACCCTAAACACACCTCCAGGCTATGTCAAAACTACCTTCGAGGAAAAGAACAAGACGGTAGGCTTCAAATCATGGAATGGCCAGCACAGTCTCCAGACTTAAACCCCATCGAGCTGGTTTGGGATGAACTGGACAGAAGGGTGAAAGCAAAGCAACCTACAAGTGCAACACATTTGTGGGAACTTCTGCAATAGTGTTGGGAAGAACTTCCCCAACAATATTTGATTTCCATTGTAGAAATAATGCCACGAGTGTGTTCGGCGGTTATATCTGCAAAAGGTGGCTACTTTGCTGAGTCAAAAATTTTAATTAAATTTTGTTAAACAAAATGATTCTATGATTTCTTTTTATCTCCAATTGTTTATTTGTTCTATGCTTGATTTCAGAGTACATTGAGACATTAAACTGCGTAAAATTCAATAAAAACTGGAAAAATTGAGGTGTTCTAAAACTTTTGACCGGTAGTGTAGTTTAAGAGAAAATGGAGAAACAGACAAGCAAGCAAACAAACAGAATAAGGCCATCAATTATATAGAAGATAAACACCTTTTGATTTTATTACAAGTTTTCAGGAACCGAGATGTGAAGAACCGCATTGTTGACAAAAGTAAGAAAGCACCATTTTCACAAGTGATATCTGTTAACTTGGGTTGATACTGACTAATGTGAGAAACAACTCAAATTTATATACCTGGCAGTGCTATCTTAAATATACAAACTTGGTTGGTGTGTTTCAACATGATTTCATGAATTCATATCAACTTTTATGGATTAACAAAATAAAACGAATGTTAATCACACAATCGGTTATGACACAATGCTAACTTTATTAAATCATTAGATCTCACGAAATAAAATAGTACGATCTCAAACAATTGCCAGCAATAAATCTTACAACACACTTTGTGTGTTGATCATTTTTGAAAAAAGATCACCATTTTTGAAATAAATGAAGAATTTGAACTCACTGTGCTCATCATTGTTGAATGGATTGTAAACAACTTGGTCAGAGGATTGGTTGGAAAACATACCTGTGAAGATTAAAATAGTGTGGAACAGAGTAATACAGGCCATACTAATAAATATTTAATGTGAGACTTAGCAAGCAAGATCTCATGCTATGTAGATTTGGATTGTTGCAAGAGCTGGTGCAGTATTGTTTTAAGAACTGTCCATACTAGGACACTGAAAATGTACTTTAAAATTCACTTCTGTGTCATAAATGTGTATGATTTAAAGTTAATCGAACAATCTGTACATTTGGAATGTCTCTGTACATAAACAACTTACCTAAAAAATGTTTCCAAATATGATAGAGGCAGTGAACCAGGAAGGGTACTTCCTGGTTCACATCATCAATACATTAAACATAACTAGACTCAATAACGTAATAGAGCACCTACTCTGAGTTTGGGAGGTCAGCGGTTAGAACCCGACCTCGGCCAAGTCAGATCAAAGACTTTTTTAAATGGTACATGCTGCTTCCTTGATCGATATTACAAAAAGCAGGGCAAAGCAGGACAAAACTGTGGAATTTTGTCCGGTGCTGGAACTGCGGAATTTGTTTCCTTATAATACATGCTTTTTGTTGTTGTGCATTTACGGAAGCAAGGAATCATATTTTCTTTGCTGTGGGGCTGTGGGTGCATTGCTTTCACTAAAATATCTTTGAATGTCCGACCACGTCAAAATAATGTCACTGGAGGTTGAGGAAATGCGGGGCAGAGTGTTTCTGACCGATGGAGGAGAGGAAGGGCCTTATTCAAAATACTTGGCAATTAGGATGACGTAGGGAAGTAGGTGGTTACCTGTGGGACATAGTTAGTTGGAGGTTTGGATTTGTAAGTCAGAAGGTCTGGTCTTGGTATGCGTTTTGCTCAGTTTATTGCTTCTTTCACAGAGTGAAGGTCAAGACCAAGACAAGATAGAGCAAGATACTGACCCTCACTGATAACTTAATCAACCAGATCACTCAATAGACGATATTCAAATCTCTGCCATAGAATCAATTACAAATCGATCACACACCACAATTCTGAGACGTGAGTCTTTTTGGATACACAAACTTCAGACAAAGTTCCTTCCTGGCATAAATTTTGATGATTAACGGATGTTCCAACTCATTCAATCCATCTAAACTCATTCGCTTCATTTTTACGGCATAGCCTATCGGGTGAAGCCGTCTAGAACAGTGTTTGACCGTCGGTATGTATGTATGTCCCCTCAAACGTATACCAATCAGAGCTGAGGATATAGTCACGTAACAGGGTGATGGAATTACGTCTGATGTCATTACGGCATACGCGACTGACTCTCCACACTCCGCCATTTTGATTTATATGCCGTTCAAGCCAAACATATCATCGAACCTGTCATATATCACAATCGCCATGCTCTACCTTTACGTTTTTCATTCAGTGTGAAACACAAACAAACCGATTGTTAAAATGATCATGAAATATCGAAAGCATAGACGTTACGGCTCTTCCAAAAATATGGTACGGTAAGTAAGTATAGGCCTGAGGCGTTACGACTCATCTTCGGACCGCTTCGGACAAATTAAGCCCAGCTTTGTTAATAAGGTAGTGTATCGTTTCAGTAGTATCGTTTTCGTAATAATAATAATAATAATAATAATAATAATATCGTAAATTTAACCATAACACTTTAATCCCAATGTCGTGAATGAAAAGTTAATGGATTGAAGCGGTGTATGGTTCACGATCAATGATGAGCGGCACTAATATCAATAACCGAGGAAGTAGGGAATTAGCCTCAGTTTTTTAATGGTAATATTTTCGAAATAATGATAATGTAACGTAAATATTATAGTAAATCTAATTGTAACACGAATCCCTTTGTAGTGACAGCAAACGTATTGGAAGTTAAAATAAATCCAGAGGGGGGGGAGGGGGGAGGAGGGGGGTGGGAGGAAGGGGGGGAAGGGCAGGGGAGGGGAGGGAGGGGAAGGGCAGGGGAGGGGAGGGGGGAAGGGGTTGGACAGGAGAGAAGGGGTTGGAGGGGGGAGAGAAGGGTTTGGAGGGGGGAGGGAAGGGGTTTGAGGGGGAGGAAGGGGTTTGGAGGGGGGGAAGGTTGAAGGTATGGGGGGAAGGGGCAGGGAGTGGGGGAAAGGGGAGGGAAGGGGGGGGGAGGAGGAAATGGGGGGGGGGGAGGGAGGGAATGGGGGGGGAGAGGGAAGGAAGGGGGGAAGGGGGAAAGGGGAGGGGAAGGGTGGCAGGAGAGGAAGGGGGTTCATATATATATGCTGGTGGGTGAATGTGGCGTTCATCACGTTTCTAAGTTAAGTGTGTTGCCGATCAGGAAGAAGAAGAAGCCGTACTACCAACTTCGTACACTTCCGGAATTGTTTGATTTATTTGTATTCAAATATCTGGTAATTGTTTTGTATTTATTTATGCGAATGTGTGCTTGTAGTATATAACTGTCATTCATTTAAAAAGGCTTCGGCACTATCGAGCGATTTTTATTTTATTTTTTACTCCAAAAAACGACCTTTTTTTTTTTCAAAATTCTTT
This sequence comes from Myxine glutinosa, assembly GCF_964187855.1. NCBI lineage: Eukaryota > Metazoa > Chordata > Myxini > Myxiniformes > Myxinidae > Myxine > Myxine glutinosa. The sequence goes on along the minus strand of NC_136264.1, from coordinate 83,832,624 downwards.
TTTAAATGCCTAAAACACCCCCAGGCACTCACTGATGAACCTCTGAAAGTTTGATGAAGATCCGTTCAGCCATCTCTGAATAAGACGCGGACACAAAAACTGGACACACACACACACACACACACACACACACACACACACACACACACACACACACACACACACACACACACACACACACACACACACACACACACACACACACACACACACACACACACACACACACACACACACACACACACACACACACACACACACACACACACACACACACACACACACACACACCTCGCATTTATTTATTTATATATATACATATATATATATACATATATAGGCCATGGGGCATAGGGCTAAAATGTGCTCATTTGACAATTTCGTGCAACAACGCAGGGGATTACTTAAAATTGCTATAGATGGGTTGGGGATGTGCTCCTGAACAAGAAACACCATGTCCCCAGACACCAGGGGTGCTCATTAATTTTTAACGCGCACTTGATGAAAATGCAAGTAAATATATATTCATCAACTATACGTTACTGCATTTTCTTTTATTTCTGGATAGTTTGAGGAGTAAAATGAAAAAATTGATTGTGATATTGTTTCTAGACCTCCTTTTCACTAAAATACACCAATAAACATGATATTTTTGTATCTAGATAGTCATAGCGATAAGTTGAAAATGAATCCAATCTGAAAATATGGTCCGCCGCAGCTGAAACACATGTTGTGCCGCAAATAAATCATTTTTATTTTACTTTTTTAAAATTAACTTCTCACTTCTACCTTCTATGATCAGTTCATCTTCTTTGATTTGAAGAATGGCAATGAGTGGCAGTTGACGGCTGACTCCTTTTAGTTTTTAGAAGATTCATTTTCAACTTATTTATTTAAAACAGTACAACATGTATACATTACGCATGTCATGGAAAGTGCTTGCATGATTAACAGTGTTTAAGAGTACTGTTACTTTTGCTTCGTTTCCATGTTCAATACATAATGTATACATGCCAGGATAAGGCAGACAGACATAAATAATTGAGACAATCAAATTTGTTTATGATATCCATTACATTATAATTTACATCATTGTTCAATTTACAGCTTTCAAGTTTGAGAAATTTGTACTATTAACTATATTCACAGGTATAAGGTCGAAATCATGAACACAGGACTTTCATTTTAAAAATGATTGTACTTAAGAATAAATTAATTTTAAACATGTCAACCACACATAGATGACAATCAGTGAAAAAATCACTGATCATCCAGGATTCGAACCTGGGAACCTGCGCTTTACTAGTGCGACGCCCTAACCAACTGAGCTATACGATCAGATGGAGAAGAACGGATGATTTTAAATCAATAGGTCTTCAGTTCTAGTCCCGTTCCTCTAACATCCTCTCATCTGAGAAGCGTATTGATTTAAAATCATCCGTTCTTCTCCATCTGATCGTATATTTCAGTTCAACTTCAACTTCAGGTTAGAGCATCTTACTAGTAAAGTGGAGGTTCCCAGGTTCGATCCTGTATGATCAGTGATTTTTTCACTGATTGTCATTGATGTTGTGTGGTTGACATGTTTAAAATTAATTTATTCTTAATTTATTCTTATGATATTAACCCACACGTTTAAGCTTCGTTTCTATATGATTGTACTTGATATCATATTTTTGATGCATTTGACATTTCATTATTTACGACTTATCTATGAAATGAAACTTCCATTTGTTTTACTTAGTTCTAACAGTTAAGTTTACATTTCTTTCCCATAACTCTATTTCCAAAGAGTGTCCATGAATGGTTTGTAAAAAGACAAGTCAAATAACAGTATTAACACCCAGATAAGATGTTGTTTATCAGTATTGGGTTGATATGAGCAATGTCATTCAATTAACGAAAAGTACCTTGTAAATTGTAATGTATGAAATAAAACGTACTTTCAGTGAAAATGTTATTGCCGCTAATGCCTACAATAAAATATATTTCAGATAAAATATGATTTCTCATGTAGTATTATTTCAAGTTGACAAAATGTGTTTTAAAGGTAATATATAGTGGCAACTCTTTAACATGAAGTTGTTTGGATCTTATGATTTAGTTCACGTTTAAAGGAATTATCAGGTTATATTATAATGTAGAAAATAAGTTTGGAATGAAAAAAAAAAACACTTCCGTGTTATCATGAATTTCGTGTTAACAGAGTTTGTGTTACGGAGTTGCCACTGTATTATACAGTGTTTTATACATATGCTTTATCTATCAAACACAATGGCACATTACATTTTTCTATAGATACATGTACCACAAGAGTCAGTCTGATTGAATGTGAATTGTATGAGAAGAAAATACAACATTTATCTACCAGTGAATTCATTGTTTCAAATTCAGTGAGATAACGACAAGTGAAGAAATGGAAGTTTTATGATTCTCATGTAATCAGACTGTGCTCATGTAGGCTTTAACAACTTCCATGTCCCCCCCCCCCCCCCCCCAAGAATCTATTGGTGCATCCCTTGTTATACATTTGTACACGCTTTGCTAGTAAAAATATTAATGACCATGACCACCGCGCAAAAAAACAACAACAAAACAAAAATACAAAATAAAAATAAACTCAACATGTGTTTATTGTTTATAATTATAGAGTTTAAAATTTTGCAAACATCTGTCTTTTTTAGTAACAAATATCAAATCATGGTTTTTTTAACAACTTCTCCGACAAGGTAAACATACTTTTTATTACCATCATTTACAGGACAGTAAGAAGTACCTACCGTACAATTTAGTAAAAATGTGTAGTCTACATGTACAAAATTATTTCTTAATTCTTTGTGGATCCTAAAAACTGTAATGAGGTGTGACATGAGCCTGATGACATAAACCACAATATCCCCACATATCATGATACTATTACTAAAGTAAAAGAGCATGCTTGCAATAGTACGATTTGTATTATAAATTGTAGTCTTGAAATAGATATACAAAATCATAAAATGTACATTTCATCATGCATGACTTGCTGAGTCTGCTGTACATTTGTCAATTGAATTTGAAGATACTACTCTTCTAAGGCGAACTCCAAATCTTCCGGAACTTGTTACTAACTTGCTTGAATCAAGCATGATGATTTATTTGATCATGATATATGGCAATATAATGTGAATTCTATCATCACGATCAGATTCTATCATCATGATCATGTCTATGTTTGCAGAACAATTGAAACTTTTGGCTAAACTTAAAGCTTACTAAAAAAATTACTACATAATCATATTAACTTACCATGAGATGTAGATGTTTCGGTCTTTTTCTCCTTCAGCCTGTTCACTTTACTGATGTCACAAAAGCGACGTGAACAATCATAATGGTAGCCAATGTTGGGATTTTCTGGTTTGGCTTCAATGCAGTGTATCGGATTGTGGATTCATTTTCAACTTATCGCTATGACTATCTAGATACAAAAATATCATGTTTATTGGTGTATTTTAGTGAAAAGGAGGTCTAGAAACAATATCACAATCAATTTTTTTCATTTTACTCCTCAAACTATCCAGAAATAAAAGAAAATGCAGTAACGTATAGTTGATGAATATATATTTACTTGCATTTTCATCAAGTGCGCGTTAAAAATTAATGAGCACCCCTGGTGTCTGGGGACATGGTGTTTCTTGTTCAGGAGCACATCCCCAACCCATCTATAGCAATTTTAAGTAATCCCCTGCGTTGTTGCACGAAAAAGTGGATTTTAATGGTATGCCCCATGGCCTAATATATATATATATATATATATATATATATATATATATATATATATATATATATATATATATATATATATATATATATATATATATATATATATATACAGTGGAACCTTGACTTACGAGTGCACCAACTTACGAGTTTTCCGAGATACGAGACGTCGCTCGGGCGGTTTATTGCTTTGAGATGCGAGCCGAGATTTGAGTTACGAGCTTTCGCCACCCGCCACCAGGTGGGTTCCGGTCACGTGGTTATCTTGCCGTGCAAGTATCTCTGCCGTATATCGCTGCTGCTTTGTTTTCGCATTTTGGTTATTTTGGAAAATTTCTTAGTTTTAACCATGGGTCCTAAGAAATTGAGTGCCAAGGGAAGAGAGGATGATGTGCTTGGATATAAAACACGCAATCGTCGAAAAACATGAGCGAGGTGTGCGTGTTGTCGACTTGGTGAGGCGGATGTGAAGGCAGCTGAAGATTTTATTATAACTGAGAAGAAGAAGAGGATGATGTGCTTGGATATAAAACACGCAATCGTCGAAAAACATGAGCGAGGTGTGCGTGTTGTCGACTTGGTGAGGCGGATGTGAAGGCAGCTGAAGATTTTATTATAACTTTTGCCGAACTGATAGAAGCCGAACGATACATCCCCCAGCAAATCTTCAACTGTGACGAGACAGGGCTCTTCTGGAAAAAGATGCCGAGGAGGACGTATATAACGGCAGAGGAGAAGAGCATGCCAGGCCACAACTTGTTCAGAGTGGCGGCGATAGCTCGCCTTCTCTTTGTGGAAAACACGGTGAGATCCTTAACATCCAACAACTAATGGGATGCAAACGGGGCGCCCAGTTTAGCGGTACACACATTGATGAATCACCCTGCCTGTGATTCACCCATGACAGGTTATAGCTGGGTCGGGATTCAAACCCAGGCTGGACAGTTTAGAGTCAAGTGTGCGTACCTCCAGTCCAGGCCATCCTGCCAACTTGTATGCTGCATACAGGTGAAATATAAAGCGCGAGATATTTTTATATATACTGCATATTTAAAAAAAAATTGGTGTGGTTTTTGGCGGGCTGGAACGGATTAATAGCATTTCAATGCATTTTAATGGGGAAATTTAATTTGAGAAACGAGCAAATTGAGTTACGAGCTCGGTCACAGAACGAATTAAACTCGTAAGTCAAGGTTCCACTGTATATATATATATATATATATATATATATATATATATATATATATATATATATATATATATATATATATATATATATATATATATATATATATATATATATATATGTGTGTACAGTATCAACTAACTGTAAGCTCACTCTCGTTGAACTTCAGTGAGGAAGGTGAGCAGCCGTTAACGATATCTGTTCTTTTTGTATGCATTCTATTTATGTATCAATATCATACCAATGCCTGCTGTTCTTGGAGACTGAGAAGGCCTATTTGGCCGAAAGCTTGTCTGAAAATAAAAGACCGTTCTGAAGCCAAGTCCATAACTTATTCAATTTCTTCTGATTATATATATGTATATATGTATATGTATTCCAGCCAGGCTTAGAAAAGATACTTTAATATAATGAATGAATGAATGAATGAATGAATGATCGCTTTAAGGCCATTTTCCCTGCTAGAGCGGGGGTTAGCCTTGCGGGCCCCATGACAATCATGGTTCCCTGTTTGAGGCAATGTTTTTATGGCCGGATGCCGTTCCTGACGCCAACCCTTCGTCGCCTCTTACGATGTGCAGGGATACGGTGTACCTATTCTAAACCGGGGTACACACCGTGATCATTCATCCCAGCAAGCTGGTACTCAATTTGTCGACCTCGGAAGGATGACAGGCTGAGTCAACCCCCCTGGTGTTAAATTAGCGATCGACCGGGATTCAAACCCAGGATCCTAGGATCCCAAGCCAGCACCCTAACCACTAAGCCAACACCAGGCTTTTAATAATGAATTCATTTAATTTAATTTTTTATTTTAATTATTATGTTAATTAAATTTTAATTTCATTTCATTTAATTTTAATATAATTAATGAAGGGAAGAAAATATATAAATGGTTGGTGACTGTTGTACTGTTTAATAGCAATATCCCTAGCGCCTTCTGATAATATTTTCACTTTTCAAATGATATGATTTATACAGTCGTGGCCAAAAATATTGGCACCCTTGCACTTTTTTCAAATAACCCACAATTTTCTCTATAAATAAGTTGCAATTGACAAAAGTGTTTTGTCTCCACAATTCTTTATTTCACTTTTAATATTACAGTACCTTTGTTTTTGATTCAGAACTTAATATATATATATATCCTTTTAAATCAGAAAATAAAAAGAAATGGCATTGACAAAATTATTGACACTGAAGATTTAATATTTGGTAGCACAGCCTTTGGACAAAATAACTGCAGCCAAGCGCTTCCTATAGCCATGAATGAGCTTCCTAGACCTCGCTACTGGCAGTTTGGCCCACTATTCTTGTGCAAACTGCTCCAGTTCTCCTAGATTTGAAGGGTGCCTTCTCCCAACTGCTGTATTCAGATCTCCCCACAGTTGTTCAATAGGATTTCGATCTGGACTCATTGCTGGCCACCTATTGCTGATTCAAGGCACCCAGTGCCAGATGCAGCACAGCACCCCAAAACATCACTGAACCTCCTCCATGTTTAACTCTAGGGAAGGTGTTCTTTTCTTTGAAGTCTTCATTGTTTTCTGTAAACATAGAGATGATGTGCTTTACCAAAAGCTCTAATTTGGTCTCATCTGTTCACGAGACATTCTCCCAGAAGGATTTTGGCTTGTTTAGGTGTGTCAGTCGGGCTTTCTTATGTCTCTCTCTCACAGCAGTGGGGTCCTCCTAGGTCTCCTACCATAGAACCCCCTTTTTAAATTGAGTTGGTGACGGATGGTGTGAGTTGAAACTGTCATACCTTATGTCTGAAGGTCAGCTTGAATCTGTTTGGCAGTTGATCGAGGTGCTTTCTCCACTATTTGAATAATCCTTCGCTGAAATATTCAATCAAGTTTTTTCTTGCGGCCAAGGGAGGTTGGTTGAAAATGATATTGTTGTTACTTCATGCGATTTAACAATATTTAGGTACAAACCTCAATACTGTTTGGATAACACAAGTAGACATTGCCAAGGGAAGAGATAGCCAAGGGTTGGCTACAGTGCCATGGGCCTTAAACTTCCAAGTTCCAGACATTGCGTATGGTGGACACAGGAACATCAAGTTCTCTGGAGATGGACCTGCAGCCTTGAGATTGTTCATGCTTGAGATTGTCCATCTTGTGTCTGACGTCCTCAGACAATTCTCTGGTTTTCTTTTTCTCCATGCTCATTGTGGTACACACAGTGACACAAAACAGCAGGATGATTCTTTTCTCTCTTTAAAATGGTTGAATGAGTGATTTTTATATTGCAGGCACCTGCAACTCACTAAACTCATTAATCACCTGCTTTAACTCAAATTATTTCTAACAACTTCTAAAAGGTGGCAATAATATTGTCCGGGCCATTTTAGGATTTCTGTCTGGAAAAAGCTAAGATTTAGTAATTGCTTCAGCTTTTTTTGGTTTTGTTCCACTGCAAACCAAAGAAATACATCTGTAGATAGTAAAATATTTTTTTAATTTCAACAATTTTGTGGAAGAAATGGTGCATTCTTTGACGTGCAAGGGTGCCAATATTTTTGGCCATGACTGTATACCAGTATATATCTATTAAACATTACTGGTTTTGACTCTGCATGGTACGTAGTCAAAAATAAGACATTTCCCCATCACAAAATTGCACTATAATAAACAGAAAACCAAATGACCCATCCATAAAATAAATAAAATAAAAGATATTATACTTGGTTGAAAATGATATTGTGGTTACGTCATGATATTCAACACTATTTAGGTACAAACCTCAATACTGTTTGGATAACACAAGTAGAGATAGCCAAGGGAATGTTTCAGGCTATATAGATGTTCATTTTTCATATTAAATGTCTGAAAAATGAAGAAGAAACCCATGGTAAGCATCAAGAGAGGAGGAAAAACAACAAAAATAATTAATGTCGATTAATGCATTTCCAGACACTATAAATAAATGTTACTTTTGTGGAGATATGGTCACATGTTATCACTTTTCAACATATAGAAACATTTAAATGTATTTCATGGGTATAACTTGATCAAAACAGTGTAATTTTGTCACGTATTATGTTTGTGTGGAGGAGAGGGTGGGCACTAATTGGAATTATTTGTATGCCATTAGGAGGTGGTATTGTAACCTTTATTGGCTAGATAGGGTTAGGGATGTCCTGTCACACGTCTCCCATGTCGATCCGAGTGGGTGCCGGGTGAGGGGGAGGCACTTCGGGTGCTTCACTGTCTAAACCACAGCATACTTTTCCACCACCCTCCTTCCCAAAATCTCCTCACACTCTGCATGGAAGAGGAAGAAGCTCCAGCCCTTCAACACGGCAGCTCCTGATTCATGCCAAGCAAACTGAAGCACCAATGGACCGAGCTATTGGCAGGACACTGTGTTGATTGGGTCAGGATCGGTGCAGTCTGATTGGGCGATGACGCTGTCACTTGGCATGGTGTGGCACGTGGTTGGTTGGGATCAACAGAGGAGCATTAATGTGGTCGCCTCGAGGGGGAGGGGAAGACAAAGGAGGCCTACTCCCAGTGTGTGACAGTCTTAGTGAGTATTTACTGGAGAACAAGGCCGGTGGTACGTGCTGGCTCCACGTTTACTCATCTCTGCCCTCCACATGACTGGTGGCAGCCAGGGGCTCTCCATCCCGTGTTTCTCTGCATTGCTGCCTGCTTCAGTGTGAATGTTTGTTGTGCATTGGGGCCTTAGCTGGGGATTAGCTTATTAACTGTTTAAGTGTCGTGATTAATTATTATTCCTTACTCCATCCGGAATTTCCATCATCTGTTAGCTTGTCCTTCATCAAATTATTTATATATTATTCGAGCCTGTGTTCATGTCTGTCTGCCATGCAGACTGATATGATTTTATTGAGTATCACTGCAAGCAAAAGTAATTATAAAGGTAGATAATGAGCGTGTTTATACACATTCGTTAAATTGCGGAGCACTTTCAATTGCTCAGGGCCCTTCATGTCACATCTCATACCACCAGAGCATGTGCTATTCCCACCCAGTGTTACGTGCGGCCGCATGTCGTACACGTGACAGTATCAACAATGTTATAGTATATGCAGATAGAGATAAAGTAGACAATCGCAAAAACAGCCATTCCAAACGAGTGGGCATCTGAAAATGCAAAGCCTGTCCTCGTCCACTTTGTATTTGGACTTCTTCCGTATGTTAAACATGACAAAAACAACTAAATAAAATACAAAAAGATTGACAATTTTAGGTGACCTTGACCTTTTGATCTCAAACGCAATAGGCTTCAGTGACCCAATATGCAAACCCTGCTCAAATTTCAAGTCATTCAGATGATAAGTGACAATTTTGACCTTGACAGAAGACCTAAATACCCAGAATATCCTAAATACCCAAAATACCTTAAATGCCCCCAAGACTCAAAAGACCCGTATGATGCTTTAGACCCATTATACTTAGGCAGTTAAGACCGAAAAATAGGGCGTATCATTCATTTTTTCAGGAAAGCACCAAATTTGGCACAGATGTAGTATGGACCTATACAATTGTTTTCCTGAGGGGCGCCCAAAAAATCAGAACCCCTGGTGGCCGCCATATTGAATTTCAACATGACCGCCCTCTGTGATCTATTTCCCTCAATAACTTCTATACTATGAGCGAATAACACCACAGTTCCAGTGTCTTACCCCATGTTTTTTTTTGTTGTTTTTTTGTTGTTTTTTTGTATACTGAATCGAGGCTCGTGAAAGAGCTAACATTTATTTCACAAACAAATCAACCAGACAAACAAAATATACAAAAAGAGGGAGCGGAAGACAAGATGGGGAGAGAAGGGGAAGCACACAACCACAACATTTGAGAGCAGGGAGAAGTGTGGGAGGGAGAGGGCTTGGGGGCAGGAGGCGTGGGAGGGGGAGGGGGGGGGGGGAGAGGTATAAAACACAAGGGGACCGAAATTAGCGGGGGTAGAAAAGATCAAGGTTTTGGATGGGGGAGGATAAGAGATGGTGGTGAACAGCTGTTTTAAAGACCTGGAGGGTGGAGTGGGATTGAAGAGAGTGAGGGAGTTTGTTCCAGAGGCGGGAGAAAAGAGGAATGAAGGAGTGAAGGTGAGCAGAAAGTCTTGATTTTGGCAGTTTAACCATAAGAGGGTTGCAGGCAGATCTTGTGCGACCTGTAGGAATATATGGGGGACAGCGCCCAGAGAGGGATGGGGGGGGCAAGGCCAGAGAGGAGTCGGTAGAAGACGGAAAGACCACCAACCTGCCTGCGGTGAGTGAGTGAAAGGCCCTTGGAGTTAGCTTCATCGTGGGAGATTCCAATGATTCTGAACGCTTTGGTTTCAACAGCGTGAAGACGGGCTAGGTGTGAGGCAGGAGCACCAGACCAGAGGGGAGAGCAGTATTCCATAGAGCTGCGGATGAAAGCCTTGTATGTGGTGAGGAGCTCAGGCTCAGGCTCAGGAGGAGCTCAAGGAAGGACTTCGCACGACGGAGGATGCCCAGTCGGCGACTGGCTTTGGAGGCCAGATTTGAAATGTGGTTTTCCCAGGAAAGATCATGGCAAATAGTGAGACCCAAAAGCTTGAGTGACAGAACTTCTTGGAGAGGATTATTCAGAAAGTGGATGGGAGGGTTTTCCAGTCGGTCTTTTCGGAGAGACATCGTAAGAGTGTGAGATTTATCAGGATTGAAAGACATGTTCCATTTGTTTGCCCAGTCTGTGATTTTGTCCAGGTCTGCAGAGAGTGAGGAGGCTGCAGACTGCCGATCTGAGGGATGAGGAATGGAGCGACAGAGAGTAGAGTCGTCAGCAAAGAGATAGAGAGGATTTTCAAGAGAGTCAGAGAGATCATTGATGAAGACCAGAAAAAGCACAGGGCCCAGAACACTACCTTGGGGAACTTCAGCCTGAACAGGAAGAGGAGATGAGAGAAACCCATTCAGGGCCACACGTTGACTACGACCAGAGAGGAAGTCCGCCAGCCATGCGTGGAGATTTCCATGGATACCAAAGGAGGAGAGTTTGGTGAGCAGTGCAGGGTGCCAGACCGTATCGAAGGCACGTGAAATGTCAAGGGAGACAGCTCTAATTTCCTGTTTGGCGTTGAGGACCTCCATCTATTGTTGAGAAAGCAGAAGCAGCATGTCCAGAGTAGAGTGACCAGGTCTGAAACCAAATTGATGATCAGAGATCAAGCCATTGGAGAAGAGGAAAGATTTCATATCTGAAGCAATGATGGATTCCATGACTTTGCTGATAATTGGGAGAAGGCTGATTGGTCTGTAGTTGCTGGGATCTGTTTTTGCACCTTTTTTGTGCAAAGCGGTGATGTTGGCTGATTTCAAAGCAGATGGCAGATGACCTTGAGCAAAAGAGAGGGTGAAGAGAACAGAAAGAGGGAGTGAAAGAGCGGAAGAACATGATTTTAGGACCCATGGGCTGATGCTGTCAGGACCAGTTGCAGAATCAGAGTCGAGGGTTGACAGAAACTTTTCCACCTTGTCAGGAGGAAAGGACACAGCGTCCAGGAGCAGCTGGGTACGGCTGGGTACGACTGGGTACGGTGGGTACGGTGGGTACAGAGAGGGATGGGTTTGGGACACAAGATTTAGAGGCAAACACAGAGTTGAGGCATTCAGCTTTTTCACGTGCGGAGTCAGCCGTTAAGCCGTTTGAAGTGAGGGAGGGGATGGAGGGGGAACAAACACCAGAAACAGATTTGACCAGACGCCACCAGGATTTGGAAGAGGGAGACAGATAAGAGAGTTCGGTCTTGAGAACGGTGAGATATTGTTTCCTGGCTCTCCTGAGGGTGGACACACACTTGTTTCGGGCTTTGTGAAAGGAAATGAGATTTCCTTCCGTTGGATTTGCTTTCCAGGAGACGAAAGCAAGTTGTTTCAGGGCAACAGCCTCACCACAAGATTCCGTGTACCATGGACGGGAGGAAGGGTATGACAACGGAAGACGAGATGGGATAAATCTGTGCATGAGAGAGAGCAATTTACTTTGAAAGAATTCCCAGGATGAGTTGATGTCAGAGGCAGTAGAGATGGGAGACCAGTCCAGATGATTGATGGCTGCTTGAAGACCGTGCCAGTTGGCCTGAGTGAAATGCCAGACTCGTCGACGCTGAGGAGGCTCTCTGAGAATGGTCAGAGAGATGTCCACTTCGACAAGCACATGATCAGATGAGCCGATTGGAGCAGAAGAAGAGCAGCAGACATTTTCAGGGAAGTTTGTCATAACCAAATCCAGAAGAGAAGATGCTCCGTTGACTGAGATCCGGGTCGGGAAATTGACAGATTGTGTCAGTCCCAGTGAGTCGCAGAAGTCCTTTGCTGAAGAGCCATGGCTGGTGAGAGAGGTACCCACACCCAGCCAACTGGCATGGTGACAATTGAAATCACCACATATGAGGAAGAGAGAGTTGGGATGGGTAGATAGAAGTTGGTCCATATTATCAGACAGCGAGATGTAGATGGAGTCATCGCTGTTTGGTGGACGGTACAACACACATATGAACAAAAGGTGAGAGCGAAGGGGAAGCCGTAGCCAAAGGTATTCCTGGGGGTGAGGTGGAGAGAGGGCAGTGGAGGGCGAGTGAGGAAGAGAGTTTTTTATAAAGATAGCAACCCCACCTGCAGGACGAGGCTCAGGTCTATCATACCGGAGGAGGGAGTAACCTGGGAGAGATACCAAGGCATCAGAGACATCATGAAGGAGGAAAGTTTCTGTTAAGCAGATCACATCTGGTTTGTCAGAAGCAACCTGTATGGAGAGGTCAGTCAAGTTTGAGCGAAGGCCCCGGATGTTTGAGGTCCATACCGTTAATGAAGAGGAAGGGGGAGCATCGGGTCCAGAACAGGGGGGGGAGGGGTAGGGTAAGATGTGGAAGAGGAGGAAGAGGTAGGGAGAGCTGTTGAAGGTGTGTCAGAGATTTCAGAGATTTCAGAATAGCTTGGAGAAAGGGAAGAATGGGGCGGACAAAAGGTTTGATGGAGATTGGGTGAGGCACAGTGAGGTGTTATTTGAGGAGGGGGAAGAGCGAGGAGGAAGGTTGGGGGAGATGAATGTGAAAGTTGGAAGGGGGAAGAAGCAGGGAGGATGCTTTGAGGAGGAGGGGTGAGAGGGGAGTCTAGGAGGGGAGGAGCGAGGGAGAGTCTCGGAGGGGAGGGGTGTGGGGGGAGTTTAGGAGGGAGGGGAGGGAAGGGGCAAGGGGGGAGATTTGAAAGGGATGGGTGATGGGGAGGATTTGGAGGGGAGGGGTGAGATTGGATTTTGAAAAGTGTACGATTCATGGGAAACGAACATTTTTTGCAAAATGAGTTTGAGACGTTCGAGTCAAAAATACGTTTGAGGACACTGGAGGAGGGGTGGAGTTCTGGATAGTTTAGGGAATGTAGAAAGGAGGAACTGTAAGAGATGGTATTATATATATTTTTTGGAATGAATAGATTTGGTGAGCAAGACGAAAGCATCCTTTTGTAGGAAAAGAAGAAAATGGTGTTATAATATATGAGAGAAAATAGTTGTTCAGGGGAGAGATTATACATTTCTAACCACGTGATCGCGTGATCGCGAACGAAGAACGAACGAACAGAATAAGAACAACAAATAAACGAATAGTCCCTGGGAAGGAAAAAAAATTTGGGTTTTTTTTTTTTGAGTAGAGATATTAAACAAGGAGGTATGGGGTGAACGACTGGGACGAAACAGAGAACGAAAATAATTGCAGCGCATTCGACGAATCGCTGAGAGAAAAACAAAACCACAAGGTCGGAGACGGTACGGTAGCCAAGCCTACGAGTACTAGGCCGCAGAATACTCGATACGCATTAACCGACGATTGTGTATACATGTACGAAAAATTAGCACCGAAATTTTTCCAAAAGATACGCTCTAGGTACATACACCGAAAGATAGATACAGTCTCGACAAAAACACAATTGAGAAAGATCACTTAGCTTCGAAAGCGTGAGCGCATGGAACAGATGTTTTCATGGTCTCTGAATCCAATGGGATCAATTGCATAAAGATTGGCATCCATAATCTTTAATTTCAAGATGGCCGCCATGGTGTTTCCATTTTCCTTGAATCTCTCATAGTATTTTAGGTAAAATTTCAATTCCAAGTGATACACATTGTTTTATTGGTCTCTGATAACAATGGAATGGTATTAATTAATCAAAGTTACACACAGTTGCAGTTTTAACTTAAAATATTGTGGGCACTTGAAAGGTGGAGGCTCTCGCACAGACGCGTAGTACTACAAGCACTGTCCATCGCAGTCACACAGTGATGTGCAGGGCAGATTTGCCCTGGAGCATTTACAGTTGCCTTTACAGGCGGACTTACAATGGCAGCTTGTAAGCTCTGAACATGCCTCCTGTATCAGACAGCAGGTCCAAATTGGTGTCCAAGAAGTCCCTGTTTTCATCCAGCCCCAATCAGCTGGTGATGGAAGTTCTGGGTAGGGCACAAGTGCCTGACTCCATACGTGTCCAGCCTGAAAACATGCACGTTTTAGGTGTTGTTCGAAGGCGTCTGCTGTTGGGGGAATGTAATCAATTGTTCTTGCCTTCTTCGTGAACAAGTGTCGGCGCATGTCATTCACTGTCTTTATCTGGGTAGTCCGGTCATAGAGGATGGCAACATATCTTTCTATGCTCTGTAGTTCCATAGTAATAGCATCCACAGATGGCATATAAGCGAGAGCATGAAAGGTCTGCGTGATGCTGGGGTATGCCTCCCAAGCCTTCCATTCCAGGCTGTCTTTTTCCCAATTTGGGCAAAAAATGACACTGTGTCGCAGCCAGGGAAGGCATGAAATAATGGCAAAGACTCGGACTTCCTGCGGCCAAGGCCGGTGGCAATTTTATGGATGGCAAGGTAGCGGTAGCTTTTACCAGTGCCAATGGCAATCCAGAGTTCCTCCACACCGTGTGACTGGTAGGTAAAGTAGTGTGCTATTGCCAAGACCACACTATCAGAATCTACAGTTCGAATCAATACCCGTTTTCTCCCCTTTTTCACGGCATCAAGGACATGTAAAAGGACTCCTGTATCCGCTTCTTCTTGTGTACATGGGCTCAGGTGCTTGATGTCGGCATCTGGTTGCGATGTTAGCACGCTGTCACCAATAGCTGCAAAGCTGCATAGATCTCCTTTCCTTTCAAACCATCCACCACCATATGCGATAAGAATCTGAACAACTCCTCCTTGTTTTCATCATTCCGCAAGAAACTTTTCCAGTTCCCTGGTATCTTCGTTGCAGGTAGAATGCGATGGTGCGATCCGGACCCACTCTCTTGACGTGTGGCAGATTTTAGGCTGTCTGGATGATAGGTGTCCCATACAATGTCTACACGGCTGGTGTCTCACAGTTGACCTTCAAAGTATGGGATGAAAATGTTCTGGCCATATTCCTGGAAGTTTTTTCTGAGTCCCCTGGCAGAAGGTGGACAACTGCCGCCCCATCAAAGACCTTTGCCTCCACCTGTGGATCCACATGGACAGCAGGGGAAACTTTCTCCAACGATTGTAAGAGGTCCGATTTAGCGCCCTGCGCATTTTGCCATTGTTGGTGATCGCTGGAGGAAACGCCTGGTTCTCATGGCAGAAGAAGTTGTCCAAGTCTCCTTCTCGCCGCTGACTCGCAATGTACAATCGTGAAAACAGATGGAAGTCATTCTTGAGTTCTGCTATCATTCCCTTCACCTTTGATTTACCAACTTGCTTTGGACTATTGAAAAGTGGAGGCTAATTCCGAGAGATTACATCATCTATAGCTTTCTCCTGCTTCTCCAGACGCTCTTCTATGAATGTTTGGTACTGCGTTTTACCAATCTTTTTAACGTGCATGACAGTCTCTCTAACGCTGGATGGCATTATTTCCTTCAATTCAAGTGATAGAAGATCATTGCTGTCATCTTCGAACGGGTTGCCCATCTCCTCAATGGTTGAAACAAGGGAGCGCACATCTTTGGCAAATGCTTGTTGTATACTACCAGTTTTGTTCATGGTGTAGGTCCCTTTGCTCCTTCGGCTTCAAGTACAACTCTTCAAACTCTTCGATTATTAGAGCTACCTCAGGGCCCGCTGTCATCCACCACCTCAGTGCAGCAGGGTTTTCAGTCAGGCCGACCGCTCCACCGTCTCCTTTCGCAAGTACATTAAATTGTTCGTGAGCCTGATCGAGGCCTATTGATGAGAATTTCCATCCAGTCTTGTTGGCAGTGAATGAGCCCATGCAGAAGTTCTGGTAGACATGTGGACTAGTTTATCGGAGCACCACCATATCTCACACATGAACAGGCAACCATCTGGCATAGTTAGTGTGATCCATGGAAAAAAAACAGGATACTAGTTGTGCTGTGGACTCCACATAGAGCTTGAAGTTTGAGCAATGAATGGATCTGACAAACTGGAAGATGGACAGCTGGAAGTCTAAGACAGTAGACCAGTACAGACAGTAGACCAGTACAAAAACTGTGGATGGCTATCTCTTTGTCCTGAGCACCAGTCGTCAAAGCTTCTTGGTTGATCTGTGACCTCCAGATACGTTCCATATGCTTTCTTCTGCAAAATGTGTAGTGCGGCTGCTGAGACTTGGTGTGCGTGCCTGGCTTTGCACAAGTTGGATGCATGGATTAGAGAATCAGCTGTACCCGCTGTAGCGATGTTAGCCTTGGTTATGGCATTCGTCCATCCACTGCCATCCATGAAATCACCAATTGTCTTGAGGGCAGCCATCTCCGTGTGCAGTGGCCCCAACATCTATCTATAATTCCAGCAATCTCTGTGTGTCTGTCTGTGTGTCTGTGTGTTTGTCTGTGACCGCTGTTTCTCGACAACCACGGGTCCGATATACTTGAAACTTGCCAGGTATATTGCTGGGGACCCGAGGATGTGCCTTTTCAAGGTTTGTAATTAATCGGACAAGTACCTACCGAGCTATGTCCAAAAAACGCTTCAACCAATCAGAGAGCAGCGAGCTATCACGTGTGCCGAACCGTTAATGCAATGCAAGCGTTAATGCGTTAATGCAAGGCTTTTCTTTTTTCCCCTCTTCTCTTTCTACTTTTCCTTGCGATTAAATTGCAAACAGCCAAAATACGTTGGCGCTAATTGAATAATTGGCCATTAACACTAAAATAATCGTAACTGCGATATGCCAACTTCCGGACAGTGCAGCCTTCCATGTTGTTGTTGTTTGCAGCAGCTGTTTGCAGCAAGGCAAGGCTTTTCTTTTTTTCCCTCTTCTCTTTCTACTTTTCCTTGCGATTAAATTGCAAAAAGCCAAAATACGTTGGCGATAATTGAATAAATGGGCATTAATAGATAGATAGATAGATATGCGATATGCGAACTTCCGGACAGTGTGCGCGTTACGAGCTGACCGCCATTACGGTACGTAATTCGATTTCTTATGCGCATTATTTCTCCCAATTCAGTCAGAGCGAAGGGCGGAAGCGAAGAGCGTTGTTATTTTTTGTTTACGGGCGTACGGGCGGGGTAGAGCGTACGGGTAGCGTTTTTTTTTTTTTTGGGCAAGGAACGGGCACCCACGTACGGGCAATGCCCTAGTCATAACCAATTTGTCTTCACCATAAAGTTCAGGATGACTCCACTGTATCCGCTTGCCAAGTGCATAGAGGGGTTGATCCATCGTGATGACTGGTACTTGCTCTGGATTCAGGAGTTGTGTGGCAGCCTTTACGGCCGACGCTGCGGCCCGATGGGAGGCAGCGAGGCCCCTGGTCCGGGAGGGGGGGGGGCGAGCGTCACGCAGTGGCGGTGAGACAGGTAGGGCCCGTGGCTAGTGGCGGGCCCCTGAGAGGGTCCGCCCCTGAAAGGGGTCCGGACCTGGAGGACATGTTCCGAAGGCTGGTGGACCAGCGCCTCGCGGGATCTGGACCATGGCAGGCGGCTCCAGCGGTGGCACACGGTCGGCCACTATCAAATGCCCCAATTCGGGATTACAGGGGGGGCAATTTGGAATTTCGGAGGCACACACCTTACCAGGTGAGGTGTTATAATTGTAACCGGGTGGGTCACTGTGTGCGGGAGTGCAAAACCCTGCGCCGGGACGGACCATGGCAGCCGGGACCATCAACTCCGCCTCGTACAGGTTGGACTAGCCGACCCAGACACCCCGCCGCCAGGGCCCGGGAAACTAATAGGTGCCGAGCATGCAGGGCCGTGTTCGGCAGTTGGGGAATGGAGAAGAGCCCTCATTGACGCGACAGGTCATCTATTGTGGCCAAATTGGTACTGTTAGTTTGACAATTTGGTGCAAAATTGCCGCGCGGGGGTAGACGCCGCAGTGGACACAGGAGCTAGCACCATGATCATCAGCCCTGTGGTCGTTGATTCGAGTGCAGACGGCTGGGATAAAATCCAGCATCTGGAAAACCATAGTTTGCAGCTGGCTACCGGGGTAATGGCCTCCATCATACGGCGTGGTTTTGTAACCCTCAAGTTATGGTCGGTAAAGAGGGAGATAGAAGTTTAGGTGGCGGAGGTGTGCGACCCATGCCTAATCGGGCTGGACCTGTTGACTGCCAGCGGTTGTAAAATCGATTTGTGCCGGGGGACCCTGCAAGTGGGAGTAGATGAGCTGCCATTGGACGGGGTGAGCACGGCTGAAAGGAGGGAGCTAGAGGCTTCTGAGGCCGTGACCATTCCCCTGAGGGCCGAGGCAATAGTGCCGGCCCGATGGCGAGCTCACCCAACCTGGCAGGAGTCCTGCGGCCTGGTCGAACCGGTGGCAGCGCAGTCCGTCCGGGGTTTAGTCGTGGGCCGCACCCTCGTAAAAACGGACGGGCCGGTGGCGGCCGTCCGGTTAATTAATACGAGTACAGAACCACGCACTATAGGACGGGGCACGAAGATAGCCGGCTGCACCCCAGTTAATGAAGTCGCGGCAGTGAGGGGCGAGAACATCCAGCCGAGCCGGTCCCGGAGGGGGTCTCTATCAATTGGTAGGAATTGGCCCGATCCCATTTCTGAGATGGTAAACAGGAGTAATGTAGAGTTGGAGGAGACCCAGCGGGAGCCCTTACACAAATTAATTGAAACCCATTTGGACATCTTCTCCTTGTCCTCCGAGGATATTGGATGTACGGGCCTGGTGAAAATCAGATCCACACCGGTGAGGCCCGGCCTATTCATCAGCCTGCCCGACGGCTCCCTTGGAGCAAGAGGGAGGAAGCTGATGAACAGGTAGAAAAGATGCTCAATGCAGGTATCATTGAGTCCTCGGGAAGTCCTTGGATGTCACCAGTTGTGTTGGTTAAAAAGAAAGATGGAACCACGCGGTTTTGCGTGGACTATCGCCAACTAAACAACGTGACACTCAAGGACTCGTATCCCCTGCCTATAATTGACGATACCCTCGATGCTGTTGCGGGCTCAAATTGGTTCTTAACCTTGGACCTTAAGAGTGGGTATTGGCAGGTGGAGATGGATAGGGCGGGGAAGGAGAAAACGGCGTTTTCCACAGGTAAGGGGCTGTATCAGTTCACTGTGATGCCGTTTGGTTTGTGTAACGCCCCCGCCACCTTTGAACGATTGATGGAGCATGTGTTGGGTGGCATGCCATGGCAGTCATGCCTGGTGTACCTGGATGACGTCCTGGTACATGCTAGAACATTTCCCCAAGCCATAGCTAATTTGGACCAGGTGTTTGGGTGCCTCAGACAGGCAGGGTTGAAGTTGAGTCCGAGTAAGTGCACTTTGTTTACTAAAGAAGTGGCCTATCTAGGTCACGTCATCGGTCGTGAGGGGGTAAAAACAGACCCAGGCAAAATTATGGCGGTAGAGGAGTCGCCCGCACCGCGTAACGTTAAAGAGGTGCGGGGGTTTTTGGGACTCTGCTCCTATTACAGGCGTTTTGTGGCAAAATTTGCAGAGATAGCCAGGCCTCTTCACCGGCTTACGGAGAAGGGGACGAGGTTTAATTGGACGAGGGAGTGCAATTTTTTTTTTTTTTTTTTTTTTTTTTTTTTTGTATACAAGGTCGAGGCTCGTGAAAGAGCGAACATTAATCACACAGAAAGACAAACCGACACATAAAACATATAACATAGGGAGCGGTAGACAAGATGGGGAGAGAGGGGGAAGGACACAAACACAACATTTGAGAGCAGGGACCGAGAGACATGGAGACATCGAGAGATCTGAGAGAGGGCGAGGGCTTTGGGGGGGGGGGGCGTGGGAAGGGGGCGGTGGGAGAGGTATAAAACATATGGACACTGCCAGGACTTCCAGGAAAGAAGTTGGAATTTCAAACAAGGTGGATCTGGGGTGAATTAGCGGGGGTAGAAAAGATCAAGGTTTTGGATGGGGGAAGATAAGAGATGGTGGTGAACAGCTGTTTTAAAGACCTGGAGGGAGGAGTGGGATTGAAGGGAGTGAGGGAGTTTGTTCCAGAGGCGGGAGAAAAGAGGAATGAAAGAGTGAAGGTGAGCAGAGAGCCGAGATTTCGGCAGTTTAACCATCAGAGGGTTGCTGGCAGATCTTGTGCGACCTGTAGGAATATTTGGGGGACAGAGCACAGAGAGAGCTGGGGGTGCAAGGCCGGAGAGGAGTCGGTAGAAGACAGAAAGACCACCTACCTGCCTGCGGTGAGTGAGTGAAAGGCCCTCAGAGATAGCTTCATCGCGGGAGATTCCAATAATTCTGAATGAGGCCTTCCTAGCATTGAAGGGGTGTTTGACATCCGCACCCATTCCAGCTTACCCCACCAGTGACGGGACATTTACCCTGGACACGGATGCAAGCCAGGAGGGATTGGGTGCGGTCTTGTCCCAGACACAGGGGGACGTGGAGAGAGTGATCGCTTATTATAGTCGGGCAATGAGTAGGCCCGAGCGAAATTATTGCGTCACTCGTAAAGAGTTATTGGCTATGCTGGCTGCCATGAGCTTTTTCCACCCGTACTTGTACGGGCGGAAATGTCTGGTTCGAACTGACCATTCCTCCCTGCAATGGCTCCTCCGGTTCAAGGAACCTGAGGGCCAAATTGCAAGGCGGTTGGAAAAGTTGCAGCAGTACGATTTCAGTGTGACCCATAGGGCCGGAAAGGCCCATGGGATGCCGACGCACTCTCTCGACGTCCCTGTTTGGGGGGGGAAATTGTAAATTTTGTGCGAGACATGAGGACAGGGAACAATTGGCAGACCCCACCCCTACCCTCGTAGTCCGTGCAACCCGGGTGAGAGGGCCAATCTTGCCACTCACCGCTGATGAGGAATTTGGAACTTTGGCTTGGAGCACGGCCCAGCGGGAGGATCCCGTACTGGAACCGGTGCACGAATGGGTTCGATTGGGGAGAAGACCTAGTGAGGAAGAGGTCACCCCCCTCGGGGCGCCAACAAAGGCATATTGGGTTCAATAGCAAACCCTGGAATTGAAAGACAACATCTTGTACCGCAAGTGGGTAGAGATTCCCTCAGAGAAAACTTCCTGGCTGGTGATAGTCCCAGAGCAATTTAAGACCACCATTTTGCAGCAGGTGCATGGTACCCGCCCCGGCAGCCATTTGGGCAGAACAAAGACCACATCTCGGGTCCGCCGGAGGTTCTATTGGGTAAATATGTGGCGCGATATACAGGACTGGTGTCGGAGATGCGACGCCTGTACTGCTAAAAAGGGACAAGCACGGAGGATGAGGGCCCCCCTTCAATTACACCAGGTGGGGGCCCCCCTTGAGCGGGTGTCCATGGACATATTAGGACCACTACCCCGCACCCGCCAAGGTAATAAATACATCCTAGTAGTTATGGACTATTTCACCAAGTGGCCGGAGGCCTATGCCCTCCCTAACCAAGAAGCCGTGGTTGTAGCACAGGCCTTCGTGGAAGGATTTGTATGTCGGCATGGGATTCCGGAGGAGCTGCACACCGACCAGGGTCGAAATTTTGAGAGTCAATTATTAAAAGATGTGTGCAGGCTCCTGTCAATTAGGAAAACAAGGACAACGCCCTTAAGACCGCAATCTGACGGGATGGTGGAAAAGTTCAACCGATCCCTGGTCCAACAATTGGCCCTGTTCACCACCACCCGTCAGGACGACTGGGACGAACATCTCCCGTATTTGTTAATGGCCTACCGAACTAGCCAGCACGGGGCCACCGCAGGTAGTCCAGCGCTGCTCATGTACGGGCTCCCGCCGATCTGCTATGCGGACCCGTGCCAGAAACCCCTAATAGACCGCCGGGGGAGGGCTATGCACGTCACTTAGAGGAAGGCATGGAGAGGGTCCATGCCTTCGCACGTCACCAGCTTCAGCTGGCGGGTGCCAAGATGAAGCGCAGGTGCGACCAACGGAGCCAGGGGAGCCAGTATTCGCCGGGGATGAAGATTTGGTTCTTCAATCCCCGGAGACGGAAGGGCAGATGCCCCAAACTCACCTCGCCTTGGCAAGGCCCGGGGGTCGTCCTGGCGCAAATTTGTGACGTGGTCATCAAGATCAAAATGGGACCACGAGCCCTCCCTCGGATCATCCATGCCGACCGAGTGAGACCCTACACGGGCGAACAGGCGCCCTCATGGATCACCTTGGCCTTAGAGGCCGAGGCAGGACCCAGTACCTCAAATAACGGGGGCTCATAGTTCAGAGGACTGGGGAGAGTAGTGTTAGGGAAGTAGTGTCCCCCACGTGGGGGAATGGTAGTGTCACCATTCCTCACACGACGGGGCCCATGAGCATTAGTTTAGGGGGATGGCAGTGATAGGCACATGGAGGTGCCAGCAATGGTTGCCTCCATGGGGCACCGAAGCTAGCCAAGGGAGGGCTAGGATAATTGTTAGGGATCTAGCAGACAGAAGAGACAGATATTTAAGTAGTGACACCTGTACTCTAGCGGGGACGTAGGTGGGTGGTTGATAAAGTTGATATCAACCAACCTCAGGTGGTTGGTAAAGAAAAGGGAGTGCATAGTGTAAAGGGACGACGGGGAAGCACGAGTTTTAGGGGAAGTAGTTAGATAGATGATGCTGTATGTTTGAGGAATTGTGTGTGGAAAATAAATGGAATTGTGTTGGAGGTGTGTGATCACAAAGGTGTGCGAGAAAAGTTGTGTGCGAGATAAATGGTGTGCGAGATAAGTGGTGTGGAATGCTTGGTGTGGAATAAAAGGTGTGGAATGCATGGTGCGAAGGAGTGAATGGGGGTTGGGGGGGAGAGTGGAACCCATTCGCGAAAGCCAGGGGGGGGTAGTGTAACGCCAGGTAGAGGGCATAGGCAAAATTTGTATTGATATTGACACCTGTGGTGCAGGTAGTAGGAAGCAGTGTTTTGCTGGGTGCATGAGTCAGTGACATGGCTGGGTGTGTGGCTTAATTGGTGCGTGTAGTTATTGAGGCACTCTGCCACTGGTAGTTTGTCGGCCAGGTGAGGCCGTAGGTAGGCTCTAGGAGCCGGTTAGGGTAGTTGTTGTAGTGTGAGTGGGGCCCGAGGATCCCAGGAGAGGACCAGGGTTGCCCAATGCCAAGGTGGGCACAGAGGGGGTAAGAGCCAGGGAGGGCGCCTTCCCCAGTTAGGTAGTCGCAGGAGCAGGTAAGCTCGGGTGGCGGCTTCAGTGGCGGAAGTGCGCAGGTAGTTGGTCCTGCTAGTGGAGCCACACGACCCAGCCCCGAAATTGTGCGAGGGCACAGAGTGAAAATTTGTGGGGGTGAGACCCAAATTCAGAGAGCACAACAGTGTGGGCAATGGGAATTCGGGTTCTTAGAACCACATAGTTTAAAGAGGCCGATTGGCAGGGTACGACCCCGGGTAGGTTAAAAGTAAATGTCAGTAGTGTAGATAGGATGAGAAATCCCTTCGCACCATCCACAGCCAATCACTAAGGAGGACGAGCTCCACACCAGGGCTCTGTGAACTGTTTAAGTAGTGAGACGCGTCATGACGTAATGTGACATTGTTGTTTGTTCCATCCCTTCCTTCCTGGGAGGGATTGGGAGACTAATTTGGAGATAGAGGGGGATATGGGAGACAAGACGTAGTGACGGATTGTAAATACAAGGGAGGCTAGGGTAGTGTAGCCCACGGTGGGGGGTACGGACGGCTATGGACGAGCCTGCTCTGCTCGCTCTTCCGCGTACCTTGCGCCGCACCACCTTGTTTTCTATGTGCCACTGTGTGCTTTCCGCTTTGCTTGTTGTGCCTTGTCTTCCCCCGCCCCAGGACCATTTTGGAGGCCGAACTGTGCAGCACCATCGACCTGTGCAGCATCTCTTCTGCACATTGCTGCCATGTCATTGTCCACCTGTGCAGCCGAACTGTGCAGCACCTTGCTGCCATATCCTTTTGCTGCACCTTTGTTGCACCTGTGCAGCACTTTGCTGCCAAACCTTTTGCTGCACCCTTGTCACTCATTATGGACCACAAGCCTTGTGGTCTTGCACCTCTGCTGTGCAGCATTTTGCTGCAAAATCATCTTGCACCTTCGGACCACTTGTTTGAGTGGCGTTGATGCCACGCAGTTGGACCATGTGAGAACGGCCCTGCTGGCCAAATAAAAGCATTTTTGTTTTTTATGTGTGCTAGGGATACCGAAGTTCTGCAAGTTGAGATGGCCCCGAAGTTTCAAATGGCCTATATGCCGGTCAGGGGGGCAGCCGGTTTGTTAGACGCACACGGAAGAAGCAAGATGCAAGAAGCAAGCAGCAAGTGCCAATTATGAGTGTGTTTTTGCTGTGTTTTCTCTCCGGGGAGATGTGTTGTAGCCTGGTGTTGGCTTAGCGGTTAGGGTGCCGGCTTGGGATCCTAGGATCCTGGGTTCGAATCCCGGTCGATCGCTGAATTAACGCCAGGGGGGTTGACTCAGCCTGTCATCCTTCCGAGGTCAGCAAATTGAGTACGAGCTTGCTGGGATGAACGGTCTTCATGAACGGTCTTCATGGGGCCCGCAAGGCTAGGTTAATTTTGCATGTCTGGCTCTACCGGTCGTTCCATTGGTGGTTTCGACTCGGGACGAGTCTGCTGAGAGAGGGGTGTAGTGTGCGGTTTTGGAATAAAGGTTAATTCCCCCTCTTATTTAGTTGCACCACAACATGTAGCCTCGCTTAGTTCAGTTATTTCTTAGTGAATGTAAGCGTAGTCCATTCCTGTGTTTAGTTTTGCGTTGAGTAGGCCAGTGAGATTAGGTGTCCTTTTGGCGCTTTGCTTTGGTGCTTTTGGTTTGGCGCTGGGATGCCACGCGGCAGGCCTGGGCAAGTCTGCCGAGGCCGAAGGGACGAGCTGCAGGGGGAGTGGCCGGTAAGCAACGAGCCGCCAATCAGGGCTTGAGGGGAGTGGCTTACCACTGCGGCAGGAGGCGGAGCTTGGAACATTCGGGTAAGATCGGGGAGGAGCCATATAAGGTCTTGCCCCGAGCCCATTAGGCAGAATGTAGGAGAACAGCAGCAGGACGCGTGTGAGTCAGAACGCAGAATGCAGAAGGCAGACGAGAACGCGAGTGGAGCTGCAGAACGAGGAATCGAATTGCCTATTGTACGCGAACTTTCCCCCGTTCCCCGTGCTCTGCGCTGTATTAATCGCGCGCTCGAAAGGACGACCCGCGCCGGGCCACAGACGCGCGATTTCCTCCTGCCTGCCTTTGCCTGCATACGTGCTGCGAGGATTTCCTCCTGCCTACCTTTGCCTGGATACGTGCCGTGAACATCGGAGAGCCACGCCAGGCGAGCTGCCCCGGGGCAAATGACGGCGAAGCGCGCTTGGCGCGCGAACTTCTCTTCCTCCATCTCCCCGTGTGTGTGAGTGGGCCCATTTGTCTGGGGATAAGTTAAACTGGTTAAGCTCTGCTCTGTGTCCCCCTTTCCTTCATTCTGGATCATTGTAAATAATAATAAATTGTGTTCTTCCTCCGATTTGACCGTTCCTGTCCCTTCCCTCCATTGGCTTCGCATGGTACGAATAAAACCGCTCGAATCGGGTTCCAATAAAAGTAACAGCACGAGTCACGTGATACGCATTCCGCTCGGGCGGACTCGATTAAGCGTGGCTCGTGCGAGGCTCGATCCCCGCTTTCGTGGCAGCGTGGGTACCAAAGGTACGTGCGAATTTGTCCCGATACCCTTTTTCACGTTTGCCCGGAAGTGGCGATTCGATCTCGTGGACCCGAAGACCCAGGGGGAAAAAAGCGATTAAATCCCCCCTTTGTAATGGGAACGGGCTTCGGGAGATCCGCAACAATATATATCTATATTATAATAGGCTACGGTGATTCTGTCTGTCTGTCCGGGGGTGTGGCTTACTCCGTTTACAGAGTAGCTCCACCCATTCTTGGAGAGGCTTCATGGAAACAAATATCCACCATTTTATTAACTCGAATAGCTTTGAGGCCTGTTTAGTTAGGCCCGTGCTGTCTTTCTCTCTCTCTCACAGGTTTATTTCAACTCTAATTCGATATATAATTTCATTTTTAACAGTCGCTAACATAGTTTTAGACTCGGTTGAAAAAAACCGGGAAGACAATCCCATGAAAGTTTCCGTTTATAGAACGAAATGATTTCTCAAAGGCCTGTAAAATAAAGCCCATTCATTGAGTCATCCTCACGATTTTATCTCGAATTAACCATCTGATTTAATTTTTATCGATGGTTTTAGACTCGGTGTCAGAAATAATTGAGAACATTCACGCACACATGGGAAAATGCAGAGATTTTTTTTTTTTATCGCGGCATGGTCGGTCATACACCGCCTAAAATAACAGACGGGAAAATGGCGAGATATATTAAAAATTTGTGGCGGACTTTTCCATTTGATGACAATAGTCACGATTAAATATTTAATTTATACGTCGTCACAATAATGTGGAGAGAGGGGCATAGCTTCGTTCACGTATCGCCACAGATGGGAAATTGCCGACAGATATTTCTTCGTTATTATTTCATTCATCATTATTATACGGAAGTAAAGGTAATCCTGTTTAAACTGGCATTCATTCCAGCGAGGGCTTGGAGAGGAGCGAGGCGTTGGAGAGGAGCGAGGCGTTGGAGAGGAGCGAGGCATTGGAGAGGTGCGAGGGGTTGGAGAGGAGTGAGGAGTTGGAGAGGAGCGGGGGTTGGAGAGAAGAGGGGTTGGAGAGGAGAGAGGGGTTGGAGAGGAGCGAGGAGATGGAGAGGAGAGAGGGGTTGGAGAGGAGCGAGGGGTTGGAGAGGGGCGAGGGGTTGGAGAGGAGCGAGGGGTTGGAGAGGAGCGAGGGGTTGGAGAGGAGTGGGGATTGGAGAGGAGAGAGGGGTTGGAGAGGAGAGAGGGGTTGGAGAGGAGCGAGGGGTTGGAGAGGAGCGAGGGGTTGGAGAGGAGTGAGGGGTTGGAGAGGAGCGAGGGATTGGAGAGGAGCGAGAGGTTGGAGAGGAGCGGGGATTGGAGAGGAGCGAGGGGTTGGAGAGTGAGGAGCGAGGGGTTGGAGAGAAGAGAGGGGTTGGAGAGGAGCGAGGGGTTGGAGAGGAGCGAGGGGTTGGAGAGGAGCGAGGGGTTGGAGAGCGAGGAGCGATTGGAGAGGCGAGTGAGGAGCGATTGGAGAGGCGAGTGAGGAGCGATTGGAGAGGCGAGTGAGGAGCGATTGGAGACGCGAGTGAGGGGCGATTGGAGAGGCAAGTGAGGAGCGATTGGAGACGCGAGTGATGCGCGATTGGAGGGGAGTGTGAGGAGGTATTGGAGAGGAGTGTGAGGAGGTATTGGAGAGGAGTGAGGAGTTGGAGAGGAGCGAGGGGATGGGGAGGGGCTAGGGGTTGGAGAGTGAGGGCCGATTGGAGAGCGAGGAGCGATTGGAGAGGCGAGTGAGGAGCGATTGGAGAGGCGAGTGAGGAGCGATTGGAGAGGCGAGTGAGGAGCGATTGGAGAGGCGAGTGAGGAGCGATTGGAGAGGCGAGTGAGGAGCGATTGGAGAGGCGAGTGAGGCGCGATTGGAGAGGTGAGTGAGGAGCGATTGGAGAGGTGAGTGAGGAGCGATTGGAGAGGCGAGTGAGGGGCAATTGGAGAGGCGAGTGAGGGGCAATTGGAGAGGCGAGTGAGGAGCGATTGGAGACGCGTGTGATGCGCGATTGGAGGGGAGTGTGAGGAGGTATTAGAGAGGAGTGAGGGGTTGGAGAGGAGCGAGGGGTTGGGGAGGGGCTAGGGGTTGGAGAGTGAGGGCCGATTGGAGAGGAGAGTGAGGAGCGATTGGAGAGGCGAGTGAGGGGCGATTGGAGGGGAGTATGAGGGATTGGAGAGGAGTGTGAGGGATTGGAGAGGAGTGTGAGGGATTGGAGAGGAGTGTGAGGGATTGGAGAGGAGTGTGAGGAAGTATTGGAGAGGAGTGTGAGGAGGTATTGGAGTGGAGTGTGAGGAGGAGGAAGAGGAGTGGGATTGGAGAGGTGGGAGGGTGGAGAGAGGAGAGTGTCAGGTGGAGAGGAGTGAGGGGTCACTGCACATATTATGTGAAATAAATAAATTGTGTTCGTTACGCCATTTCTGGATCTGATGAATTGCCAGTAACCATTTTGTAAAATTTAATGTGCAGCATCTAAATCAAGATGTCCAAATGTCACATAAGTCCATGCCCGTGGGATTCCCATGGGTGACCCCACTAGTACATATATATAGTTAACCTAAGAATAAGACATACGTGACTTACCTGTATTCATCAGCGCTATTTGTTTTTTGTTACTTTGACTTGATTAATCGCGTTTGAGATTGAGATATGGGTAAAATAAAATATGTGTTGGTGTATTAGGGGCACGACTGCTCAGTAAGGCTGGCAGTTCAAATTTCCCATCCAGTTTTTGATTAATTTGTATTGAACTTCCCTTCCAGCTCTAACTGATAACTTCAAATAAATATAAATTCATGCTTAGTTTCCTTTTAATTATACATGTTGGGTTCTGACTTCTGATTTACAGTATATATTCAATCAGAACACAAAATATATTTGGCCGTCCTCCCTCACCATCCCACCCTCCACCATCACAATCCACCTCACCCCCCTGCACCATTCCCCCATCCTCTCACGTCCCCTGATCCACCATCACCACCACTAACCCATATCCACCATTCCCCCTTCCCTCACTCCCAGAGAAAGCAGGCATGGTTAAAGATGCATATGCCTCTGCAATGATATATGATGAGGGGCATGTATCGCGCTGATTCACACTGTTTCTCACAATAAAGTTTTGTTGAAAATGTGATGACAAAAGCTAAAATGGGGAAGAAAGTTATGGCCAGGACCGATACCGACACCACACACACCGACACCCACACCCCACACACCGAAACCCCACACACCGACACCGCACACACCGACACCGCACACACCGACACCGCACACACCGACACCGCACACACCGACACCGCACACACCGACACCGCACACACCGACACCGCACACACCGACACCACACACACCGACACCACACACACCGACACCACACACACCGACACCACACACACCGACACCACACACACCGACACCACACACACCGACACCACACACACACACACACACACACACACACACACACACACACACACACACACACACACACACACACACACACACACACACACACACACACACACACACACACACACACACACACACACACACACACACACACACACACACCTGCCAAACGCCGTCTCCCACCGTGTGGGGAATGGGCAAATAAAAACATACCGTCATTTCTGATGCACATTTTCCTTTGCATGAAAGCACGCCAACATTTCCAATTGCATCTCCAGTCCACAATTCACCATTTAAGTGAGATATGGACAGTATACATGAAGGCACCTATAAAAAGAAAAATGTGGGCATTACATATTTAAATGGGTATATTGGGGCTTTTTATTTTTCTCTTCAAAATACAAGTTAGGGAAGAATGAGATATCTGTCTCTCCATCTCTAGGTATCTATATCTATCTCTATCTCTATCTTTATTTACATTCTCTCACTTTTACATTCATTCACCTTAACATTCTCTTTTATTTTTCTTTATGCGGTTATTATATTTAAGGCCTGGCCTCGATGATGACTATATTGTCAGTGACTGGAGCTTTCAACATAAAAAACTAGAACAATGCGACTGTCACCAATATGCCTCCGCATAGTCCCACAACAATGGGTAGATGCCATCACTCTGCATATGTATGGGTAGGGGATCACATTTGTGAAGTTTCGTGTTGATCGGATAAGGTTCGTTTTTCTATCCAAGATGGCTGCCAAACCACCTGACCTATGAAATCATCATTTTCAAACTATATGCAACAGTTATAGGCTAAAATAGGGCTAATTCCATTCAATGTACAATGTGCGCTGAGTGGGTTCATCAAAAATGTAGTGGTTTGAGAGGGTAATTAACCAGTGTGGCAGCTACATTCAAGTGTAAGGTGTGCACAGAGGAAGCTGCAGATGGAGGAAATGTTGAGTTGGATCTTGGAGACGGCGTGAAGCTGGAAGGTGTGAAAACATTTTCCTACCTCGGAGACATGTTGAATGGAGAAGGTGGATCAGACTCGGCAACGGTTGCTAGAGTGAGTTTTGGGAAAGTTTTGGGAACTGAGTGGCATGCTGACGAGGAGGGGAGTGTCGTTGAAGCTGAAGGGAAAGGTGTATGCTGCATGTGTGAGAAGTGTTATGATTTATGGGAGTGAGACATGGGTAATGAACGTAGAGCAGCAACGAAGGCTGGAAAGGGTGGAAATGCGAATGGTTCGGTGGATGTGTGGAGTATCGTTGAGAGAGAGGAAAACAAATGATGAATTGCGAAAGATGATGGGAATAGAGCCTGTGATGGATGCTGTGAAGAGAAACAGTTTGAAATGGTTTGGTCATGTGTTGAGGAAGGATGAAAGTGACTGATTGAGAAGAGTGATGGAAATGAACGTAGAAGGAAGTAGAGGACGGGGAAGACCGAGAAAGACTTGGCTAAAGATGGTCGAAGAAGAAATGCGGGCAAGGGGGTTAACAAGGGGAGATGCAGAAAATAAGGCAAAATGGAGAAGATTGTCATGGGGACCGCAAGGCTAACCCCCGCTCTTGCAGGGAAAATGGCCTTAAAATGCCTGTTGTTGTTGTTGTTGTTGTATGCAACAGTGCTGTTGGATGATTATATGTAAAATTTCGCATCGATAGGGTGAGCGGTTTCAGAGATATAATTATTTAATATTTTCCTTCAATCCAATATGGCTGCTAAACCACGTGACCTTCGATGTCATAAATTTAATATTTCAACACAAATGGGTCATAGATCATGTGCATGCAATTTCAGATTTTTAGGATAAGGAATTCGATTAAAACATTTTTGGCTGGTATACCACTTCACCTATGATATCATTATCATACTTTTGTTCCCCATTGGGAGTACTTGACAATGTGCCAAGTTTCAATTTTTTCCATTCAGCGGTTTCCGAGAAATAATTTTTAATCATTTGCTTATAATCCAAGATGGCTGCCATACCACGTGACCTATGACGTCACATTTATCATAAAAACATTCTGCATGGGTGTCACTCCTACCCTGAAAGTTTTTTCTCAATCTCAATCAGCAGCTCCATTGCTCACACTCATCTTCTCCTCTAACTCTGGGGCAGGGGCTAAACACACTACTCACCATGTGGTCTCTACTGCAATAACAGCCCCCATGTTCTCTTCAACGCTGCATCCCGTGGCATGCTCCACCTATGAGGCATTCAATAATGATGGTGCTACCATTTCCATAGGCTCTACTACACCCTTTTATGGGCTCTGCACCGACCTCCCTGGCCTCTGCTACGGTCTCCCTGCAGTCACATGTCTTTCTTGCATATCTTGTGGGATTGCAAGTTGGACAGGCAAATGTGACAGGCCATCATGACCCGCTCATGATCACATATCGTTTCCGCATATCTCGTGGGATTGCGAGTTGGAAAGGCATGCAAAATCGTGCTGGCATGTGAAATAAAGACAATTGTTTGGTTATTTGAATATTCTCGGGGATCCTCTTTCTTTAGCAATGGTGTGAAGACTGCTTCCACCTTTAAGGCCATACAATCTTGCTCCAGATGTGTACAGATAGCTGTTAAATTTTGAATGCACCTCCCCAACCATCTTTAAAAATTATATTGCAATTTCAGTGGCACTTAGTGCTTTTGCATTTGCATTTGCCAGTTTTTTTCAGAACTCTATGTACAACAACAAACAACAACATACATTTGAAAGGCCATTTTCCCGACCAGAGCGGGGGTTAGCCTTGCGGTCCCCATGACAATCTTCTCCATTTTGCCCTATTTTCTGCATCTCTCCTTGTTAACCCCCTTGCCCGCATTTCTTCTTCCACCATCTTTAGCCAAGTCTTTCTCGGTCTTCCCCGTCCTCTACTTCCTTCGACATTCATTTCCATCACTCTTCTCAACCAGTCACTTTCATCCTTCCTCAACACATGACCAAACCATCTCAACCTGTTCCTCTTCACAGCATCAATCACAGGCTCTATTCCCATCATCTTTCGCAATTCATCATTTGTCTTCCTCTCTCTCAACGATACTCTGCACATCCATCGAACCATTCGCATTTCCACCCTTTCCAACCTTCGTTGCTGCTCTACGTTCATTACCCATGTCTCGCTCCCATAAATCAAAACACTTCTCACACATGCAGCATACACCTTTCCCTTCAGCTTCAACGACACTCCCCTCATCATCAGCATGCCACTCAGTTCCCGAAACTTCTTCCATGCACATCTCACTCAAGCAACCGTTGCCGAGTCTGATCCACCTTCTCTATTCAGCATGTCTCCGAGGTAGCAAAATGTTTTCACACTTTCCAGCTTCACGCCATCTCCAAGATCCAACTCAGCATTTCCTCCATCTGCAGCTCCCTCTGTGCACACCTTACATTTGAATGTAGCTGCCACACTGGTTAATGACCCTCTCAGACCACTACATTTTTGATGAACCCACTCAGCGCACATTGTACATTGAATGGAGTTCACTCCGACACCCTTCCTACACACAGCACAGGGCCACTTCCCAGTTCTTTCCACCTCACCACATGCTTTACCCCTTCGTCTTTCCGATATTCACCTTCAGACCTTTTGTCTCCATACATTCCTTCCACTTGTTCATCTTTTCCTTCAGTCCATCCATACTTTCCGCAATCAACACCAGATCTTCGGCATACAACAACTCCCACGGTAAACCCTCCTTTACATTCTGAGCCAGCACCTCCATCACAGCTACAAATAGTAGTGGACTTAGTACCGACCCCTGATGCACTCCCACCTTCACCTCAAACTCACCACTGTTCCCGTCCTTCGTCCTTACAGCTGTGCGCGCTCTTTTGTACATTGCCATCACTACTCTGATCAACCATTCCTCCACTCCTAACTTCCTCAATGCCCATGTCAATACTTTGCGTGGAACCCTATCGAATGCTTTCTCCAGATCAACAAACCCAAGAAACAACATTTTCCTCTTCTCCATGTACTTCTCCTGCAACTGCCTCACAATGAAAAGCGCGTCTGTCGTTCCTCTTCCTGCCATAAATCCAAACTGCATTTCGTCGATCTTCACTTTCTTCCTTATCCTCCTCTCCAACACCCTTTCCAATACCTTCATTCCATGCTCCAATAACTTTATCGCTCGGTACGAGCCACACTCCAGAGGGTCACCTTTCCCCTTGTATAGAGGGACGAAGGTACTCAGTTCCCAATCCACGGGAATGCGGCCTTCTTTCACCACCAGATTACAGATCTCTGTCATTCTCTTCACACCCCAACTTCCTGCTGCCATCAACATATCTCCCACAACTCCCGTCGGCCCTCCCGCCTTTCTACCCTTCATTGCTTTTATCGCTTCCTCAACTTCCTTCTCAGTTATCTTCTCTGCCGGTCCTAAAACAGGGTTACTCTCTATGTTGCCATCCCATTCATTCTCTGTATTCAACAGCATTTCCATATATCTTTTCCATCTTCCTTTAATTCCATCTGGGTCGACAACGATTTGTCCCACTTCATCCTTCAAGCAACTCACCCCCATCACATCACACCTCTCTTTCGCTATCTGCTTTGCAATCCTGAATACTGCTTTCTGACCCTCTTCCGAATCCAAGCGTTCTCCGAACATTTTCCTACATGCCTCCTGCGCCTTTGCTACCTCTTTCTTTGCAGCCTTCCTGGCTGCCTTATAACTTTCATGCTCTGCTGTTTCTGCTCCCGTACCCTTCGCCTTCTGCCACTCTATGTACATCACATTCTATCACTATTGGTTCTTGCTCATATTCTGTTTATTCGAAGGCTGCCATCATATTGCTATCTCGTTCCGATAGAGTTTCAGTATAGTCTTTCTATCTTTCTTTCACCTGTGTTTATTCTATCAGATTTTTTCCTGTTCTACTCTTAAAGGCAAAGCCAAACGCTCAGAGCACGTCAACGCTAATCTATCCCTTGATACCCTACAAAATAGATGTCTTTTCCGATTTGCAATTTATAAAGTAGGTAATTTTGCGATTAAAAGTCGAAATCTTCTTCTTCTTCATGCTTAGCCATTACATCACTCTCAGAAGTCGACCGGCATATTCATACTGTCTACGATTTAACTCAAACTTCACAGTACGATTTCTCTCAAGCGGCGAATAACTGTCAATTTTCCACAAATATGCCTAGTCGATGCATCCTTTGGTTGTAGTAATCTAAACTGAGATGATTTCATGCTACACCAATGGCCGAAAGACCCTAAACTTGGCAGAAATTGGACGGGATTTGTCCGAAATACCCGAGTGTGGAACGGACCTACAAAATGTTTGCATTTGTGTTCGGAACATTTTATAGAACACCGTTATGAAACAACAGAGATGGTTAGATTTTGTGGTCATCTCCCACAATTGAAAGAAGATGCCAATTAAGCAGAAGCGAAATAAATAACCGTCGCTCAAAACTGCAAGACCATCTTTACCGAGCTACCAGCACTTGTGCACGGGCGATTTGAGCAGTGAATCAAACACCTGCATTGTGGGTGGCCTGACGGTGACCCATCTCACCTCACTTCTCAACCACCTCACCCAACACCCCCTTCCCTCTCCACTGGGGTGGGACATCGACACAGAAACAGCACAGACACGATTGTGGGACATGATACAGCATGCCCACAGACACATGGCATCCCGGGAAAGTATGAAACGGGACGATCCTGTAACATACAGGACACCGAGTCAGCCTGAGATGGTGGACAAAGCATTTGTCACCCATTTTGTCGGCTGTGTCCGAGTGTGCCTGGGAGGTGTCCATGCTGTGCTGTGTCATATTTGTGCTGTATCGTGCCCATGCCGGTTCGTGCCATATTTCTTCTGGAGTAGTATAACCGATTTATCAATTAATACAAAATCCCTGATAAACCGTCAATTGAATGTAAAAAAACGTCTGAATCACTCACATATGACTCACAATGATGAGGTTTCATAATTCCCCTGAAATAGTTTCGATTTCGACTTCAAAATCCCACTGATCAGTTTCAACATACTGTTGTGGTTCTGTGAGCCAGAACCCCTCACTCCCCCCCCCCCCCTCCCCCAAAGCAATGGCAAACAACATACAGGTTCCCGAGTTAGTCGTTTCCTTATTAAATGTTCAGATAGTTCTCCCTTCTGTGTCGTGGGTTTCAAGGGCAATGCGTTGTGTAGGATTAGTTAGGGATTTCCTCTCTTTCTCTTTATAACCAAAGCGCTAACTTCCTCAATTCACGGTGAAGGGGGAACAACAGAGGAAAGTAGCAGAAGGAGAGCTCATTTGCACATCGCACCAAAAACGCATTTGAATCCCTGTGCAAATCCCTGTGCAAATCATCGCACCAAAAACGCAATTCCCAACGGTCACCACCACTATAAGTAACGGCATCAACCACCACTAACCGCAATCAACCTACAAACAATCTCTGCACCACCACAACACAACTACCTTCCTCTGCCACAAGAAATAGCAATCCACCTCACACTTTTATTAACCACCATGCTCAACTACCCCTGCTCAATCCCGACTGCCCACCATCCCACAGATACAAGATTTTCACCACACAACTGCTGCAAATACCCATGACCCTGCCTTTACCTTCAAAACTGCCAGCAGCAGCTGAGCGATACGAGGGAGATACCGGCATTGACGCATCTTGTACCACCATCTTCAAGTCCCAATGACAGGAAGTGCAAAGGTGCACTAACTTCCCTGTAACTTCCTACAAACAGCCACGACCCTCCGCTTGCCTGCCATACCATTTGAGTTCCTAGCGCATATTTGCACCACAAACGTGCAGAAAGATACGTCCGCCCAATGTTAAGTGGGGAGCTCAGAACCATGGCCAAGCTCAAACACCACTGCACAGCAAAACACTCTTGCTGAGAATGACGTCAGCAAGAGGCTCGCCTGGGTATGCCACATCAGCAAGGGCATGCCACGATAGGGCTAAACGAGGCGGCGCATGAACCTTGTCCCCCGGCAGCCATGCCTGGAAGAGGCGGGGCATTAACCCCAACTCCCGCCTAGCCCCTCCCCTCTCCATACAGATAAAAGGCAGTCATCAGTAGACTACGGATTTTTATGTTAAGAAAATAGGCCTTTTATGTTTTGAAAAGCGGAAATATATTTTTTTTATGTGAAAAAATCCCGAAATATTTTTTTCCCCCGTTTTATTCATTTTTTATTATTACCAAGTTTTTCAGAAATCAGTCAAAAAAAGAACAAAAAATGGTAAGCTTTTTCCTGCACAACATTAAGCACTCTGGGCTAGCAAACAGGTAAAAAATGACATTCAGGTACCTTTATTGCAACCGCATTGTTTGATCAGTAGAGGACTAGAAGAAATTGACAAGACCCTTTTAGGAACGGTTAAAGTAGGTGTTTGAAATCATTATCTTGGTAATGTTCTCCTTGGTGAGGCGGTGTCGGCGGTCGGTGAGGACGTTTCTGTAGACGGAGAAGGACCTTTCCACGTCGACGCTGACGATGGGGCAGTACCTCAAGAGGGAGATGTCGGCAAGCTTGACTCCAGCCGGCACACCAACCTCAGATCCGTGCTGATCTCCATCCAGGATCAAAGCCACTGTCCTCAGCACACCAATGTCGGGATTGCGCTGCAGCACCGCCTTGAACTTGGTGAGCAGGATCTCCTTACGGCAGCCTCGGATCTTTTTGAGCTCCTCCTTGGCCTGATCAAGGAGCTGGAAGGCCTTGGCCAGCTCCATGCCGGCCTCCTCCAGCTGCTTGAGGATCTTCGGGATGAACGACACGTGGGCATTTAAGAAGACCAAACTGAGCTTGATGTCCGCCTTTCCGAACAGGTCCTTGGCACTCCGGATTGCCATCGCGTCGTCATCGTTCAGCTGGTCCACAATGTCCTTGACGGCCTCGCAGTGCTCGGCGTAAAACACCGCGGCGTCGATCCACGTCCCCCACCGAGTCAGAATGGGCTCCGGGGGGAGAGAAAGATTGGGCTGCTGCTCCCTCCAAAGGACAACACGCGACGGGGCTTTGACGAACACCTTCTTCATCGTGGCAATCAGGTCGTTGATGTCCTTGAACATTTCTCGGACTGTCTCGCAGACACGGTGGAGCGCATGGGCAATGCAAGTCACATGCAGCAAGTCCGGGAAGAGTTCCGTCAGGGCATGGCCGGCCTTGATCATATAGGCCGCGGCGTCGCTGACGAGGACCTTGAGGCACTCCGGCTTGAAATCAGGCCAAAGATAGCGCAGCATGTCATTGATTGCGCGCACGATCTCCCCGGAGTTGGTCTTCTCCAGAAACATGCACTGGACGAGGTGGGGACGAAAGTACCCCTCCTTGGACAAGCGTCCCGCGATGATGTTGGCCACATATCGGCCTGCCGAATCGGTCGTCTCGTCGACGGACAGCCAGATGGGCTGCTGTCCGAGGTCGGCACGGATCCCCGCCAAGGCCTCATCGTAGCACTTGTCGAGGTAGTGCTTTCGAATCCAGCTTTCATCGGGGATCTGGAGAGTGATGTGCTTCTCCAGGAACGACCGGAGGGCAGGGTTTTCCAATTTCGACCATGGGATGCCAGCGGCCAGCATGGCCTGGCACAGCTCCTTAGCCACAACGTCGCACTTGTGCCTCTTTCCGCCACCAAAGTCCTCCATGGTGGCTTGCGTGACCGTCCTCTTCTTCTTCAAGGCCAAGTTGCTCTTGTGGCAGTCTCCTCGGACATGTTGGGCCAGCTCAGACTTCTGCTTCGCCCGGAAAGTCTTTTCACAAGCTCGACAGAAAGCCGTGTCACTCGACACGTACTTGAAGGTGGCCCCATCGCCGCCAGCGTTGAATTCCTTCAGCCACTTGTCATGAAGAGCAGCACTCATCTTGATAGGAGACTTGTTCACACTTTGTGTACACTCTCTCACTGTAGTACACCGCCTCACTGCTGTACACGCTGGGGACGCAATGCACGCAAGTGGACGCAACGTTTTGTTTTTGAGATCGATCGCAGTTAAAATTTCGATCGCAGTTAAAAATTTCGAAAAATTCCCTAATTTTTTTTAGCGTTGCCACACATTTTCGACCAAAAAGGGCATTTTATTTTATTTTTCCCGAAAAAGGGAGAAATTTTTTTTTTCTCAGAAAATAGCAAAATAATTTTTTTGCGCGCAAAAAAGCCGTTTTATGTGAAAAAATATTTTTTATTTTTTCACATAAAAATCTGATGTGCAGTCATCAGTGAGTCTGGGTCTAGTCTATGGTGCATGGGTCTGAGTGTACAAGTCTACAGGTTAGGGTCTGGTCCACGGTTCACGATTTTGGTTAGTTACGAAGACAGCCTGTTTGGGTACAACAAGAAATCTACAAGTTTGGCGGAGAGCTGAGTTCCAGACAAGGAAGTGAACGAGCTGACGAGGGTGCTGACCCCGATCGAGAGCCAGGAGCAGACCAGCAATTGCTAGCAAAAGCCGAGAGCAGCAATTACCCAGTCCATAACAAAAAGAGCTCAACCAATTATTTTCCCCATTCCATGGCACAGGGAGACGAAAGACATGATGGTCCTTGCGCTGTGAGGTAAAGGACGGACCAACCTCGATCTCTCTCTCTCACTCTGCCAGTGTGATTCTGAATTGGCATCAATGTTGTATTAGTAAGATTGTAATAGGTGGGATAATTAGATGGGTCAACTCTGCACTGTGTCTCTTTTGCTTTGTAAATATCGCAGCACACATACACCCTTATTGTTCATTTTATGCCGCGCCACATAAATGCTGTATTGTGCCCTGCTGTACTACGTTGTGAATAAACACCAATTGTTAAATGTACCACATACCTTTCTTTGCTCCCCTGTAAATAATTACCCCCAATACACTTATATTTCCAATCTGCCTGTGTATGTCATTTCTCTCATTGGTTTAGCATAGCCCATACTAGTGGTTAGGTGGGACGTTTCAGTTCCCACAGATTGGCTCCAAACTATATCTGGTGTGGACTAGCAGTTCCGCTCAGCTGCATCTCGTGAAAACTTAAGATAAGATCAGCACTCATCAAGGGGACGAAACCCGGTTAGAAAACCACGTTAGCCCCAAGTAAACGGTAATTATACGGAGGACCCTGGGGGATCTGGTCAACTAATTGGCATTCGCGGTTGACTAGCAACCAACCAGATCGCTGAGTTATCCACACTTGGTGGCCTCGGGTGTGGTACTCCGGGAGTAACCAAGGCTCTCCGTCATAGTCGACTACGAAACCCTTGGCCGTAACAACACTGAGAACCTTCAGAGATGCTCATCAAGATGGAATCAGTATCGGAATCCAAGCTCGAAATACACCATTTCTCTATGTAAACCACCACTAGGATCAAGGTGGATTATGAGTGTGACATCACTGGCAAAATTTTAAAATCGACACCTTAGGCCTTTTTCAGCACTTTGTGATTGGCAAAAAAATACAATATTTCTTCCCTTCAAATTAGACCATGATTAATGATGTTCAATGGTGTTCAGAAAAAAATAATTGTGTTTGGCTTCCCCTTCAAGGACCCCAATCGTAGACCTAAACTTTCCTGTGATCTCTCCGATCTTTTAAAAAAGATCTCGTTTTTCCCACTCTGTTGTCACTGTCTATCTCTATGCATGCCTCTGAAATATTTATATTTGTCTTTCCAAGCTTGCCATTGTAAGTTGGCATTTAGCGGCAAGTAGAACCACAGTCCAAGTACAACCACCAAATTTCAACTCATTCCATCCAGCGATTTAAGAGGGCATACAAGTCAAACAGACACCCACCCACAAGTCGATTTATATCCAGACAGCAGCTAGACAAGTATGATTATAGCATGATTAAAGGCATACAGGTTTCAAAACCAACAGACGAGGATAACTTACAAGCACAGAAACCCTGAGCTGCCACCATCTTGCTTTCCTAATTACCCTCGCCGGAGGAGAGGGTATTGCATTTGAGTCCGTTTGTTTGTTTGTTTGTCTCTGTTTGTCTGTCCGCACAGAATAAATATGATTTTCTCTGCAACTGTTGGTCTGACAGACATCAAATTTTCACCATAAGTGCAACTCCACCAAAGATTTTTTTAATGATAATTATGATGTCATAGGTCACGTGGTACGCCATCTTGGGAAAAAACCCAAAAAATTGCACCTCTATATCTCCGAAAGCGCTGTGGATAAAAAATGACGTGGATAAAAAAAAATTACGTTCGGTCACGTAATTTATGGTCAATTACGGTCAATTAATTACAGTGGATTAAAAAAAAAAATTATGACGTAATCAGTCACGTGGTTCAGCCACCATCTTTGAAAAACCGAAAAAAATTGCACCTCTATCTCCGAAAGCACTGCATTGAAAAAATTGAGACATGGCTCATTGTAAATAACTCTCCATGTGGAATAACATATGTTAATGATGATGTCATAGGTGCCTCCATTATGACGTCATAATTCGACAAGTACAAAACTTCATCCGATCAAGATGAAATTTATTGAGCATCATCGAGGGATAAATTGGTGGAGAAAAAAAAAAAGAGGACACCATCGGTAACGAGGTTCGACCGCCATATTTGTTTTACTACAAAAGCCTTCAAAACCACTGAAAACCCGGCCTGGCAAGGGTCTGCAATCTCTGATTGCTCTTTCTTGCTCTACTTCGTTTTTAAGCGGCGAAGCCGTTTCAATATTAGGCTATGTCCTTCCTTCCATCCATCCATTTATCTGTCTATCAAAAGTAAGAAGAACCTATTAACCCACTGTGTTTAATTCTGAGGGTTATAAAGGATAATTCTAAAGGGTTTTAAAGGGTAATTCTAAAGGGTTATAAAGGGCAATTCTAAAGGCTTCTAAAAGACAATTATAAAGGCTTCTAAAAGGCAATTCTAAAGGGTAATTCTAAAGGATTCAAAAGGGTAATTCTAAAGGATTCAAAAGGGTAATTCTAAAGGGTTTTAAAGGGCTATTCTAAAGGGTTTTAAAGGTAATTCTAAAGGGTTCTAAAGGGTAATTCTAAAGGGTTCTAAAAGGTAATTCTAAAGGGTAATTCTAAAAAAAAAACTCCCGCTCTAGCGCTCTGGCTAACCACCGCTCTAGCGGGGGAAATGGCCTTAAAACGATCATTCATTCATTCATTCATTTCATTCAATTCGAAAGGGTAATTTGAAAGGGTTCTAAAAGGTAATGCAAATGGGTTCAATGGGTTCTAAAGGGTAATTATAAGGGGATCTGAAGGGTAATTCTAAAAGGTAATTCTTATGGGATCTAAAGGGTAACTCTAAAAGGTAATTCTAATGGGTTATAAAGGGTTCTAAAGGGTAATTCTAAGGGGTTCTACAAGGTAATTCTAAAGGATTTCGTTCATTTCTAGGCCTTGCCCATTTCATATTAAAAATGCCAAACTGAACCCACTTCCTTTGGACACAGGTGTGATTTTTTTTTCTAATTGATTACATCTATATTATAATAGGCTACGGTGATTCTGTCTGTCTGTCTGTCTGTGGGTGTGGCTTACTCCGTTTAGACAGTAGCTCCACCCATTCTGGGAGAGGCTTCATGGAAACAAATATCCACCATTTTATTAACTCGAATAGCTTCGAGGCCTGTTTAGTTAGGCCCGTGCTGTCTTTCTCTCTCTCACAGGTTTATTTCAACTCTAATTCGATATATCATTTCATTTTTAACAGTCGCTAACATAGTTTTAGTCTCTGTTGAAAAAAAAAAACGGGAAGAGAATCCCATCAAAATTTCCGTTTATAGAACGAAATGAATTCTCAAAGGCCTGTAAAATAAAGCCCATTCATTGAGTCACCCTCACGATTTTATCTCGAATTCACCATCTGATTTAATTTTTATCGATGGTTTTAGACTCGGTGTCGGAAATAATTGAGAACATTCACGCACACACGGGAAAATGCAGAGATATATTTTTTTAAATCGCGCCACGATGATACACGAAAATACACCGCCTAAAATAACAGTCTTTGAAAATGTCGACATACATTAAAAATTCGCTTTTTCTTTTCCGTTAAGATATATTACTTTTACTTTTGATGACAGCCATCACAAAACGACATATTTCTTCGTTCTTATTTCATTCAACATTATTATCCGGAAGTAAAAACTAAAATATGTTTCAGGAAATTACCGAGAGATATTTATTCGTTTTTTTTTTATTAGTTATGTGCGCATACACTTTAAGTAGGTTTATTTGAAATCTTTAATTTTCACAATGTAATTTACTTGTCATTTGATGATTACGAGACACTTCCTCTTGAGGATCGTGACAGTTCATGCGTTGTGTGGAAACTTCCTTTTCCAAAATGAATGAGACGGGAGAGGAGCGAGGAGCGAGGAGTTGGATAGTGAGGAGCGAGGGGTTGGAGAGTGAGGGGCGAGGGCTTGTAGAGTGAGGAGCGAGGAGTTGGAGAGCGAGGAGCGAGGGGTTGGAAGCGAGGGGCTGGAGAGCGAGGAGCGAGGGGTTGGAGAGCGAGGAGCTAGGGGTTGGAGAGCGAGGAGCTAGGGGTTGGATGAGCGAGGAGCTAGGTGTTGGAGAGCGAGGAGCTAGGTGTTGGAGAGCGAGGAGCTAGGGGTTGGAGGGCGAGGAGCAAGGGGTTGGAGAGCGAGGAGCGAGCGGTTGGAGAGCGAGGAGCGAGCGGTTGGAGAGCGAGGAGCTAGGGGTTGGAGAGCGAGGAGCTAGGGGTTGGAGAGCGAGGAGCTAGGGGTTGGAGAGTGAGGAGCGA
Source organism: Myxine glutinosa (assembly GCF_964187855.1). Lineage (NCBI taxonomy): Eukaryota > Metazoa > Chordata > Myxini > Myxiniformes > Myxinidae > Myxine > Myxine glutinosa. The sequence goes on along the minus strand of NC_136264.1, from coordinate 83,789,516 downwards.
GGGGTTGGAGAGCGAGGAGCTAGGGGTTGGAGAGCGAGAGGCTAGGGGTTGGAGAGCGAGGAGCGAGGGGTTGGAGAGCGAGGAGCGAGGGGTTGGAGAGCGAGGAGCTAGGGGTTGGAGAGCGAGGAGCTCGGTGTTGGAGAGCGAGGAGCGAGGGGTTGGAGAGCGAGGAGCGAGGGGTTGGAGAGCGAGGAGCTAGGGGTTGGAGAGCGAGGAGCTAGCGGTTGGAGAGTGAGGAGCTAGGGGTTGGAGAGCGAGGAGCGAGGGGTTGGAGAGTGGGGAGCTAGGGGTTGGAGAGTGAGGAGCTAGGGGTTGGAGAGCGAGGAGCTAGGGATTGGAGAGCGAGGAGCTAGGGGTTGGAGAGCGAGGAGCTAAGGATTGGAGAGCGAGGAGCTAGGGGTTGGGGAGTGAGGGGCTAGGGGTTGGAGAGGAGCGAGAAATTGGAGAAGAGTGAGGGATTGGAGACGTGTTAAAAAAAAAACCAAAAAAAAAACCACCTTTAGAGGCCATTTTTCCCCGCAAAGCGGGGGTTGGCCTTTTTTTGGGACCGTGGTTGTTGTTGTTTTTTGGTCCCCTTTTTGAAGCAATGTTTTACGGCCGGATGCCCTTCCTGACGCCAACCCTTTTTGTCGACTTTTTACAACAAGCAGGGAATTACCAGTGAACTGGTACTCAATTAGCCGACCTCAGAAGGATGACAGGCTGAGTCAACCCCCCTGGCGTTAATTCAGCAATCGACCGGGATGCGAACCCAGGATCCTTGGATCCTAAGCTGGCACCCTAGCCGCTAGCCCAACACCAGGCTTGGAGAGGGATTGGAGAGGTGTGTGAGGAAGTATTGGAGAGGTGTGTGAGGAGGTATTGGCGGGGAGTGTGAGGAGGAGGAAGAGGAGTGGGATTGGAGAGGCGTGAGGGTGGAGAGAGGAGAGTGTCAGGTGGAGAGGAGTGAGGAGTCACTGCACATATTATGTGAAATAAATAAATTGTGTTCATTACACCATTTCTGGATCTGATGAATTGCCAGTAACCATTTTGTAAAATTTAATGTGCAGCATCTAAATCAAGATGTCCAAATGTCACACACGTCCATGCCCGTGGGATTCCCACGGGTGACCCCACTAGTATCGTTATACTGTGCATATAAAACTTTTTTTTTTTAAATAATTGGTGTATCTTGGATTACTGTTCGAACCTCATTTCTAAAATGTTTTGAACACCCATGTATGTTTCAAACAGCATCCTCTTGTTAATTTCTTTGATGTTGCCCTCCAGACTGAACTATTACAGTCTGAACTAACTATTGAGGCTGAAACATTAGTCTTACATCCACATGATGAAACACTACTCATACATACACATGACACCCTCTTACCCGAATCCTATGAAGCACCTTTGCAGCCACCCGATCATATATAACCAACGTCTTGTCTGGACTACTAGAGATGATGTAGTTGTCATCCGCAGATAAGCAAATAACTGCTTTGGAATGATGTTTAAGACTATGAACTTCTTTGTAGCTGACTGTAGGCAGGTTGTGAAGAATGATCATAAATGCATACAACTGAAAGAAAATGACTTGTAAAAAATAAAACTGACAATTGTAAAGAGATTATTACCTCTGACATCGTACAAGTTGATGAGGTGGTTGCTACTGCCCACAACGAGTGTGTCCTGAACAAATTGTGTGCAGTAGAAAAATGAGTCCGTCCTAAAAGAGAATGGAGAGAAAACAAATGCAATTATAGCAAATATAATGGCGGTTAAGAAAGAAAGAAGTGTGATGACACGTAAAAAGTTGTTTCATATCCTTGCCATTTATATTTTTTGTGTAATATATTTTATATTTTTATATATATTTTTTGTATAATTTCATATTTCATATATTGTATTGTAAGCCATTAATCCACAAGATATTTAAATTGTACAGTAGCACCCCGATTTACATGTCCTGTTTTTACGTCGTTTCGCAAATATGTTTGCAAAGTTATTAATACCACAACCTGATATGCGTCGCCTCAACTCGCACTTACGTCTATTTAAAAGCCATACCTTTTATTCTCCATCATTTTTATAACGTACAAGGCTGATATAGACGCCAGAACACACAGCTAAAGTAGCAATTCGGGAGATTGCAAAATCACCAAAAGAACTGCTCGACAGTAAATCCTTCCATACATAGGGTGTCCTATAAGTCTGGAACCATAGGGCAAAATAAGTGATTCATGATTTTGTGATCACGATTATGATTATGATTATGATTCTTGATTATGTGATGGTTCCAGAATTATGGGAAACCCTGTATAGTGGTTTTGAATATCATAGGTTTTGACCAATCGCAGGCACCTCTTGTGTACCTATTTAGTTATCGTGGGGTTTAATTTCGACCAATCGTGGTTTTTGAGCTGAGCTGTGATGGTTATCTCTTACCACGAGCCTTTTGTTTTCTCGTTCACCATTAATAATGAGGCTGAAGAATAAAACGATGGACAAAATATGCGATTATTGTTAACTGTTTAGACTTTACACATATAATTGACTTCACACATATACTTGTAAATCAGCGGCGTTGCTGCTGCGGTGCAGGTGGTAACCGAGACATGCAGTGCGTACTGTACTGTACCTATCTCCACGTCAACACTGCGTTCCAAACAACAAACAACAACAGGCATTTTAAGGCCATTTTCCCTGCTAGTTCCGTGCAATCGTAATAAACTACTTTGTTTTCGGTTATTATTGCCCTGACTGATTTTTATGTGTTCTTTTTTTATTCGCTGGTGTTAGGAGCTGCAGAACGATTCATAAAAGAAACAACACATATACAGCTTACAAAAGGAAACAATTTAAGAGATTACGTAATAGGGGAGGAAAGGTGGAGGCTTTGAGCTGGCAAGATGAACAGGAGTTGCGCACACTTGCATCCAAGCCGTGAAGCCTGGGTTTGAATCCTGACCCAGCCGTTAACTGTCATCCCGGTGTTTCACAGGCAGGTAGGTAATTCATCAATGTGTGTGCCGTCCTTGGAATGGACATTAAACTGGGCAACCCATCTGCTAGCATTAGTTGGTGGGCATTTAAAACCCCACAGTGTCCTTTGCGAAGACTATGCGAGGTATCGCCAGCACCATGAACAAATTCCAAATTCCTGCCATAATATTGGAAAGGCAATGGCAAACCACTCAGTATAGCCCTTGCTCAGGAAGCTGCAGTAGTGGCACCGACGTTCTGTGAAGAGTTATGGTACAGCAGAGAGGGGCGGAGAGAGAGAGAGAGAGAGAGAGAAGGAGGTGGGGGCTTTAGACAAATTACAGAAGGGAAGGGTCGCGTTTAATCTGCTTCGCTTTTTTAATCTGCTTCAATGCAGCAGGAGACTTCATCGCAAAGCCGATTTATATGTATTTTACACGAGTAAGCAGCCCGTCAAAAATGACAGGTTGGAACAGTTTATTCGACGATGTAGCCTCGTGTGCATGCCAAAGTCTGAAGCCTAGGCCTAGTGTCAGGTGTGCTTATATCTCCTTTATTTATTAGACATCCCACAGACGTAAATGAACACTTATTTTACTCTGCACGCATTGCACATCACGTGCAGTGAATTTCACCTTCCTGTGCCTTATATTTATTGTCATTTTCAAAAAACGCTTCTGTACACCAGACGGTGAGTACCCCTGTTTAGAATAGGTACACCGTATCCCTGCGCATCGTAAGAGGCGACCGAGGGTTGGCGTCAGGAAGGGCATCCGGCCATAAAATCATTGCCTCAAACAGGGAACCATGATTGTCATGGGGCCCGCAAGGCTAACCCCCGCTCTAGCGGGGAAAATGGCCTTAAAACGATCATTCACACCACCCTTGAGGCTCGGTTTGAAAGCCACCATCTACAAATACAATAGAAGAAACATAATTACTCTTTTATGGAAAATGGTTTTCGAGTTTGTTATATTTTCAAAAATAGACCGTAGTGAACACACATTCGTGTTAAAGGATTGGCCTTTAAAACCTACCCTTAGGAAGGGGGACAGACATCGATACAAACACACAAACTAACATTGTGTTTTATATGGTAGATGTTTACTTCAATTGTTGTGTTTATTTTGTGCTGCCACCACCTTCCTCGATATTTTCTCGAAGCCCATAAACCTAACTCCATTATTACCATAGGAAATTGATTTTTACCTATTGCGGCATTTTCAAGGAACGTAACCCCATGATATTTAAGGGTTCACTGGATCGTAAAGTGGGGTGACTTTGAACACTTGTTACAAGGTTCATTCAGATGATTTTTTTTTTACGGTAAAACATCATCCGAATGAACCTTGTAACAAGTGTTCAAAGTCACCACAGCATTTAAAGTCACCCCACTTTACGATACTTTACTTTACTTCGCACCTAAATAAATATTCTGTGCTGTAGATTGGCCAAGAGGCAATGTAAAAGTGTTACCTTTGAAGTGAAATTGGATGTTATTCATCGAATGGAAGCTGGTTAATACGCGGTTGATGTCGCCGGGTTATCAAGTCTGCCTCCAAAAAATGCCGACGTTCATTGGAGAAAGAAGAAGGGGTACCCCAAGTTCGACCGCTTATGGAAGAAGTTAATTTTTAGTTAAATATGTGTGGTAATTTTTTTTTATACGTATGTGTATTCGATTACAACTTTCATTAGCCAAAAAGGGTAATATCATATGTTTAAAAAAACAAAATATAATGCATGAAGCGTCAACGTTAGGAACGCATCACGCGCTTATTCCATTAATTATTATGAGAAACATTGCTTTGATTTACGTCATTTCGATATTCATTGCACTTTTCAGAAATGCATCTCCAATGTAAACTGGGGTCTTGTAGTATTCTCGGTGGCAAACAAATACCTGATTTCTCCCACTTGCTTTCCATTGGCTGACATGTCCCATAATTTAACAGTGTGATCCCAAGATGCAGAACTCAGAAGGCAATCATGAAAGGCCAAGGAGGACACCCATCCCTGTAAAATAAAAATGATATGCATAAATTACTTCAAGACATTCAAATTCTCAACCCTGACATTGGTAGCCCAAATCGCCAAAAGATAGACAATATTGCTAGGGAAAATATTCATTGACATACAAGTAACCCCAAAAAAACAACAACAACCACGGTCCCTGAAAAAAGCCAACCCCCGCTTTGCGGGGAAAAATGGCCTCTAAAGGTGGTTTTTTATACAAGTAACCCGGAACCGGTTATCTGCAAGTCAAACACAAAAACACACAAGCCAAATTATATCGTGATGACATATGGACAAGTGTTCCTGGTTTTGATTGCATTCACGCATGATACTAATCCGAGCAGTTCTCCCTCAAGCTCATCAAAGCAAAGTTTTCCCAGACCATTTAATTTTACCCTTTTATTTTTCATTCCTGTGTTGCTGGTCGTGTTTTCGTACAATTTTCAGTGTCAAGTCGTACCTAGTTATATTGAATTGTCAAATTTGTGTCCTTAAAGTCCAGCGGATTTGTGTCTCTGTTGAGGAGATGGTTCTCAGGGTTAAGAATATATAGCCGAGAAATAGTTATTTCCTTTATTGCACGTTTCAGCATAAGAGTGAGGTAAAATGAACTGTAAAATGAATATGCGTCGATATTTGTAAAGAATGCATGTGGCCCCCTTCCAAATGTGTGTGGCGAAAACCACTTTTCCCTTCAGCACTTTCGAGTTTTATCCCTCATAATCTGTCCAGAAAACATCTGTTCAACCTCAGGATTGAACTTTCAAACTTGTCTCACTCCTCTAAAACCCGGTGGGGGCATGGGAAGGCCTTCGAGATTATTGTAATGCCCCAAAATGAAGCAGAGTCTATGGGTCTGTCACTTTCCCATTGCAGGTAGATCGATGGTCTCCCTGTCTTCTATCACGTCCTTTCTGGGCTTGCACCCTCTGATCTTTCTGCAGTGTGCACAAGGTGCACCAGCAACCCCCTTCTGGTGGAACTCCCAAAATCCAGAATCACTGCTCCCCTCCACTCATTCATTTCTCTTTTTCCTACCTGTGGAAACAACTCCCACATTCTCTTCTATGCCATTCTCCCCTCCTGGTTTTCAAGACAGCTGTCCACCACCATCTCAAGTCATCCCCCATCTAAAACCATGATCTTTTCTACACCCGTTAAACGACCCCCCCCCTCCCCCACCCCCCACCCCTCACAAAAAATTGCGGTGCCTTCTTTCCTTGAAATGGAGCATTCCTTTTGTGCTGTGCTCACCACCATTCACAAGTTGATATAATTTGACAGCAAAGTGACACCCCCCTCCACCCTCGGGGACCCTGTCTCAAAAATTTGTGGACCACGATCATTCGTGTGGTGGCTCCTCATTGTCTGAGGGCCCTATACAATTGCATGGGATGAATGGCACTAACGCAGCCTCTGCATCTCCCCCAATATCGCCTCCCCTCTCCTATTAGGCTACTCCCAGGGGGAGCGGATGTTTCTAGAACTAGCAAAATGATAGGGCTGGCAGGATAGCATAAAAGTTTACACACTCGCCTCTGATCTGTCTTGCCCGAGCTTAAATTGTGGCCCAGCTATCAACTGTCATCCCGATGTTCCACAGGTAGGGTGATACATCACCATCCTTCGGATAGACCGTCCTTCGAATATGTGTGCACCGTCCTTCGGATAGACATTAAAATTGGCATCCTGTCTTCCAGCTTTAGTTGGTATTAAAGTAAAGGAGCTATCATCAGCAACCTGGCTAAGTTCCAAATTGATGCCAACGTCAGTCTAACATCTGTCATTGCCAAACGTTCCCTGGTCGACTCTGCAAGAAGGTGGGAAAATAGAGCTGTTAAAGTAGTAGTAGTAGTAGTAGTAGTAGTAGTAGTAGTAGTAGTAGTAGTAGTAGTAGTAGTAGTAGTAGTAGTAGTAGTAGTAGTAGTAGTAGTAGTACTTTTATAGAAGGTAAATAACTGCAGGGGTCTGTGGTCAAGGTGCAAGAAACCTCTTTCAGTCTCTTTAGTCAGAAAGTCTCTTTAATGGTGCTCAAAAAGATTTCTTTATGGACCCCAAGTGCATAATCAGAACTGCAATGGACAAAAGTAGTGCATTTACGAGATTAAGCACCACCAAGATAGAGAGAGAAAAAAACCAAAAAAACAGAAAAAACAGACCAAATACAAGGACCAAATTAATAATCATATGAACAAAACTAGTGTCATGAGGAGAAATACGACAAAGCACATCAATTAGAGTCCAAATTGTCATCAATCTGAATATTTAGAGTATTGTGCCACCTTCAACTCCAAAATGATAAGTGAGCGTAACAAAGCTTTCAGACATATAGAACTATTTTGCAACCTTTTATTGTCAATCTTTGCCTTCCTCGCTTTATAAATTGACAGCTTTGCATGGTCCAATTACATTTACAAGAAGATCCAGCGACTTCCTTTTTGTTTCCGAAAATGACCGAAAAAATGGACATTTTCCGAGAATGTCCGAAAAAAAGTTTTGGTGAGAAAAAAGCCAGAAATGTAATAATGCTCGATTATCAACCAGTATAAAAGAAAATAAAATGCCTGAAGACTAGGGCATTGTATGTATGCAAGAAATATAGTTTCCAATGCACCACAGAAGCAACATCCACCAGCAACAGTAAAATGTCGCAAAACAGGCCCATGACTGCTTTATCAAGTACCCTCCAATTCAGGTCACCAATAATTATGAGCATTGGAGGGTTCTAAAATGGATAGGACTCCTACTGTAGTTGAGAGGCCAGGGAGGTAGAAGAAACCCTCTCCAGGGAGTGTCTAACCTCGAGTAGGGTCGAGGATGATGTGGTTGAGCTTGAAAGTGGTTGGATGTCAATGAAAGCCTGTCTGTTGGGAGCCGTTGGTGAGGTATGTGGATGGACAAAAGGACCACCGAGGCACTCGGAAACATGGTGGTGGGATGATGAAGTTGGAAAGAGGATTGACGAGAAGAGGAAGAAGTTCAAGGAGTGGCAGAAGGCGAAGGGCATGGGAGCAGAAACAGCAGAGCATGAAAGTTATAAGGCAGCCAGGAAGGCTGCAAAGAAAGAGGTAGCAAAGGCGCAGGAGGCATGTAGGAAAATGTTCGGAGAACGCTTGGATTCGGAAGAGGGTCAGAAAGCAGTATTCAGAATTGCAAAGCAGATAGCGAAAGAGAGGTGTGATGTGATGGGGGTGAGTTGCTTGAAGGATGAAGTGGGACAAATCGTTGTCGACCCAGATGGAATGAAAGGAAGATGGAAAAGATATATGGAAATGCTGTTGAATACAGAGAATGAATGGGATGGCAACATAGAGAGTAACCCTGTTTTAGGACCGGCAGAGAAGATAACTGAGAAGGAAGTTGAGGAAGCGATAAAAGCAATGAAGGGTAGAAAAGCGGGAGGGCCGACGGGAGTTGTGGGAGATATGTTGAAGGCAGCAGGAAGTTGGGGTGTGAAGAGAATGACAGAGATCTGTAATCTGGTGGTGAAAGAAGGCCGCATTCCAGTGGATTGGGAACTGAGTACCCTCATCCCTCTATACAAGGGGAAAGGTGACCCTCTGGAGTGTGGCTCGTACCGAGCGATAAAGTTATTGGAGCATGGAATGAAGGTATTGGAAAGGGTGTTGGAGAGGAGGATAAGGAAGAAAGTGAAGATCGACGAAATGCAGTTTGGATTCATGCCAGGAAGAGGAACGACAGACGCGCTTTTCATTGTGAGGCAGTTGCAGGAGAAGTACATGGAGAAGAGGAAGAAGTTGTTTCTTGGGTTTTGTTGATCTGGAGAAAGCATTCGATAGGGTACCACGCAAAGTATTGACATGGGCATTGAGGAAGTTAGGAGTGGAGGAATGGTTGATCAGAGTTGTGATGGCAATGTACAAAAGAGCGCGCACAGCTGTAAAGACGAAGGACGGGAACAGTGGTGAGTTTGAGGTGAAGGTGGGAATGCATCAGGGGTCGGTACTAAGTCCACTACTATTTGTAGCTGTGATGGAGGTGCTGGCTCAGAACGTAAAGGAGGGTTTACCGTGGGAGTTGTTGTATGCAGATGATCTGGTGTTGATTGCGGAAAGTATGGATGGACTGAAGGAAAAGATGAACACGTGGAAGGAATGTATGGAGACAAAAGGTCTGAAGGTGAATATCGGAAAGACGAAGGTGATGGCAAGTGGTAAAGCATGTGGTGAGGTGGAAAGAACTGGGAAGTGGCCCTGTGCTGTGTGTAGGAAGGGTGTCGGAGTGAACTCCATTCAATGTACAATGTGCGCTGAGTGGGTTCATCAAAAATGTAGTGCTCTGAGAGGGTCATTAACCAGTGTGGCAGCTACATTCAAATGTAAGGTGTGCACAGAGGGAGCTGCAGATGGAGGAAATGTTTAGTTGGATCTTGGAGACGGCGTGAAGCTGGAAGGTGTGAAAACATTTTGCTCCCTCGGAGACATGCTGAATGGAGAAGGTGGATCAGACTCGGCAACGGTTGCTCGAGTGAGATGTGCATGGAAGAAGTTTCGGGAACTGGGTGGCGTGCTGATGATGAGGGGAGTGTCGTTGAAGCTGAAGGGAAAGGTGTATGCTGCATGTGTGAGAAGTGTTATGATTTATGGGAGCGAGACATGGGTAATGAACGTAGAGCAGCAACGAAGGTTGGAAAGGGTGGAAATGCGAATGGTTCGGTGGATGTGTGGAGTATCGTTGAGAGAGAGGAAGACAAATGATGAATTGCAAAAGATGATGGGAATAGAGCCTGTGATTGATGCTGTGAAGAGGAACAGGTTGAGATGGTTTGGTCATGTGTTGAGGAAGGATGAAAGTGACTGGTTGAGAAGAGTGATGGAAATGAATGTAGAAGGAAGCAGAGGACGGGGAAGACCGAAAAAGACTTGGCTAAAGATGGTGGAAGAAGAAATGCGGGCAAGGGGGTTAACAAGGAGAGATGCAGAAAATAGGGCAAAATGGAGAAGATTGTCATGGGGACCGCAAGGCTAACCCCCGCTCTAGCAGGGAAAATGGCCTTTAAAATGCATGTTGTGTTGTTGTTGTATCAACCAGTATAAAAGAAAATAAAATGCCTGAAGACTAGGGCATTGTATGTATGCAAGAAATATAGTTTCCAATGCACCACAGAAGCAACATCCACCAGCAACAGTAAAATGTCGCAAAACAGGCCCATGACTGCTTTATCAAGTACCCTCCAATTCAGGTCACCAATAATTATGAGCATTGGAGGGTTCTAAAATGGATAGGACTCCTACTGTAGTTGAGAGGCCAGGGAGGTAGAAGAAACCCTCTCCAGGGAGTGTCTAACCACCCTGCGAGTGTAATAGAGTGCAGTGAATGCATGATGAAGTAGATCGCCAACCGTGGCATTCCACAGAAGGAAACTCCAGATACACCAGGGACATTGCTCATGTTATGCACAGGAGGTATCTGGGAGAGATCACAATCCCGCGGCCTGATCATAAAAGCCATGGTGTAAGCGGGACTATCCTGTACAGGTTCATAATCACAATAATTCTCCAAATAAGCCAGGCAATCAAGAAGCAATACGTTTCTTACTTCCTTGAGCATCCTGGAAGGAATTCTATCTGTCCGTAGTATTATCTTTGTTGCAAGCATCTCATGTGAGAGAAACACTTTCTTGCCATCATCCAAGAGGTCTCCAACTGTCGTTATACCTTCAGAAACAAATTTTCCCTGAATCAAAAAACAAGATAACATAGGAGCCTGCAAAATGAGGTTGGAAAAAAGTGGCTCTTCCAACAGTTCTTTCCATAGGTGAGGACCATTTGCTCTCCATGTCCAATGCATTCCAAACCTTCAGCACCAACTTGTGGATCTGGGGGATTTGTGGATCTGGAGATTTGTGGATCTGGAGATTTGTGGATCTGGAGAAGGCCCGTTACATTGTCCCGACAGAGCTTGTGATGGAGACACTGAGATGGATGGGAGTGCTGGAGGCAAGAGTTAGGTTTTGTTTTTTTTTGTTTTTTTTGTATACTGAATCGAGGCTCGTGAAAGAGCTAACATTTACTTCACAAACAAATCGACCAGACAAACAAAATACACAAAAAGAGGGAGCGGAAGACAAGATGGGGAGAAAAGGGGAAGCACACAAACACAACATCCGAGAGCAGGGAGATGTGTGGAAGGGAGAGGGCCCGGGGGGATGAGGCATGGGAAGGGGGGGGGGGGGGGGGAGGGAGAAGTATAAAGCACAAGGACACCAAGGACTTCCAGGACAGAAGTTGGTATTTCAAAAAGGGGAATTTGGGTGAAATTTGCGGGGGTAGAAAAGATCAAGGTTTTGGATGGGGGAAGATAAGAGATGGTGGTGAACAGCTGTTTTAAAGACTTGGAGGGTGGAGTGGGATTGAAGAGAGTGAGGGAGTTTGTTCCAGAGGCGGGAGAAAAGAGGAATGAAGGAGTGAAGGTGAGCAGAGAGTCTTGATTTTGGCAGTTTAACCAAAAGAGGGTTGCAGGCAGATCTTGTGCGACCTGTAGGAATATTTGCGGGACAGAGCCCAGAGAGAGCTGGGGGGGCAAGGCCAGAGAGGAGTCGGTAGAAGACGGAAAGACCACCAACCTGCCTGCGGTGAGTGAGTGAGAGGCCCTTGGAGTTAGCTTCATCGCGGGAGATTCCAATGATTCTGAATGCTTTGGTTTCAACAGCGCGAAGGCGAGCTAGGTGTGAGGCAGGAGCACCAGCCCAGAGGGGAGAGCAGTATTCCATTGAGCTGCGGATGAAAGCCTTGTATGTGGTGAGGAGCTCAGGTGTGCCAAGGAAGGACTTCGCACGACGGAGGATGCCCAGTCGGCGACTGGCTTTGGAGGCCAGATTTGAAATGTGGTTTTTCCAGGAAAGATCATGGCAGATAGTGAGACCCAAAAGCTTGAGTGACAGAACTTCTTGGAGAGGATTATTCAGAAAGTGGATGGGAGGGTTGTCCAGTCGGTCTTTTCGGAGAGACATCGTAAGAGTGTGAGATTTGTCAGGATTGAAAGACATGTTCCACTTGTTTGCCCAGTCTGTGATTTTGTCAAGGTCTGCAGAGAGTGAGGAGGCTGCAGACTGCCGATCTGAGGGATGAAGAATGGAGCGACAGAGAGTAGAGTCGTCAGCAAAGAGATAGAGAGGATTTTCAAGAGAGTCAGAGAGATCATTGATGAAGACCAGAAAAAGCACAGGGCCCAGAACACTGCCTTGGGGAACTCCAGCCTGAACAGGAAGAGGAGATGAGAGAAACCCATTCAGGGCCACACGTTGACTACGACTAGAGAGGAAGTCCGCCAGCCATGCGTGGAGATTTCCATGGATACCAAAAGAGGAGAGTTTGGTGAGCAGAGCGGGGTGCCAGACTGTATCGAAGGCACGTGATATGTCAAGGGAGACTGCTCTAATTTCCTGTTTGGCATTGAGGACCTCCATCCATTGTTGCGAAATTGTAATGCTGTAATTGTAAAATGTAATGTTGATGTTGTTGGAATTGATCTACAAGGGAACACAGGGAAGAGTTTTGGTTGGTCTTGGGATGTTGGAGGCGTTCAATGTGAACATCTGTTTGAGGCAGGGAAGCGCTCTTAGTCCACTCATGTGTATCATGGTGATGGAGCTGGTGTCGGAGTAAAAATTAATAATTTGTCATCTCTGGACCAATCAGAGACAGCCATGGCCGAAAGGCATGCTGGGTCCTTGCATCACGTGAGGCATAAAGCCATGTCGCAGTTGCCGAGCAGAACTGTGCCTTTGAGTTAGAGTTGACAGAAACATGTTTTATCAGTGGCGTGGCCTTATATAAAAATATTAAGCCAAGGGTTTTTATAACAGCATTCCTGTGCATTGGACTAGTGGCAGGCACTTTGCCTCACTTTGCCGAATTACTTTGGGGTATAAATTACAATTCAGAAAGAATAGAAGTTAGAGATCTGGTTGCCCAAGTGGACAAGCAGATTATCTCCGTGCGTACGAATAAATATTCCTTTTGTCTATAAAAGTTCGATGTCACTATTTTTGATAAAGGTGAACAGACCCTACACACTGGTAAACAGGAAGGTAAACATGAAATATATTCTAGGGAGGATATTGCATGTGGATGATCTGGTTGTTGTGGTGTAGAGTGGTCAGGGGATGCAGGAAGTACTGGGGAATGGAAAGAGGGATTTCAGAACCATGGGCGGAAAATGAGCATAGAGAAAAAAAGAGATGATGTGGGTTTGGCAACAGAGAAAATAAATGAATATCACGTTAGATGGGAAAGACATCAGACAAGGAAATAGATTTGAGTATCTGGGTGGAACAGTGACCGGGGATGGTAAGTCAGAGGCAGAGTCGCGGAGGATTCAGGTTGATGTGAATGCATGGAAGAGGGTGGAGGGTGCAATGGCAGACAAATATTTCAAGGAGATTGAAAGGAAACGTTCCGATTTCATGCGGAACGCAGGCCTACCTTTATGGTCTGGAGAGTGTAGCACTGACAGAGAGACAACAACAGAGGCTGCAGGTTTACGAGAGCAACTGGGTCAGGAGGATTGTGGGAGTGAAGAGGGTGGATAGAAAGAGAATGAATGAACTGAGGGAGGAGAGTGGGGTGCTAATAAGCTTGACAGGGAGATTGGTGAAATGCCAGTTGAGATGGGATGAACATTTTTTGCGGAGTGGGGAAGAGAGAATGGCAAAAAGAGGATACGTTGAGGGAACATGGTAGAAGGAAAAGAGGTAGACCGCGGTTGAGATGGGAGGATGGCGTAAAGAGGAATACCGGTAAGGTGGGTGTGGTTGCAGAGTGGAGAGAGTTACTGTGGACAGAGGGGAGTAGAGGAGTATTGTGGTCAAGGCAGAACAGAAGCTTGGTGCAATCAGACCTCACCCCTTATAAAGGGAAGAGAAGGAGAACAACATCTATTTTGCTGAGTTTCTTTGGCCTTCCAATCCATGTTATATCTTTAATACCTCCGCCCAGTCGAACAGTTTACGTTTTGTATCCCACTTATGGGCCAGATTTGGATTTAGACCTGAACCAAAATTGATTGGCTTGTCCTTATCACCTACCCCAACTCATCCAAATAGTTTTGTCCTAATACATCCACCACAACATTTTGAAATATCAAGCTATATATAGTTTTTGGCTCTATCACTATTATGAAGAATCACTTAATAAATTAAACCAAATTCTCCGTATCCAGATTCAGATCTTCACCAAAATTGAATCGATCCATCCTTGTCACACCTAACCTGTCCTCCAAGTTTCGTCCGGATCCATTGATAACTTCTTGAGATATCGTGCTATATATAGTTTTTGGTCCTGTCAATAGTGAGGATAAATCAACAAGACATAACATTCAGCCATGACATTTACAAAGTCATGAAGCACATATTGCTGCCATTAAAGCAACTTGAATTAAATCCTTTAATCTTAAACAATAAGCTGCACTGACCGACTACCAAACGTTCAAGGTCAGATTGAAACCAACCACTTTGATTTTCAAGAAATTTAATTCAAACAATAGCCTTTTGAATTAACAAGTGGTCATCAAGTCTTACCTCATGTGCAGATGGTTTTCCAAGAGACAGAGTAGGTTCTGGATCATGTTCAGTTGCCAGCTGAGAGAAATTCCACACTTTCACATGACGGTCTTTCGAACCAGAAAAGCATATTCTTCCATTCTAAAAAGAAAAAGAAAAAATTTAAATATTGCATATATTTTGTATTATCGAAGGTGATTATCATGAAAGGTGTGGTATCATTAAACAACATTGTGCGAGTCGTCATCATATGAGTTAAACACCAGCTGCTTGCTAACCTCTTTCCCACCCCCCCCCCCCCCCCCCCACACCCAGGGGTCTGTGCCGATATTGATACTGCATGTGTCATGCGTGTGCCAATATCAGGCACTGAGCTAGGTTTTTACCGAGCTGGCTAGCCGAGCACTTGCCGGCTACCTACAATTAATGATTAATGGTCTTCTACTGTCTTTAGAAATTACCCTGGAAGAATAAAGTAAGTGAAGGACACAATTCAAACCCTTTTTATTCTCTTTATCAACCAAATTCTCCATCGTATGAAAGCAATTGCCACAATTTGTAACCATCGAGTGCATGCATGATGTATGACGACATAATGGACCAATGGTCCCTTTATGGTATTTTTGGTATCTAAAATACCAATGGTATTTTTGTAACCTGCATTAAAAAAAATTGATACCGGTATGTGCCTGCCGATATATCGATATTGGAAAAAGTCGATACCGAAGGAGCCTACAAGGTGGAGAAAAAAAATCATCTCGTGCTAAATGTAAATTTCAGAGCTCACACTTTTGCAAACCTTTAACCACGGATGTTAAAGATGGATGTTAAAGATCCCACAGTGTCCTTTGTGAGGAGAGTAGGAGAGCTATCGTCGGTACCCTGGAACAAATTCCAAATTTCTACCCTAAGAGGGAATTGTATCAGCCAATGACGTGACCCCGCAGCCTTAATTGTGCTGCATACCAAAGAAGATTATCACTTAAATTTCATATTTTCTAGAACACAAAGTACAAAGTCAACTTTAAATGACCTTCAATGTTGATAACAAATCATCAGTTGTTAAGTTATTCAAGACAAAGTAATTGGATCAATAACAGCAACCAACTAGAATGGCACTTGGTAGAGCGCATAGCATACCTCTGCCAGGCTGAACAGTTTACGTTTTTGTATCCCACCGATAGGCCGGATCTGGATTCGGAACTGAACCCAAAATCGAATCGACTTGTTCTTGTCACCTAACCAACTCGTCCACTAAGTTTAATCATAAGTCGTCCATAACTTTTTAAAATATCATGCTATCTAATGGCTTTTCATCCAATCTCTCAATGGTGAAGAATCACTTAAAAATTAAATAATTCTTGTATCCGAATCAATATTCAGATCTTCACCAAAATCGAATTGATTAGTCCTTGTCACACACACACAACCCTCTCCACCAAGTTTTGTCCAAATCTGCCCACAACTCTGAGATATCCTGCTCACAGACAGACAGACATATAGAGACAGACGTGACAACTTAACGTCCATCCACCTTCGGTGGAGGAGGTAACAACCACAACAGCAATGAAAAATCATGTCATGATAAATGCAAT
This sequence comes from Myxine glutinosa, assembly GCF_964187855.1. Taxonomy (NCBI): domain Eukaryota; kingdom Metazoa; phylum Chordata; class Myxini; order Myxiniformes; family Myxinidae; genus Myxine; species Myxine glutinosa. The sequence goes on along the minus strand of NC_136264.1, from coordinate 83,773,418 downwards.
TCTTGCCTCTGTCAACACCATGCTCACGATTGAAGCAAAATGTCCTTTTGTTAAGGAAAAATGATGCAAGTCCTTGCCTCCATTTCTCCACATGCGTTTATGTTGCTCTATCTCGGCACAGGCTTGTGCCCAATCAATCTCCAGATCTGTCAATGCATTAAAAAGTCTCTGGTAAATAAACCGGCTTGGTAAAAGATGACAGAATACATTAAAAGACTTGCAACTCTGAATATGATACATCACAGTGTCATGCAAGTCTCACCTGACAAAAAAGGGTAGCTATTCTTGAGCTGATTTACAACCCTGCTTTTCCACGTGTACTTATCTTTAACCAAGGCATTAAAAAGCTTGCAGACATGTTGCAAAACATCAACAGCGAAATGTGCATCGAGGAATGAAATAATTTTCAACAACAGCTCAGTGGGTAGAAGAAGCAGTTCAGAAGCATCTACAATGTCATCTCCATTTGCAACGTTTGGCAATTCTATTTTTTCAGTGCTTGTGAAGACTGTTGTTGATCCAAAGTTAGGATTTGACATGGATGACATTGCAGTGCATTTGCTTTCTTGGTCTCTCGGTGGTTCGGAATCTGGAACGCCATCTTTTCTATCAGGCGAATTGATGTTCACCACTGATAATTTGCCAACATTCTGGCATAACGATTTCATTTCTTTGTCAATTTCTTTCTGTTCTGCAATTTTCTACAAATAGAAACAAAGAGAAATATCATCAAAATGCATCGACATTATGTAAAAATAAATTATTAAAACGTTATGACCTGCAACCTCACCAAATAGTCCAATGTTATGATTAGTTTTCTTTTTTTCTTTTTTTTCTTTTTTTCTTTTGTGAAGCTTTCAGAACAATATTTTCACAAAGATACGATTAAGTAAAAAAGAATAAAAAATATGTTCTCTCCATTCTCAAATGAAAAATAATTGATAAATCTATATATACTCAACATCAAAATAAACTTTAGAAGAACACTCATTGAAATCCTCCATGCAAAAATGAAAAATATTTGAACACAGAGGTAAAGTTCAGCTATCTTTACTATACAGATGTAAATAAACAAGAGGTTGCCTCAATCAAAAAAAACAAAAAGCATGAACATCACAAGGGGTGGTGCAAGAAAAGTCACAGCACTGCAAAACAAAGGCACGCACCTGAATACAGTCAAAACAAAAGGACACAGGAATGTACACAACACTCCAAAGTCAAGGACAGAATCACAGCAGTCCTCAATATTGTGTGTGTCCTCCCTGAGCTGTGATGCAGGCTGTACACCTCCGATGCATGCTCTGGACCAGGCATCTGATGCGGTCCTGGGGAAGTCTATCCCACTCCTTCTGCAAGCATTGAATGAGCATTTGCCAATTGAAAGCTGTTGATCTCCTCGATGCAAGACGTCGACAAAGCTCATCCCATAAATGCTCAATGGGATTGAGGTCAGGTGAATAAGGCATCCAAGGCATCACTTCAACACCCTGTTCCTGGAGGAAGTTGGTGGTCAGGCGAGCAGCATGGGGTCGAGCGTTGTCTTGCTGGAAAACCGAGATGTCAGGATGAGCCTGGAGAAATGGCAGCAGATGAGGTCTCAAAACATCATTGACATAACGCTGACTAGTGAGATCGCCTTCGATGATGACCAGAGGTGTCCTGAAACGGGTGTAAATGCCAGCCCATACCATCACACTGGGTCCTCCCCAACGATTGATCTGGCAAATACAGCATGATGCATACCTTTCCCCACCTCTACGCCATACCCGTTGACACCCATCAGCAGCATGGAGGCAAAATCTGGACTCATCGCAGAACAAGACTGCACTCCACTGTTGCTGTGTCCAGCGGCGATGCTGCAGACACCATCTTAGTCTGTTCCGCCGATGCACTGCGTTCAACACTGGACCGCTGCAAGGACGTCTTGCCACCAGGCCCCGACTTCTCAAGTGCCTCCGCACAGTAGAGACACTGATGCGATTGTTGTGGCGACCTTTTGTCACTGCAACTGTTTGCGTCGCAGGGCGGAAACGATCACGAAGATGCTGCAGCACAATCCAGCGGTCTTGGTTTGGGGTGGTTACCCATGGTCTTCCTCTTCGTGGACCATCATTCACAGTTACAGTTTCACCGTAACGCCTGGCCAGGTTGGAAATTGCAGGCTGTGAGCAACCAAGACGTTGGGCAATTGGTACGCTGGCTTACACCAGCCTCAAGCATCCCAGTTGCCCTTAAACGTTGTTCAGATGTTAGGCGTGGCATCTGAATTTTCTTGTTGTTTTCCCTTTCAGAAGCCTCTAGAGTGACTATAGACAGCAGTAAATGAATGTCTAACCACGAGAACTGAAGGATTTCATTATGAGGGACATTATTTAAAGGGAAAGATCCCTATACAGAACCACTCAAGCATGCCATTGTTGATCAACCAGGTGATTGAAGTGAAGTTCCCGTTACATATATAATCAGCCATTACAATTGAAGAAACGTGTTTGTAAAGCTGCACATTTCAAAAAATGAAAGTGATAAGTTTCTTTTGATGTTCAGTTTATTTGAAATAGGGTAGTGTGTGAGTGTGTGTCGATGGTTGTTATCTCGATATGCGGGTTTCAGAAGGTGGAATGGAGTCCTCCCAGGTCTCGAAGTATCCACCTCCATTTCAGTGAGAGATCACTATTCTTGGATCAGTTTGGGGAGTTATATTATTACCACCGCCACCAAAGGTGGATGGAGGTTATGTTTTCACCCCTGTCTGTTTGTTTGTCCGTTTGTTTGTGAACAAGATATCTCAAAAAGTTGTGGACGGATTCGGACGAAATTTGGCAGAGATGTAGCGTATGTGGAAAAAAAAAAAAAAAACCTTTAGAGGCCATTTTTTCCCCGCCTTTTTCGAGCACCGTGGTTGTTGTTGTTTTTGTTGGTCCCCTTTTTGAAGCAATGTTTTACGGCCAGATGCCCTTCCTGCCGCCAACCCTGTTTGTCACCTTTTACGACAAACAGGGAATTACCAGTGAACTGGTACTCAATTAGCCGACCTCGGAAGGGATGAACAGGCTGAGTCAACCTGTTCAATCAACCCCTGGCGTTAATTCAGCAATCGACCTGGATTCGAACCCAGGATCCATAGGATCCTAAGCTGGCACCCTAGCCGCTAAGCCAACAGCGTATGTGACAAGGACTAAATTATTAGATTTTGGTGAAGATCCGGATTTGGATCCGGCCAGTAGAATTTTTTATGTGATTCTTCACCATTGAGAGATAGGGCTAAAAACGATACATAACAGGATATCTCAAAAAATTGTGGACGGATTTGGACGAAAGTTGGTGGACCGGTTGGGTGTCTGACAAGGACGATTTGATTTTGGTGAAGATATGAATATGGATTCGGATATGAGAATTATTTAATTTTCAGTGATTCTTCACCATTGAAAGATAGGGCAAAAAACGATACATAGCAGGATATCTCAAAAAGTTATGGATGGATTTGGACGAAACCTGTTGGACAGGTTGTGTGCGTGACGAGGAAGAATCGGTTCAATTTTGGTGAAGATCCGGATCCAGATCCAGCTGATATAATTTTTTAAGTGATTCTTCACCATTGAATGATATGGCCAAAAACGAGGGGTAGATCAGGGTATGAAAGACTGGACCTTTGGTGATTCCTGTGATTGATTTTGATTAAATGCGATTCTGTATTGTGATTTTCTGGTCTACTCAGATACAAAACGTAAACTGTTCACCAGGCGGAGGTATGCTCTCTACTGAGTGCCGTTCTAGTTTTCAAAGTTTTGTTCTGAGGGCTTCTTGAGGTTCGTCACCGAGCCCTGGGCAGCTTCCAACTGCAGTTTGTTTGTCATATTCCCATGGATGGTTTTGAGATCTCCGTAAGGTTCTTTTTTATCATTCCTGCTGCTCCATCAATCACCGGTACAATTTTGGCAAACTACAGCTGCCAGGATCTTTTCACTTTATTTATGAGGGCTTGGTATTTGATCATTTTATCGAATGCTTCATTGTTTAGGTCAAAATCGTTGGGGACCGAGGACTCAATTAGCAATGACTTTTTTTTTTTTTGGAACTCGGTACTATATCCGGTGGCAATGCTTTATTTTCTATGTTCATGCTTGATGGGATCATTAGGTCATATGCAAGCAGTACTTCCTTGTTTTCAGTGATTGCTTTTGGTTCATGATTCCACGAGTTTTCTGGAGCGGGGATATTGAGACTTTTGCAGATTTGCCAGTGAATTACTCGACATACTTTGTTGTCCCTTTGAATGTATAGCTGCTCTGACATGAGTTTATTTACATCCTGAAAGGAGGTGACTCGTACTTTGTTTCTACCTTGCTAACCTACACTTGTCTAATTGACTCAGTCCTGCCATTGGTGGAGTGGCCTTGGGCATTTATAATGATTCGTTCTGCATCCCAGTTGAGCTGACCTCTTCTTAGCCATTCCAAAAAGCCTTCTTCATCTACTCCCAATCTGTCCAACTCTTCTTTTTTTTTTATACCTTCCTGCTCTTTTATCGTTTTCCCAGTTGTCAGTGTATATTTGTTGATATTTTGTTTTATATTTTTCTTTCACCCTTTTTTGCAATTATTGGGGCTGTACTTATTTTGGTTTTTTTATGTGACATTTCCATTCGCACCGGTCTTTGGAAAAAAAAATTGCTATGTGGGTTCGGGATACCTTATCTGGTTTGTTGTCCTTGTGTTTGCTTACAAATTGGATTCGATAGTCTGTTGTACATTTTACGTATTCAGCTAATCCGACAGTTGTCATTCTGTGCACTTGGTTGAGCTCCATCAGGCAGCTACCTCCTCGTCGCAGCAGGTACATTCTCGGGATGCATCGATTTTTGTGAAACATTTTGTGGATGAGTTTTCTTGTTTTGATATCCAGTTTATCGATTTCTGATTGTGGCCAGTTTATTATTCTGCAGCTGTACTGGAATACTGGTATTGTGAGTTGGTTTATTGTTTTGATTTTGTTCCTTAAATAAAGTTGTTTTCAGGATCAGCCTCGTTCTATGCAGGTATTCCTTGGTAATTGTTTTACGCATTTGTTTTTGACATATTTGGTGGCCCTCTTCTACTTTGAGGTATATGTATGATGCTTCATTGTCTTGCTCCTGTATTGGTGTATTTGTGTCAATTCTTATGTTGTCCATTTTTATTGGTCTACCTTGTATTGAATGTGTATTTGGCACACTTATCCAGGCCAAATTCCAGATGAATGTCGATGGAGTACTGTTTCACTAATTTGAGTTGCTCTGCCAATTTTTCATCGTTTGGTACAAAGAGTTTTAAATCATCCATGTAAAGTAGATGTGTCAAACTTTTTGGTCTCTTTGGGCATTCTCTTATTTAATGTCAGGGTGTATCCTTGCTCATTAAAGAGGTTGCTCAGTGGGTCCAGGGCCAGGCAAAACCGGAGGGGTGAAAGGCTGTCTCCCTGGAAGATTCCTCGAGATATCTTCACTCCTGGTATTTCAATCTTTCCTTCCGAGTGCTGTACTATCAATGTAGTATTCCAGGGCTCCATTGCTTTCTCTATCAGTTTGATTACTGTGGGGTTTATCTTGCACAATTGAATGCATTGTATCATCCATGAATGCGGGACATTACCAAAAGCTTAAGTCTAACCATGCTGTGATAATTTTGTTTTTGTATTGAAATTTTTGAGTATGGCCTCGTTTAGTCAGGGGTGCATCCATAGCATCCTCTTTTACATCCCTTCTGGTGTGTGCGTGTGTGTCTCGTTGGTTGTTATCTCCATATGCAGGTTCCAGAAGGTGGAGCGGAGTCCTCCCAGGTCTCAAAGTGTGTGTGTGTGTGTGTGTAAAACAGAACACATCAACAGTTCACAATAAACCAATGCAATTACTCGGTGCAAGCGAAGCGAAAATTGGGGTTAGCCTAAGCAATAATTGCTTCATATCCATCCGTCCATTTCTAGCTGTCTGTTTGTCTCATCAGTTTATGATCGAGGAACAACAACAACAACAACAACAACAACATGCATTTTAAGGCCATGTTCCCTGCTAGAGCGGGGGTTAGCCTTTTATGATCGAGGAACAACTTATTTAAATTGAATGTTGTGTTTTGAACATCAATAGGAAGAAAAGCTTGCTGTTTTACAGTACTTTGGCTCTCAATTCGACCCGATCGCACATGCGCAGAGACGGGCAAGATACTATTTTTTACCCAGTCTGTCTGCCTGGCAGTCAAACAAAATTGAAAATCATTCGAAACAGGAAACTAACTGTGGCTAAGGATGTTATAAAGGAAACAAATAACAGGCAGGAAGAACTAAAGTAATGTTAGATAGGGTGATGTAATAGACAGTGTAAACAACAGCAAAACCTGGAATTCATTTATTTATACACCTTTAAACCTTTATTTAAATTGAATTATATCATTGAAGACTAGAACACAAATCGCCTTCATAATACTTCCAAGAACCTCCAGTTTTGAAGTACTTGTACAAGTTATATAGGATGGTGTATGTAATACGAGCTGTCAAGCACATCTCCTGGGAAGTGGGCGTGGCATGTGAGAGGTTGCAGTATCGGAGTGAAGAAAAAGTTGCCGTATGGCTATGCACGATGCCAATTGACACTGCGTTCTATGGTGATCAATATACATCGGATTTTTATGTGAAAAAACAAATATTTTTTCACATAAAACGGCTTTTTTGCGCGCAAAAAAATTATTTTGCTATTTTCGGAGGAAATAAATATTTCGCCCTTTTTCGGGAAAAATAAAATAAAATGCCCTTTTTGGTCGAAAATGTCTGGCAACGCTAAAAAAAATTAGGGAATTTTTCGAAATTTTTAACTGCGATCGAAATTTTTAAGTGCGATCGAAATTTTTAACTACGCTCGATCTCAAAAACAAAACGTTGCGTCCACTTGCGTGCGTTGCGTCCCCAGCGTGTACAGCAGTGAGGCGGTGTACTACAGTGAGAGAGTGTACACAAAGTGTGAACAAGTCTCCTATCAAGATGAGTGCTGCTCTTCGTGACAAGTGGCTGAAGGAATTCAACGCTGGCGGCGATGGGGCCACCTTCAAGTACGTGTCGAGTGACACGGCTTTCTGTCGAGCTTGTGAAAAGACTTTCCGGGCGAAGCAGAAGTCTGAGCTGGCCCAACATGTCCGAGGAGACCGCCACAAGAGCAACTTGGCCTTGAAGAAGAAGAGGACGGTCACGCAAGCCACCATGGAGGACTTTGGTGGCGGAAAGAGGCACAAGTGCGACGTCGTGGCTCAGGAGCTGTGCCAGGCCATGCTGGCCGCTGGCATCCCATGGTCGAAATTGGAAAACCCTGCCCTCCGGTCGTTCCTGGAGAAGCACATCACTCTCCAGATCCCCGATGAAAGCTGGATTCGAAAGCACTACCTCGACAAGTGCTACGACGAGGCCTTGGCGGGGATCCGTGCCGACCTCGGACAGCAGCCCATCTGGCTGTCCGTCGACGAGACGACCGATTCGGCAGGTCGATATGTGGCCAACATCATCGTGGGACGCTTGTCCAAGGAGGGGTACTTTCGTCCCCACCTCGTCCAGTGCATGTTTCTGGAGAAGACCAACTCCGGGGAGATCGTGCGTGCAGTCAATGACACGCTGCGCTATCTTTGGCCTGATTTCAAGCCGGAGTGCCTCAAGGTCCTCGTCAGCGACGCCGCGGCCTATATGATCAAGGCCGGCCATGCCCTGAAGGAACTCTTCCCGGACTTGCTGCATGTGACTTGCGTTGCCCACGCGCTCCACCGTGTCTGCGAGACAGTCCGAGAAATGTTCAAGGACGTCAACGACCTGATTGCCACGATGAAGAAGGTGTTCGTCAAAGCCCCGTCGCGTGTTGTCTTTTGGAAGGAGCAGCAGCCCAATCGTTCTCTCCCCCCGGAGCCCATTCTGACTCGGTGGGGGACGTGGATCGACGCCGCGGTGTTTTACACCGAGCACTTCGAGGCCGTCAAGGACATTGTGGACCAGCTGAACGATGACGACGCGATGGCAATCCGGAGTGCCAAGGACCTGTTCGGAAAGGCGGACATCAAGCTCAGTTTGGTCTTCTTAAATGCCCACGTGTCGTTCATCCCGAAGATCCTTAAGCAGCTGGAGGAGGCCGGCATGGAGCTGGCCAAGGCCTTCCAGCTCCTTGATCAGGCCAAGGAGGAGCTCGAAAAGATCCGAGGCTGCCGTAAGGAGATCCTGCTCACCAAGTTCAAGGCGGTGCTGCAGCGCAATCCCGACATTGGTGTGCTGAGGACAGTGGCTTTGATCCTGGATGGAGATCAGCACGGATCTGAGGTTGGTGTGCCGGCTGGAGTCAAGCTTGCTGACATCCCCCTCTTGAGGTACTGCCCCATCGTCAGCGTCGACGTCGACGTGGAAAGGTCCTTCTCCGTCTACAGAAACGTCCTCACCGACCGCCGACACCGCCTCACCAAGGAGAACATTACCAAGACAATGATTTCAAACACCTACTTTAACCGTTCCTAAAAGGGTCTTGTCAATTTCTTCTAGTCCTCTACTTATCAAACAATGCGGTTGCAATAAAGGTACCTGAACGTCATTTTTTACCTGTTTACTAGCCCAGAGTGCTTAATGTTGTGCAGGAAAAAGCTTACCATTTTTTGTTCTTTTTTTGACTGATTTCTGAAAAACTTGGTAATAATAAAAAATGAATAAAACGGGGGAAAAAAATATTTCGGGATTTTTTCACATAAAAAAAATATATTTCCGCTTTTCAAAACATAAAAGGCCTATTTTCTTAACATAAAAATCCGTAGTCTAGTGATCAATAACGCCTTAATCTCCTAAACTGCAACTCAACATCCTCTTATTACAGTGTACTGTATGAGGGTGTTGTACGAGACAGCTTCAGTAATGCTAAACTTCCCAATTTTTAAAAACAATCTTTAAAATTATGACTATTAAAATTTAAGTATATATTTGAACACTGTGTGGTGTATCGTGTTCTATGAACTCTCCAGTTTGAGAAGTGCCGGTCTGCATTTGTTTGTTTGTTTGACTTCTTTGCACATCTGAACCATAAGACGGAATTAATTGCAAACCACTGGTTGTACTCACAGGGTTTTAGGAGGCAAGAAATATTTATATATTTCCATATATGAATAGGAAGGAGTGGGGTCTATAAAGAGGAAGGCTCTGGACAGTTTTCGAGTTTTTGCCGTGGTTGCTGAACGGGGCTGGTGGCTTCTCCTGCTTTGCTGTCAAACAGTTCTCAATGGAATACTGTTCCCCCCTCTGGGCCGGTGCTCCTGCCTCACACCTAGCTCGGCTTCACGCTGTTGAAACCAAAGCTTTCAAAATCATTGGATTCTCCTGCGATGAAGCTAACTCCGAGAGCCTATTACTTACTCACCGCAGGCAGGTTGGTGGTCTTTCTGTCTTCTACTGACTCCTCTCCGGCCTTGCTCCCCCAGCTCTCTCTGTGCTCTGTCCCCCTAATATTCCTACAGGTCACACAAGATCTGCCAGCAACCCTCTTATGGTTAAACTGCCAAAATCTAGGCTCTCTGCTCACCTTCACTCTTTCATTCCCCTTTTCTCCCGCCTCTGGAACAAACTCCCCCACTCCCTTCAATCCCACTCCTCCCTCCAGGTCTTTAAAACAGCTGTTCACCACCATTTATCTTCCCCCATCCAAAACCTTGATCTTTTCTACCCCCGCTAATTCACCCCAGATACACTTTTTTTTGGAAATTCCAACTTCTTTCCTGTAAGTCCTTGCAGTGTTATGTTTTATACCTCTCCCACCTCCCCCCAAGCCCTCCCCCTCCCACATTTCTCTCGATGTCCTTGCTCTCAAATGTTGTGTTTGTGTCCTTCCCCCTCTCTCCCCATCTTGTGTGCCGCTCCCCTTATTTTGTGTTTTATGTGTCGGTTGACTTTTTGTGTGATTAATATTAGCGCTTTCACGAGCCTCGATCTTGTATACAACAAAAAAAAAAGCAAAAAAAAAACAAAAAAACATGGGATTGCTGTCTGCTTTCAATCTCGCCCTCTTTTAATGTGAAAGGTTTTTGTGCATGAGGGCCCTTAAAGGGTTCAGTTTGTTTCTCTGTTCTGTTAAGTGTTAGAGTTATTTATTATAGTCTGTCTGTATGTGGTATTTTTCGTGTTCATTTGTCACGTCCTCATAAAACATCTACCATATAAAACACAATGTCAGTTTGTGTGTTTTGACAGATGCCTGTCCCCCTTCATAAGGGTGGGTTTTAAATGCTAATCTTTTAAAACAAATATGTGTTCACTATGGTCTGTTTTTAAGGATAAAACACGTTCGAAAAACATTTTCCATAAAAGAGTAATTATGTCTCTTATATTGGAATTGTAGGGGATTCCAATAACAATATATGATTCCAATCACCATCCCCTCTTAATACCTGCTCAGTGCTCACCTAATATAATACCTAATACCGGCTTGCAAGCAGAGCCTCAAGGGCGGTGTACAAAAGCATTAAAAAAAAAAAACAATAAATAAATACAAGGCGCAGGGAGGTGAAATTCGCTGCACATGATGTGCAACACGTGCAGAGTAAAACGAGTGTTCATTTACATCTGAAGGATGTCTAATATATAAAGAAGATGCAGGCACTGCTTGCCTCCCCTACTGCTCCCCTCACACACCTCCTTTTGATGCTCACACACCCCTCCTCCTGCTCACCTCTCGCTCTCCTGCTGTTCCCCGCTCACCACTTCTCCTGCTCACCGCTCACCCCTTCTCCTGCTTCCCGCTCAACCCTGCTCCCAATCCACTCTCACTGCTCCTCCTCCTCCTCCTCCTCCTCCTGATCCCATCTCACTCTCCTCCTGTTCCATCGTCACTGTCCTCCTGATCCCCTCTAACCCTTTCTCCACCCACTCCCCGCTCACTCTCCACTACTCCTGATACCCACTCACCCTTCCTCCTGATACCCACTCACCCTTCCTCCTGATACCCACTCACCCTTCCTCCTGATACCCACTCACCCTTCCTCCTGATACCCACTCACCCTTCCTCCTGATACCCACTCACCCTTCCTCCTGATACCCACTCACCCTTCCTCCTGATACCCACTCACCCTTCCTCCTGATACCCACTCACCCTTCCTCCTGATCCCCACTCACCCTTCCTCCTAATACCTGCTCACCACCCTCCTGCTCCCCCTTCACCGTCCCCCTGCTTTCCCCCTATCCCCTTCACTTCCTCACTCCCCATCCCCTGCCTCCTCTCCCCATCCCCTGCCTCCTCTCTCCCCATCCCCTGCCTCCTCTCTCCCCATCCCCTGCCTCCTCTCTCCCCATCCCCTGCCTCCTCCCTCACCATCCCCTCCCTCCTCCTCCCTCACCATCCCCTCCCTCCTCCTCCCTCACCATCCCCTCCCTCCTCCTCCCTCACCATCCCCTCCCTCCTCCTCCCTCACCATCCCCTCCCTCCTCCTCTCTCTCACCATCCCCTCCCTCCTCCTCTCTCTCACCATCCCCTCCCTCCTCCTCTCTCTCTCACCATCCCCTCCCTCCTCCTCTCTCTCACCATCCCCTCCCTCCTCCTCTCTCTCACCATCCCCTCCCTCCTCCTCTCTCTCACCATCCCCTCCCTCCTCCTCTCTCCCCATCCCCTGCCTCCTCCTCTCTCCCCATCCCCTGCCTCCTCCCTCACCATCCCCTCCCTCCTCCTCTCACCATCCCCTCCCTCCTCCTCTCCCCATCCCCTGCCTCCTCCTCCCTCACCATCCCCTCCCTCCTCCTCCCTCACCATCCCCTCCCTCCCTCCTCCTCCCTCACCATCTCCTCCCTCCTCCTCCCTCACCAGCTCCTCCTCCTCTCAATATTCCCGTCAGCAAAACGACCCTACGTTGCCCGTACTTTCGCTCGTGAGAAATAAAACGACAACAACGTTTTCCCATTCTCAAGTGAAGTAAAATGTATAATGCGTATTTGCCCCGACGAAGAGATCACGCCCGAAACGGCGGCATCGCCTCACTTCTCACGGCGGTTAGCATTACTACTGTATTAACGTTCTGATGATTGCATCAATATTACGTCACCTGCGTCGATGGCGATACCCACACACATGATGGGAGGTTCTGTCACTGTGAAAAGATGGATGGTTATCTTCTCATTCCTAACAATTTTATTACAACCATTAAATCATCAAAGGGCTCATTTACCTTACCACAACGTCTGCAGCATACAACTCGTACTTCCTAGTCCTAGAGTAAAGAAGACCTGGAGCATCGTTTTTATTATTCTGCAAAGGTAGCCATACTGTACAAACCAATTAAATATTTATGGACAAGTTTAGTGGCCAAATCTAACAGAAGGCCATGAAAACATACACCGTACATGGTTATGGAAATACAATTGGGTGACGTACCTTTATTCTCCCACAAAGTGTGAAAAATTATGTTTCACAACCAAAAGATCCGCCGTATAAACACAAAACACCAAGCGATGGATCTTTGCACAGCCACAGGTGAATGCGCGATCAGGATCAGGATGGGATTGGCGTGTTCTTCTTGTTGTTATTGGAGTTGTTGTTGTTTAAAAAAATTTTTATCTTCCTACATAATGACTTAAGAAAGAGTATGAAAAATAACTGAGATGTTCTTTTGAGGGTAAAAAGAAGGAGTTATTAAGCCAGCTGATGAAACAAAATTTTCAGAAAAAACGATGATTTATATGAACAACCAAATTGCTATTTAACAAAAAATTCTGAATGATTGTGAAAGAAAATAGAGTTTCAACACCGTTGTGCGTGCAACAGTAACCAATCAATCAAATGCCTAATCGATGCGGTGCCCACGCAGACCCGACAACTTGGCAGCTGAAGTTATTCTTCTTTGGCTACTTCCTCTTCTTCTTTGTCTTCTCCTTAACACCCACCAAGCCACCATTATCCCGCCTTTCTTGTGTTGTGTGGTTGGCCGGGGGAAACTTGGCCCGAGTCTTCACTTCACGAAACGGCTGATCATGCTTGCTTGACGTTCCATTAGCAAGGGCAGGAATTTGTAATTTGTTCATGGTGCAGGTGATAGCTCCCCTACTCTTCGCGAAGGACACCGTGGGATCTTTAACGTCCACCAACTAAGTCCAGCATATGGGATGCCCACTTTAACGTCCATCCGAGGGAAGGCATACACAAACTGAGCAATGCCAGGCCAGAAAGCCGTTCTCCAGTCATTTGTGGAGCGGACGATTCTTGATCAGTTTGACGCTGCTGAATGAATGATCGCTCAGCTGTAGTTGAAGAAATTACGAGAATAAGATATCCTTGGTCAAAGCAAAAGTGGACCAACTCCTGGCTGAATACAAAAGCCTTTGAACACTGTTACTGTATCAACAAGGGGGTGATACCAGTAGCGTTGAAACAAAGAATACACAAGGCATTTTGAAATTCATAATCAAGAATTATAATCAATCATTCTGTGAAACGCTCAATCTTGATTTCACGTTGAATAGTGTTGATGGAACTAATCATGTGTAAACCAGAGGTAATTACTCAGAAGCCCACATCTGTAAATACAGCCGATGTAAAACCATCAGTTTCTATTTCTTGTACACAATATAGAAGGCTTGGCAGTGTAATCAGCAACAGCAACGTTTCTGTTAAATCGGTTTCCCCATCAAAAAGTAATCATCTCTTTGAATTGTATAACTTCGTCAACTCTGAAAGGGAAAGAAGATTAAGCACGTTATTTGTATAAATTGTTATTATTATTATTATTATATTTTTATTGTAACCGCCATGCCGAGACGCAAGAAGCGTGATACTGATACTGATAGTGATACGGCTGACAATGCTCATATTCGTAATGGTGTTATGCTTAAAGGATTTTTTGCTGTGGGGATTGTGGTTATTTTTTATTTGACAGCTTGCTTTACAATGGATCTAACCGAAGACACGTTGACAGTAAGGCAAACGCCGTGGAACGAAGAATATGTGAGTAAAACAAGTTAATATGAGTGAGTTGACTTTTTTTTCGAGAAGTGTGTGTGTGTGTGTGTGTGTGTGTGTGTGTGTGTGTGTGTGTGTGTGTGTGTGTGTGTGTGTGTGTGTGTGTGTGTGTGTGTGTGTGTGTGTGTGTGTGTGTGTGTGTGTGTGTGTGTGTGTGAAAATATTAACTAGCTGGAAATACCACAACAAAAGGAAGCAGTTTCTTCTTCGCTGGTTAAAAGAACGACATTGAGGCAACTCCTGTAGGTTTCGATTTATTTGAAGTAACTTTTATGCAATTGATTGATCTCCAAGGAGCATTTCCATGTTTCAGGGGGGAGGGAGAACAGACAGACATATTTAGCCTAATAAATGTACAGTATAGAGTATTGTGAAATTCCAAAATCATCATATTTCTTAAATAGCAAATATATCTTGTGCCATATTTCTTAACAGTAAATAAAATATATATAACACAGCCCACATTCAATTTTTTATTCGATTGAAAAAAATTGGAATTTTTCCATAGTTTTGGATTAATTTGAAGCCACTTTTGCTGAATATTGTTTTCCCACCAAGGAGCATTTCTGTTTCCGTTTGAGACGGACAGACGGCATTAGCCTCAGGTGTGAGATTTATGAGCTACTAGCCGAAAGCACCCGGTGTTGCCCGGGTTTTTTAAAATGAATTTACTACTATAATTCAGCTTTTACCTGCGGCCGTAGAAGATTGACTACTATAATTCAGCTCAGCTTTTAATTGCGAAATGGGCCCAGCCCGGCCGATGCGGCCTCGACCGGCCTCGCCACCTAGCCCATAACCTTCCCGGGGCCCGTCCCGACATTTTTGGTTCTTTTTGAATGAATTTACTACTATAATTCAGCTTTTACGCGCGGTCATAGAAGATTGACTACTATAATTCAGCTCAGCTTTTAATTGCGAAATGGGCCCGGCCCGGCCGAGGTGGGCCTCGCCCGGCCTCGCCCGGCCTCGCCACCTAGCCTAAATCCTTCCCAGGGCCGGTCCCGACATTTTTTGTATTAGAGGTTTCCTCCTATCTTTCACCGTTCAGGAGATTAGCTTGCGCAGACAAACAAACAAACAAACAAACAAAAACTTTCTTTTATACATATAGATTTATTAGAAAATGCACTGAAGCCCACCAACCAAGCAACTGTTAAATGTACTCCTCGTGATGATGGTTAACCTTGCAGCACAAAAATATGCACAAAATGAAGGGCGGAATCAATCATGTTATAAATGGTAACCGGTACCATTATATATTGTGGAACCTCAGTGGGTGGGAGTTCCGGCTGTGTGTGTTCTGGTGGTTTTGGTGCTTCTCGTGTGCTGTACATGCTTCAGTATTCAAACAGACGCCATAAAGCCTAAAATAGCCCCGAGTGGGCTGAATGCCACCTCTTGAGATTTGGGGGAGCACCCTGATCCGAAATCGAAAAATCGAAGACCACGTGATCCTGCAGACCATCGAGTATTAGGGCTGTGTCGAGTTTCAGAGTAATCGGTTGCTAAATGAGGGACGAGTAGGGATCTGAAGTTTCAGCGGGAAACCCCCCTTGCGACCATCTTAAGATCGCGATTGTGCAGGATACTGTCTTGTATTCAAGTTTCAGAACAACCAGCCATGTGATAAAGGAGGAGTAGCAAAAATAGCAAAAAATTAACAGACCTTTTAATAGCAGGTTAACAAAAATAAAGTTGATTAAAAGTTAACAAAAACAGCAACAAGGACAGATGGACAGACATCTCGACCAAATTTACAAGTTCATCTCCTTGATATTGAGATGAGATAACCGAAAAATAACCACAATGAATCTTACTATAATTCACCAAATGTCCGTCTGTCCATTCGAAGGTACCACAAAAACGGCTCAACCGATCACAACGATATTTTAGGTGGGTATTCCTGGGACCCCTGGGAGTAAAATAGGCTATATATTTTTTTACAATTTCTCCAAGTTTTGCAATTTTCCAGTTTTTCCAAACACGATGGAATAATATTTACCGATATGAACAGTGATGTGGCTTTTGTTGAAATTCTACAAATACTGTTTATTCTACGTACCAGGAGAGCGTAGATCGACTCCTGACGAACTCTTCCTATAGAAACATGCGGCTCCGAAGTAACATGGCAGCGTGTGCAAAGTGACTGAGAAACAGGTGTAGCGGCCGCTTCCGTGTTACAGATTCGGCACGCACTCTTCACACATAAACGTGTGACTGAGAGACATGTAGCGGCTGCTTCCGTTTTGCAGAATTCAATCTTTTTTCAAAATGGGTGCCATGTACTGTTTAGATTTTGATGATTTGTGTGTGATATGATTCATGATTCAACAGATGTTTATATGAATCGTTTAAAATAAAAAGACTTCAATTTCTGATATTTTGCCTTTTCATTTGGGCCTCCCAATTGAAACCCCGCCCATAGGGTGGGTACCGTTGCGAGTAGAAAATAAATTGATCAATTTACATTGAAATCAATACATAATAAACTAATTGTAAAGAGCATTTTAACAAAGTAGAGCCTTGGTGGGTGTTCGAGATTACCAATCTGTGAATGAACGATTAATATTATATAGTAGATATGTATATAGATGCGGATATGAACATATTGCCATCGCATTGTTGCTGCGAACGGCCTGGATAACGAGATCTATCTGGTCCTGTAGAGTTACCTCCTTTCCACTCTCCTCTCATTTCAGGAGACCAAAAAAAAAGTCAGACTTTCACATGTTATGCAACACCACCATCAATCTGGGCCTTGTGCTTTTTCTGGTCTTCATCAATAAATCTCTCCGGCTCTCTGGAAAATCCTCTCTATCTCTTTGCTGATGACTCCACTTTCTGCCGCTCCATACCTCATCCCTCAGATCGGCAGTCTGCAGCCTCCTCACTGTCTGCAGACCTGGACAAAATCACAGACTGGTCAAACAAGTGGAACATGTCTTTAAATCCTGACAAATCTCACACTCTCACTGTCTCTCCGAAAAAACCGTCTGGCCAACCCTCCCATCTACTTTCTCAAAAATGCTCTCCAAGAAGTTCTGTTACTCAAGCTTTTGGGTCTCACTATCTGCCATGATCTTTCTTGGGAAAACCACATTTCCAAGCCTCCAAATCCAGTCGCCGATTGGGCATCCTCCGTCGTGCAAAGTCCTTCCTTGGCACACCTGAGCTCCTCACCACATACAAGGCTTTCATCCGCAGCTCAATGGAATACTGTTCTCCCCTATGGGCCGGTGCTCCTGCCTCACACCTAGCTCGGCTTCACGCTGTTGAAACCAAAGCTTTCAGAATTATTGGAATCTCCCGCGATGAAGCTATCTCTGAGGGCCTTTCACTCACTCACCGCAGGCAGGTAGGTGGTCTTTCTGTCTTCTACCGACTCCTCTCCGGCCTTGCACCCCCAGCTCTCTCTGTGCTCTGTCCCCCAAATATTCCTACAGGTCGCACAAGATCTGCCAGCAACCCTCTGATGGTTAAACTGCCGAAATCTCGGCTCTCCGCTCACCTTCACTCTTTCATTCCTCTTTTCTCCCGCCTCTGGAACAAACTCCCTCACTCCCTTCAATCCCACTCCTCCCTCCAGGTCTTTAAAACAGCTGTTCACCACCATCTCTTATCTTCCCCCATCCAAAACCTTGATCTTTTCTACCCCCGCTAATTCACCCCAGATCCACCTTGTTTGAAATTCCAACTTCTTTCCTGGAAGTCCTGGCAGTGTCCATATGTTTTATACCTCTCCCACTGCCCCCTTCCCACGCCCCCCCCCCCCCCCCCAAAGCCCTCGCCCTCTCTCAGATCTCTCGATGTCTCCATGTCTCTCGGTCCCTGCTCTCAAATGTTGTGTTTGTGTCCTTCCCCCTCTCTCCCCATCTTGTCTACCGCTCCCTATGTTATATGTTTTATGTGTCGGTTTGTCTTTCTGTGTGATTAATGTTCGCTCTTTCACGAGCCTCGATATTGTATACAAAACAAAAAAAAAAAAAAAAAAAAAAAAAGCTCAATGGAATACTGCTCTCCCCTCTGGGCTGGTGCTCCTGCCTCACACCTAGCTCGTCTTCACGCTGTTGAAACCAAAGCTTTCAGAATCATTGGAATCTCCTGTGATGAAGCTAACTCGGAGGGCCTTTCACTTGCTCACTGCAGGCAGGTTGGTGGTCTTTGTGTCTTCTACCGACTTACCTTCACTTTCATTCCTCTTTTCTCCCACCTCTGGAACAAACTCCCTCACTCTTTTCAATCCCATTCCTCCCTCCAGGTCTTTAAAACAGCTGTTCACCACCATCTCTTATCTTCCCCCATCCAAAACTTTGATCTTTTCTACCCCCATTAATTCACCCCAGATCCACCTTTTTGAAATCCTGACTTCTTTCCTGGAAATCATAGCAGTGTCCATTTGTTTAATACCTCTCCCATCCTCTCCCCCCCCCTCCCCTCCCCATTCCCCTGTCCCCTCTCCCCAAGCCCTCTCCCTCCCACAGATCTCCCGATCTCCCGATGTGCCTGTTCCTTACTGTTTTACTTGTGTGCTTCCCTCTCTCTCCCCATCTTGTCTCCCGCTCCCTTTATTATATGTTTTATGTATCCGTTTATGTTTTTTGTGATTAATGTTATCTCTTACACGAGCCTCGATCTTGTATACAAAAGAGAAAAAGAAAAAACAATCGGGGAAGAGTTGTTTTGACGTGAGCAGAAAATGACGGCTGGTTGCAAGCCTGAATGCGATCAATCGATGTGATTTTAATTTGGAAAAATATCAAAACAGTATTGTATTAAATTATTTATCAAATAATGATTAATTTCCATTTGAAAGCCCTTCCTTGTGAGATGCTGCATTGAAAACAAAATAGTTTGAAGCTAATTAAAAAATTATTTGTTAAACTAGATAGTTTTGTTTAAGCAAAAACGTGTGCAGGTGTACCAGTATATGTTTTTTTCAAATGCTGCAAACTATAGGTGCATACTTTGAAGGTTTGCTGCTTACTCGTTCTGAAATTGTCATGTGTAAACATTTTGCTTCCCCCGTTGGGCCATTTCTGAGGTAGCCTTCCTGAATGGTGGTAAAAAAGGTACTTCTGAAAGTTTTGTACACTTTTGTAGCAGAATTTCTATCCTTTAAATGTTTTGCCCATAATCACAAAAATTTGTATGACCTGCTCGATTTGCTTGGATGAGGCACCTTTCACTTCAGTTGCTAAAAGCGTGGTGTAAACCCTCTCGGGATTGCTCAGTCATTTGCAAAGATGCAAGTCGAGTCATTATATTTTGGCCAATTTGCTAGCAAGCTTACTGAACAGTTGTAAAGCACTAAAGTGGCATCTTGGTAGGGCTTTATCGACAATCTGTCCAACCACGTAACTTGAAATCGGTCAATATGAAACCGAAATAGTATTGTGCGGTTGGGCTAATGGCCAGTACCCATCTGTGAAAGCTCTGCATATGATGTACCACTGTCATGTATTGAAGTAGAAAGAGAGCCATCCACGATTCGAATTAACTAGCAAAGAACCCGTCCTTACAGATGGGTTAATTCCCCCAAAATTATGGACCATATGACGTGTAATACGAATCCCGCTGTGACACACATTTACATGGAGTGCTCCCTGCAGCTTGTATCGCCGAGGCTATGGTTTCTGTTTAACCACCTAAACCCCCCTGGGCAAACTCCATGTTCAACCACCAGTTTTCAGCTCATTTCGTCCAGTGGTTCAGGAGTGCATAGAAGTCATACAAACACATGCACAAACTAGAACGGCACGCAGTAGAGAACGGCATACTTCCGCCTGGTGAACAGTTTACATTTTGTATTCAAGAGTAGACCAAAAAATCACAATAAAGAATCACATTTAATCTAAATCGATCACAGGAATCACCATAGGTCCAGTCTTTCATACCCTGATCTACCCGTCATTTTTAGCTATATCACTCGATGGTGAAGAATCACATAAAAAATTCTACTCCGTGGATCCGGATCTTCACCAAAATTGAACCGATTCTTCCTTGTCACGCACACAACATGCCCAACAAGTTTCGTCCAAATCCATCCATAACTTAAGATATCCTGCTATGTATCGTTTTTGTGCCCGATCTCCCAATGGTGAATAATCATTACAAAAAAAAATAATTCTCACATCCGAATCCATATTCAGATCTTCACCAAAATCAAATCGTCCTTGACAGACGCCCAACCGGTCCACCTTGTTTTGTCCAAATCTGTCCACAACTTTTTGAGATATCCTGCTATGTTTCGTTTTTGGCCCCATCTCTCGATGGTGAAGAATCACTTTAAAATTCTAGTAGCCGGATCCGAACCCTGATCTTCACCAAAATCTAATCATTTCGGCCTTGTCACATACGCTACATCTCTGCCAAATTTCGTCCGAATCCGTCCACAACTTTTTGAGATATTTTGTTCACGAACGGACAGACAGGGGTGAAAACATAATCTCCATCCACCTTTGGTGGCGGAGGTAACAAACATACACAAACGCATATGCACAAACAGGCATTTCACAAATGACATATACTGTAGTATGATAGAGATTGATTTATATTGTATCAACCAATGTAAGGAAACCACTTTTTGATGAGTAATGGAGATCTATTTTTTCTTTTAGAAATATCACAATCCAAAACTTTTGAGCAGGAAGGTTTTGCAAGAGATATGTTCATTATCTGATCTACAACGAATGTGGACCAATGATCTCCAGCCAATGCTGATTGAACGTGTGCCAGGATCATCTGGTAGTCGCACTGTCCAGAAGGTGAGCCTGTTTTCTTCATGACGTAATTGTTTTGCAGATCTTAGCCTACTATATGTCAAACAAAACAGTAATGCAATATCCTTATTCAAACTTATTTAATTATTACTTTTATTTGAAGTCTTACCACATCCTAATAACTTTAATATAGACGAGACAGATTTCTGAGAAGTGTGAATGTTCGGTGCATTTTTGGGTAAATGTTGGGAACCTCCCTTTTTAACATAATTAGGGTATGCTGAATTCGATTAACCCGGTTGCCAAGCCGAATTTTGAGTTTTTGACCTTCTAATTACCATTAACAAAATGGCCACCAAATTGCCATTTTTGGACAATTTCTTTGAACAAGCATTTATATATCATGTATATACTATATACATGCAGCTCTTTTACTTTAACTTTACAACTTTTACCCCAAAATGCACCTAGAAGCTTATACATGGCCTTTTTTCATAAATCCGTCTAGTCTATATTATGGTTGGTGACATATTGAAAGAGACATTAAAACTGATATTGAAATTGGACATGAAAAATGGGAAATGGTTTTAATAAGACAATGTTTCATACAACCATTTATTCTAAAATTAAGTATACATGGCCATGAATCACAAACATTCAGGAATGTCACACATGTTGTTTTGCCAAACTACATCAAATTCATACAATGGGTCTGATCATCACTCTGTTGCTGACAGGCACACATTGATGTGCACCTCAACTCTGAATAGCGACATTTGCAGCGTTGAGTCTTGCATTGCTTCTGGCATACACAACAAATCATCTTGAGGCAAATTTCTGGGATTGGACTCGGTGACATCAGAATAGGCTCTAGTCCTGAATCACCACGTTTCCATCCCATTTCTACATGTGCAGGAAGGTCAGGTATGGCACAATGAGCATTTCTCCATACCATGGCTTGATAGTTTACTCACATCAAATGGAAATGAAGAGCATCACTTGTCGGTGACATTGCTTCTGGTTTACCAGTCTTGGATAACAACATATGTCGTGCTGAATCAACAGAGGAACCCTCAAAATTCTCAAAGTTCAAAACTCAAAATTCGGCTTGGGAACCGGGTTAATCGAAATCAGCATACCCTAATTATTTTAAAAAGTGAGGTTCAACTTTTACACAAAAATGCACCTAGAAGCTTGTACGTACATGGCCTTTTTCCATAAATCCATCTAGTTGTATTCTGGTTCCCTATATTTAGCTCCCATTTTCATCAGATCCCTAATTTATTTGTTAGTAATAATATTCAAATCCCCAGAAACTATGTCTATAAGGATCATACAAAAGGGGATGACATGCGTGCACAGTCAGTTTCCAAAATGTCCTTTACTATATCTTTACTAAGAGTTTGAAGACATTTACTATAATTGAATAAGGATTGTCCTATGGTCTTGGGGAAAGTGATATAAACCTTCAATGGAGTTTGCTTCCTAACTTTATCTGGTAATATACTCTCTCCACCAGTGTCCCTAAAATTAGAATTAAGTCAAAGCTTATCTACATGTTTGCCAGAAAAATCACAAATTAAGAACTCGTGGATCCTATCAACTTTGGGAGGAGACTTCTTTTTAAAAACCCTGCTACAAAGAGCTTTAATCAAAAACGAATAAGTCATATGAACCTGCAAAACTCCGGATAATATTGGATATTGAATTACTGAATTTATATAACTACAACATAGGTTGTTTTAAAAAAAATTTGCAAGCTGTATAAATGTAGACTATTTTTCATTTATCGCTCTATTCTCTGTTTATAGTCGTTCTCCAATATTTAATGTTCTGTATCATGGGACTTGCCTATATTTTTGGAAAAATGTTTTTTTAACAAAGCTTAAGGCCATTTAATCAACTAGGGCATTGCCCGTACGTGGGTGCCCGTTCCTTGCCCAAAAAAAAAAAAAACGCTACCCGTACGCTCTACCCCGCCCGTACGCCCGTAAACAAAAAATAACAACGCTCTTCGCTTCCGCCCTTCGCTCTGACTGAATTGGGAGAAATAATGCGCATAAGAAATCGAATTACGTACCGTAATGGCGGTCAGCTCGTAACGCGCACACTGTCCGGAAGTTCGCATATCGCATATCTATCTATCTATCTATTAATGCCCATTTATTCAATTATCGCCAACGTATTTTGGCTTTTTGCAATTTAATCGCAAGGAAAAGTAGAAAGAGAAGAGGGAAAAAAAGAAAAGCCTTGCCTTGCTGCAAACAGCTGCTGCAAACAACAACAACATGGAAGGCTGCACTGTCCGGAAGTTGGCATATCGCAGTTACGATTATTTTAGTGTTAATGGCCAATTATTCAATTAGCGCCAACGTATTTTGGCTGTTTGCAATTTAATCGCAAGGAAAAGTAGAAAGAGAAGAGGGAAAAAAAGAAAAGCCTTGCATTAACGCATTAACGCTTGCATTGCATTAACGGTTCGGCACACGTGATAGCTCGCTGCTCTCTGATTGGTTGAAGCGTTTTTTGGACATAGCTCGGTAGGTACTTGTCCGATTAATTACAAACCTTGAAAAGGCACATCCTCGGGTCCCCAGCAATATACCTGGCAAGTTTCAAGTATATCGGACCCGTGGTTGTCGAGAAACAGCGGTCACAGACACACAGACACACAGACAGACACACAGAGATTGCTGGAATTATAGATAGATGATGTTTCAGAAAAGTAAAAAAAGATTTCTTCCTCCCTCCTTTCCCCTTCCGCCCCCACCCCTCTGTTTTCTTACAGCATATCGTTAACAAAATAGAGTCACTGAGTGCTGAATGGACCGTTAACTTTGATTCATTTGAAGACATGACACCTTATGGCAGGAAGGTTTTCAGCAACATCATCGCAGTCCTCAATCCTGAAGCAAAAAGAAGATTGATTCTTTCCTGCCATTATGACTCCAAGTATTTTCCAAATGATATGTATGGCCGTGTTTTTGTTGGTGCTACAGATTCTGCAGTGCCTTGCGCCATGATGCTCAGTCTTGCTCGAGCCCTGGATGACCGACTAAAGAAGATGAAAAATGTATGTTTCAAAGTTGGTTTAAAAAACATTGAAGCCTTTGGAAGTTGCATTACAATAGTTTAACTGATTTTTTTCTTTTTTGGATACAAAGTTGAGGCTCGTGGAAGAACTTAGAACACTGAACGGATCAGGATGCAATAGAACAAAAGTAACAGTAGAAAGAGGGGGGAAACACCAACAGTAGAGATGCAGGATAAAATAGAGGGTGACTTCGACAAATATGGCATGTGGAGAAGAATGAGGGGTAGGTGAGAACATATGGGGTGGGCAATATGAATACATAATCAAACTCTCAGGGAGGGAATATTGGATATTTAGAAGGAGGTGGACTTGCAGGTGGTGAGGTGGGTTTGGGTTCTGCATTTTGGGAGTTTCACTAGAAGGGGGTTGCTGGTGGAATGTGTGTGCCCTGCATAAACCTTGGGGTAAGAGAGGGGATCACAAACCATGAGAGGGCAGAGGATGCAAGATCAGAAGGGAGGTTGAACAAGGCACGGAGACCGCCGAACTGTCTGTGATGGTAAAGTGATAGGCCCATAGAATCGGCCTCATCGCGGGAGATTTAGATGATCTGGAATGCCTTGTTTTCCACGGCGTCAAGCTGAGCAGGCGGGGTTGCCAGTCCAGAGGAGAGACCAGTACTCCATCAAGCTACGGATGAAGGCCTTGTAGGTGGATAGAAGTCCAGGTGTGCCAAGGAAGGATTTTGTACAATGGAGGATGCCCAGTCAGCGACTGGCTTTGATAGCTATTTCTATGTAAACCCAAGGAGAATTTGTTGTGAAAGACAACATTGTCAATAGAAAACATTTTTGGCATGAAAACTCCTCCTAACACATGGTAATGTATAACTTTTGTGTTAGGTGTGGTATTTTTAGCATTAGTGCAAGTATGAAGTTAAGTTATGAGCAAGAAGAAGACATATAGTTGTGGTGCGAGGAAGAAAAGATGTATGAATCAGGCAGTTGTGAGATTAAGTTGTATGGTTCTGAATGAAAGTGGAAGAAATGTAGTTAAATTATGGGCCTTTCAAAATCAAAAGGGAAGGAGGGAGTCCAAATTTCCCACCATCCTGCCATCAATCCCCCTCCCCATCAAAAATACTGGTCAACTGCACACAATAAACCTACCTACTGGCTGACTCCAGACTAGCTGCTAAGCCCAGCTTCTGATGAACTCATCTTACCGTGCCTTTACATTTTATTTGTCTCCACATCTAACAAATCTAAATTCAAGTTTGACCTCATCATCCTGCTCACCCATGTTGATCGGAGCTCCCACTATTACACCCCTGCCTAGTACATTGCAGATATTCCCACCTCATTTGAACGCACATATTCCTGTCTTGAAAAGACATTTATTTTCATTTCTCATGACAATAATTGTGTCAATCTGTTTGTCTTGCAGGTCAGCACTGATAGTTCTGACCTGACGCTGCAGCTCATCTTCTTTGATGGAGAAGAATCCTTCAGGGAATGGAGTGACAAGGACTCCTTGTATGGCTCTCGGCATCTTTCAAAGCAAATGGCATTGACGAATCACCCCGTGGATGCTACTCGCACTACGCTGATCGACTCAATTGTAATTTGATTTGGCCTTGCCATGATTCTGGGATTTTGCTTCCCATTTATTTATGGAATAATGTTATTTGTACTTTAGTGTAGTGTTCATATAATAACTTGAATATGCAGGCACACCTATTTCAATTTGCACACTTGCGCGAAATGTTACGGAACCCAACGTCGGCCTCTGTTCCCCTTAGAGGGGGGATTAATCCCCTCTTCTATAACTGACCGACGTGGTCCCTGACACTGCCCAGCTACCCCCGGAAAGGCAGGTGCACAGCCCCGTTCATACCGTGGACAGATGTTAATTGCCGAGCGGTTTTTAGCAACCGCGGTACGAACTATTAACAATTACTAGACCCGATTCCTGAACATTGGCCAAATCGTGCCACAGGTATTCAATGTGGAAACCTCAAAGACGAACGGATGTGAAGAAGAAGAAGGCAAAAGGTAGGAAATACAAATATAATTTATTACTACTATTATGTACAATCAAAAGAAACCAAGGGAGAAGGAAGAATAAGAAAATAAAGACAGAAAGAGGGACGGACCAGAAGGACACAGTGAAACTCTAGCTTACCCATTAACAGTCTTACTTAAACCCCAGGACAACACAGAAGACGGACGAACAATCAGACTTACACGGGGGATGATGGCAGGAACGAATGGCGGGAAGGATCCGGGTGGTTGGGATGATCGCGGCTCGAGTTGGGCAGCCGCCGGCTCTCCTCAACCGTCTCTCGTACGGCAACATTGCTTCGAGGCTGCAACTTGGTTCACCGCTCAAAGCTGCCGTGGTCAAAAACTGCGGTGGTTTCAAAGCTCCGTTTGTTCAAGCTGCTGTGGTGTGCCGCATTAAAGTTCAAGCTGCTGTGGTTCTCTCTCTCTGGGGGCGTTGCGTGACGGGTTCTCTCTCTCTCTCTCTCTCTCTCTCTCTCTCTCTCTCTCTCTCTCTCTCTCTCTCTCTCTCTCTCAAAGGTTTCCGCGCGCAATACAATTCACAATCACCTTCTCACAAGACACTCCTGAGTGCACCTCCAACACTCACACGGCATCATCTGATCTACCTGGTTTCCCTCTAAAACTCGTGCTTCCCCGTCGCCCCTTATATTATTACGCTCCCTGGTCATTATCATCCAACTACCCTCTCTATGTCCCCACTACCTGTCCACTGGTGCTACTTAACCTTAGTTACCTATGGTCATCTTCTCTAGATCCCTACACACTTTATCCAAACCCTCCCTTGGCGAGTTTTCACTGCCAAACCCCATAAACTATTGCTCCTTTGCCCACTCTGTGAGGGATGGCAGAGTTGCCACCTCCCCACATCGGGCATGTCTCACTATCAATTTTGCTCTTAAATTTCAACCAATCACAAATTCCCTATTCCAAAATTTCGAATCCAAAACACGATCATCATCACAGTCCACTATATCCGAGCCTCGGTGCGTCATGCCATCATTAAAACTCGGCTTCGCAAAGCCGAGCAATGAATTTGGGTGGTTTGGTCGCCTGCAGGTTGAATCCGTTCGGCATTCGGTGCAAGGGAGGCGGTTTGGTTGGGCCGAGATTCCACGCACCATCTCGGCGCGGCACCTTGCGGTCCCGGGCCCGATGGCTCAATCTCGCCCGGTCGGAACCCTGCCCCCGCCAGGGGGCACCGTACCGCTTCCTCCTACTTGCCCTTGAACCAGACCGGTCGCCTTGCCCGACAAGGCCCGGACTCGACCGTGCAGGGCGGGGCCAAGCCGGAATCGGCAACGACGCTTCGAAGAGAAGTGACGCAACACCGACCCGCGCCGGGCCTCGCATCCGGCAAAGCGCACCGCGCCCCGAGTGCTCGCCTCGGCTATCCGTCGCCCTAACTGCTAACCCGGTCAACGTCGACGCCTTACTCGCATGCTCACACGCACACGCGACCCTTTTCACACTCACAAAACCCGGCGTCTCGGCGCTTACAGTGCATCCTCCACACTCCGTCCATTCCACCACCGCACTCCCTGTTACACACCACACCTCGTGCACACTCGCCGTTCGCACACTCCCTTAACACACCTCGCGCACCGTCTTGCACGCACTCCCTCGGTACGTACTCCGTACCACTCACCATGGGCGTGCACTCTTGCATCCACCCACTAACGCGCTCCGATGGGCTCTCCCACACCCGCGCCACAACCAACTCAGGTGTGCTTCCTCGCACACGTTCCACCACCACCTTACTCTCCGTGTCACACTCACCCTCGCACGTACACTCCGTATCGCTCACTCCCTGTGTCACACTCCGTACACCCCGACGTGCATTCTCGCTCGCACTCGGTTTCACACTCGCGCTTTGTAACACGCTCGCTCTTTGACGCACACTTTTTCCTCACGCGCGTGCCATTCGCTTTAACACAACACACACAGGACCTTCCACGAACGCCCGGGTGCCATATTGACCCCAATCGCACGACAATTCTCTTCGCGCCAGACATCCTCTTACAAAATCTCCCGGCACCACATACAGCCCGTCTCACCTACGGGGTTCTTCTTCCTCCCTGCACCAACACCTGCAAATCTTTATCTATCTATAATTCCAGCAATCTCTGTGTGTCTGTGTGTCTGTGTGTCTGTGTGTCTGTGTGTCTGTGACCGCTGTTTCTCGACAACCACGGGTCCGATATACTTTAAACTTGCCAGGTATATTGCTGGGGACCCGAGGATGTGCCTTTTCAAGGTTTGTAATTAATCGGACAAGTACTTACCGAGCTATGTCCAAAAAACGCTTCAACCAATCAGAGAGCAGCGAGCTATCACGTGTGCCGAACGTGGCGATCAGACTCTGCCTCGGACGGCACATTTGACAGCGTATTCATTTATTTCACGTTGGAAAACTATGTTGCCGTTAAACTATGTTTTAAAACGAATTCAAACTGCGATTAAATTAAAACGATTCATCGGAACTGCGATTTGCGAACTTCCGGACAGTGACGACTTCACTTCCGGCAGCCAATCACAGAACGCTTTGTTGCGTAGGCGTGGCCGATGTGAGACGAGCGGAGCTGAGCGCGTTACGAGCTGACCGCCATTACGGTTCGTAATTCGTTTTCTTATGCGCATTATTTTTCCCAATTCAGTCAGAGCGAAGGGCGGAAGCGAAGAGCGTTGTTTTTTTTGTTTACGGGCGTACGGGCGGGGTAGAGCGTACGGGTAGCGTTTTTTTTTTTTTTTGGCAAGGAACGGGCACCCACGTACGGGCAATGCCCTAGTAAGGATTAATGAGCACAGCATCGTGATGTGAGCACGGACATTGAGCAATTTCCATTCCTTCCTCCAGTTGTTGCTCTTCTAAGTCCTCGGTCTCTCCAATTTCAACTATACCCATAATTTCTTTGTTCACCTCGACGACCGTTGGCTTTAATAAAAAAAATCCCCTCTACCTCAGTGGTCGCCGGCTGCCCCAAACCCCGTGTCGCGATTTCTACCCCGGTCCAGTTACCTGTGCTTTTCTCCACTTCACTCAACCTGCGCTCCTCGAGTCGCGTTACCTCCTCATGCACCCGTGGGACCTTTTCGCTCAACCTGCGGTTGACCTCCTTCTCATCCTCCCTTACCTCGTATGCGGCTCTGTCCCTCGCCATTCCCTCAGTTATTTCTTCAATTTTATTACTCGATTTGTTTAGACCGTCATTCTCCCGTTTCATTTCCGCCATGATTTGGGCCATGAAGGCTTCCATGTCGCCCACCCCCATCTGCGCAGCGGGCGCGGCTACCGCGCGCGGACCCATTTTGTGCGCCTGAAACCTCGTGCGCGAGGGGGCCATCTTGTGTACCCGATACCCCCGCAACCACATCACCATTGCTCTCCTCCTCCATTTCCTCCCTGTGGTCCTGGGTTGCCCCTAACCCCTCTTCTAATTCCCCCACCGGCATCCCGTCGCCTTGACCATCCATGGCACGATTTTTAAATTTAGGATTTTATAAAACAAAATTTCGGGCCACTCGTAATTTGAGCGCGCTAAGCGCTTCAGGTCCGAATCTCGCTCCCGACACCAAATGGTATACAAATGATGGTATACAAATGAAAGATGGTATACAAATGAAGGAATGGCAAGTTGCATTTAAAGGGAGAAATATAGAAGCCACAAACCTACCAAGGCCAGTATTATTGTTGATACAAGCTAATTTTAAGCATTAATATTTCAAAGCAAAGGAAAAAATATTTTTGTACCACTAGGTACAAAGGCCTCACTGACTAATACAAAATGTCTTCAAAACAACATCGCCACAACAAACACCACTCTTAAAATCACTTTTCTATACTTATTGACTATTGGAAGACCACATATATAATCAGACAAGCAAGTATGGATTGATGGAAATAAAAATACTCAAAGCAAATTGTACATGTACAAAAAATTATATACAGGGTGTTCCAAAAGGCTAGAATTGTAGGAAATGTTTTTCATTTGTTGTTGTTTTTTTTGTTTTTTTAACCGATGCCTTTGAGGTGGATAGGGAGGAAGTTGTGGACTGATGGAATGGTACCCACGTAGTCCAGATTATAATGCCCCTTGACTCTTTGGGGACACATGAAATCAGTGGTTATACCACGAGACCCCTTGCACTATTGACAGGGTTCATATGGGTTATGGAAATCCTGCAAAGTCATGGAATTTAACAAAATGCTTTCCCAGGCCTGGAAAGTCATGGAATTTCACCGACGGTCATTGGAAATTGAGAGTGAATGTGTTTTCTGTTATTTTTAGGACAAGTTACATTCGAGAGAGTTGTGTGTAAGTCTTTCGCTCTGTAATCAGAACAATTTCCCATGACACATTGCGAAGCTGCAGCTCAGAATAGCTCAAGCAATGTTCTCACAGTAAAAACGATCAGTAGAAACAGTGTCTCTTCGGTTTTGATATCTGGCCTGCTTTGTTCTTCACAGGCCTTCTGTATCCAGCCCACCACATTGTCATGTTAACAGTTACCTAATCTGCTATTCAACTGAAGCAGGATAGTGGTCGACTTTAAATACTTGATCATTTGCATAATCTTGCTGATGTTTTTGAGGAAGGGGGTGAGTAAAATAGACTTGTGTGGGGTCATGGAATATCAGTCAAGAGTCATGGAAAGTCATGGAAATTCAAATACCCAAAAGGGTACAGACCCTAATTGAAGATCTAAAGAATGAAATATTAAACGAATTTGCATAATCATTGTGTCCATTTTAAGAAACTTTAAAATAAACCTTGATACATTAATCGATGTGTATGCATGTCGGTGGCTCGCAATTTGAGCAATTATTATAAAATTGTAAAATAAATATTCCTTCAAATAAATTGGTTAACCATTCAAATGAAACGACCATCAATTGTAACTGGGTAATATGTAAAAGAAAATAAATTTGACTAAAATATCCGCTAATTTGGAGGCAACAAAGTCAATTGGGTGAAGTTTTATATATCTGTATTGAACCTTAATGTTGGGGTCAGGGGCTGGGGTTAAGATTTGTCAGACCTCTGTCAATTAACTGATTACTCATTTTTTTGCCGAAAATCAGTTAATCGGAAAGTTGAATAATGAATTGTTTTTTATCTGCCGATGCTATGACAGTTGAAACTGAAACCAATTTCTAAAACTCCTACTTATTCAATGTTTCCAATTAATCCCACATCGTGGCGTCAGCCGAAGTATCTGGCAGATACTGCAATCGACTAACAGTGATTTAAGCAGGGATCTGTAATTTGATCAGGGTACTAGAAATGACTTTCACAAAGGACTTGAGATCTTTAAAACATCCACCAACTAAACACTAATGCGAGCAGATGGGACACCCAGCTTAATGTGCACACGGTGATGCAATGCCTTGTCTGCGAAACACGAATCTGACAGTTTATGGTCATGCTGGCAATCAAACTCAGACAAGGCAGCGCAAATGTAAGTGCGCAACCTCTGCACCTTCCTGTCAGGGCAAAATTCATTTAACTGAAGACTGAACCCATTCAAGTGTGGTTTATTTAAATTGGTAATTTATTTTATTTGCAATAACAAGTATTTAAAGATGTATTTTCTTTGGCTTAAGTTTATGTGTGGAATCATTTTCTTTTTTCACTTCTGCTGTACTTTTAATTGAGGAAAGAGAAAAAGCAATGTGTAAGGTTGGGGGAGGTGGCGAGGGAGGTGTGTAGGTTTTGGGTTGTTGGGAAGGAGCGGTAAAGTAGCTTGGCAGTATATGAAAATATGAGGGGAAAGTGAAATGTACGACGCACACGCAGTGTGGTAAGGCAAGGGGTAGGGAGGGTGAGGATCGGTAATTTTGCCTCTTTTGCTTTCATTCAATGATAATAATAATAATAATAATAATGCATTTATTTTATATAGCGCTTTTCAGGAAGCCCAAAGACGCTTTGACAGAGTGCAAAACATAATGCATAGCAAAACATAAAAACAATTGCAAAAAAGAAGAATCAATAGGGAAATATTCAAAGCACAAAAGAGGGAGAAGGAGAGGAGATAGTCAGGGGTTAGATGCTGTGGGTTAAATGTTGAATGCAGTGTTGAACAGGTGGGTCTTGAGTGATGTTTTGAATGTGGTGAGTGAGGAGGAGTCTCTGATGGTGTGAGGTAGCGAGTTCCAGAGGGTGGGAGCAGCGATGGAGAAGGCCCTGTCCCCCCAGGATCTAAATTTGGTCCGGATGGGGGGGGGTCAGGAGGTTGGTACCAGCAGAGCGGAGGTTGCGGGTGGGAGTGTGTCTGGAGAGGAGGTCAGCCAGGTAGGATGGGGCCAGGTTATGGAGGGCTTTGTAGGTCAAGAGGAGGATTTTGTACTGGATTCTCTGGGAGATGGGGAGCCAGTGAAGCTTGTAAAGGACGGGGGTGATGTGGTCACGGGTCCGGGAATGGGTGAGTAGACGGGCAGCAGAGTTCTGAATGTATTGGAGGTTATTGGTGATTGTTGAGGGTGAACCATAAAGGAGGCTATTGCAGTAGTCCAGACGGGAAGTGATGAAGGCGTGGATGAGGGTTTCTGCAGCCACGGAGGAGAGGGATGGACGGAGACGGGCGATGTTTTTCAGGTGAAAGAAGGCTGTCTTTGTGATCTGTTTAGTGTATTTGTCGAAGGAGAGGGTTTGGTCAAAGATGATGCCAAGATTCCGGATGTGAGGGGAGGTGGATACTGGGAAACCGTCGATGTTGAGGGCAAAGTTATGGGTGGACTTGGTGAGCGTTTTGGGCCAATGATGATTATTTCAGATTTATCACAGTTAAGTTTGAGGATGTTGATTTGAAGCCAGGATTTTATTTCAGTGATGCAGTTTGTCAGGATAGAGTGGGTGGCGGTGGAGATGGACGTGGTGGAGATGAAAAGCTGGATGTCATCGGCGAAGCAGTGGAATTGGAGACCATGACGGCGGATTAAGTGACCGAGGGGGGACAGGTAAAGGATGAAGAGGAGGGGGGCAAGAACTGAACCTTGGGGGACACCTTGGGGGAGGGGAGCAGTGGGGGATTTGCAGTTATTGATGGAGATGAACTGACGTCTGTCAGAGAGGTATGATTTAATCCAAGAGAGGGCAGTGCCGGTAATGTTAAAGGTGGTTTCAAGTCGGGTGAGGAGGATGGTGTGATCGATGGTGTCAAAGGCGGCGCTGAGGTCGAGGAGGATGAGAATGTTGAGGTTGCCAGCGTCAGAGGAGAGGAGAAGGTCGTTGGTGATTTTGAGGAGAGCAGTTTCAGTACTGTGGTTGGAGCGGAATCCGGATTGGAATGTTTCATACAGGTTATTGGCAGAGAGGTGATGTTTGAGTTGAGTGGCTACAGCGCGTTCCAAAACCTTTGACAGAAAGGGTAGGTTGGAGATGGGTCTGAAGTTATTTAGGGTGTCAGGGTTTACTCCAGGTTTTTTCAGAATGGGGGTAACAGCAGCAATTTTGAGGGATGGTGGGACGATGCCTGTAGACAGGGAGGAGTTTATTGTTGCAATGATAAGTGGAGAGAGAGCAGGAAAGGAGGCCTTGACAAAGCTAGAGGGGATGGGGTCAAGAGTGCAGGTGGCAGTTTTCATTCCGATGAGTTCAGAGAGGTCAGTAGGGGAGACTGGGGAGAATTGAGACAGGGGATGGCAGGATAAGGGGGGGAAGGTGGTTTGAGGGGGAGCGGGTGCGGCGGTGGTCAAGCTGTTGTAGATGTTTTCAATTTTGCGTTGGAAGAATGAAAGGAAGGAGATGCAGTTGTCTATTGTGAATGACTGGGTGGTGGTGTTCAGGGGGCTGAGGAGTTTGTTTATTGTAGAGAAGAGTGCTTTTGGGTTTCCGGAGCCAGAGTGGATAATTTGAGAGTAGTAGGCGGAGCGGGTGCGGGAGAGGGCATCTTTATAGTGTTGTATGTGGTCCTTGTATGCCGAGGAGTGAACTGTGAGACCTGTTTTATTGCGGAGTCTTTCAAGTTGGCGAGCACGAGTTTTCATCAGGCGGAGTTCAGGGGTAAACCAGGGAGCAGAATGGGTGAAAGAAACTGTTTTGGTTTTTATAGGCGCAAGTTGGTCAAGGCAGGAGGAGAGAGTGTGGTTGCAGTAGTCAGTGAGGTCAGAAGGGGTGTGGAGGTCAACGAAGGGAGAAGTGGACATTTTTTCAGAGAGGGTCGATGAGAATGAGGTAGGTGAAAGAGCGTTTAGCTTACGGAAGTTGATAGTGCGATAATGCCTTGGTGCTGGGGTGGGGATGTTGATGGTCAGAGTGATGGCTAGGTGGTCAGAGAGAGTGAGGTCGGAGCCAGAGAGATGGTGCAAAATTAGTCCAGTAGAGCAGACAAGGTCCAAAATGTGACCACGGTTATGGGTAGGAAAGTTGACATGTTGAGTGAGGTTAAAGCAGGTGAGTAAATCAGTGAAGTCAGTGGTTAGCGTGGAGTCAGTGGAGTCCATGTGGATATTGAAATCACCAAGGAGGAGGATTGAGGGGGAGAGGGAACATAGCTGGGTCAGAAAGTAGGAGAAGTCAGACAGGAATGATGGGTGTGGTTTGGGAGGGCGGTAGACAACAGCCATGACTGACTGTGTGTGACCAGAGAGTTTAAAAGCCAGGTGTTCAAATGATGGAGCAGATGAGATGGAGATGAGGTTGGTCTTGATGTCTTGTCGGTGAATAACGGCAATTCCACCACCTCGGCCCTCCGAGCGTGGTTTATTGATGTAAGAATATCCATTGGGTGTGGTGAGGTTGAGCGTGTAGTTGTCCAGTGGTTGTTGCCAGGTCTCGGTGAGACAGAGAAAGTCCAGTTTATTTTCCAGGATGTAGTCGTTCAGGATGAGGCATTTGTTGTTGAGGGACCGGGTATTGAACAGGGTGAGCTTGATGTTGTTTTGTACGGCGGGTATGAATCCAGGTGATTTGGCCAGGGTTCGCAGACAGGAGGTGCGATTTTGTGCGTTGTTGTGACCAGGTGTGTTGGGACGATGAGTGGGAGTGCGCTGAGCCGACCAGAGGATGGGGATGGAGTGACCTGATTGTAAATAAACAAACTTACGACCGGAGCCACGGTGAATGTACCTGGGTCGACGCAGGAGTCCATTCGATTTGATTGCAGAGATGCATGATGGGGTGGAGCGGGTTTTAAGCAGGAGAAGCCTTGCGGCGGAGTACCGCAGAGCCATGCCAGCAGGAGCGAAGGGACGAGCACGAGGCCAAGGGTGAGGAGGCGAAACAATCGTCACAACCCACGGGAGTGGGCCCGAGGAAACAGCGAAGGAGCCGAGCAGGTGAAGCCAGGAGCAGAGCCGGGACCATGCAGAGGGCAGACAGGAGCGAAGAGACGAGCACGAGGCCAAGGTTGAGGAGGCAAAGCGGCAAATGCAGCGGCAAACGACCGCCGCCGCTAATCAAGATCACGGCGGCAAACCGCCACCACCGCCGCTGCAAACAATGGGCACAACCCACGAGAGTGAGCCCGAGGAAACAGCGAAGGAGCCGAGCAGGTGAAGCCAGGAGCAGCAGAGCAGAGCCGGGACCGTGCAGAGGGCAGACTCAATGGCCAAAAATCCGCCACGACCACCAGGAAAGCAAGATACGGACAATGGTCCAGTCAGAGAAGCGGCGAGCAAGTGACGCCAGCGTCCTCTCATGACCGGACCGGAAACGGGGAAAAAAAAAAGAAAAAAAAAAAAAAAAAGATGACTCCTGAAAGATGCTTCATCTGAAAGATGCCTGAAAGATGAAAAAAGATGATGACTGCCCTGACCCTCCTCTCCCTGCTTCAGATACAACTTTATTATGATTTTCACAGGAATTGTTTTGTCCAGAAACGTTTTAAATGGAGGCAAACTTGTGATAATTATTTTTCATTGCAGGATTTGTTTGTGTTGATGGATCTCATTGGAGCACAGAATCCATATTTTTTAAATCACTTTTCTGAGACGACATATTGGTTCAATAGGCTAGTTGGAATTGGTGAGTGTTCTCATTTGCTTCGTATGCAAATCTGTATTTGTATGTCTTTGTATTTGACGTAATTTGATTTGACGTACAAATCTATTTGTACGTCAAATTGTACGTCTTTTTCCCCCTTAACAGCATTTACATGTCATGTTTTGTTTTCAGAGAAAAGGCTACATCATCTGAGGCTTTTGGAACAACATTACTATGAAGCTCAGTATTTCTATAAAAATCAACGAGCCCCACATACTCAGGATGATCATGTACCTTTTCTTCAACTTGGTTGGTATTAAACAAAACTCTAAGACTATTTATTTATAAATGTGGTTTTTTTTCATTTGTTGTTGTTGTTCCTCTGATAATTCAGTGGATTTATTAACGGTACCCTCCCTAAGGGCAGGGCTTCAATTGGGAGGCACAAATGATTATTTAAACGATTTATATAAACATCCGTTAAATATCACACGCAAATCATCAAAATCTAAACAGTATTTTTCGAATTTCAATTTAAAAAAACCCACATCGCTGTTCATATCGGTAAATATTATTCCATCGTGTTTCAAATCGTGATATCAACTGTACGCTTTTCTTTTGGGGAAAAAGAATGGAATGATTTTGTCCCCCTTCTTCAGCATAGAACTTCAGGATAGACGACATTGCTGATAAAAGTTCCGTTTCTCTCTTTGAAGTTCTTGGCAAACATTTTTATATTGTCACTGCTGCCAACGTGACGCCATGGCATTATTCATTACATTCATTCGTTCATTCATTCATTTAATGATCATTAAACATTATTCTTACGCTCATTAAACATTAAACGTTCATTAAACGATTACGAAAATAAAAACGAAAAACATTACGAAATTACGTTCACAACGTCACCTCAAACACTACCGTGAACACAAACATCGTCACAAACGTTACGTTACGTAATTCAAACCGTGAACACATCGAATATTGGAGAGCCCATTGCCCAAACGATTTGTTTTCTCTGGTACGTTTATCAAGTAATCAGATGTACATACACGTCAATCTTACAGCCGACATGTTGGTGCTCGCCGTCACTGCGATGCGAAGCGAACGTTATGCGGGAGACCAAACCTGAAAATGCTTGAGGCCAAAGCTGAAATTGGAAAAACAACATAGCCTATTTTACTCTTGGGGATCCCAGAATTACCCACCCAAAATATCGTTGCGATCGGTTCAGCCGTTTTTGCGGTACCTTCGAACTGACGGACAGACGGACGGACATTTGGAGAATTATAGTGAGATGAGACTAAAGTGTTTTATAATGATGCATGCAGCTTGTGTTACATGAGTTTTTATTATATATTTTGCTAATTATCGCTCCTGCTTTGATGACTCACCTTCTTATAGGGTTGCTTTTAGTTAAGATTGGAAAAAGTCTTTCATGAGCCTATTTATTTCTAAACTAAATTCAAATTCAGCCAGACATAGCATTCAACTTCAGGTGGCCAGAATTTTAAATTTGTTTCAGACCAGGGGTGGGATGCAGGGGATGACGCGACTACTCCATGCAAAAGACACTGGAGGATATGAAGCGTCCCCTCAACTAGCGCTAACAGACGGGACACCAGTTTAACGTCCATCTGAGGGGTGGCACACATTGATGAATCACCCACCCTGCTTGTTCTTATTCTTTGTTCATATGGAGCACAAGGCTCCAGAGTAGCATAATTGGCTGAGGGTGTGGCTGTGCCGCTGATGCAATGGCCTCTGCTGGTTATGGCAGGAATTTAGAATTTATCCATTGTGTCGGCACTATGTGCATGGAAGAAGTTTCGGGAACTGAGTGGCATGCTGATGATGAGGGGAGTGTCGTTGAAGCTGAAGGGAAAGGTGTATGCTGCATGTGTGAGAAGTGTTGTGATTTATGGGAGCGAGACATGGGTAATGAACGTAGAGCAGCAACGAAGGTTGGAAAGGGTGGAAATGCGAATGGTTCGACGGATGTGTGGAGTATCGTTGAGAGAGAGGAAGACAAATGATGAATTGCGAAAGATGATGGGAATAGAGCCTGTGATTGATGCTGTGAAGAGGAACAGGTTGAGATGGTTTGGTCATGTGTTGAGGAAGGATGAAAGTGACTGGTTGAGAAGAGTGATGGAAATGAATGTAGAAGGAAGCAGAGGACGGGGAAGACCGAGAAAGACTTGGCTAAAGATGGTGGAAGAAGAAATGCGGGCAAGGGGGTTAACAAGGAGAGATGCAGAAAATAGGGCAAAATGGAGAAGATTGTCATGGAGACCGCAAGGCTAACCCCCGCTCTAGCAGGGAAAATGGCCTTTAAAATGCATGTTGTGTGTTGTGTTGTTGTCGGCACTAGTTTGCCTCCTCCATCCGCTAAGGACAGCATGGGATATTTAATGTCCACCAACGAATTCTGGCAGACGGGATGCCCATTTTATGTCCATCCAAGGGACAACACTCACGTTAAAGAATCATGTGAAATACCACGATGACAGTTTTTATTCTGGATTCAAAGCCACGCCGGCAGTTTATAGTTGGGCTGAAAATATCAAATTCGGACGAAACTGCTCAAAGGGAAGTGCACGACCTACGTACTATTGTGCCAGACAGATTTTGTTAACCACATACGACAGTTCTTGGAACTTAACAGCCAAAATATATGCTGTTTGTTGGAACTTTTCTTAAATGAAGATTACAAAATCGTGTTACATTGTCAATTGATGACGTTTGAGATTTGGTTAATTTACCCATACAGGAGTGCCGGTTCTACATTTGATCTCAACACCGTTCCCCGTTGTATGGCACACAATGGATGATACAGAAAGAAACCTCCACCCCGTCACCATCAATAACCTCAATAAAATCATCCAAGTGTTTGTCGCTGAATATCTCGAGCTTTGACCCGACCCACAGCAACGGGACAGATAGAAAATAGTGTTCCGATTGCACTTTTTGGTTACAACTGTTTCCAGATTATGTAATATTGTTACAATGAAAAGCTTTGTGTCGATTATTTCACATATATAATGCTGGATTTTAAAAAATGTTTTATTAAACGAGACTTTATTTTATGGGCATTTATTTTATTTTAATGAGTTCATTTTTACTTCAAAAATGTTGTTGCTTTAACAGATTTGATCTTCACCTTGATATAAAAAATATATAATAACCACCTTTAGAGGCCATTTTCCCCCGCAAAGCGGGGGTTGGCCTTTTTCAGGAACCGTGGTTGTTGTTGTTTTTTGGTCCCCTTTTTGAAGCAATGTTTTACGGCCGGATGCCCTTCCTGACGCGAACCCTTTTTGCCGCCTTTTAACGACAAACAGGGAATTACCAGTGAACTGGTACTCAATTAGCCGACCTCGGAAGGATGACAGGCTGAGTCAACCCCCCTGGCGTTAATTCAGCGATCGACCGGGATTTGAACCCAGAATCCTAAGCCGGCACCCTAGCCGCTAGCCCAACACCAGGATCTTCACCTTGATGTCTGTGTAAAATGCAGTGAAACACCTTGTGCTAGTTTGTATAAAATCAGGTCTGTGGCATCGATGTCTTGTGTTATCGAGTTATTTGCTGTATCTTGGTATGATGCTCCTTACTGCAAAGGAGTTCCAAATGTACAAAGGAGTTCTTATGTTTATTAAGGATAAATAACTTGTGGAAACCGTTAATAGCAGAAATAATGTGATCAGGGTGAGTCCAGCATGTTGTCGTGTACCCATCATATGTACAATTGGAAACCACTCCATGACAATCGTTGCACGTCTGCTGACCAAACGGAGATTGGCAGAGGCGGATTTGCCTCGGATTATTTGTAATCGGCACACCATCCAGAATTTGCGCCCCAAGTGTATTAACATAAAAATCTATATTATTAAAGGAGCCGTGTCTGTCTGTTTGTTTGTCGTGTTATAACTTGAGAACGGATTAACGGATTTTATTAAATCCAACTACGGTGGATTCGAATAACTCCTGGGAGTGTTTGTGATAAAAAAATTAAAAAAATAAAAACTTTTTTATGGGTACACAGATTGCAAATTCCAAAACTGCAAATGCCACCACGTGACGTTGGTTTTCCCTGCATGGAGAACAGGATCTCCCAGGAATCTTTTTTTTTTTTGAACCCCACAGATTAGCCATCGCAGCAAAGATCGGTATTTCCGTCAGCAAAGCGACTGGTCTTATATATTGTAGTCAGTTTAGAAGTGAAGGGTAGTCCAAATGATGACAAAAAGTCACAAACACGAAAGAACCCAAATGAAATCCAAGGCCCCAAAATCCTGGCACAAAACACAAAAAGCAAGAAAATGATTTTATGTTGTCTACTTCGAAGTTATTCTTTAGACGAGGGTGGGAAATCATTTTCACGGGAAGGCCACATAATGTTGGTATGTTGTCATGGGCCGTATATCTGTTTTGTAATAAAATTACCTTACAATCTCAATAGTTTTTGAATTCATGACGTGTGAACGGTTTGTGCCATTAAAGTTTAATGGGTTAAGACATTTTCACATGATTATCAAAGAGAAGTGACATGTGAGTTTGTGGGTTTATTTATTATTTATATACTCAGTTGAGGCTCACGTAAGAGCTAACACATAGAACATATAATAAAGGGAGCAGGCGACAAGATGGGGAGAGAGAAGTAAACAACACCAGTAGCGAACAGGGACATCGGTAGATGTATGGAAGGGAGAGGGATATCTTGGATGTGTTTTCCAGATTGTCCAAATGGATTGCTTAAAGTAAAAGTTTTTAAAAAACACTTTTGCAACGTAATCTTGAAATATGTGGCTTGCCATATGCAACATGTGTGCGGGGTCTGGAAAAAACCAGAGAGGAGACTGGAGATTTCGTTTTCCGGTCTACCGACCAGCATTATTACAGAATGAGACCGATAAGAATCCAACAAAATGGAGAAACTACAGAAAAGCTTCACCCAATCCCTTTGCGGGTTCTCGGCTATGAACACCAAACTAAAATCAAAAACACCAAATAATAAACTAAATTAAATATCCCTATTGGGAAGACTAAATAAAAAGTAATCCTTCACAAGAACTTTGCACTTTTGTCATTCGAGGAACCATCTGATGTGATTCTTTGAATACATTTTCATTTTCGACACTTTCTTTGCAAACTGAGCACACAGCATTTCCTGCTGCATCTGTGGAGAAGTTTTTTGAAATCCACTCCTTGTTAACCACGAGGCATTTAGCGTCTACTTTTCTCTTCTTGATAAAGTTGTGTTTGCAGCCTTCCACTGAAGTGTGACAAATGTGAATTCCTGCAAAATTGCAAACTATATAGCCAATGTTTTCGTTGCTCTCGTGTTAAACTATTTCCAACCAATCATAGGCCTGTACCCTGCACACAGACATTGCATTGTTTTCCTGCTGTGCATTCGCTGATATAGGAAATGTAAAGTCCCCCCCCCCCAAATGTTATTGCTTCGACTCTTTAAATAACCATTTTGTTCAAAATCCAGCAATCCAACTTATGGTGGATCAGTTTTTCTTTTAAGTGCGTATCCACCGTAATGGATTGAAGCGGTGTATGGTTCATGGATGACTCGATGAGAAGCGGTGTACTAATTATCGCGGGAGTAAGAAATTAGCCTCGGTTTATAAACACATCAACATCATGTTCGAATGATAATAATAATATAGTAAATGTAATCGTAACACTGCAATCCCTTTGTCGTGACTGCAAAGTTTCTGTATTGAAGTGGTGTATGGTAACAATCTGGTTTTTGTTTTCAGGGTGGATGAATATAGTCTCGTCTGGGAGTCGAGACAGGCCGCGCAGAAGTAATGTATAGGCTGTATTTTGCCCACCTTTGCTTTTGACTTTTGGGCCAAGGCTTTTTGACAAAGAGGAAAAATAAATGGATTAACTTATCACCAGAAAATGGGTCCGAATCAACTTTGGGAAGCGGGATCCCGCACCAAGCCAGACGAGAGGCAACGTATTTACCTGGGGCATCCACAGCAGTGCAGTAATCATCATACTGATGAAGCAACACTTACGCAGAAGGAAGGAAGGAAGCAGCAAGTAGGGCCGGTTCTTGTTTGGCCCACACACTGACACAACTCATGACATAGATATTCGAGGCCCAACACCAGACACTCTGTGCCTCCAGCAGCAGCTTAAACTCTACTTTCAACAACGGTGAACACCACCGCCACGATGACCTTGATTTTGACATCGGCCACTAAGACTATGACTTTTGGGCTTCGAGAACTGGTTTTATCTCCGAACTTGAAGCGACATCTCTGTCAGTTCATCCAATGAGATGCTACTGCATTCTCATCAGAGCAACCCAAAGGTTGTGAAGTCCTGCCCTCAGGTTCTCAAGAGTTCTGGAGTGGGTTGGGGGAAATGAACAGTATATTTATAAAGTACACGGGTGTGATTGGTTGTTTCGGCCCATCCACCTTTTTTATGCTGGTATTCCTGATGCTACAGTCCTGGCCAAAAATATTGGTACCCTTTCACTGTTTTTCAAATAACTCACAATTTTCTCAAAAAAAAAGTTGAAATTGACAAAAGTGTGCCTCCACAATTATCTCAGAGTTGCAAATAATTCTGGAGGCACACTTTTCAACATTTTCGTCAAACATCATTGCAGCACTTCTCAGTTCCCTTCACAAGCAGATTACCCTCACATCATCACTCATTAAATCACCAACATCTCTCCATCTCACATTACAAAGTCTCAAAATATTCAACTTCCCCACTGCATTTATTGTCCCCCGTCGCACCGCGGAGCGAAAGGGGGACTATGGTTTTCCCCTCCGTCCATGTGTCCGTCTGTCCGTCCTGGCGTCCGTCCGTGCATGCGCGCGGGCGTGCGTGCGTAAGCGAAGGACCAAATTCTAATTTTATATATGGACAACTGCGATTTCGAAT
Organism: Myxine glutinosa; assembly: GCF_964187855.1. NCBI lineage: Eukaryota > Metazoa > Chordata > Myxini > Myxiniformes > Myxinidae > Myxine > Myxine glutinosa. The sequence goes on along the minus strand of NC_136264.1, from coordinate 83,730,774 downwards.
GGTGGCCATTTTGAAATTCAAGATGGCTGCCCCAAACGAAGGAGCCAATGCAATTGTTATTGGTCTTAGTGAGTTCCTTGACACTGAAAACAGGTTTCGGCACCAATATCATGTCTGAGTCTCACAGACCAAGATATGGTCAAAAGTAATACTTATGGTGGCCATTTTGAAAAGCGCCCTCTGCAGCAAAATCTATACAGATTTGGGCTTGTCACCCAAAAAAAATTTTGGCTACCTGTTGCCCTTCTCATGGCTTATACTTAAGTGTTTCTTTCTCCGAGGTAGTTGCCTTCACCATGGATAAGCCCTCCTTCCCAGAGCAGTGTGGTTTTAAAGTGTCAGAGGTTCTGCTTTCGCACCTCTATTATTATCCCCCATTGGACTTGGTTCAAAACGAGGGCTTCTGGAGGTCTTGTCCGTCTGTCTGTCCTTACTTCCTTCCGTGTGTGCGTGCATGCGTCCGCAACGATATATCAGCCATGTCTGGACCGATTTTGTTCATACTTAACATAAAGACAGACATGATGGCATACATAAGTACATCATTTTGTTTCGTGATGAGATCAAAGATGGCTGACTGGCGGCCATTTTAGTTGTAAAAACCCCGATGTTGAACATGTCCTCAATCATTTCTCGGACATGCATTTACTGATCTTGTTAAAACTTGCCATACATATAATGAATGATGGCTTACATATGCATGTCATTGTTTTTCGAGATCAGATCCAAGATGGCCGATTGGCGGCCTTTTCGTTAGTTAAACGTGTCCACGACTATTTATTGGGCATGCATGGATCGATTTTGTTCAAACTTGGCACAAAGACAATACATGAGAGTAACATATGAAAAAGATTTTGTTTTGCAATAGGACCAAAGTTGGCCGACTGGTGGCCTTTCACTCCGTGCAGCAAAATTGCTAAAACCACGAGGGGCTTTTTAAAAAATTGTCTTTTTATCTTTGTTTGTTTAAATATGGTCAGTGTGGGATGCTAGGTGGTAGGAGTTTGGCTAGGTGAGGTTATTTATGATGCTGTCCATCGAGATATCCTATCTCTATGACCATAATCAGCCCAAGGATTATATGTCAGATTATACCTTAATGTCATTATTGTTGCTAGAATTTTATTTTCTGATATCAAAGCTACAGTGTATATTTCTGTATATATCCCTTTTGTTTCCCTCTGCCCACATTGTGCCTTACAATGAATAATCCAATCTTAATCTTCTATTGAAGGAGCTCGGGCTCCCACGTCGATCGGAAGAATGGACGCGACAAAAAGCTGGAATTCGTCCGAGTTGCTTTATTCAAACAAAACACTCAGGTACTCTCAAAAGCCCGTTTATCGGGCAGCAATATATATACACACATTATCCCGGAGCGTTTGCCCAGGAAAGGCGAGAGGGGGCGTGGCCGAGCGTCCTGGCTGCGGCCTGGCAAGTTGAGGGCGAGCCTGCCCGGGCGTCCTGGACGAGCCCGGCATGGTGATCGCTCCGCGTCCTTGATAGGTGCAAGGCGATTGTGAAAACCCAGCGGTAGCCGCTACACACGTCCCCCCAGAATCGACTTGCACCGGCAGGGTCAATTTGAGGGGGGCCCTGATGACCCGGCCGAAGCGACCCCTGGCGGGTCGTGGGGGGGGGGGGTCCGGTGTGGTGGTGGGCGGTCGAGTGGGGGGCACCGTGGACGGGGGGCGGCCTCGCCGCGGCGGAAGGGCCACCCGTGGTGGTTGGTCGACGTCCACGTGCGCCGGCTTGGGGCGGTCCACCGCAATCCGGTCCGACCTGCCGCCGATGTCGATGACGAACGACTTGTCGTCCCGTCGCAGGACCCGGAAGGGCCCGTCGTACGGCGGCCGGAGTGGCCCCCGATGTGCGTCGTGACGCACAAAAACATACTCCGCTGTGCGAAGTGCTGGGGGGACGTAGGACTGGGGGTCACCGTGGTGGGATGTTGGCACGGGGGCAAACCGTCGGGCGGCCTCCTGGAGGTCCGAGCGCTGGTGAGCTGCGGACCAGGGACTGGTAGCGTCGGGCACGAATTCGCCCGGGACGCGTAGCGCCTGGCCGTAGACAAGCTCGGCGGTGGATGCCTGGAGGTCCTCCTTGGGGGCCGTGCGGAGGCCCAAAAGGACCCACGGCAGCCGGTCGGCCCAACCGCCGTCTTGAAGGCCGGCCATGAGCGCGGCCTTCATGGAGCGGTGGAATCGCTCGCACAACCCGTTTGCTTGGGGGTGGTAGGCCGTAGTACGGTGGAGCTTGACCCCCAGGTTGCGGGCGACCGCGCCCACAGCTCGGAGGTGAACTGTGGTCCGCGGTCTGACGAGATGTCCGCCAGTGCGCCGAAGCGGGCGACGCAGGTGGCGATGAAAGCCTGCGCCACGTCGGCGGTGGTGGTGGAGACGAGGGGAACGGCCTCCGGCCACCTGGTGGTCCTGTCCACCATGGTGAGCAGGTGTGTGAACCCCCGTGATGGGGGGAGGGGGCCCACCAGATCCACGTTGACGTGGTCGAAACGTCGTTCGGGCACGGTGAAAGGTGCCAGCGGGGCCTGGGTGTGTCGGCGGACCTTGGCCCGTTGGCAGGCTGTGCAGGTGCTGGTCCAATCGCGGACGTCCCGACGAAGGCCGTGCCAGACGAATCGCGCCGACACCAGCTTCTGGGAAGCTTTCCGGCCCGGGTGGGAAAGGCCGTGGAGGGAGGCGAAGATGCGGCATTGCCAGGTGACGGGCACGATGGGGCGAGGCTGGCCTTGGGAGACGTCGCAGAGCAGGACAGTGTCCGCGAAGGGGATGTCGGCAAGGCGGAGGCCCGTGTCCGCCGCCCGGAGGGCTTGCACCGTGGTGTCGGTGGTTTGGTCCGCCGCCATAAGCGCGAAGTCCACGCCCAGGTGGACCGCGTTCGCGCTGGCCCGGGAAAGACAGTCGGCCACGGCGTTGTTTTTGCCGGCGACGTGCCGGATGTCCATGGTAAACTCCGACACGGCGGAGAGGTGGCGCTGTTGGCGGGCCGACCACGGCTCCGTGACCTTGGCCATTGTGTAAACCAACGGCTTGTGGTCGACGAACGCCGTGAAAGGTCGGCCCGCCAGGAGGTGGCGGAAATGGCGGATGGCCAGGTGTAGACCGAGGAGCTCACGGTCAAACGTGCTGTATTTGAGCTCGTTCGGCCGGAGCTGCCGGCTGAAAAAAGCGAGTGGCTGCCAAACCCCGTTCACCCATTGCTCATGGACGGCGCCCACCGCATAGTCGGAGGCATCCGTGGTGAGGGCGGTGGGAGCGTTGAGCACCGGGTGAGCGAGCAGTATTGCGTCGGCGAGGGCCCGCTTTGAGCTTTGGAAGGCCGCGTCCATTGCTGCGGACCAGGCGATGTCGGGCTTGGCCGGCTTGCCCCGGAGGGCTTCGTAGAGGGGCCGCATGAGTTGAGCAGCGCAGGGCATGAAGCGGTGATAAAAATTCACCATTCCCAGGAATTCCTGCAGGGCCTTTATGGTGCGGGGACGCGGGAACGTGGTGATGGCCTCGACCTTGGTTGGCAGCGGCACGGCCCCGTTCTTGGTGATGTGGTGGCCCAAAAAATCAACGGCCGTCGTGCCGAAGTGGCATTTGGCCGGGTTGACGATGAGGCCGTGCTCGCTGAGGCGCGCGAACAGTGTTCGGAGGTGGAGGAGGTGCTCGGCCCGGGACGTGCTGGCGACGAGGATGTCGTCCAGGTAAACGAAAAGGAACGGCAGGTCACGCAGCACGCCGTCCATCAAGCGCTGGAACGCCTGAGCCGCGTTCTTCAGACCAAACGGCATCCGTAAGAATTCGAATAAGCCAAACGGCGTGATGACTGCCGTTTTAGGGACGTCGGCCACCCTGACAGGTACCTGTTGATATCCCCGTATGAGATCAATTTTCGAAAAAATGACCCGTCTCGCCAGACGGGCGGAGAAGTCTTGGATGTGCGGGATCGGATACCTGTCGGGGGTGGTAGCGTCGTTAAGGCGGCGGTAGTAGCCACATGGGCGCCAGCCGCCCCCTGGCTTTGGGACGATGTGTAGTGGCGAAGCCCACGCGCTATCGGAGCGCCGCACGATGCCGAGGTGTTCTAAAGCGTCGAACTCGGCTTTGGCCACGGCGAACTTGGCTGGGTCGAGGCGGCGGGCTCTGGCGTAGACCGGCGGGCCTGTGGTTGGTATGTGGTGCTCGATCCCATGCCGTACTGCGACGGCCGAAAACGTCGGCCGCGTGAGGGCCAGGAACTCCGTGAGCAGGCGAGCGAACTCGTTCGCCGCCGGGAGGGCGCATGCCAGCTCGGTCGGCACGGAGCTGCTCAATGTGCATACCAGGGAGCTGAAGGTTTCGGTGTTGATTAAACGACGCCGTTGGACGTCCACCAGCAGTCCGTGTGCACAGAGGAAGTCGGCGCCTAGCAGAGCCATGGCCACGTTTGCGGTTACAAACGTCCAAGCAAAGCGTTGGCCGCCGAAGCAGAGGGTGACGTTGCGCGGGCCGAAGGTGCGGATGGCCGATCCGTTGGCCGCAACCAAGGAGGGGCCGCAAACCGCGGACTGCCTGTCCTGGTCAGAGGCGGGTATGACGCTCAGTTGGGCGCCGGTGTCGCACAGGAAGCGCCGTCCGTACGCTTTATCCGTGATGAACAATAAGTTGCCCGTGTGGCCGGCGCTCATGGCTGGTAATGAACGCCGGCCCGGCCGTTTCCCGGCCTGCCGAAGGTGCACGGGGGTCGGCATGTCCGGGCCTTCTGTCCGAACCTGGCATGATAGTAACACCACGCTTGGTCAGGTGGAGGCCCCGGTCCTCGTGCTGGAGGTGGTCGGCTCGGTGTAGCGGCCGCCAATTGCGTCGGCAGTTCGGCCGTCGACCGTGCCGGGTGCTCGGGCGCAATGGGTGTTGCGTCGGACGGCGGTGGGCCCCAGGTCGCTGCTGCGATGCGCTGGCCTGCGGCGGAGATCTTGTCGGCTTCCCTGGCGAGGGCACGGGGATCCGTGATCGTCGTGCTTGCCAGGGCGAGGCGTACCGGGCTAGGCAGCTGACGGAGGAACAGCTCCCGGAACAGGAATGCCGGAGAGTGCTCGCCGAGCAGCGAAAGCATGTAGTCCATTCGCTCGGAAGGGCGCGTGTCGCCGAGCTCGGGCAGGTCGAGCAGGCGCCGTGCGCGTTCCACCGATGGGAGGGCGAAAGCGTCGAGGAGGAACTTTTTAATCGCGCCGTATTTGTCAGCGGCTGGCGGGCTCTCGAGGAGGCTCAGGGCGCGGGCCGCGGTGGCTGAACCGAGCGCTGCTACCACATGGTGGAAGCGGTTGTCGTCGGCCGTGATGCCTCGCAGGGTGAACAGGGAGTCCGCCTGTGCGAACCAAACCACCGCGTGAGCCTCCCAGAAGGTAGGCAGTTTAAGGGCCACTGCCGTGTCCATGTCGGTAGGTCACCAATGAAGGAGCTCGGGCTCCCACGTCGATCGGAAGAATGGACGCGACAAAAAGCTGGAATTCGTCCGAGTTGCTTTATTCAAACAAAACACTCAGGTACTCTCAAAAGCCCGTTTATCGGGCAGCAATATATATACACACATTATCCCGGAGCGTTTGCCCAGGAAAGGCGAGAGGGGGCGTGGCCGAGCGTCCCGACCGAGGCCTGGCAAGTTGAGCGTGGGCCTGCCCGGGCGTCCTGGACGAGCCCGGCATGGTGATCGCTCCGCGTCCTTGATAGGTGCAAGGCGATTGTGAAAACCCAGCGGTAGCCGCTACACTATCATAATTATTCTCTACTCCATTCCAACATCATTGTTGCTTCAATTAAATAAAATATCCAAATCGTAAGCAGCTCTACCAATTGATAGCGGAGGCTCCACGATGACGAGGAAGTAGTCATGGGTGGTAGATGATGGAGCCATGGCAGGGATAGTCTATCACCTGCATTGGTATAAACTGGGAGCAGTAGGGAAGTACATTGAGCTCTGTCCCCAAGGCTTTATAGGTTTCCAAGACTTCAGGGATTACTTGGCCCTTGACACGCCAGCGTGCGAGTTTGAAGACTGGCACACCATCCTTCTCTGCCGCAGTACCTGCCCACCAACATCGGTTTGTTAAATAGGTAGTAAAGATGCTGAAATCGATTTGGCATATCAAACAAGAAGTAAAAAGTTTCATATCTCAGCACATCCAAAAAAAAACAAAAAAAACTAGAACGGGCACTCGGTAGAGCGCATACCTTCGCCGCAGCTACTGTTCTGTACTTGGCATGGGAGTGTAGGGAACAGAACAGTGAACAGTTTGGTGCTGATTTCATGCAAATCGGATAAGAATTGACCGAGTTATGACAAAAAACGCACATTTTGCAAGGTCGTGACCCCCCTGACCTTTGACCCCCAACCGCTAACAAGGGTAATGTCTTCACTGGGTCATGTCGTATATCACAAGATCGGGCATTGAATTCTGAACATTTTGGCATTAGTTGCATGCCAATTGGATAAAAATTGACCGCGCTATGGTAAAAATACGATTTTGACCTTTTCGTGACCTTGACCTTGACCTTTGACCCGATTGCTCCCAAAATCTAATCAAATGTGTCCCGTATAATAACCAATCATCCCACCAAATTTCATGCAATTCGGTTGAATACTTTTTGAGTTATGCGAATAACATACACACACACACACAGACATACAAATAAATACACAGCGATCAAAACATAACCTTCCGCTTTTGCGAAGGTAAACATGGTACTCATTTGGCAAAACAGAGTAAGAGGTAAATATTGCATTATGTTTTGATTAAAATGTCAATTCACTTGTTTATCTGGTAAGTAAGCAAATCATCATCAAATACAGGACATAATCAGTTGATTAAATTATTGAATACTCAGATGAAAAATTACTTTTTCGACACGTCAATTCATTCAAAAATCAATGAGTAAAAGGTTTTTTTTCTTTCTTTTTTTTGTATACAAGATAGAGGCTCGTGAAAGAGCGAACATTAATCACACAGAAAGACAAACCGACACAAAAACATATAACATCGGGAGCGGTAGACAAGATGGGGAGAGAGGGGGAAGGACATAAACAACATTTGAGAGCAGGGACCGAGAGACATGGAGACATCGAGAGATCTGAGGGAGGGCGAGGGCTTTGGGGGAGGGGGCATGGGAAGGGGTGGGGGGGTGGGAGAGGTTTAAAACATATGGACACGGCCAGGACTTCCAGGAAAGAAGTTGGAATTTCAAACAAGGTGGATCTGGGGTGAATTAGCGGGGGTAGAAAAGATCAAGGTTTTCGATGGGGGAAGACAAGAGATGGTGGTGAACAGCTGTTTTAAAGACCTGGAGGGAGGAGTGGGATTATGGTCAGTGTGGGATTGAAGGAGTGGGATTGAAGTGGGATCCCTTCGGGAGGAGTGGGATTGAAGGGAGTGAGGGAGTTTGTTCCAGAGGCGGGAGAAAAGAGGAATGAAAGAGAAGGTGAGCAGAGAGCCGAGATTTCGGCAGTTTAACCATCAGAGGGTTGCTGGCAGATCTTGTGCGACCTGAAGGAATATTTGGGGGACAGAGCACAGAGAGAGCTGGGGGTGCAAGGCCGGAGAGGAGTCGGTAGAAGACAGAAAGACCACCTACCTGCCTGCAATGAGTGAGTGAAAGGCCCTCAGAGATAGCTTCATCGCGGGAGATTCCAATAATTCTGAAAGCTTTGGTTTCAACAGCGTGAAGCCGAGCTAGGTGTGAGGCAGGAGCACCGGCCCATCGGGGAGAACAGTATTCCATTGAGCTGCGGATGAAAGCCTTGTATGTGGTGAGGAGCTCAGGTGTGCCGAGGAAGGACTTCGCACGACGGAGGATGCCCAGTCAGCGACTGGCTTTGGAGGCCAGCTTGGAAATGTGGTTTTCCCAAGAAAGATCATGGCAGATAGTGAGACCCAAAAGCTTGAGCGACAGAACTTATTGGAGAGGATTGTTGAGAAACTAGATGGGAGGGTTGTCCAGTCGATCTTTTCGGAGAGACATAGTAAGAGTGTGAGATTTGTCAGGATTGAAAGACATGTTCCACGTGTTTGACCAGTCTGTGATTTTGTCCAAGTCTTCAGAGAGTGAGGAGGCTGCAGACTGCCGATCTGAGGGAAGAGGAATGGAGCGGCAGAGAGTGGAGTCATCAGCAAAGAGATCGAGAGGATTTTCAAGAGAGTCAGAGAGATCATTGATGAAGACCAGAAAAAGCACAGGGCCCAGAACACTGCCTTGGGGAACTCCAGCCTGAACAGGAAGAGGAGATGAGAGAACCCCATTCAGGGCCACACGTTGACGACGACTAGAAAGGAAGTCAGCCAGCCATGCGTGGAGATTTCCATGGATACCAAAGGAGGAGGGTTTGGTGAGCAGAGCGGGGTGCCAGACCGTATCGAAGGCACGTGATATGTCGAGGGAGACGGCTCTAATTTCCTGTTTGGCATTGAGGACCTCCATCCATTGTTGAGACAGCAGAAGCAGCATGTCCAGAGTAGAGTGACCTGGTCTGAAACCAAATTGATGCTCAGAGATCAAGCCATTGGAGAAGAGGAACGATTTCATATCCGAAGCAATGATGGATTCCATGACTTTGCTGATAATTGGGAGAAGGCTGATTGGTCTGTAGATGCTAGGATCTGTTTTTGCACCTTTTTTGTGCAAAACGGTGATGTTGGCTGATTTCCAAGCAGATGGCAGTTGACCTTGAGCAAAAGAGAGGGTGAAGAGAACAGAGAGAGGGTGAGATAGAGCGGCAGAGCAGGATTTTAGGACCCGTGCGCTGATGCCGTCGGGTCCAGTTGCAGAATCAGAGTCGAGGGTTGACAGAAACTTTTCCACCTTGTCAGGAGGAAAGGACACGGAGTCCAGGAGCAGCTGCGTACGACTGGGTATGGTGGGTACAGAGAGGGATGGGTTTGGGACACAAGATTTAGAGGCAAACACAGAGTTGAGGCATTCAGCTTTTTCATGTGTGGAGTCAGCTGTGTAGCCGTTTGAGGTAAGGGAGGGGATGGAGGGGGAACAAACACCAGAAACGGATTTGACCAGACACCACCATGATTTGGAGGAGGGAGACAGATAAGAGAGTTCGGTCTTGAGAACGGAGAGATATTGTTTCCTGGCTCTCCTGAGGGTGGACACACACTTGTTTCCGGGCTTTGTGAAAGGAAATGAGATTTCCTTCCGTTGGATTTGCTTTCCAGGAGACGAAGGCAAGTTGTTTCTGGGCAACAGCCTCACCAAAAGATTCCGTGTACCATGGACGGGAGGAAGGGTATGACAACTGAAGACGAGATGGGATAAATCTGTGCATGAGGGAGAGCAATTTACTTTGGAAGAATTCCCAGGATGAGTTGATGTCAGAGGTGGTAGAGATGGGAGACCAGTCCAGATGATTGATGGCTGCTTGAAGACCGTGCCAGTTGGCCTGAGTGAAATGCCAGACTCGTCGACGCTGAGCAGGCTCCCTGAGAATGGTCAGAGAGATGTCCAATTTAACAAGGACATGATCAGATGATCCGATTGGCGCAGAAGAAGAGCAGCAGACATTTTCAGGGAAGTTAGTCATAACCAAGTCCAGAAGAGAAGATGCTCCGTTGACTGAGATCCAGGTCGGGAAATTGACAGATTGTGTCAGTCCCAGTGAGTCGCAGAAGTCCTTTGCTGAGGGGCCATGGCTGGTGAGGGAGGTACCCACACCCAGCCAACTGGCATGATGACAGTTGAAATCACCACATATGAGGAAGAGAGAGAGTTGGGATGAGTAGATAGAAGTTGGTCCGTATTATCAGACAGCGAGATGTAGATGCAGTCATCACTGTTTGGTGGACGGTACAACACACATATGAACAAGAGGTGGGAGCGAAGGGGAAGCCGTAGCCAGAGGTATTCCTGGGGGTGAGGTGGAGAGAGTACAGTGCAGGGCGAGTGAGGAAGAGAGTTGGGCCACAGCATCCAATCCAGTGCCCTGGAAATTGGGTATCTAGCCCTACTCGGACATTTGTAGCGTAATGAACCGGCGCTCCATCCTGCTGAAAGTATGTGGGAAAACACCTTCTTCCGTCATTATCGAGGGCATAACAATTTCCTGGAGCATATTTAGGTATTTGTCACCATTCAAAAACCCCTCAATAAAAAGATAGCAACCCCACCTCCAGGACGAGGCTCAGGTCTATCATACCGGAGGAGGGAGTAACCCGGGAGAGATACTAAGGAATCAGAGACATCATGAAGGAGGAAAGTTTCTGTTTAGCAGATCACGTCTGGTTTGACAGAAGCAACCTGTATGGAGAGATCAGTTAAGTTTGAACGAAGGCCCCGGATGTTTGAGGTCCATACCGTTAATGAAGAGGAAGGGGGAGCATCGGATACAGAACAGGGGGGAGGAGGGGCAGGGTAAGATGTGGAAGAGGTAGGGAGAGCTGTTGAAGGTGTGTCAGAGATTTCAGAATAGCTCGGAGAAAGGGAAGGATAGGGCGGACAAAAGGTTTGATGGTGATTGGGTGAGGCACAATGAGGTGTTATTTGAGGAGGGGGAAGAGTGAGGCAGAAGGTTGGGGGAGATGGAGGTGAGAGTTGGAAGGGGGAAGAAGCAGGGAGGACGCTTTGAGGAGGGGGAGTGAGAGGGGGGAAATTGAGAAGAAATGAGGGTGGGGAGATTTGAAGGCAAGGGGCGAGGGGGGAGTTTGGGAGGGAAGGGACAAGGGGAGGGATTTGAAAGGGATGGGATATGGGGGAGATTTGGAGGGGAGGGGTGAGGGAGGAGTCTAGGAGGGGAGGGGCGAGGGGGTAGTTTAGGAGGGGAGGGGTGAGGGGGTAGTTTAGGAGGGAGGGGGCAAGGGGGGAGATTTGAAAGGGATGGGTGATGGGGAAGATTTGGAGGGGAGGGGTGAGATTTGATTTTTGAAAATGTACGATTAATGGGAAACGAACATTTATTGCAAAATGAGTTTCTTGTGACCTTCTAGTCAAAAATACGTTTAAGGACGCTGGATGGGGGATGGAGTGCAGGAGAGTTTAGGGAATGTAGAAAAAAGGCACTATAAGAGATGGATTTTTTTTTTGGGATGAATAGATTTGGTGAGCAAGTCGAAAGCAGCCTTTTAAAGAAGAAGAAGAAAAGGGTGTTATAATATATGACGGAATACATAACTTGAGGGGAAAGTGTAAACATTGAAGGTTAATAACAGTGAAAACTATCTGGGGAAATGGGGGAGAAACACGTGGTCGAAGAATGAATAAGAATGAATAAACGAATGAGAACAGAGAAGGGAATGTTTTTTTTGTTTGTTTTTTTTAGTTGAGATTTACACAAGGAAGTAGGCTATGGGGTGAAAAGACTGGGAAAACAGAGAACGAAAGTTATTGGATCACAAACGACAGACAACTGAGAGAAAAACAAAGCCTCAAGGTTGTACAGTGTACACTGTATAAGGCCTCAAGACACGACATGAATTAACACAATTTTCAATACAGGTATGAAAGATTTGCACCGAAAATCTTCCTCGGGACACAATATACGTACGTACACACCATAAAATAAATACAGCTATAACGAAAATACAAATGGGAACAATTACTTAACTTCGATTTCAAATCGCTCGCGACGCGGCAAAGGCCTTGCTCGCGACGCTGCAACCAGACGATTAATTTATGAAAGATAAACACCGAGAAACTTCCAAGGGGCACCCTATAACTGTCGGAACTGGGACTTAGAACTTGGGACTCAGAGGACTCAGAGAAGGAGCAACGGATATATTTATTAGAACTCGTTTACACAAGCTTGCGGAAAACAGGATGTCGCAGGAAGCTCACACAAATGACCAACACTACAACAAGATGCTCTGAAAAGGTTTGATCAGGGCTTCAATATATATAGGAAAGATAGGGGTGTGGTTTAACATCAGGACAGGAGACAAAGGGTGGACTCACATGGCCCCTACCTAAGTTTTGGCAAGGGTTTTGCCTTCAATATCATAATCAGTGAAGCTTGAAGGGAAATCATTGAGGTTTGAAGGGAAAGAAGGAGATAAGGAGTAAAGCTGTCATCAAGACGGATGTTGAGAATATGGAGGAGTATAGCAACAGTGCAGCTGTGGCGTGGCCACAGTATGGGAACAAACTCTGGATTGTAACAGGTAAAGAGAACATGCCATTACAAGGCATGAAATCACATAAAGTATATAATGCTTCAAAGGCATTTCAAACAACAAAGTAATGTATCAAAAAGTCCTTTGGTGGGAAAGTATGTAGGGAGTGAACAGTCATACATGAGCCAACATACAGGAAATTGGCAGAGGCCAGAAAGATAGCAAAGTGCAACCAAGGCCGAAGTATGGGGAACAGGGGATTGTGCCAACACAGGGCAAAGGTTTGTAAAGCATTTAACTTACTTTAAGGGTACAACCAGCTTTCAAAGACATGGAAAGATTATAAGTATTAAAGGAATACAGTAAACAATCAAACCAAACATATAATTGGTTATACTTGGTCAAATGGTAAGAGAACACAAAGGGGGAGGGGCTCACGCCCCACATACCGCCCTTTTGGATCTAAGATACAACGTTATCTCCGAGCCAATCAAAGGCCTTTATTTCAAACAAAGCAGGAACAAAAGCAAATCAGGAAAGTCATTCAACATATCACGCGAAGGCAGCCCAGTGAGCATGTAGTGCCCAAAGCACTCCACATCGCACCCAGCAGGATGATTCGCGTCTGTATGTGAGTATGCAATGTAAGTCCGTAAAGACAGGGTGATCAAATAGCATGTAAAGTCCTCCAAGAGTAGTGAAATAGGCAATGTAAAAGGTTCACTAAGCATACCACGCGAATGCAGCCCAGTGAGCATGTCCCGCACCCAAGGCACCACACATCGCACTCAGCAGGATGATCCGCGGGTATGTGGGTGTATGTGGGTGTACGATGTGAGTCGGGTGTATGTGGGTGTATGATGTGAGACCGTAGAGGCATGAAGATCGAATAGCGTGTCAGATCCACAACGAAGACCTCTGGTTCGGCCGGGGTCCACACCCAGGAGGATCTCCCGACCCACCCTTGGTCCACAGAGGTGCGGCCGGGACTCCCCCCCCGACTGGAGCTCGCCCAAGCTTTCCCAGGCGCAATCCTTGTAGATCTTCAGTGCTCAATCGATATTCATGTTCATGAGGCCTCTTATATGCTGGTGATCTGGGGAAGACACAACGTCATCAGTATCAGGTGGCTTAAACCTGTGGCCAAAAAATAAAGCATAACGGTCCAAAGGAGGGAGAGAAACTTCCTTTGGATCAAAGTCGAAGTCGTCCGAGGCGATGCTGCTTCCACCGTCGTTATCCATGGACGAACCTTCAAGACAATCAGATTCGGAACTCAGAGCATCTCCAATGTTGAGTTCCTCACCATCCAGGCCCGGGTTTGCAGTTGGGTCCAGAGTTGGGTCGAAATCCAGAGTTGGGTCAGTAACATTTGAACCACTGTGAGCTTGTGAGACATAAAGGTGAGCTCTTGAAACATAAAGAGGCAAAGCCTGCATTTTTTTTTTTTTTTTTGTATACAAGATCGAGGCTTGTGAAAGAGCGAACATTAATCACACAAAAAGACAAACCGACACACAAAACACAAAAAACAAGGGGAGCGGCAGACAAGATGGGGAGAGAGGGGGAAGGACACAAAAGAGAGGGGGAAGAGGGGGAAGGACACAAACACAACATTTGAGAGCAGGGACATCGGGAGGACTTGGGGGGAGGTGGGAGAGGAATAAAACATATGAACACTGCAAGGACTCTGGGGTGAATTACCGGGGGTAGAAAAGATCAAGGTTTTCGATGGGGGAAGATAAGAGATGGTGGTGAACAGCTGTTTTAAAGACCTGGAGGGAGGAGTGGGATTGAAGGGAGTGGGGGAGTTTGTTCCAGAGGCGGGAGAAAAGGGGAATGAAAGAGTGAAGGTGAGCAGAGAGCCTAGACTTTGGCAGTTTAACCATAAGAGGGTTGCAGGCAGATCTTGTGCGACCTGAAGGAATATTGGGGGGACAGAGCACAGAGAGAGCTGGGGGAGCAAGGCCGGAGAGGAGTCGGTAGAAGACAGAAAGACCACCAACCTGCCTGCGGTGAGTGAGTGAAAGGCCCTCGGTGTTGACTACATCGCAGGAGATTCCAATGATTCTGAAAGCTTTGGCCTCAACAGCGTGAAGCCGAGCAAGGTGTGAGGCAGGAGCACCAGCCCAGAGGGGGGAACAGTATTCCATTGAGCTGCGGATGAAAGCCTTGTATGCGGTGAGGAGCTCAGGTGTGCCAAGGAAGGACTTCGCACGACGGAGGATGCCCAGTCGGCGACTGGCTTTGGAGGCCAGCTTGGAAATGTGGTTTTCCCAAGAAAGATCATGGCAGATAGTGAGACCCAAAAGCTTGAGCGACAGAACTTCTTGGAGAGGATTGTTGAGAAAGTACATGGGAGGTTTGTCCAGTCGGTCCTTTCGGAGAGATATTGTAAGAGTGTGAGATTTGTCAGGATTGAAAGACATGTTCCACTTGTTTGACCAGTCTGTGATTTTGTCCAGGTCTGCAGAGAGTGAGGATGCTGCAGACTGCCGATCTGAGGGATGAGGAATGGAGCGACAGAGAGTAGAGTCGTCAGCAAAGAGATAGAGAGGATTTTCAAGAGAGTCAGAGAGATCATTGATGAAGACCAGAAAAAGCACAGGGCCCAGAACACTACCTTGGGGAACTCCAGCCTGAACAGGAAGAGGAGATGAGAGAAACCCATTCAGGGCCACACGTTGACTACGACCAGAGAGGAAGTCCGCCAGCCATGCGTGGAGATTTCCATGGATACCAAAGGAGGAGAGTTTGGTGAGCAGAGCAGGGTGCCAGACCGTATCGAAGGCACGTGAAATGTCAAGGGAGACAGCTCTAATTTCCTGTTTGGCGTTGAGGACCTCCATCCATTGTTGAGAAAGCAGAAGCAGCATGTCCAGAGTAGAGTGACCAGGTCTGAAAACAAATTGATGATCAGAGATCAAGCCATTGGAGAAGAGGAAAGATTTAATATCTGAAGCAATGATGGATTCCATGACTTTGCTGATAATTGGGAGAAGGCTGATTGGTCTGTAGTTGCTGGGATCTGTTTTTGCACCTTTTTTGTGCAAACCGGTGATGTTGGCTGATTTCCAAGCAGATGGCAGATGACCTTGAGCAAAAGAGAGGGTGAAGAGAACAGAAAGAGGGAGTGAAAGAGCAGAAGAACATGATTTTAGGACCCGTGGGCTGATGCCGTCAGGACCAGTTGCAGAATCAGAGTCGAGGGTTGACAGAAACTTTTCCACCTTGTCAGGAGGAAAGGACACAGAGTCCAGGAGCAGCTGGGTACGACTGGGTACGGTGGGTACAGAGAGGGATGGGTTTGGGACACAAGATTTAGAGGCAAACACAGAGTTGAGGCATTCAGCTTTTTCACGTGCGGAGTCAGCCGTTAAGCCGTTTGAGGTGAGGGAGGGGATGGAGGGGGAACAAACACCAGAAACAGATTTGACCAGACGCCACCAGGATTTGGAAGAGGGAGACAGATAAGAGAGTTCGGTCTTGAGAATGGTGAGATATTGTTTCCTGGCTCTCCTGAGGGTGGACACACACTTGTTTCGGGCTTTGTGAAAGGAAATGAGATTTCCTTCCGTTGGATTTGCTTTCCAGGAGATGAAAGCAAGTTGTTTCAGGGAAACAGCCTCACCACAAGATTCCGTGTACCATGGACGGGAGGAAGGGTATGACAACTGAAGACGAGATGGTATAAATCTGTGCATGAGAGAGAGCAATTTACTTTGAAAGAATTCCCAGGATGAGTTGATGTCAGAGGCGGTAGAGATGGGAGACCAGTCCAGATGATTGATGGCTGCTTGAAGGCCGTGCCAGTTGGCCTGAGTGAAATGCCAGACTCGTCGACGCTGAGGAGGCTCTCTGAGAATGGTCAGAGAGATGTCCACTTTGACAAGCACATGATCAGATGAGCCGATTGGAGCAGAAGAAGAGCAGTAGACATTTCAGGGAAGTTTGTCATCACCAAATCCAGAAGAGAAGATGCTCCGTTGACTGAGATCCGGGTCGGGAAATTGACAGATTGTGTCAGTCCCAGTGAGTCGCAGAAGTCCTTTGCTAAAGAGCCATGGCTGGTGAGAGAGGTACCCACACCCAGCCAACTGGCATGGTGACAATTGAAATCACCACATATGAGGAAGAGAGAGTTGGGATGGGTAGATAGAAGTTGGTCCATATTATCAGACAGTGAGATGTAGATGGAGTCATCGCTGTTTGGTGGACGGTACAACACACATATGAACAAAAGGTGGGAGCGAAGGGGAAGCCGTAGCCAAAGGTATTCCTGGGGGTGAGGTGGAGAGAGGGCAGTGGAGGGCGAGTGAGGAAGAGAGTTTTTTATAAAGATAGCAACCCCACCTCCAGGACGAGGCTCAGGTCTATCATACCGGAGGAGGGAGTAACCTGGGAGAGATACCAAGGCATCAGAGACATCATGAAGGAGGAAAGTTTCTGTTAAGCAGATCACATCTGGTTTGTCAGAAGCAACCTGTATGGAGAGGTCAGTCAAGTTTGAGCGAAGGCCCCGGATGTTTGAGGTCCATACCGTTAATGAAGAGGAAGGGGGAGCATCGGGTCCAGAACAGGGGGGGGGGGAGGGGTAGGGTAAGATGTGGAAGAGGAGGAAGAGGTAGGGAGAGCTGTTGAAGGTGTGTCAGAGATTTCAGAATAGCTTGGAGAAAGGGAAGAATGTGGCGGACAAAAGGTTTGATGGAGATTGGGTGAGGCACAGTGAGGTGTTATTTGAGGAGGGGGAAGAGCGAGGCAGAAGGTTTGGGGAGATGAAGGTGAAAGTTGGAAGGGGGAAGAAGCAGGGAGGATGCTTTGAGGAGGAGGGGTGAGAGGTCTAGGAGGGGAGGAGCTAGGGAGATTCTCGGAGGGGAGGGGTGTGGGGGGGGTTTAGGAGGGAGGGGAGGGAAGGGGCGGGAAGGGGCAAGGGGGGTGATTTGAAAGGGATGGGTGATGGGGAGGATTTGGAGGGGAGGGGTGAGATTGGATTTTGAAAAGTGTACGATTCATGGGAAACGAACATTTTTTGCAAAATGAGTTTGAGACCTTCGAGTCTCAAACTATCTGTATTGAGACATAAACATCAGTCGGGGACCCTTGCAAGTGGCCCACATCATCATCGGAATCATCATCAGTAACATTATTCTCAGGTGGCTTAGGCCTGCGGCGTAGGCGGCCAGCAACAGTCATAGCCCCAACCCCAACACATCGAGAAAAAACGAGAGGTCTGCCTTAGGTACTCGTTGGCGTCTGCATGCGACATGTTGGGGTCCAGAGTAATCGGCGTCCTGGCAGCCTGAAATGCTCTGAGGTCCGCAACTGTGTAATCAAAACCATTATCGGTAACATCAACAACGGAAGAACAATCTTCAGAAGCGGAGATCTCATTGTCGCGGCCCAGTGACTCGTTCGGGTCGTCGTTCCAGGAACCGCGATCTGCAGTCACGTCGACGGCCGGAGTGTCATCTGGATCCGTGGTCAGCTTGTCGGTCATCACCATGGCCTTTTCTGGTGTCGTCTTCAGTGTCCATCCTGTGGTAAACTTTCTCACACACGCAAGGACTAAAGCCTTGATTAGTACACAACAAACCACGATTCCAAGGACTATTGCCAAGGCGGTCAATATCCACTTTACTATCGTACCTGTCCATCCTTTAAACCAGTCAGTAAGCCACTGGTGGGAGGCTTCCCGATCCATTCGATCCCTTGTCAATATATGAGCACTTTCTCTTAACCTTATAATAGCAGCACTGACCCCCTGTGAAGGATCAGGAATAAAAGTACAACATTTACCCTTAATTATCCCACATACCCCTCCTCGTTCTGCCAGTAACATATCTAAAGCAACCCTATTTTGCATAACCATTGTACGCAAGTGGACAACCGTGCCCAACATTTCGTCATGTGCTGTAGCGGTGTCGTTGGCCACCCTTTCTAAGATTAACGCAATTTTGTCAATGCGGTAACTGTTCATGACCGTCCCAGCCCATGGGAAGAAGAAACTAACGGCTTTCTCCCAATCAGCGCCGTGTAAGGTGGTGGTGTCGTCTTCATGCCAATAGGTGCTTCTTTGTGTCCTTATGAGTGCAGTGGTATTATGCAAGTGTTGTCGCAGTTCCATCTCTGGGAAAACTGATCCTAAATAGCAAATTCCTCCCCAATTATCAGGTAAATACGGGTAAGCTTTATTCCCGCATACAAACATGGTCCCGTGCGGAGCCACTAAATGGGTGGTCATGCAAGTGAGAAGGCCTGGTATAGTGTTTGTCCCGTTTTCCCCTCTCCATGCCAACTGGAGGTGTGTGAGGTTATGTGTAATGGCGAGCTTGTAACATTCACTAACAGCCTGTGTTTCCCTTTCCTAGGGTCCGCGGGGAGGGTATTCCTACACACGGATTTGCCTACCATTACTTGGCCCTTTCCTTCTAAACAGAGGGCCGCCCTTGCCGGCTTGACCCAAACCGGCGCCGGACGTTCCTCAAAGTGTCGGGACTGGATGGGGGGGGTAGTACTGAAAAACTCGTTTACATGCGGTTCCGTCAGAACCTTGGCTTGTCAGGGTTGTACTAATGCATTTGGTGTCTAATGGCTTCGAGCACAAATCATTGAGTGATAGGGGTAACACTACCATTGGTATTCCAGCTGTGCTGGTGCGGGGAAGGTGCATACACATCCAACACCGTGTCCTATTCTGTACTGTGGCCATATGCCGTGCGACCTTCCAGTATGTGTTCTCCTCTGGCTCCCTCCTTACTTCCTGGGCAGGAGGGGGTTTAATGACGTAGGCGGCGCAACTAGGCCGGAATTGGTGTTGGGTATCTCCCTTCTTTTGTTCCTTTTAATCAGTGTGCGCGGGGGCCATATTCCACATTCAAGTATTATCGTGGTGTGTGGGCCGACGAGGGCATGCGTCAGTAGGAGAGTGGTATTGTCGATGCCCATGCCCCATTGATATCCTGCGGCGGCGTGACTATTCACGGTCCCAGTAAACTTTCCATTTTTCACCTTTCTAATTTTAGTTAGGACTATGCGTGGGGTTGTCATGCGTGCCTGTGGTGTCCCATTGTGTACCGCCATGGCTTCCATCCATCTTACAGATAACCACTTGAAATTTGTCTCCAACTCGCAGCAATGTACTACTATCCCCTGTCCCCGGGGAGCCGTTATGTATTTGACGGGGTAAAGTTTAAATAACGTGTAGTTGTCGGGTCCTGGGTATTTGGGGAGATCCTCTCTCAGTGGGTTAAAGTTCAGAAGCCTATCTTTGGCAGGGTTTGTTAGGCAGCTACCCAGAATTCCCATCATCATGACCATCATCGCCGCCCTTAGGAGACTATAGTGCCCTAAAAGGTGCATTGTCTTAAGCAGTGTGGGGTGCGGTGTCTTGTGTGGCCTGTGGTGCGGGAATGGACAACTTACAATGGGTGGCGTGAATCCACGAAGGTTTACCCTCGCAGAAGACTGCCGTCGGTGTGACCAGTAGCACCTGGAATGGTCCCTTCCACTGTGGCTCCAAAGCAGCTTTGCGGGTGAAGTGCTTTACGAGCACCCAGTCGCCGGCGTGGAAGTCGTGGATGGCGTGGCCTATTGGTTCAGGCAGCGCCTCTCGTACTCGAGCATGGATGCTGCGCGCCACATTGGACAAGCCTATGCAAAACCTCAAAAGCATGTCATCCATCACCGGCAAAGTAAGGGTGGACATGTCCGTCGGAGCTGAGATGGGCAAGCTCATAGGTCGTCCCATTAATATTTCGTGGGGGGAAAAGCCCGTAGTGTGACCCGGGGTGGAACGGATGCTCATCAATGCAAGCGGGAGAGCCTCCGGCCACTTCAAGCCTGTGTCTGCGCAAAGTTTCGCTAGTTTATTTTTTAAAGTCTTATTCGTTCGTTCCACAAGTCCCGATGACTGTGGGTGGTAAACGCAATGGAAGGACTGTTTCACGCCCAACGCCTTCAGGATGCCCGTGACCACCTGCGCCGTGAAATGGCCCCCTTGATCTGACGAAATTATCTGGGGGATGCCAAATCAGCACATAAAATCCCACACGAGGCGCTTCACTACTGTCAGGGCATCGGACTTGACACATGGGTAGGCTTCGACCCATTTGGTGACCGTATCTACGATGACCAACACGTAGTGAAATGACATGCTTGGTTCCAATTCCGTGAAATCAAACTCGATATTTGCGAACGGCCCACTCGGCGGGGGGCGTCCCCCGTCATGTGCATGTCTCGGCGGCGCCCCTCTATTGTGTTGCTGGCAGACCACACACGATCTTCGGATACAATCCGTGACAGTCCTGGTGCCGCCCAAGTGTAGTTTATCTGTCCCATCACTCCCCTCTGGCACACATGACCATTTTGATGTGCCATGCGTGCCAGCCAAGGCAGTAAGGCCTGGGGTGCTATAGGTTTCTCGTCAAGGGTCCACATTTCCTCTGGCCCGGGGCGTATCACCCCTCGTTTGAGCCAGTCCTCGTGTTCGGCCGTTGGCGCAGCGTTTTGCAAATTTATGATATCATCCTTAGTTGGTGTGGCGGTTGGTCCTTCAGTCGGTATGTCAGCAATCTGTGCGGATGTCGCCTTTGCTCGTGTCACCATCGGCATGTTGCGTTCTATCTGTTGGTTGGCGGCCTTTCCTGCCGCCTCGTCCGCCCTTGCATTGCCCCGGGCAACGTCTGTGTCCGCCCTTTGGTGGCCACGACATTTAATCACCGCGATAGCGCGGGGAAGTAAAATGCTTCGGAGGAGCCCTTCTACCAACGCGCCATTCTTTATCACTGAACCTGCAGATGTGAGGAAACCTCTCATCTTCCAGATGGCCCCTTTATCGTGGACTACTCCGTGAGCGTAGGCCGAATCTGTGTAAATGTTGACGGCAAGGCCTTCCGCCAAGCTGCACGCTCTGGTCAAGGCGCACAGCTCTGCCTGCTGTGCGGAAAATGTAGGTGGAAGACGCCCGCTTTGTACCATTTCGCTATCTGAGCACACAACGTACCCGGATAACAGAAAACCATCCCATGCACGCCTAGCTGATCCATCGACATAATATGTACAATCGAGGTAGTCTAGGGGATTGTCCTTTAAATCCGATCGTACCGTGGAAACTAGCTGCACAACGTCGGCGCACACATGGGGTTCGCCCTCCTCTGGGGTGGGCATCAGTGAGGCTGGGTTGAGTGTCGTGCAACGTTCGATCGTGATGTTGGCTGCAGTGATCAGTGCGGATTCGTATTGCATTAATCTAGTGTTAGATAAATGCTGTGTGCTTCGCTGTAGCAACAGCGAAGTGACACAATGCGGCACCCGTAGCGTTACCGCGTGACCCATTACAATGTCCGCTGTTCTTTTTACTGCATACCTGGCCGCTGCCACGGCTTGCAGGCACACCGGAAACCCCTGTTCGACCGGGTCTAACTTTTTACTAAAGTAGGCCACCGGTCGCTCCTTGTCCCCATGGGTCTGTGTCAAGATGGACTGGGCGAAACCTCTCACGGCGTGAGTGTAAAGGATGAATGGTTTCGCATAATCTGGGAGCCCTAATGATGGTGCCGTGACCAACGCCCTTTTCAGCCATATGAAACATCACTTCAATTCATCCATCCATTCCAATTCTTCCGGGGCGTTTGATTTGGTCGCCTCGTACAGTGGCTTAGCCAGCAGCGCAAAATCAAGTATCCAAGTGCGGCAGTATCCCGTCATACCTAGGAAGCGCAGCATTTGCCGTTGCGTGCGTGGGCGAGGCATCTCCATGATAGCGGTCACCCGTCCAGCATCCAATTCCCGTTTCCCGTGAGAAATGGCGTGTCCCAAGTAAGTTACAACCTTCCGCACAAATTGAAGTTTTGGTCTGCCTACTTTGTGGCCTTTGGCCGCCAAGGCCTTTAATAGGGCCATGGAATCCTTTTCGCACGCCTCCTTAGAAGGGGAACAAATCAATAATTCGTCAATGTACTGCAACAACACTGACCCTCCCTTCAATTCCACATCCGCCAGGTCGCGGTGTAGCGCCCGGCAAAACAGAGTGGGGCTATCTGAAAACCCCTGAGGTAGTACTGTCCAAGTATACTGTCGCCCCCTATGGGTGAAAGCGAACAAGTATTGTGACTCGGCCGCGATAGGCACAGAGAAAAACGCAGAACAAAGGTCAATAACTGTGAAGTATGTTGCGTCCGACGGAATTGACATCATAAGGGTCTCTCCATTCGGCACTAGTGGGTGTATACCTTGTATCACCTTGTTCACCTCCCTTAAATCCTGTACAAACCTCCATTTATCTTTCGTCGGCTTTTTTACTGGCAAAATTGGTGTATTACATGGGCTGTTAGTTTCCACGATAATTTTCTGCTCCACCAGGGATTGAATTACTGGTGCTATGCCTACGTCAGCCTCGGGTCGTAATTTATACTGTTTCACGTTTGGCAAGCGCATCCCCGGCTGCACTGATATCACTAAAGGTTCGGCGCCTCGCATCCGTCCAACCTCATCGTCGGACCGAGGCCATAAGTCGTCCGGCACCTCCGCCAGGAGGTAGTCTGACTCACCCGGGTCCGTAAGCACTGCCCTCATGGCATAGGTGCCCTTAGGGGGCAACTCTGCCTCTTCGAACACTCCATCCCTCAGTTGTGTCTTAATGTCAATCGAGTACCCTTCACCGTTATTGAGCTGTCTCACAGTCCAGTGGCCCCTCTTAAACCAATAACCTTGTAAGGGAACTTCCTGTAATCGCCCCACCATCCAACCTACACTTTCCGGCGGCCACCCCTTGGCAGTAGCGAGGGTAACATGGGCGGCCGCTCCTGCGGGGTATTGGGTCAACGCACGCTGACTCGCGGATAGGATTACCTCGATACCTATCCCCTCACGGCCGATCCATATTCGTGATAAATGTAGGGGCGTGCGCTTACCCAGCTCTGCCTTAACCTTCTTTTGGTAATTCTCATCCTCGCCCTTTGCATCGTAATAAGCCGTGCAGTGGGGTGGATTATCCTTTAAGTGTTTTATCGAGATTTGGTGCAGTTGTAGCCATTCTCGCACAACTGGACTGTCCAAACACACATTATCTATGATATGTGTCCAAGTAGCCAGAGCCCCTTCATCCAAGCGCCACCAATACGCGGTGGGGCCGGGACGAGACAATGCCATCATCAACGAGTCATGTTTAGATTCCGCGACATCTACGAAAACTCCCTGCTCTGTACATGAAATCTGACAGCCCAATCGGCACAGTAAGTCCCGTCCCAGCAAATTTGTTGGGGCGGTAGTGGTCATCAAGAAAGCATGTTTAGCCTCTAGCGGGCCGCATGTTACTCGCACTTCCTCCAAAATAGGAAGCGCTTGGGGTAAGCCCGAAATGCCCATTATTTGAACGTTCCTCGCCGTGGGGCGCAAAGATGGCAATTGCCCCTCGTTAATTGTACTGCGGGTCGCGCCCGTATCGACAAGAAAGTCTAATTGTCGTCCGTCCACGTCCAGCGACAAGGTCGGCTCCTCTGCCGACGTCATGGTCAAGAGAGGACACTCCTTAGGCGACCTGCTAGCGTCCCGTCAATAGGCCCCTCTATTGCCCTGGGGCGGAAACCCCCTATGAGCACTTGGGCAATCACGTCTCCAGTGTCCCAATTGCTTGCAATAGAAGCACGGTTCCTGCGGAACCGGTGGTGCGGAGGGCACAGGTCGTCCCTCTATTGCACCCCTTCCCCCCAGCCATCGGTCTGGCGGCCCCCACTGTGACTGGTTTACTTGTTGCCATTGTGGCGGACCCCGAGGCGGGGCCCAGGTCCCCTTCGCTCCATCCTGTGTCCAACTATTGGGGGGTGGTCCAGGGTTTTGGAGAAGGGGTCTTGGTGGGTGCCAAATTTGGGGAGGGGGTCCTGGTACGGTCCAAATTTGAGGGGTTTGAGGAGGAGGGGGAGGAGGTGGGGGTTGCGTCCATTGTGTAGGGATTTGCTGTCTAGCCTTATCCATGTCGAGTTGTCCATTATCATCGACATAACCATCACACCAGTCTTCCCCATCACAAATCCACTCTCCATTGGGATAATCGCCTCTATAGGTGGGCCATTCTCCGGGGGTCTGTCATGCGCGGGGGTTATGGACGCGGGGGTCATCCCGGACCGGTCCCCACTTTTGGCACTGATCGCGTATGTGGCTCTGACTCCGATCTCCCCTTTTATTTTGATTAAGTTGAGCCCGTTTCTCCTGGACATACATTTGCAATATTTCCTCATTAATATCCTTCTTCTCCTCTAAGGAGGAGCCCGGGCATTGTTCCAGCTTGTCGCATAAATCATTGGTTGTCATTCCCTTCCAGCAGAAAAGGACGGACTGTACCTGTTTCTTTAATGCCGGCTGGAGCCCCTCTATCAGATATTGGTTTACCAATGGTTGGGGTAGCCCTACCAGCTGCATCGGACCCAGTCCTCCCCAGCGCGCGATGGCCTTTTCCAACCTTTCCCGATAATCCCCAATTGATTCTCCTGCCTTTTGTTTTATGGCCCCGATTTTTCCCCAGTCCGGACCTCCTGCTGGCAACAACGCCAGCTCAATGGACTCTAGCAACCAGACCTTTAGATCCTCCCATTGTACTTGTGTTATCTGGCCCACTCCTGCCGCCCTTGGATCCTCCATCGGCCACTGTGCTCTTTGTCTAGCCCTTTCCCATACCTTGGGTGGGAGCACGGATACTCCCATATGGGTTATGTCTCGATAGTCGCACTCGCCAACTAAAAACCAATTCGACATGGTTGGTACTATCTGTCGTGGGTCATCGATAAGCAAATGTTGAATCCTTTCCCGCATTACTGTTAAAGCGGATTCTTTCCATGGTACCCTTTCTCGAACCCCCTGACCTTGAGCATTAACTCCAATAACTTGTAAGGGGCACAATGTTTTCCTTTCTGTTATTTCCTGACATTCCAATGGGGTAGTTTGGGGGGTCTCGTTCCCATTACAGCCTACCAGTGAGGGGTATAACCCGTCCTGTCCCATCGGTGGTGGGAACCCTGCAATATCGATCCCGTTATTTATCCCGTTAGCCCCGAGCTGTGCAAACGGATTTCCCTGGCTCGGATGGTTCTGGGGGGTAACGACCTTCGTGCCGTGGGGTGTCGGCCCCTGGGGTAACTGGGGTGCGATGGTAGCGGGGTTGCAGGGAGGTGGTGGCGGGGGCGCAGAGAGGATAGGTGGCGCCTGAAACCCCGGGACAGTGCTTAGGTCTGGGGCTGGGGAGGGTAGATTGGTTACTACCTCCCCTACCGCGGGGTCTGGATTTTCAACGAGCGGCATCAGTCGCGCGTTAGCCTGCCTCTCTATTTCCTTAACCGCTTCATCCTGCATTTTATTCGCCTGTTTCCTCAGGCCCTTGAGTTTAGATACCTCACCGGCCAGGCTGGCCTGTTTCGACCTTGCCTGTCGCTTCATCGCTTCTTCCTTCCACCAACCAAAGACTTTCCAATAGTCAGGCGGCAAGTGTTTCGTGTCCTGTTCTAACTTTTCTAATGCCCCATACAACGCGTCCAATTTTTCCAGCGCAAAAGACCCTCCTTCGGGCCACGGTTCACCTAGATCCTTAGTCAGCGCAACCCATGACTTCCCTGGTCTCGCAGCGTCATAGCCATGCCTCCCAAACATGAAATATGCTGGGGGTATTTCGAAGAGGCTCACCTGCCTTCACAGTCTTATTACCCATCCTAGGACAATTTAGTTTGCCGACGTAGCCTTGTACCCGTGAGGTTCGCCCGCCTGCGCGAGGTACGGCCGTCTACCTAACTCCTGAGAGGCTCACCCGCCTACACAGCTGTCTAGCCTAACCCCTGAGAGGCTCGCCCGCCTTCACAGCTGTCTAACCTAACCGTACCTTACCTTCCTGGCATCCTACGCCCTTATAATACTTCTAACCTTACTTTAGGATTCCAATGTCTCCTGGGTAGGCCTTGGATTGGGACGCCGCCCTATCCTTACCCTCACAACCCAGAGATCTATTACTCCTTACCCTCGGGCGCCCAACGTGGGGCAATTCCCCTTACGTAACGTTACCCTGACGAGTCCATAAACAGTCAGTTGCTCCGGGACCCAAGCGGTCCGTATTTAAATTTAGGTTCGTGGATCAGGTTTGAGTAGGAAACGGAACAAACGGCACCTGAGCAAGAGAGTGGGTTACAATTTGGACTGACCCCCAGGCTATAAAGGAAAAAACAAAAGAAAACCACGCTCACCTGACCCGGATCAATTGCCAGCTGGTCTCACCACTCACTTGCCTGGGACCGCGTCCCGGACTGCACAGACTGATCCCACCGCTGCCACCATATGTCGGAACTGGGACTTAGAACTTGGGACTCAGAGGCCTCAGAGAAGGAGCAACGGATATATTTATTAGAACTCGTTTACACAAGCTTGCGGAAAACAGGATGTCGCAGGAAGCTCACACAAATGACCAACACTACAACAAGATGCTCTGAAAAGGTTTGATCAGGGCTTCAATATATATAGGAAAGATAGGGGTGTGGTTTAACATCAGGACAGGAGACAAAGGGTGGACTCACATGGCCCCTACCTAAGTCCCTGTTGTTCAATTAGTTAAGGAAGTCCGAGGCCAGGCAAGGGTTTTGCCTTCAATATCATAAATCAGTGAAGCTTGAAGGGAAATCATTGAGGTTTGAAGGGAAAGAAGGAGATAAGGAGTAAAGCTGTCATCAAGACGGATGTTGAGAATATGGAGGAGTATAGCAACAGTGCAGCTGTGGCGTGGCCACAGTATGGGAACAAACTCTGGATTGTAACAGCTAAAGAGAACATGCCATTACAAGGCATGAAATCACATAAAGTATATAATGCTTCAAAGGCATTTCAAACAACAAAGTAATGTATCAAAAAGTCCTTTGGTGGGAAAGTATGTAGGGAGTGAACAGTCATACATGAGCCAACATACAGGAAATTGGCAGAGGCCAGACAGATAGCAAAGTGCAACCAAGGCCGAAGTATGGGGAACAGGGGATTGTGCCAACACAGGGCAAAGGTTTGTAAAGCATTTAACTTACTTTAAGGGTACAACCAGCTTTCAAAGACATGGAAAGACTATAAGTATTAAAGGAATACAGTAAACAATCAAACCAAACATATAATTGGTTATACTTGGTCAAATGGTAAGAGAACACAAAGGGGGAGGGGCTCACGCCCCACATAACTTCACACACCGAAAGATCAATACAGTTTCGACAAAATACAATTGTGAACAGACTTAACTTTGAAAACGTGGAGACCGTGTGGAGCTTCGAGAATCGCTGCCGCCGTCTCCAAGATCTCGCGAGATCTTCTTCAAGTGTTCCACAACTTGGTGCATCTCAAATTGGTCAATACTGTTTGTTCAATATAAGAAGGTGGTTCAAGTTCTTCCTGCACTTCCAATTATATAATGACTTTTCGTTTGAGGAAATGACTGAATTGTCTTTCCCTAGTCATGGGAACTCCATCAGCATGTACGTATGTAGGAAGCTGCCATCTAATGCATTGTGGGTGGCCATATTGTAGGTGGCAAGCAGTGTATCGTGCTCTATGAATGAGTGGTGCAAATGCGTTTTTCCTGTTGGAAAGCGCGAAGCCGGCTGAAATTCACAGAATACTTACGAGACAGTTTGTGGATGATAGTCTCCCAAGAAGAGGTGTGTTTGTATGGGCGAGAAAGTACAACGATGGCAGAGACTTAGTCAATTATCTTCCAATTTTAACATGTTCTGGTGACGGCTATAACTCCTGCTAATATCCAGAGAATCGAACAACTTATCCTGAGCAATTGAACAACTTGTCATGATGTTGCAGAACAAGTTGGAATCCGTATCAGGAGTGGAAAGTGAGTGGTGAAGTTTGGAGTAGAGCTAATACAGTGGCTCCCTTGACCCAAAAAGTGAAAGTGTACGACATCTGTCAGGAAAGTGTTCGCTGCAATGGTTTGGGATTGCCAAGGACTGATTCTTTCAGGACAGAGGAAGAACAATAAATGTCTTGTATTACACAGGAACCCCCAAAATCTAATCAGTTAATCGTTTTATCTTTATACATACCTGTACCAAGTTTGAATTAGATCACTTCAGCCATTCCCAGGTTATAGACATATTACAGACTTTGGCCTTTGACTTGGTGACCCCAAAATCGAATCAATTCATCTTTACATCATTCTCCATAAGTGTAGCAAATTCGGTCAGAATCCCATCACTGGTTCACAAGTTATCATGGCAACAGGATTTTTACATAACATGACATCTGACCTTTGGCCTTTGACCTCGTGACCCCAAAATCGAATCAGTTCATCTTTACCTCATTATACATACTTGCACCAAGCTTGACTAAGATCCATTCAGCCATTCTCAAGTCACCGTGGATACGAAAACCTATCACGGATGGATGGACAGACGGACGGACAACCTTAAAACATAATGCCTCTGGCAACTTCGTCAACAGAGGCATAATAACAATAAAATTAAAAAATTAAAAAATAATGACAATAAAAGTTGGACAGATTGGGAGTAGACAAAGAAGGCTTTTCGAAATGACTAAAAATAGGTCAGCTCAACTGTGATGGATAACGAATCATTATACGAGTAAATGCCCAAGACCAAGGACACTGCACCAATGGCTTTAATAAAATGGTGGGACTGAGTCAATGAGACAAGTGTTGGTTCTGCAAGGTAGAAACAGAAAGTACGAGTCACCTCCTATCAGGATGTAAAAAACAAACAAAAAAAACCTCATGTTGCAGCAGCTGTACACCCAAAGGACAAAGTCACAACAAGGAATGTCGAGTAACCCGCTGCCACATCTGAAAAAGTCTCAATACCCCAGTTCCATAAAAGTGATGGAAACATGAACCAAAAGCAATCGCTGAAAACAGGGACACAAGGACATGTATGACCTGATGATCCAATCAAGCGTGAACATAGAAGACAAAGCATTGCGACCAGATATAGCACTGAGGTACAAAAAAGAAGAGAAGGCATTGCTAATTGAGGCTGAGGTGTCAGTCCCCAGCAATTTTAGCCTAAACACAAAAATCAAGAAAATGACCAAATAACAAGCCCTCAAAAATGAAGTGAAAAGATCCTGGAAGATGATGAGTGACAAAATTGTACCAGTGATTATTGGATGTCATTGATGCATTCATTTTAACGTCATAATTCGACAATTACACAACATTTAGTCCGATCAGTTTGAAACTTGTGGAGCGTGATCTACGCAACAATTATATTGGACAATGTAAATGTATGACATCAGTCACATGGTCTGGCAGCCATATTGGGTCAAACAAAAAGCCCTTAAAAAAACAGAAGAGTTGGCTCACACCAAGTCAACTGAGCAGGGTAAGAATTCGATGAATACCATGAAGTTCTTCTGAGTGCTTTCTCGGTTGGTTCTCTCGTTTTCTATTCTATAGAGATGCAGTATTTCCCCGAGTGGTATCGACCTCGTCTCTGCTATTTTGTTGGCCAACTCTTCTTCCAGTCAACATCATCGTCTTTTTCTTCTTCGCTACTTTGTTGTTCTCCATAGTCTTCATGTTCTTTATCATCTACTGATCCTGCTCTCATCCCTTCTGTCTCTGTAGGTGCCACATGATTTAGGTCAGCAGGTGAGACTTGTTCCTTCTCTCGTGGTAGGTCGGTCTACATCATTTCTTGACACCAACATCACCACCAACCATCATCATCAACATCATAACTTGGCTGAAAAACTACAAACACAAAAAAAAGAAATGTTTATAAAAGTTAAACTTTTAAAAAGTTGCCAAGAAAGTTTCGCGCAGGCACAAGTCGTGTGCAGACGGTATTAGGAGAGGTAACACCAAATCCCCTGTTGTAGGTCAACACCGTTACTAGACCCCAACTCACCAGCTGTACCAGGAGCAACACACCCAGGAAAAGCTGTCGATCAAACAGCGGAAAACGAGATCGCTTCAGCTTTTGTGGAATTGAAATGGACCCATCGGGGGGCAGTGTTCGAGCTTCAGTCCCGACCTGGTAGGACGAGGCGAGGGGAGGAACCCGAGCCTGGAGTGTTTGCAACTGCTGATCCTTTTTTCATTCCCTTCCGCAGGATAGTAAGTGAAAGTTCACGTCGGTCAGGGCTTCGCAAAACAAATGGGTTCCATCGATGTAATGGGGCGTGGTCTGGTGGGTAGCTCATTATCAATATCCCACGTGACGGGGCGTGGCCTTGCGTCAATTCAACCATGAACTTGGAAAAGTGACACCTCCATAAAAAAAATCTCCAGCACATGAACCAATCACATTAATGGGCAGTAACCATAAAATAAATCATGACTCGCAAAATCGAAGATGTTTCAAGTATATTGGTTGGTCTTGTGCGTTATGCTGTCTGTGTCTGTCTGTCTGCTCGTATGTCTGTCAATCGCCTTCAGGTCACAATTTTAAACCGATCTTTGCGAACCTTCACCAGATGGTAGACTTGGTCATAAGGAAGTAGCCTATTGAGTTTGAGGTCAAAGGTCATCTTAAGGTCAATGAAATGTTAAAACATAAAAATAAAATAAATGTAAAAAGTAAAATAAAATAAAAAATGTAAAAATAAAAAAATTAAATGTTGAAAAATAAAAAAATCATTTTTCAACATTCTTCCTTTTGCTTTGCACCTTGTGATCTCTCCTCTTGGCGTCTCCCCTTTAGATCTCTCCTTTCGTCCTTTATATCCAAAGTCGAGGCTCAGGGAAGAGCGAGAGCAGGAGAATCACAAAGAGTAAATCAGCAACGACAAATGATGGCAAGGCAAAGAGGTACTCAAACTAGGCTCCTTCAGATCCTGAGATCACAAATGCTGCATCATCAATTTTGAATGCCAGCTTTGAAGATTAATAATCTCAAAAAATATACATCAAGACATAAACACCCAGCATAACCTTCATACTAATACTTCATACTTCATTTACAGTCAGGTCAGTCTCTTGACTGCCACTGCTAACATGTAACCCAGTGCCACCTGCCGCATGGTCGGAAAATCGGCGACTAAACCGACAACCTTCACGGGCTTGCCAG
This sequence comes from Myxine glutinosa, assembly GCF_964187855.1. Taxonomy (NCBI): domain Eukaryota; kingdom Metazoa; phylum Chordata; class Myxini; order Myxiniformes; family Myxinidae; genus Myxine; species Myxine glutinosa. The sequence continues at coordinate 83,699,646 of NC_136264.1, read as the reverse complement.
TGGAGAGGGTGACAGACAGTGACACCCTGCAGGACTAAGAACAATACCTGTTAAAGGGGGGATGAGCTCCCTTCGGGAGCCAATGGCCATCCAGTGAGGACATTGTTTCTCCAAAAAAAAACACCCATCCGGTTGGACCGTTTTTTTTTCGGTAAAACCGGTTTTTAGTTGTGTTTTTTTTAGGCTTTTAGGGTCTTCGGGGTCTCAAAGGGTCTTAAAGGGTGTTAGTAGTCTTCAGGGATTTTAGGGATCATTATAAGGGCCTTAGGGGTCTTTGTGATCTTCGGGTCCTAAAGGATCTTTGGGTCTGAAGCGTATTAAGGGTGGTTGGGGTCTCACAGCACCTTTGGGACCTTAGGGGTCTTGGTGGTCTTAAGGGTATTTGGGGTCTTATGGGTCTTCGGGTTCTTACAAGTTATAAGGGTCTTGGGGTCTTCAAAGGTCTAAGGGGTCGCAGCAGTCCAAAGGGTCGAAAGGTGGTACATTCCAAAAGTACATAATTAATAGACGGATGTGTGATGAGTGTGCCACTGATGTTCAAGCAGTACGTAAATAATCTATCTAAATATCTATAAAGCTCAGTTGACTTTTTGCTGTGATAAATAACTACCTCTGTCGGTTTGAATGTTTGAAAGAGAATAGACGTCTGGATCAATTTCTGAATTAAATTTAAATCCCGATTTATATATATATATAAACGCGAGTTGTCTGTGTGTGTGTGTCCTCGTTTTATTCAGAGATGGCTGAACGGAACTTCATCAAACTTTCAGAGGTTCATCAGTGAGTGCCTGGGAGTGTTCTCGGCACAAAAAAAAAACATTAGAAAAAAAGTTCGTTTTTTTGGAGTTGAAAAAAAAAATCGCTCGATCGTGCCGAAGCCTTTTTAAATTAATGACAGTTATACACAAATACACATTCGCATACATAAATACAAAACAATTACCAGACGTTTGAATACAAATAAATCAAACAATTCCGGAAGTGTACGAATTTGATAGTACGGCTTCTTCTTCTTCCTGATAGGCATCACAATTAACCCAGAAATGTGAGCCACATTCGCTCAGAAACATGAGCCACATTCACTCAGAAACTTGAGCCACTCCTCTTCCCCTCCTGCATTCCCCTCCCCTTCCCTTCCGCCCTCCTCCCCCCCTCCCCTCCCCCCTCTGCCCCCTTCCAATCCTCCCCCCATTCTCCCTCCCCCTCCACCCATTCCCCCCATTCCTCCCTCCCTCCTCCCCTTCCCCCTTTCCCCCCTCCCTCCTCCCCTTCCCCCTTTCCCCCTCTCCCTTCCCCTCCTCCTCCCCTCCCCCCCCCTTACCCCCATCTCCTCCCCCCCCCTTACCCCCATCTCCTCCCCTTACCCCTTCCCCTCCCTTTCCTCCCCCTCAACCGCCCGGCTACGCCGGGTACTTCTGCTTGTATACATATACAGTAGTCCACACGGCTTCACAGACCATGTTTGTCTTTTATCATTTCAGTAAATATATGGGTGGTCCTTATGACTGGGGAAGAGGGTTGAAGGCATGGCCTGCAAGATGGGCGGAGCTTAGGGCACCAATTGCTCATTCCAAACAAAGAAGAGTGACCGTGGTGTTATTGCCATGGCAACAAATGTGTAAAAACAATCAGACTCTGTTCTGTTTGTTCAGTTCAATTGAAGCTGTTATCGTGGGCGGTGGTGCAACACGGAGCGCGATCTTTATTTATTAATTCGACATGGATTTTGAGAATTTTGACTCTTCCTTTGGCAAGTTTGATTCAAATTGCTGTTGTTGATTACAGGTACGTACAGTTTGTGCAGGATTTGTGTTTCGGTCACTTTTTTGTTGCGTTTCATCCGTCGAACCCTTAATAACACTCATGACGGGTTCACGAATTGTTTATTTATTTGTTGATCAATCTCGCCCAAAACGGGCTGCGAGAATATTGCAGTGTGTGTGTGTGTGTGTGTGTGTGTGTGTGTGTGTGTGTGTGTGTGTGTGTGTGTGTGAGTGTGCGTGTGTGTGCATTCGTGTGTGTGTGTGTGTGGGTTGTGCATTCGTGCGTGCGTGTGTGTGCGTGTGTGTGTGTGTGTGTGTGTGTGTGTGTGTGTGTGTGCATTCGTGCGTGTGTGTGCGTGCGTGTGTGTGCGTGTGTGTGTGTGTGTGTGTGTGTGCATTCGTGCGTGTGCGTGTGTGTGTGTGTGTGTGTGTGTGTTATCTCTTATGCAGGGTTCAGAGGGTGGAATAGAACCTCCCAGGACCCAAAGAATCCAACTCCTCTTCAGTAAGGCATCATATCATAGTCCATGGGCCAGACCAGATATGGGTACCATCTCTGGTGGCAAAGGCTAACTATGTTTTTTTGATAGTTTAGGACCTACAGATGATGAATTGAGGTGATAGAAGTGTGAAATTGGCAGCTTTCTGGTAGTTATCACCTTTCAAACATCACCCGACCGCTATAATTTGAAGCCTCAAATTTGGGGGTAGGGGAAACTAAAATGACTGTAGTGTCGCTCTGGATGGGTCAATCTCAACAATATACCACTCATAATGTCCGTCTATGTACCCTCTATCTTAATCAAGAAGATTTATGCAAAATATTTCATTATGTAGGTCACCAGAGGTCAAAAGGTCACCAATTTTATGGGGAGCCGAAAATTGACCATAGGACAAGTCATGTTGCTGGAATAAAGTAACAAATCACCCAATGGTGATTTAAACACTTGGAACGCATATTTTAGAGGTCTTCAGATGATTCTAAGGAGACATTATTGAGTTGCTTTTGCAAAATTTTATTTCAGAGCAATTGATTTTGAACCATTTCTTAGAAATACGTAAAATCCAGGGTTTCGGGCGTAGGGGAAACCATAATGAGTGTAGTTTTGGAGTGGATTAACCAAAATTGAAAATCTAATACTCAAATTGCATGTCTATGTACCCTCTATCATAATGACACTAGATTATGCAAATAATGTCCATATGTAGGTCACCAGAGGTCAAAAGGTCACAAATTTTAGAGGCTGCCAAAATCGTCTTAAAGCAACAACTTATTCTACTAAACCAAAGGAGTAAAAATGAACAAAAAGTAATATCAACTTCCAGAAATTATATTTTATATGTCTTTAGGTAATGTTGAGGGCTTTCGGTAATGAGGGATAGTTCCACGGATTCCATGATTTTGAGCGATTGATTCAGTACCTCATTTACCGTCGACAACTCTGTGGCTGGTGCATTAACTGTTGGGAGGTATGATATGGTATCCTGAACTACAACAATGTTGTCTCGGATTTTTATGTTAAATCCGGTCCAACTGCTCACATCCTGAGAATTAGCGTCAGAGAGACGTGCCAAGACCCCAGCTATATTTTTTAGTGTGGCGCTATTTACAGCAGCTGTTGTATCATGTTCAGTAGTAAAAAAAATCAACTGTGGACCAACTCTCTTACCAGCAATATACAATGGTATTGTGTCTGTCTCTGATGTGATGCTTCGCTTCTTCGATTTCTCAACTATAGGAGTGCTTCTATCCGGGAGTGGCCCAATTAGTTTTCTTTGAACAGCTATGCCATTTACCCTGTGTGATGTCCCCCCTCCTCTCAATGTTTCCTCAAGACGATCAATGTTATCCCAAGCTAATGTTGTAAAGACACCTGGATGAATGTCAGATGGTAGTGGGGTGTCTTCACCACATGACAACTTTTGCAGACGAAGAGCTGTGTCTATTTCCTCAAGTTTTGAATATGATACACCGTGCCCTAAACGATTTAATGTCTGAATTAACTCGACATTTCCTGTCAATGATTTTACCGCGAAAGGTAAGAGAACTTGCTTCGGTGGTTTTTCCCTGCCGTTCGTAATATTATCCACTCGGTCTTGCCCAAATGAATTTGCCAATCTCTCTACCCCCTCTGAATTTGAGTTATTGCCGATATCTCCGGTTAGTAGTGTGCAGAAGAAACCTTTGACAGGCTCGGGAACACAACAGTTCTTTATTTCAGTATCCGGAGGCCACTCCTTACTTATCTCCTGCGCTCTGACAATTTTCCGAAGTTGTAAGGCTGCTTTTGTCAAGACATTGTCTTCCTCCTGGGACGAGACGATGTTGTATTCCTCTCTCATGGAAAAGTGTACCTGTCCAAGCTGGTCAGTTTTCACGCTTGCTGGATAAACCAGAAGTTTACCGTTTGTATCATTTACAAACCGGAGAGTTTCGCCAAACTCTTGTTCTAGCTTTCTGCGTAAGTGTTTCTTTGTTAATGGTTTCAGTTATTTGATGCCATGAGCAAGAAGACTAGTAGCTCATTTGGATGTTAGATGTGTCATTGGAATGATATCTGGGTTAAGGATGAAGTAATTTTGAATGTAAGAAAACAATTCAATTTCTGCCTGCCCTAATGCATTAGCATACTTAGTCTCAGGTTCATCAATGTCTTCCCCACCCCCTAGAGACAATTCATGATCCTCCTTTGTGTAAAAACGATAGCAGTTGCGGTGGTCATGAGCTTCTGCTGCCACTAGTTCTCGATCAAGGAGGGCTCGAATCCTCGTGTCCTTTTTTCGTGAAGCAGCATCCCCAGTGCCGTGTATATTGAGTGTCTGGCCAACTGAAATACTGGCGCCATGTTGCATACCTAACTTCGGGCGCTGACACTGCGAGATGTATGTCAGCTGTGGCAATCCTGTATTTCTGTGACGAGGGAATCGACGTTATTACTGTTTGGTCGCACATTTAATGAGCAACAACTAATTCAAGTTAAAGTGACGTGTTGTTTGTTATTGGAATAATCAAATCTGCAAGCGGCGTCATTTATCCACACGAATTGTTTACCTGTCGCGGCACACGATTTATTGTCAGCTGCATACAGCATACTGATAAATTTTATTTCTCTTGGCATGAAATTGTAATTCGATAAAATGGAGCTTGTATACTAGTTTTCATCTATTATCTGGAAACGTAACATACAATATTCCCATAATGCTACGAAAGTACAATGTCTATTATTTTATTCATTAGCTTGGGTTCACAAATGTTGTTATAAATTGACTGATATATAAGCATATATAAACAGTGCATGTTACAGGGTATATGTATAATAAGGGATTATGTATAACACCTGATTTTCAGTTATTATACATAATCCCTTATATATATATATATATTGTGGCGGACACAATGCCGGCGGGTCATAATTCTGTGCACCAGTGGGTGACGCGAGTGACCGGGCGTGGAAGCAAGGCTCGGCCCACGCCCGGAGCAAAGGAGTCATGAGGCTTAGGGGTTGAACTGAAATACATGCCCCGCCTTTCGGCCGACCGGCCACACCCGAGGCAAGGCATGGCCTCGGGATATATACGTGGGCTCGAAAGTCGAGCCCACCCAGTGTTTACGTGCGAGCCTTGAATAAAGTGTTTGGTTTTGTTAAATGCGTGGTGGCCTACCTTCTTGGCAAACGAGTTGTGTGTGCACAGCACCACACTGGTGACCCCGACAGGTTCAGCCATAGCTGACCCCTGAACGCACCATGGCTACCAACGCTGTCGCCGTCAAACTCCCAGAGTTCTGGGAAGCACAGGCCGACGTTTGGTTTGTGCAAGCCGAGGCCCAATTCCAGCTCCGGAGCATCACGGCGGACGACACCATGTACTTTCACGTGGTCGCCGCCCTCGGGCCCGGCACTGCCGCCCGCGTCGTGTCCTTCCTTCGGCACCTGCCGGGTACCCACAAGGACGCGGCGCTCAAACGGTTTCTCATCACCACGTTCGGGCTCACGGAGGCCGACAGCGCCGACTGCCTCCTTGACCTTCCCGCCCTCGGCGACACATGACCGTCCATTCGGATGGATTATATGTTGTCCCTTCTTGGAGACAAACGCCCGGATTTCCTTTTCCGAGCGCTTTTCCTCCGCCAGCTACCTGCGCAGGTACGGCTCGCGCTGGCCGGTTCGGCTATAACAGAACCCCGCGCCCTGGCCAGAGAGGCGGACAAATTTTTCGCAGCCTGCGACACGTGGCCGGCGCATAGTGCTGCCGTAGTGGATCCCAGTGCGGAGGCTTCAGTGCCCCCTGAGTCCCTCGTGGCCGCTGCTACGCCCCGCCCACCACCACCGTCACGACCAACGAGGCAGCCACCACCGCAAACCTGGTGCTATTATCATGCCAGGTTCGGCCGCAAGGCCCGGGCGTGCCCCCCGCCGTGCTCTTTTGACGGGTCGGGAAACGACCGGGCCGGTGCTCACTTGCGGCCATGAGCATCGGCCATTCCGGCAGCCTCATTTTCATCACGGACACCTCGTCTGGTCGTCACTTTTTGTGCGACACTGGAGCGCAGGTAAGCATCCTCCCTGCCTCCGCGTCCGACAAGCAAGCCGCTGGCCGGGGCCCCGCCTTGTTCGCTGGCAACGTAACTCCCTTCCGCACATTCGGGAAGCGTTGTCTCTCGCTGCGGTTCGGGCAACAGCGCTTCCAATGGTCTTTCGTCACCGCCAGTGTGCCAATGGCCCTGCTCGGTGCGGATTTCCTTTGTGCGCATGGGCTGTTGGTGGACGTTAAGCGCAGACGCCTCGTCCAGGCCGAAACCTTCAGCTCGCTCGCTTGCTCGCTGAGCGGCTCGTTGAGCAGCTCGCTGAGCGGCTCACCGAGCGGCTTACCAAGCGGCTTGCTGAGCGGTTCCGTCCCAGCGAGGTTGATCTGTACGCTTCCAGCAGCGGACGAGTTTACCCGACTCCTCGCCAGATTCCCGGCGCTCACGCGGCCCACCTTTTCAGCGGTGGCCATCAAACATGGGGTGGAACACCATATTCCCACCGTCGGACCACCGGTCTACGCCCGAGCGTGCCGCCTCGTCCCAACGAAGCTCGCCGTTGCGAAGGCGGAATTCGCCACGCTGGAGCGGCTGGGCATCGTCCGGCGTTCCAACAGCGCATGGGCCTCACTGCTGCACATTGTGCCCATGCCCGGCGGCAGATGGCGGCCGTGCGGTGACTACCGCCGGCTCAACGACGCCACCACCCCCGAACGCTACCCGGTCCCGCACATTCAAGACTTTTCCGCCCGGTTGGCGAAAACGACCATTTTTTCCAAGGTGGACCTCATCCGGGGCTACCACCAGGTGCCCGTCAAACCAGAAGACGTACCGAAGACGGCCGTTATAACACCTTTCAGGCTCTTCGAGTTCTTGCGGATGCCTTTTCTGTTGAAAAATGTGGCCCAGGCGTTCAAGCGGCTCATGGACAGAGTCTTGCGCGACTTGTCCTTCGCCTACGTCTACCTGGACGACATCCTAGTCGCGAGCGCATCCCGGGACGAGCACCTGCTCCATCTCCGCACACTCTTCAAACGCCTGGGCCAGCATGGCCTGATAATCAACCCCACGAAGTGCCGGTTCAGCATCCCTGCTATCGACTTCCTGGGGCACCGCATCATCAGGCACGGGGCCATTCCTTTACCGGCCAAGGTGGAGGCGGTCAGGAGTTTCCCGCGCCCCCGCACGATCAAGGGGCTCCAGGAATTCCTGGGCATGGTGAATTTTTATCACCGCTGCGTGCCCCGCGTCGCCCAGCTCCTGCGCCCCCTGCACGAGGCCCTCCGAGCCGTCACGCCATCACGGGCCTCCGCATCACCGAGGTACTGTTCGACGTCATGGGCACTGCCCTCTTGTGTGACGTCTCCCTCGGCCGGCCTCGCCCCATCGTGCCCACTGGCTGGCAGCACCCGGTTTTTGACGCCATCCACGGCCTGTCCCACCCGGGCACGAAGGCCTCCCAGAAGCTGGTCGCAGCAAAGTTCGTCTGGCGTGGCCTCCGGAAGAACGTCTGCGACTGGGCCAGAACGTGCCTCACGTGCCAGCGCGCAAAGGTCCACCGCCACAACCAGGCCCCGTTGGCCCCGTTTACGGTGCCCGAACGTCGGTTCGACCATGTCCACGTCGACTTGGTGGGGCCTCTGCCCCCCTCGCGGGATTTCACCCACCTCCTCACCATGGTGGACCGCACCACCCGGTGGCGGGAGGCCATGCCATTGGCGGCGACGGCTGCGGCTGACGTCGCGCAAGCTTTCATCGCCACTTGGGTTGCCCGGTTCGGCGCCCCCTCGGACATCTCGTCCGACCGCGGCCCCCAGTTCACCTCGGAGCTCTGGGGAGTGGTGGTGCAAGGGCTCGGCGTCAAGCTGCACCGCACCACGGCCTACCACGCCCAGGCCAACGGCCTGTGCAAGTGCTTCCATCGCTCGATGAAGGCCGCGCTCCGGGCCAGCCTCCGCGACAGCAGCTGGGCCGACAAGCTCCCCTGGATCCTGCTGGGCCTCCGGACGGCGGCCAAGGACGACCTGCGCACGTCCTCGGTGGAGCTGGTTTTCGGACAACCGCTGCGGGTACCGGACGGATTCATCCCCGACTCCACGGCACCTTGGTCCGCGACGCAACAGCGCTCCACCCTTCAGGAGACCGCTAGGAGGTTCACCCCGGTGCCAACGGCGCACCACGGTTGCCCGCCCTCACACATCGACCCGGAGCTTCGCACGGCGGAGTACGTTTTTGTCCGGCACGACGCCCACCGGGCACCGCTGCGGCCCCCGTACGACGGGCCCTTCGGCGTGCTGGAGACTGGGGACAAGCACTTCACCGTGGACATCGGCGGTACTCCAGATCGCATCTCTGTGGACCGCCTCAAGCCGGCCCACCTCGACCTGGACCACCCCCCGCAAGCAGCTCTGCCTCCGCGTCGAGGCCGTCCCCCGGTGGGCAGACTCCCGGCACCCCCCACCCCCGCTGTCCCGCCACCCCCCAGCCCTGCACGCATCGCCAGAGGGCGTTTCGGCCGGGTCATCCGGCTTCCCCACAAGCTCACCCTTCAGGTGCACGGGAATTCTGGGGGACGCGTGTGGCGGACACAATGCCGGCGGGTCATAATTCCGCGGACCAGTGGGTGACGCGAGCGACCGGGCGTGGAAGCAAGGCTCGGCCCACGCCCGGAGCAAAGGAGTCATGAGGCTTAGGGGTTGAACTGAAATACATGCGCCACCTTTCGGCCGACCGGCCACGCCCGAGGGCAAGGCGTGGCCTCGGGATACATACGCGGGCTCGAAAGTCCATACGAGGCGATGGTCCCTCGATACATACGAGGTCCCGTGGCGATGTGTGTTTGGCGCCGGGGTCGTGTTCATCACAGTTTAGAATACAAACGGCAGTGGAGGGGTCTCGTCGAGCTCTCTTCGGTGGTGAGGTCGGGCCAGCGTCCATTGTTTCTTTGATGTTGTGACTGTTGGGTCATTCTCCATGAAGAATCTGTGATAAGCAAAGCAAAATCTTCCTCCCCAATGCAAATAGTGTTGGGTTATTATAAATTTATTTTCAATATTTCTGGGAATTGTAAGTTTAAATCTTGGGCGACAATTGTTGGATCGTTATAAAGAAAACTAAAGGTGAAACAAACCATGAAACCATTTGAAAGACGCCATGAAAGAAGGAATTGATAACATGGAAAAGTTGTCCAATTTAAAACTGAATGCACAACAAATAATGATTACTCCCTCTTCCGAGACCTAAATGATGCAATGCGCAGAGAATAATACATGTTGAATTAATTAATTGAATTAATGCTGTTAATTCCACCTTTCTGTTTATATTATGACATGTGAGGTTACAATTTTTATGACATACAAGGTTATATTATGACATGTATTTGGTCATTTTCTTGATTTTTGCGTTGTTTAGGCCAAAATCGCTGGGTAGTGGGAACTCATATCTCAATCACTGCTGTCTTTCCCTTGTTGTTCCTGAGTGCAATGTCTGCACGCAATGCTTTGTTTTCCATGTTCATGCTCGATGGAATCATCAGATCATACGTGAGTTTTCAATGATTGCCCTTGGTCCATGTTTTCATGAGTTTTCTGGTACTGGGATGTTAAATTTTTTGCAGACATGCCATGGATCACTTATACCGTTATAACCTACTTTGTTGTGCTGTTGTGTGTAAAGTTGTTCTGATAATAGTTGTTTTCACTGTTTGCACTGAGAGCAGGTGATTAGTACTTTCTGTTTCTGTCTTGCAGAATCTACACTTGTCTGTCTGGCTCATTTCCGCCATCTATCTATAATTCCAGTAATCTCTGTCTGTCTGTCTGTACGTCTGTACGTTTGTCTGTGACCGCTGTTTCTCGACAACCACGGGTCCGATATACTTTTAACTTGCCAGGTATATTGCTGGGGACCCGAGGATGTGCCTTTTCAAGGTTTCATATTAATCGGACAATTACTTACCGAGCTATGTCCAAAAAACGATTCAACCAATCAGAGAGCAGCGAACGATCGCGTGTGCCGAACGTGGCGGGCACACTCTGCCTCGGATGGCACATTTGAGAGCGTATTCATTTATTTCACGTTTGCAAACTATGTTGGCGTTAAACTATGTTTTACAACTAATAAAAACGAATTTGCGATTCATTCGCTTTCCTGCGCGTTTGTGCACGCGATGGCGATTTCTTTACCAAACTCCGGAAGCCGTTCGCTTTGGACCAAACCATTGCATGTAAATAGAGGGGGGGGATTGTCACCACTCGCAAGCCGTTCGCTTTGGACCAAACCATTTCATGTAAATAGAGGGGGGGGATATAATTTTAGATATAGATATAGTACGGGCATGCCCTAGTATTTTTAAATCCATTGGTGTCGTGTCCTTGATCTTGGGCATTTATTATGATTCGTTCGCTTATGACTAGGGAAGAGGGTGGAAGGCGTGGCCTGTAGGATGGGCGGAGCTTATGACACCTATTGCGTGTTACAAATAAAGAAGATTGACCGTTGTGTTATTGCCATGGCAACAATTGTGTATCAACATTCAGACTCGGTTCCGTGTGTGTGTATGTTCAGTTCAATTGAAGCTGTTGTCGTGGTCGGTGGTGCAACACGGAGCGCGATCTTTATTCCTTAATTCGACGTGGATTTTGAGAATTTTGACTCTTCCATGGGCAAGTTTGATTCAAATTGCTGTTGTTATTTACCGGTACGTACAGTTTGTGCAGAACTTGTGTTTCGGTCACTTTTTTGTTCCGTTTCATCCGTCGAACCCTTAATAACACTCATGACGGTTGTTTTCGCCAGCAATTTGGAATTCCATCTGGGCCTGGTCTTCTGAAGTTGAAGTTGTTTTTTAATTTTCTCTCCATCAATTAATTAATCAATGGGGGAATTTCTTCAAGTTGTTGCTTCTTCTTTTCCAAGCTTGGGATCCATTATGCTTCCTTGTTATATTATTTTGAATCTTCAAAAAATCCTTGCCAGAATTTTTCCAACTTTTCTTTTTCAGGGGGAGTTGACACATTCTGCTTTTGTTTCCCGAGTTCACGGTAGAATCTTTGGTTTACTTTCAAACATACAGTTTTGTTTTCTCCCTTTATTGACTTCATCATCGTTTTTTAAATCTTTCTTGCAATCATCTCTATTTTGAGTTTGTGTAAAGCAGCCATTACCTCGAGGTCTTTATTTCCAATTTTATATTTGTTTTTTAATATTTGGATTCTAATTAGCTTTGGGCTTCAATTTCCCCTGATAAATTGCTGTGCGTGTGTGTGTATGTTCATGCGTGCGCGACTGCGCGTATATTTGTGTGTGTATGTGTATGTGTATGTTTGTGTCTAAAAATAAATCATCTCACAGTTAAATCAGCTGCTTTATAGTTACGTTGTTTAGTTTAACTGTCTAAAGTCTGTGTTGATGGATCTGCATGGTGATTGTGTTGTGAATGAATGAATGAATATGAATGATCGTTTTAAGGCCATTTTCCCCGCTAGAGCGGGGGTTAGCCTTGCGGGCCCCATGACAATCATGGTTCCCTGTTTGAGGCAAATGTTTTTATGGCCGGATGCCCTTCCTGACGCCAACCCTTGGTCACCTCTTACAATGCGCAGGTATACGGTGTACCTATTCTAAGCCTGGGTACACACCGGGATCATTCATCCCAGCAAGCTGCGACTCAAATTTGCTGACCTCGGAAGGATGACAGGCTGAGTCAACCCCCCTGGCGTTAATTCAGCAATCGACCGGGATTCGAACCCAGGATCCTAGGATCTCAAGCCGGCACCCTAACCGCTAAGCCAACACCAGGCTAATATTGAGAAATAAGTTGTGAGAAACCACAAATATCATTTTTCGTCATTCCACGTCCCTTTCTGCAGAACATCTGCCACATACTTTCCTCACCCATGAAGGAATTATGCCCCCCTTCCACCCACCGAAACCGTGTCAAACTACTTCATGGGTGCCTGTAACAAAAGTTGCGCCAAAAGCGGGGGATCGCGTGCCAATTCTATTCACAAACACCCCGAGGGCTGTTTCGGGCACAGGTTGTGAGCACCGATTGAAGAATATCGAGACAAAAATCCATGGCGAAGGCAGCTCTGCCCATGGATGAAGGAAGGGGGCTAGGGGGGAAGCAAATCGTGGGGTAATTCAGAGATCTATAAAAAATCTGTGTGTAGAGCCCCTCAGAGAGAAGGTTCTGAAGGACCGCAAATGTAAAAGGGCTGAAAGGGCTTTTCTGAGAGGATCTCCTCTCAACGTTTGCTCTTTGCGATCTTCCCTCTGCTGTGCATTTTTTATTTGATCTCACTCTGTTTCGTGATTTGCTGTTTATTTCTCATCACATCATTCGCCTTCATCATTCATTCTTTCCTGCATTTTCTGTCTCCATCCTTTTGCTTTCTTCCTTATCTCTTCACCTTCCACCCTTTCATACTTTCTCTTTCACATTCCTATGTCCAATCACTCTGTCGCGGGACCCTCCGCCCCATATATGACGCACTGGCACCATATCAGGAGACGCATGAATTACATGTCACAAATGATGTCAATACACCAAGGGGAAACGTCACAAATGATGTCACTGCCGGTGCCATGGCTGTGTGATGTACAGGAGGGGATCGAGCGTGGAGTGTCCCAGTTTCAATCAGTACGTGGGTGCTTGAGTAAACAAGTATAAGATGTGCATGGGGTCTGTCCTTTCCACATGTTTTTCTCTCTATCTCAGCTCATCTTTATTGCCAATCATTCAGCCCACCATTCTTTGCCAATCACTCATATCTCCCATCCACATTGGATGCATGAGGCCGGTATACATACTGTAGTGTGTTCAGTCATTGATGAGGTTTCAAGGGTGGGTCTGCAGCCTAGGGGATAAGTGGGACTACATACGTGCTGTACATTTTGCACATACTGTATGTCATTTCATTGTTTTCTCTGCTTGTTCATACTTATTTGGCCTGCTATTGTAAATACTTGTATTTTTGTTACTGCCAGTAAAGGTTATTTCTTTAAGAAATCCTGTCCTGATATATTCTGTCCATTCTGATGGCAACAGAAGACTGCTGAGGCATTTGGCGAGCTCAGATTTGTGAAACAGGTTCAAACTCAGATGTGGTTAAGTGACGTTCATTCCACTCGGCCGACTGACTAAGATCTGTTACGTAACCACCAACACAGTTCCCCTTTCACCTTGCTTAACTCACCAGCATGGTAAAGGAACCTTGGGCGCAAAAATCCAGCCAAAGTTGAGAGTTGCAGACAGCGTCCGTGATCTCTAAGACCCGCCATCCTCTCAGAGTTATCCAGATGAGACGCCGAGACGTCCAGCACAAAAAAGCTATCATAATATACGAGCAGATACCTAGTTCCACTGGACTGGTGCAAATAAATTAGTTCCCAACAGAATGTGGAATATTTATGGATTTTGCCAGGAATGTCCTTTGACAGCATAATGGCGGTGGCTGTGGAAATTCCACATAATGTAAAATGTGACTTCAATTTCTCAACACCTTTCTTCTTCAAGTCCTCAACCTGCTCCCAGCCCCAAGTCTTTCAACCCTTTCCACAACCCAAGTCCTGAAACTCCCTCTCCGAGCTCTCTGCCCCTCACCACATCTCTCTGTACTTGCCCCCCCCCCCCCCCCCATTCTTCCTCAAGCCCTGCAACCCCCTTTCCCCCAAATCCTCAACTCCCTTTCCCAACTCGTTCCCTTCTCTGCCCCCCACTCCAAAGTCCAACTCTTTGTGCTGCAATCCCCCTTTCTTCTTGAAGTGCTCAACTTGGAGTTGTTGCCGTTGTTTCATATTGTTGCGGATATGGGACTTGGCCTCAATATCCGCTTGTAAATACTCCCCTATTTCCCCAATACTCCCCAACTATCCCCAATCCCCCATTCCCTAGTCCCATTGCCTGTAAATAACACTCTGTAGAACCGACCTTCCCCTTTTTCCCCCATTAAATGTCGTGCCCAGGTCCACCGCATCTCACGTAGACAACTTTCGGACATCTTGCTAGTTATTCTTAGTCTATGTCAGTTAAGGACTCGTTTCCATTAATTCTGACTCTTCGTTGCACCAGAATGTGATTATATGGCACCAGTAGTGAGTTTAGGACCTTCCCATACCTCCTCCCATCTTCTTCCCCAAACAACAACTACAACAACAACTACAACAACTACACAACGGCGCGGCGCGGGGGGAGTGTGCGTCCTCACACCGGCTCGGTTAGCCGCCATTGACCATGCGCTCCGACGGGGTTACCACGAAGGGGCTCCTTGTCAGCCCCTCGTCAAGGGCGGAGCCGGTAACCCCCCCGCACGCACCCAATGAGAAGCAACGGGCCGATTCCATCTGGGGCGGAGCTAACGAACCGAGGGCGTGTCACTCCCCGCCGGATATACGCGGCCACTTACCGGACGTGACGTGAGATGCGCCCCCAGCTTGAAGAAGAGCCAGGCACCACCTCCAAGCGCTGAGCGAGCTCCACGCATCGACCCGGTATTGCAGTACCTCCGAGAACGGTGCACCTTGAGCCATCGACTGCCCGCTTTCCTTGCCATCAATCCCCGTGTGAGTCAGTTTTTGTCCTGTTTATCTGTCGTCTGTCGGGGCTATTATAAGAGTGTGTCTAAGTGCCTGTCTTTCTATGCTGTCCCTCTTGTAGTTGTAATCTGACCTTCTGCCCTAATATAACCTCCTCCGGAGGTCTTGAGAACTGAACCCTTGGTGTCGTGTCATTTTAATCCAGCCGTTGTGTCTTTTCCATCATTGATTTAGCATAGCGCGACTTAGTCAACGTTCGAGCATAATCGGGTAACTTGTGCGGACACGGCGGCCATTCCGCTCGGCCCACCATAACATCAAAGTCGTGTCTGCAACAATTGGTGTCAGGAGTGTCGGATTCGGACCTGGGACTAAATTTATTAGGCCCAAATTTTGGAACACCAATTGTACCACTAGGGTAACAATTGGTGTTGGGGAGGTAGAATTCGATCCGGAGCGCGTTTCCCGCTCGAAATTATAACGGCGAAATTTGAATTTGTTTTACGAAAATAAAAACCCGAATTTTGAAAGTCGCGCTATGGCGGATCAAGACAGCTGGGGTCCGGTAGGGGAGAGTGAGGCAGGGTCGGTCCAGGACCAAATTGAGGGATGCGAGGAGAGCGAAGCAGTGAGGGCGGCAGGGTCGCAAAATAGCGTTGTCGCGCACGTGGGTGTAGCGGCACCAAATTTAGCCGCGGCCGTGGTCGCGGTAGCCGAACCCGAGATGCCAATGAATTGGAACCTGTTTATGAAACAGATGATGGCCTTTATGGTAAAAACAGACGATAATTTCAAAGGGATGGAAAACAGGATGGGAAACCAAATGGGGGTAATGGAGAACCGGATGGATGCTCAGAGTGAGCAATTGGGGGTAATGAGGGACGAAGCGAGGGGTACCGGTGAGGGGTTAGACAATAATTTTAAGGGTTTAGACAAGAAATTTGGGAAGTTAGACGACAAATTTGAGGGGTTAGACAACGGGATAAAAGAGGTGAGAAATGGGTTAATGGGGGTAGAAAACAGAATGGCCGCTCAAGAGAATCAAATGGAAGGGATGCAAAAGGGGTTAGAGGGGGTAGAAAATAGAATGGCTGCCCAGGAGAATCAGATAGAGGGAGTGAAAAATGGGTTAGAGGGGTTAGAAAACAGGATGGAAGGCAAATTGAGGGACATGAGGGACCAAGCGGAAAGGGAAGTTAACCAAATGGGGCAGCAGATAGAGGGGGTCAGAATGGGGGTAGAAACCAAACTGGATGCTCACAGGGAGGAAATGGAGCAGATGAGGGTGGCATCTGGGCAGGAGATGCAAGTGATGGGAGAGGAGATCAGAAGAGGAGTGAGTGAGGAGGTCGGAGGAGTGCGCGAGGAGGTGAGGCACTGTAAGGAGCACATGGAGAAGGAGGTGAGAAAGGGGACTGTAAAACTGCAAGGGGGTATAGAGGAGTTGACGCTGGGAGTAGAGCAACTGACAGTGGGACAAAAGGAGTTGGGGGACCAGGTAAAGAAGAACACAGCGGTAATAGAGGGTTTAAAATCGACACAGAAGGAGATGAAAAAGGACGTAGGGGTAATTAAAAAAGAGTGTCAGACGGTACATGAGGACCTGACGAGGAAAATGGACAAGGTGGTAGAGGTGATGGAGGTTAAAGAGCGGGAGGTGCGGGAGCACATAGAAAAAAATAAAGTGGAGTTAGAGGAAGAACTTAAAGGGGCGCACGAAGAGATGAAGGAGGTGAAGCAAAAATTAGAAGAAGTGGACGAAGGGGTGAGCGAAATTAAGAAGCGACGGAGAGAGGATAACAAAGAGATAAAAGAGGAGGTAAAAGAATTGGTCCAAAGTCTGTATTTGGATCGTGATGATGTGCTCATTAACCGGATGAGGGATTCGCAGGTGATGGAGGAGAAGCGAAGAGGAAGAGGACCCGGTGTAAGTGGTGACCAATATGGTCGTGCGTATGATGCGCCAGGGGATTTAAGAAGCTTGGGGGTCGAGATGGACCCGGGTGTTCGTGAGAGGCCGTTGGTGAAGTGTGCGACAGGTCTGGTGTGCGAAAAAGGAGGTGTGCGAGAAAGTCCGACTCTGGGGTGTGTGAGGAAAAAGTGCGTGCCAAGGAGTGAGGGTGCTGGCGAGAGTGAGTCGGTCGTAGCGCGTGTGCGAGGGAGCACATGGAAGCGCGGTGTGGTAAGTGTTACAGAGGGTGTGACAGGAGAGTGTGCGCAAGAGTGTGCGCGAGAGAGGTGTGTGACGGACGGGTGCATGGGGAAAGAGTGCGCTGTCAAAGGCAAGGAAGAATGCACACCTGTGGTGAGTGTTACAGAGGGTGTAACGGGAGAGTGTGCGCGAGAAAGGTGTGTGACGGACAGGCGCATGAGGAAAGAGTGCGCTGTCAAGAGTAAGGGTGAGTGCGCTGTCAAGAATGGAGGTGAGAGTAGTGAGAGTGACAAGGAGAGTGAGTTGGTTGTGACAGGTGAGCGAGGATGTACACCTGGAATGGAAGGATGCACACCTGGAATGGTAGAGCGTGAGTGGGAATGCACGCTGGAATTGGTAGTGAGGCACGTGGTTGGGTGTGCGAATGGGAGCACACCTGTGATTGTCACAGAGGAGGGGGCGCGAAGAGGTGTGTTGGTGAGGTGTGCGACCAACGAATGTGTGCCAAAGTGTTCGGTGGTCAGGTGTGTGACCAAGGCTGTGAGTGGAATGAGGGTACCTGGGTGTGTAAGGAAAGGTACGAGGAGCCTGGAGACGGCTGGATGTAGGAGCACGAAAGGGGTAGCGTATGCGTGTAAGAACCCAGGTGAAGCATCGACGGTAACCAGGTTAGAGGTTAGGTCGACTTTTAGCCGAAGCGGGCCCTCGGTGCGTGCTGGGCCTCGCTTTGAACGGCCGCGTCCGTGCTCCACTAGGCGGAGCGGGCAGCCCGATAGAAAGGGTCGTCATGGCGACCACTTTTTGTTGACGCATTCCGGCAGGTCGAGATCGGGACATTGGATGGCTCCACGCCGAGGTGGTGCGTGGGATCTCGGCCCGGGTAAGCCCCCGTCCCTGCCCCGAATGCCGGACGCATCCAGCCGCCGGCACAAAACAACCAGCATCCATTGCTCGGCTTTACGAAGCCGGGCTTTGGACGGGAATTGGCGCACCGAGAGGCAGTAGTGAGTAGACGGGTGATGAGGTTAGTGTTTTGGACCTAAAATTAGAGAAAAACAAAATTTGATGATTGGCAAGGGATTGGCAGTAGTGATTGGCAGATGATGGGTAGTGATTGGCAAATTTTTAATTTGTTGAAATTTGATGTGCAAAATTGGTAGTGAGCGATGGGCCCGGTGGGTAAGGGGGGCATCCCTGCCACCCTTCCCATAGGGGGCAAAGGAGCAATAGTTTATGGGGTGTATGGCAGTGAAAACTAGCCCGGGTGGGTTAGGTTATATTGATAGGGCCCTAGAAGATGACATTAGGTAACGTTAAGGTTAGTTAGTGACTGATACCTGTAGTGGGGACGCAGGTAGATTAGTGTGGATGATAATGACGTGGGAGCGCAATAGTTTAAAGGGACGACTGGGAAGCGCAAGTTTCAGAAGGGAGTAGTTAGATGAGATGATGCTGTGTGAGGATTGAACAGGTGAGGATTGAACAGGTGTGATCGAACAGGTGTGATTGCACAGATGTGCAACTGGACAGGTGTGTGGAACAGTGTATGAGTAGTGAGTGTTGTGGATCAGCGCGAATGCGCTTGGGGAGAGAAGGGTGCAGGTGGCACCAGGTGAATGAAAGACAGGTGTATGGAATAAATGGTCTGGAGGATTGGAATGGATGGTCGTGGAGTGAGAATGGTGGAAATTGTGGAGTGGAGTGGTTGGTGCGAAGGTGTGAATGGGGGAAGAGTGGACCCCCATCACGGATACCCGGGGCGGGTAGTGTAAGTGTTAGGTAGAGGGTATAGGTAAATTGTGGTTGGATATTGGCATTTGTGGTGCGGTTGCAGAATGGTATTGTGGATGGGTGCATTAGTGTCGTGGAAATGGCTGGGCGTGTAGCCTGTTAGTGCGTGTCGTTGGTTGGGCACTCCACCACTGTGAGGATGTCGGCCAGGTGAGGCCGCAGGTGGGCTCTGGGAGCCGGTAGTTGTGAGTGGGTGCCTGAGGATCCCGGGTGTGGATCGGGCAGCCCAGTGCCAGAGAGGGCACCGAGTGGGGAGAGCGCCAGAGGGCCTTCCCCAGGTAGTTAGGTTAGGGTAAGGAGCAGGTAAGCTCGGAGGCAACTGCAGTGGTGGAGGTGTGCAGGTGGGTAGACCGGCTAGGAGAGCTTCACGTCGCAGCCCAGAAATTGTGTGAGGGCACCGAGAGATGAATCGGGGGAGTGAGACCCCAAATTGAAAAGCACCACAGTTTGGCCAATGGGAATTGGTTTTTAGAACCCATAGTGTAAGAGGGCCAATGGTTTGGCCGGAGAAAGACCCCGGGTAGTGTAAAGTTGTTAAAGTCATTTAGGAGATAGTTAGGATTGATGAACCTGTCGCACCATACGCAGCCACTTACCTGTGGTGATGATGACTCCACACCTGTGTTTTCTTTGTTCTGTGTACAGGAAATGAGATTGCTGTGGATTTGTGAGATGCATCACGACGTGGATGAGACATTGGGGTGATTCCATCTCTCCCTCCTTAGGAGGGACTGATGATGAATTGGTAATGGCAAATTTTGATGTTCAGTTGGAGATGGCAAATTTTGATGAGAGTTGGAAATAGCAAATTTGATTGGTTAGGAGGGAGAGAAGACGAATTTGGTTTATGGGAGGAACGGGGAAGACAGTAGGGATGTTTGTTGATTTGTAAAGTAGATGTTTATGGGTAGTGTTGTGTTGTGTGGATACAGTAAGGGGTAAGGGAGGGGCCATGTAGGTTACCTGGTGGGGGGGGGGCGTACGGTAGGAACGTACCTGTCTCACCTGGTTCCCATGTGCCCCCAGTGTGCATCACCTTGTATTGCGTGCACTTTTGCGCCCTTACCACCTTACTCACTTGTCTATTTCTTTTGTCTCCCACCTCCGAGGATCTGGCTTTGGGGCAGAGAGAGAGAGGAGAGAGAGGTGCTGGCTTCGCAGTTGTGGGCCTGCACTTTCGCTGCTTGCTGCCTGGATCGATACACCATATGGACCGCAATGTTTGTGGCCACCCACCATGGACCGCAGTTCTTATGCGGCCAAGCACCACCCGTGGATGGACCTATGGGTCAATGTGGCACCTATGCCATACAAGGTGAACCACTAACAGTTGGCCCCCTGACGGCCACAATAAAGAAATGGACGCGGTTGGCGCCTTTCTTTATTTTTCTAAGGAAGTAAGAAGGCCAAGTGCACCACACGAAGGCAAGACCAGCGGCAGAACATCGGCCGGCTGCGACACCACACAATGATCACTAAACATTTTATTGGTGCACCGGATGGTGCTGACTGTGTGATGGGGTGGTGCTTTTGGTGCTTGGAAGGGGTGCTCTGCACATTATTAAAGGCCGTAAGGCCACAGAGCACTCGTGGGTTGGTGTATCGATGCTGGCATGCGTGCTCTCTCTATGCATAACATCTGCATATGTTCCTCCAAAAACAGGTCCTGGATCGTAGTGTAAATATCAGCGTAGTCTTGTAAATAATGCTCCCTACCGGCTGTATGTTTAGTTTGCGAATTCTTTCCGGATTCGGTTATCCTGTGGGTGTGTTTCTGTGAGGAGAAGGGTGCAACGTCGCAGGGGGACATATTTACTCATTTGTGAATATCTGTAAAACTGTCGCACTCAGGGTAGAGTTAATAGTAGAGGGAACTACATCTGAGTGCCACACTAAAATAGGTAAAAATTTATCGGGTCGGGACGCCCCGAGGGTAGAGAAGGGTGCAATGTTGCGGATATGGGACTTGGCCTCAATATCCGCTTGTAAATACTCCCCTATTTCCCCAATACTCCCCAACTATCCCCAATCCCCCATTCCCTAGTCCCATTGCCTGTAAATAACACTCTGTAGAACCGACCTTCCCCTTTTTCCCCCATTAAATGTCGTGCCCAGGTCCACCGCATCTCACGTAGACAACTTTCGGACATCTTGCTAGTTATTCTTAGTCTATGTCAGTTAAGGACTCGTTTCCATTAATTCTGACTCTTCGTTGCACCAGAATGTGATTATATGGCACCAGTAGTGAGTTTAGGACCTTCCCATACCTCCTCCCATCTTCTTCCCCAAACAACAACTACAACAACAACTACAACAACTACACAACGGCGCGGCGCGGGGGGAGTGTGCGTCCTCACACCGGCTCGGTTAGCCGCCATTGACCATGCGCTCCGACGGGGTTACCACGAAGGGGCTCCTTGTCAGCCCCTCGTCAAGGGCGGAGCCGGTAACCCCCCCGCACGCACCCAATGAGAAGCAACGGGCCGATTCCATCTGGGGCGGAGCTAACGAGCCGAGGGCGTGTCACTCCCCGCCGGATATACGCGGCCACTTACCGGACGTGACGTGAGATGCGCCCCCAGCTTGAAGAAGAGCCAGGCACCACCTCCAAGCGCAGAGCGAGCTCCACGCATCGACCCGGTATTGCAGTACCTCCGAGAACGGTGCACCTTGAGCCATCGACTGCCCGCTTTCCTTGCCATCAATCCCCGTGTGAGTCAGTTTTTGTCCTGTTTATCTGTCGTCTGTCGGGGCTATTATAAGAGTGTGTCTAAGTGCCTGTCTTTCTATGCTGTCCCTCTTGTAGTTGTAATCTGACCTTCCGCCCTAATATAACCTCCTCCGGAGGTTTTGAGAACTGAACCCTTGGTGTCGTGTCATTTTAATCCAGCCGTTGTGTCTTTTCCATCATTGATTTAGCATAGCGCGACTTAGTCAACGTTCGAGCATAATCGGGTAACTTGTGCGGACACGGCGGCCATTCCGCTCGGCCCACCATAACATCAAAGTCGTGTCTGCAACAATATGTAGCCTGTGGCTGCTGGTTGCATCAATTTGTGGAAGCATGGTTATATGTCCATCTGAGGGATGTCACTCACATTGATGAATCATCCAGTCGGCGAAACACCTGGATGACAATTTATAGCTGGGTATAGATTGGAACCCTGGCTAGACAGGTTGGAGGTGAGTTGCATACCTCGAGGAGTCTAGTCCATTCGACCAGGTCAGAATAGAGAAAGTGTGAAAAAAAAACAAAATTGAAAGTAATCGTGGCTTTAATCACTTTTTTTTTAGGAAGACGTCGAGGAAAAACAGAAGAAGAAGACGAAGATGACGAAGAAGAAGAATGAGAAGACAAAAAGCAAAGGAGAAAAACCTTCAGTGTGGAAAAGAGTAAAAACCTTTTTCCACAAACTGAAGCCAAAGAAAGTGCCTGATCAGACCTGCGAAGGATTAAACAACCGCGAATTGTGAGTAAATTGCTGCTTACCGTACTCGTACCTTTACATGAGTCCTGAGACGAAGAAAACATCCTTTGTGCATCTAACCTGGGACTCTGGGTTTGATTCCTGACCCGGATAAAAACTCTCTAATCGATGCAGGGTGTTTCATCACCTGGCAAGTCGTACTCCCTTAAGATGGACAGTCAGCCGGCTGTCCCATCAGATAGTATCAGTCGGGTGGACGTTAAAGATGCCACGTCTATGTTTTGTGAAGAGCAGACGAGTTATCGCTGGCATCCTAAACAAATTACCAATCGCCTTACGATGAATGTCAACCCTGACCAGTCGGTTCATGAAAGTTCGATAATATCGGCCGTCGATGGACCGATGAACTTGAAAATTTGCACACACACTGATCATCGGGTGGTGAACGCGACAGTATAATTATTTTGTTCATATTATGTTGATTTGTCTAATTATTGCCTAATTAGTTATGCAATATGCTAATTACTATGCCTTTAGACAACATGCTAAAACACTCGGAAGAAATTACCGGCCAATTCATTTACACCATCAGTGTCCTAAGGCATGTAACCCTTATTCACAGTGTTTGTTGTACATAAACATAATTATTATGCAAAAATTGCACTTTTTAAGAACTGCTATTTTTAGGACTAATTGTCATGTCACACCTAAACAGTAAGTCCCATTTGGACATATGTGGTATCAAAATGTGCGCAAGACCCTCGAGAAAAATGTCATGAGAGGAGAATTCGAAATCCCCCAGTGGTTGCGAAAAAATTGGTCTGCGATGGTCTCGTCAAAAAGTGAGCATGCTGCTAGGGTTTGTTCATTTTTCACCCTTCATCACCCAAACGTAAATATATATCTTCATGGCCCCTGTTCCCCCCACAAAAAATTATGTATAAACCCTTCCCCGCACTCCTCCCCCCCACCCCCCCCCCCCCTCCTACCCCATCCCATCCCACTCACCTCCCAGTGGAATTAGATGGCGATACTGATGGATTTATTAAATGTGGTGTTAATAGAGCACAGATGTGGTGCACCCAATGGCTCCTCCTGTATTCGACCTCCTTGCAATATCTGGGCTCATGTCACATGTTATTGTTAACAGGTTCGAGCAGAACCAATTGTTGCAGATGGAAAACGAACAGTGGCAGCAGGAGAGGCAATTGTTGCAGATGGAAAACGAACAGTTGCAGCAGGAGAAGCAATTGTGGCAGATGGAAAATGAACAGTTGCCGCAAAAGAAGCCATTGTGGCAGACGTTAAATGAGCAGTTGCAGCAAAAGAAGCAATTGTTTCAGACGGACATGGAACAGTTGGAGATAAAGAATAAAATTCTCGGAGAGAAGGTGAGAAATTCTTCCTGTGCATTTTCATGTTGTTACCAATCTTGAATTGCCCTCTTTGAATAAACACCACAGTTCCCATGAATACGTACATCCTTTCTTTTTACATGTTGTTGATATTCATTCTTGTCACAAATTAACTTTAAACTAAAATTCCCTTCTTACTTCCACCGGATTCAGACGGTAGACGGAGGTTATGTTTCACTCCTGTCTATATACAGGGTGAGGCAAAAGTAGCGCCCGATTTCTGTTTATACATATATATACATATATATATATATATATATATATATATATATATGTATATATATATATATATATATATATATATATATATATATATATATATTTCTGTCAGTTGATTGTTTGTTTGCCATTTGTATTACAGTGTACAAGAAGGTAGAAATAAATGAATGACATGTTTATCTAACCATTTATTCGGTGGAAAAGTATTACAGAAGTGTACCAAGCTGTTTTACTTGCAATTTTCAAATTGCCCTCCCTCGTGATCGATGCACAATTGCAGCCGAGCAGGCACAGAGTGGCACACACGCTTGCAGAGTTCGATATCAATTACCTCAACCTTTGCAGTGATTTGAGCCTTCAATTCCTGAATGGTACGAGGCTTTTCACGATAAACAAGGTCTTTCATGAGCCCCCAAAGAAAGAAATCTCGAGGTGTAAGGTCTGAGGAGCGTGCCGGCCACTCGATCAGACCGCGGCGGCCGATCCACTTTCCGGGAAAGTTTTCATCAAGCCACTGACGAACATGACGTCCATAATGAGGTGGAGCTCCATCTTGCTGGAAATAACAGTCCTGATCTTGTACCCTGGGCCAAAAGAAGGTTTGCAGCATATCCACGTAAATTTCTGCAGTGACAGATCCCTCAAAGAAAAAGGGTCCAATTATCCCTTATGGAGATATGGCTGCCCAAACTGTCAGGCCAGGTAAATTTACCTCCTTCTCAACTGTCACTCTTGGGTTCTCCGCAGCCCAGTAGACACAATTGTGTCTGTTAATTCTGCCGTTAAGCTTAAAACATTCCTCATCTGACCACCAAGTGTTGTCTAGCATTGTGTCCTCTTCGTCAAGTTTAGCTAAGAACTCTTCGCAAAATTGAAGACGGCAGTTGTCATCTCCATCATGAAGGGCATGCAGTAAGCGTGGAATGTAAGGTTTCCAATTTTTCTGGTGAAGGATACGGATAACACTTGATTGGCTCATTTCCAACTCTGCAGATAAACGGCGAGTTGACTTTTGTGGACTTTGTTCCAGTCTCCTGATGGCTTCTTCAGCCTTAGCTACATTCGTTGCCGTTTTCGAATGACCGGACTTCTTTGCAGTGGCTACCGACCCTGTTGCTTCAAATTTCTCGACAATCAATCGGAAGGTTTCTTCCCTGGGGTGGGTTAATATCGAATTCCTGTGACAAACGGCGTGCCGCCATCATTGGTTGTTCATTACATTTGTAGTAATGTTTCACGGCCGCAATGCGTCGATTCATTGAAAGGTAATTCATGGTTCAATTTGGTGCAAATTCAGTAACTTTCCAAACTCTCAGCAATAACCTGAAAAACAAAACAAAAATAAATAAATTAAGAAAATTAATAATCTGCAAGACAATTATTAACAACATGACATCCCAGAAAGAATCTGACAGTTGAAAAAACCGAAATCGTGCACGGGCGCTACTTTTGATTCACCCTGTATATAGCTGTCTGTCTCTGAGTAGGATGTTTCAATGAGTTGAGGACGATCCGGACGAGACTGATGGACATGTTGATTGTGTGACAAGGACGAAATGATTCGATTTTGGTGAAGATTCAGATCCGGTATGAGAATTGTTTTTATTTTTAAAGTGATTCTTCACCATTGAGAAACGGGGCCAAAAACGATAGTAGCACGATATTTCAAAAAGTTGTGGACGACTTAGGACAAAACTTGTGGTTGCGTTGGTTTGGTAACGAGAGCATTTTTTGGGGTTCAGGTCCGGATCCAGATCTGGCCCATCAGTGGGATACATAATGTAACTGTTCACCTGGTGGAGGCATGCGCTCTACCGAGTGCCATGCTAGTATTGGTATTTGTTTGTTTCGACCTGCAAGTACTGTTTTCTCGTGCAGAATCGGACAAAAATGCCATCCTAGTGAAGCGTCCACATCAGGCATACTTTACTTGTGTAAACTATACAATACTTGTATAAATATTTGTATACTAGCCGAAACCCGTGGAACATCCACGGAAGGGAGGATGTGGTGTATGGATAGAGTGTACCATTATGGATGGCATAGGGGATTTGCTTGTCCGAGTAAGAGTTAGGAAGAAAGATCAATTTTCACTTGTGCAAAAATGCTACTCACAATTTCATCGCCTGTGCGTCGGCCTGTGATTGAGCCAGAGAGTTGGCCTGTGAGTCAACTTCCTTTCCAATGTCTGCAAGAATATAAATACTGATTGTGAATGTGTAAAATTATATGAAAAAAGAACATGCATATCAATCGACGATGCCATCGAAAAGGAGAGCAGCTGTCAATAGAAAAGGTTGTCTGACATCAATTTGACATTATTGCACAGGAAATGACAAACAAAGAAACAGTTCATTTCCATCGGGTAATATTACGATGAGAGATCAGCCGATACCTTTATTATGTCCATCAGCATCCATGGCACTTAGAAAAAAAACGCAGCATCAGCAAGCCGCAGCCAACTATCACGTACCGTCTCGAAGTCAATGCCATCCTTTTATCTCTTCGTATACAAGTACAACTCACTGATCGCAACGTCACTCCATTTAACTTTATTAAAATGACGATAAAGACGTGAAACCCGTGGAACATCCACGGAAGGGATATCGTTCGTCTGTTTTCAGCTCATTATCTTTAAGCTTCCTTACGTCTCGCCACCTGCTACACCTCTCTGAGTTACGAGGATTTATGCAACGCACCCCGAGTATCGCAACGTCACTCCATTTAACTTTATTAAAATGACGATAAAGACGTTTCTTTATATATCCTAATTTCAAATGTTCAAGGGAATAAAAAAGCTTCCTTACGTCTCGCCACCTGCTACACCTCTCTGAGTTACGAGGATTTATGCAACGCACCCCGAGTATCGCAACGTCACTCCATTTAACTTTATTAAAATGACGATAAAGACGTTTCCTTATATATCCTAATTTAAAATGTTCAAGGGAATAAAAAGACCGTTTGGTTCACACCACTCGACTGTCCAATCAGCGGACGGCTCGCATCGCCTTCACCCAGCAGACGCCAATACGATGGTGTCGTAAGATGGCGTCGTATCGGCCGATAATCGGATGCTTTTGGGTCCCAAAGTCGGCGAATTCAGATTTTTCGAGTATGGCTGTACGTGATAAACAAAGAGCGCGGTTCGTAGATGGAAAATGCATTAGTGCCGTGGGCATCGGGTCACTGGGTGCGGCGTAAAAGGGATAACAAAGTCGAGTCCTTATGGAGTCCTTATAGATATAGATTATTAATAAAGGCCTCAAGACCGATTCAACTTGAATTAAAAAACGCGACATTTCGGCTATTCAAGAACACATTTGTAACCTGTCAATCAAAAAGGAAAATGTTTTGTTGATCGTCTTCTCAACAAAACGTGTCGACAAAACCAAAGGAATATTCAGGATTTTCACAAAATCACAACTTGAAAGATACGGCAAAAACCTGAGGTGAATTCCGGTGATGCAGTCATCTTCTTCATCTGCGCCTCATTTTCTTCATGTGAAAATGAATCGATTTAAAATTCCATAGAACTCTGTCGTTTATGTATATTTTTATTTTATTACATTCATGTAGTTTCACATTCTTGACTTCGTGGAGCTTCAATCTTTTGTGGTTTAAAAAAATAAAATAAAGATGGATTCTTCTTCATCACATCGCATCGCATACTCTTCCTGTGAAACTGTTTCATAGAACTGTGTCGTTTATGTATATTTTTATTTTATTACATTGACGTAGTTTCACATTCTGGACTTCGTGGAGCTTCAATCTTTTGTGGTTCAAAAAAATAAAATAAAGATGGATTCTTCTTCATCGCATCGCATTCTCTTCCTGTGAAACTGTTTCTCCATTTAACGTTTCCAAAATCAAAACTTCAAAAACTTCTTCACTTCGATTCGAAAAAACTTCAAACTTCAAAAAACGTTTCCAAAACGTCACTCCATTTAACTTTATTAAAATGACGATAAAGACGTTTCCTTATATATCCTAATTTAAAATGTTCAAGGGAATAAAAAGACGATTTGGTTCACACCACTCGACTGTCCAATCAGCGGACGGCTCGCATCGCCTTCGCCCAGCAGACGCCAATACGATGGTGTCGTAAGATGGCGTCGTATCAGCCGATAATCGGATGCTTTTGGGTCCAAAAGTCGGCGAATTCAGATTTTTCGAGTATGGCTGTACGTGACAAACAAAGAGCGCGGTTCGTAGATGGAAAATGCATTAGTGCCGTGGGCATCGGGTCACTGGGTGCGGCGTAAAAGGGATAACAAAGTCGAGTCCTTACGGTATTATTATATAGATACTTGTATATATTGTGTAAAGTGTAAATATTGTGTGTAAATATTGTGTGTAATATTGTATATATTGTGTAAAGTATAGTATACTATACTTATATATTGTGTAAACTACACTATACTTGTATATATTGTGAAAATAGTGTAAAGTGTAAATATTGTGTGTAAAAATTGTGTAATATTGTATATATTGTGTAAAGTACATCATACTATACTTGTATATTGTGTAAAGTATCGTATTGTACTTATATATTGTGTAAACTCTACTATACTTGTATATACTTGTATATATTGTGTAAATATTGTGTAAATATTGTGTGTAATATTGTATATGTTGTGTAAAGTGTATCATACTACACTTGTATATTGTGTAAAGTATAGTATACTGCAGTTATATATTGTGTAAAGTGTACTATACATGTATATATTGTGTAACTATTGTGTAAAGTGTAAATATTGTGTATAGTATTGGACATATTGTGTAAAGTATGGTATACTATACTTATATATTGTGCAAAGTATACTATACTTGTATATACTTGCATATATTGTGTAAATATTGTGTAAAGTGTAAATATTGTGTGTAATATTGAATATATTGTGTAAAGTATAGTATACTATACTTGTAGAGTGCAAAGTATACTTGTCTAAATTATTGTAGGTCGGTATACTTTCAGGCATTGCATCTCCAAGTATGCTTTCCTTTGTATGTCGGCTATGAAGCCAGCTATCCTTTCTGCTTTGTGGTTGTGGACTTGATAAACCCTTTGGATAAATAAGACAGGTTCCTCCAAGATCCTCTCTAACAATGTTCTCATCATTTGCACCTGAGCTGGTGCACCTGATTCTAATTTTAGGTATTTGAAGTAGTGATAAATGTAGGGGTGTACTTACTTTTTCCACATGAGAAATTTGCATTTATGTTTATTTAAATTATACAATGGATTACAAAATGTAAATGTTTCATGATATTTGTTATATTATATCACCTTTATCTATCAATATTGTGGAAATGAAGATCAAATAGCTGTATGTTGAAATATGTTGAAAAAGTCAAAACTTTACATGGGGTGTACTTACTTTTTCGCGTGACTGTATGTGCAATAACCCTGGGCACTCACCTGGTAGAATAAAGCAGAATACCACACTGACGGAAGGTATTTTAAACAGTATCACGGTATTTCAAACCAATTTCAATTGTTGCTGGAAGACAGGGCAGCATGTACAATCATACTAAAGTAATTATAAGATTGTTAAACAAACAAAGAAATACCTATTTTGGGGGGCAACTCCCCCCACCCCATATACCTCCTCAGACCCCAATATTTTATGCCTTGAAGAAACATTGGTACCTCACGGGTGATGAAGGTTGTGATCAGGTTTCATTGAAATTGTGTGTGTAGTTTCAGAGAAAAGAGGAAATACCTACTTTTGGGGGCAACCCCTCCCACGCCCTCCCCCTAGACCCCTTTAGGGCCCGATTTCTTTTATGCTGTGATGAAACTTTAGTACAACACGGGATATTAAGGTTGTGGGCAAGTTTCACCCGAATTGTATGTGTAGTTTCTGAGAAGAAAGCAAATACCTATTTTTGGTGGCAACCCTCCCCCTCCCCCCACTCCCCCCCCTCCTTGCCTCCGCACCCCCTTGAGGCCCGATTTTCTTAATGCCAGGGAATAAACTTTAGTCAAAATATATCAAATAAATACATAAAAATATAATTAGTGCCAAATTTGGTCACAATCCCATCAGCGGTTTCAGAGAAGAAGTTGAAAGTGTTTGCAGACCGACGACACGCCATCACACAAGCTCCCCCGAACTTCGTTCCCGGTGAGCTAAAAAAAAAAAAGAGGCAATTCAAACCTGATACATTTCAAATGTATGAAATGATGCAAACAAATGAAAACCTGATACAAATGAAATGCATTTTCAAATTAAAACAAACCTGATACACAAACACAACACATTTCCCAGTCCATAACTCCCCGGGCTCTTCCAAAACCGCAAACGCACATCCGCAAACTTGGTGGATTCGTTTGGTCGGTGATAAGAACAAGCCGATAACGTTTTGTTTAAGGTACGGATGCAGATCCGGCCTATCAGTGGGATACATATAAACTGTTCAGCCTGGCGGAGGTATGCGCTCCACCGAGTGTCGTTCTAATTTGCGTTGTGCTGTCAATGTTTTGTATGATTGGTGCTTTGGGTTATTTAGTGCATGTCCTCTCCCTTTCAATGTCCCGTTTTTTAAGTTGAGCTTTATTCATCACTCTTTTCGACCTCATCTTGTTTTTTCACTTCTCAGTTGAACAACATTGATGAGCGTATTCAGGCTCAGGATTTGGGGCTGGAGTTTTGGGATCGATAAATATCTGACAAAGAAAGTGGAAGACCAAGACATCGGTATGACGACCCAAGAGCCAAAGCCAATGAAGAGCGAAAAAAATACAACTAGACATCGAATGCTCATTTCAAACTCAGGTGGGTCTTTCAGAGGAATGAGATGCCTTTCACTGAAAACAATTTAAACCTCTTTATCTCTAGACACCTGTAAGAGGCAAAGCTCAACAAATGTGTGATATCTTGTGGGAAGGTAATTGATTACAGAACATCATTTGGTGAGATTGCAAACCTCAAACCTGCGATATGCTCGCAGATATTCATGTCTGTGGAAGTTGTAAAGTGGTCTATCTGTAAATTTTCCATCCCCCGTAGCTATCTCCTCATGGCTGAATAAATTAGGTTAAGTGGGGAAGAAGTCACCATGCAAAGTAGGAGGGCTTTCACCTCCTCCCTCCACCCTCCCTCCCCAACTGTAAGACCAATGAGCCTGTGCCAACAGTGGTCCGGTGCCTCCCCCCTCCAACGCAGGGTTATAAAAGCGAAAGAGTTCACTCTGCCTGTGTGGGCCGTGGTTACTGCTCTCTCTCTTCATGGCTGAGTGGACACGGGATTTTACATGATTCGCTGTTAGCGCTTCGGTGTTCATTCTACTGAGCGTGGAAGGGGGGCCTGAGATTTGGTGGACCCGAGCGGAAGGAGACCTGAGATTTGGTGGACCCGAGGGTGAGGGGCCTGAAAAAATGGGGACCGGCGGTGATGACACACACACCACACACACACACACACACACACACGAAGATTCACAAAACAATTAGATAAGAGATTTACGCAGCCAACAGCCCCCATCATTACTAACACGGATTTATTTACTGT
Source organism: Myxine glutinosa (assembly GCF_964187855.1). NCBI lineage: Eukaryota > Metazoa > Chordata > Myxini > Myxiniformes > Myxinidae > Myxine > Myxine glutinosa. The sequence continues at coordinate 83,668,301 of NC_136264.1, read as the reverse complement.
GTGGAGATGATTAGTAATGACGAAAATTGTTAACCCAGTTGGAAAGAGTTTGTAAACATCGCTATAGCACATTGTCATGCAGCACGGAGCAACGTAAAACGTACCACAGTTCTTAAAGTTACGTCTCATACTCTCACAAGTCTGTTGTATTGTAATTTATATACATCCAAATGGAGGGAGCGGGGTGGGGAAGAATGTCATTTGGCGCCTCATCCATGTCCCGTCGCCCCACCATCACTACGCCTTTGTGTTTACTCGAACCAGTAACCACCCAATCTGGGCCACAACTCCATGAGTTGCTGAATGTGCTGTGTGTGTGTGCTCACCATCCTTAGCAGACAACCAATTGTAATGTTAAAACATTGAATGACCTTATTGGTGAATTAAACATCTCATAGATCAAACGGATTTCTGAGAAGTGTGAATGTTCGGTGCATGTTTGGGTAAAAGTTGGGAACCTCACCTTTTAAAATAAGTAGGGTATGCTAAATTCGATTAACCCGGTTCCCAAGCCGAATTATGAGGTGTTGACCTTCTATTTAGCATACACAAAATGGCCACAAAATTGCCATTTTTGGACAATTTCTTTGAACAAGCATTTATATATCATGTACATACATGCAGCTCTTTTACTTTAATTTTACATCTTTTACCCCAAAATGCACCTAGAAGCTTATACTGGGCCTTTTTTCATAAATCTGTCTCGTCTATATTATGGTTGGTGACATATTGAAAGAGACATTCAAACTGATATTGAAATTGGACACGAAAAATGGGAAATGATTTTAATAAGACAATGTTTCAGACAACCATTTATTCGAAAATTAAGTATACATGGCCATGAAGCACAAACATTCAGGAATGTCACACATGTTGTTTTGCCAAACTACATCAAATTCATACAAGGGGTCTGATCATCACTCTGTTGCTGACTGGCACACATTGATGTGCACCTCAACTCTGAATAGCGACATTTGCAGCGTCGAGTATATTGCATTGGTTCTGGCATGCACAACAAATCATCTCGAGGCAACTTTCTGGGATTGGACTCAATGACATCAGACGAGGCTCTTGTCCTGAATCATCACGTTTCCATCCCATTTCCACAGGTGCAGGAAGGTCAGGTATGGTACAATGAGCATTTCTCCATACCATGGCTTGATAGTGTCCTCGCATCAAATGCAAATGAAGGGCATCACTTGTTGGTGACATTGCTTCTGGTTTACCAGTCTTGGAGAACATATGTCGTGCTGAATCAACAGAGGTTGTTCTGTGCACATTATATATTCTGCAGACGAACGCTTCTGAAAATTTGATTGGCTCCTCTAAGTTCTCCAATGTCCAAGTCCTTCAGCAGTTTATTCAAAACTCAAGAAAACAACTCACAATTCGGCTTGGGAACCGGGTTAATCGAATTCAGCATATCCTAGTTATGTTAAAAAGTGAGGTTCCCAACTTTTACCCAAAAATGCACCTCGAAGCTCATGCACCTAGGCCTTTTTCCATAAATCCGTCTAGTTTATAAACTTCGAGGGCTTCGTTTAAATACATTGAACTTCTTTTTTTTGTGGCAAATGCGCAGTTTTTTAGAAGTCGGAAATGCAGCTAAGGTCAATTAAAAATTTGAAATGTGGTTCAGGTGAAAAGATTCTCAAGCTTATCGCATGTTAAATGTAAAACATGTGCGGAAATTAAATAAAGGCACAAGCACTGGCATTCATAAGCATTGCTATGTGTACAGGAATACAGTGAATGGTAGTTATGAACAACAACAACAACAACACAACATGCATATTAGGGCCATTTTCCCTGCTAGAGCGCGGGTGAGCCAGTTATTTATGAAGTTATGTTACAATCGTACACAATCGTAGTTATGAAGATCAGCGATATTAACATTCATAGATATGAAGCTTTATTGTACATAAACGGACATGTTCCGAGGCAAGGCAATTTTTAGCTGAGCGGAAAAAATGGTGGATTTAAGATCCCGAGCTGAGCAAGCCGAACACAGGTTGGCCAAAGGTAAGACTGTTTCTTGGTTTAGCTTAAATGACTTCAAAAAGGGGTGTTTAAACACATCCAAACACCCATTTTTCATTCATGCACTACCATGGAGTTCGACAAGAACGCAATCAAAGTTTGGGGCCACTAGGTTTCATTGTTTTGGAGTTATGCAGGAGACACACACACTGACAGACTGATGAACACACACTCTCTTTTATTATTACGGATCTGTTACCTCTGCCACCGAAGGTGGGTGGAGGTTATGTGCTCACCCCTGTGTGGTTGTCTGTTTGCTTGTGAACAGGATATCTCAAAAAGTTTTGGACGAATTTGAGCGAAACTTGGTGGACAAATTGGGTGTGTGATGAGGACAAATTGATTAGATTTTGGTGAAGATTCAAATCTGGATTAAGAGCCTTCATTAAGACATCAGAAATCGACAAGTGGAGCGCTTGATCCAATCAGTATGAAATTTCTTGAGCGCGATCTCGGGATAAATTGGTCGAGAAAAAAAATTGATGATGTCATCAGTCACGTGGTTCAGCAGCCATATCTGTATGGCATAGCCCATAGGGCAATGTCGTCTGGAACAGTGCTTGTCTGTCCGTCCGGTGTATGTATGTATGTCCCCCACAAACATCCACCAGAGCTGAGGATCTGGTCACATGAGATGGACAAACAAGCGTAATATTATATCGATAATGCAAGGGGCAGTCCTGGAGCATGGAATACAGGAGGAGGATCGAGGAGAGGTAGAAGATTGAGGGGGAAGCAGGAAGCAGACAGGCAGCCATACATGAAGCTAATGGTGTTTCAAGTTGCATTTGCTGAGGAATAAATCACAAACAGAGGTAGGGTTGGCACTGTGCAGGAATTTAGTTGAGGCTTCACCTGGATTATTAACGCACAGGTTGTAAACCTGGTGCGTTATAGCGTTTGCCTGGGAATTTCGGGCGCTCAAAAGTGAAGCTAGTTTCTGTCACCCATTTCTGTCGCTCATTTCTGTCGCTCATTTCTGTCGCTCAGATGTGTAAACATGACGTCATCAAATCTATATTTATAGGATAGGTTATAGGAGATATATATGTTATAGGATAGGAATATAGGACCCAAATGACCCAGAGGACCCAAATGACCCAGAGGACCCAAATGACCCAGAGGACCCAAATGACCCAGAGGACCCAAATGACCCAGAGGACCCAAATGACCCAGAGGACCCAAATGACCCAGAGGACCCAAATGACCCAGAGGACCAAAATGACCCAGAGGACCCAAATGACCCAGAGGACCCAAATGACCCAGAGGACCCAAATGACCCAGAGGACCCAAATGACCCAGAGGACCCAAATGACCCAGAGGACCCAAATGACCCAGAGGACCCAAATGACCCAGAGGACCCAAATGACCCAAATGACCCAGAGGACCCAAATGACCCAGAGGACCCAAATGACCCAAATGACCCAGAGGACCCAAATGACCCAGAGGACCCAGAGGACCCAGAGGACCCAAATGACCCAGAGGACCCAAATGACCCAGAGGACCCAGAGGACCCAAATGACCCAGAGGACCCAGAGGACCCAAATGACCCAGAGGACCCAGAGGACCCAAATGACCCAAATGACCCAGAGGACCCAAATGACCCAGAGGACCCAAATGACCCAGAGGACCCAAATGACCCAGAGGACCCAAATGACCCAGAGGACCCAAATGACCCAGAGGACCCAAATGACCCAGAGGACCCAAATGACCCAGAGGACCCAAATGACCCAGAGGACCCAAATGACCCAGAGGACCCAAATGACCCAGAGGACCCAAATGACCCAGAGGACCCAAATGACCCAGAGGACCCAAATGACCCAGAGGACCCAAATGACCCAGAGGACCCAAATGACCCAGAGGACCCAGAGGACCCAAATGACCCAGAGGACCCAAATGACCCAGAGGACCCAAATGACCCAGAGGACCCAAATGACCCAGAGGACCCAAATGACCCAGAGGACCCAAATGACCCAGAGGACCCAAATGACCCAGAGGACCCAGAGGACCCAGAGGACCCAAATGACCCAGAGGACCCAGAGGACCCAGAGGACCCAAATGACCCAGAGGACCCAAATGACCCAAATGACCCAGAGGACCCAAATGACCCAGAGGACCCAAATGACCCAGAGGACCCAAATGACCCAGAGGACCCAAATGACCCAGAGGACCCAAATGACCCAAATGACCCAAATGACCCAGAGGACCCAAATGACCCAGAGGACCCAAATGACCCAGAGGACCCAAATGACCCAGAGGACCCAAATGACCCAGAGGACCCAAATGACCCAGAGGACCCAAATGACCCAGAGGACCCAAATTATATGTATGTTTCTATGATGATGTATGTTTTGGTGAAAGTACATAATGTGAATACTAGTAGCAATTTTACAAAAACCATGGCATAATTTCAAATCTTGACCCGAGATGATAATTATGCTACATCATAATTTCCATGTGCCAACCTGGGCGGAATCCAAGTGGATTCACTTGTTGTGCAAAGTTTTGATCACCACACCTGAGGAAGGACATGGCTGCCATAGAGAATGTCCAGTGTGGGGCGACGAGTTTGATTCCAGGTTGTTCAAAGCTATGAGGGTGGCTGAAGGAGACAGGACTTTATACATCAGAAAGGAGTTTATTAATATGGATATCTATGAGAGATGTTATTGGGAATGAAGCATTTTTTGAAAAAATAAGTGCAGATACGTTTTCTTTTCTGTTTTTTTTCCAACAGAATTTTTCCAACTAAAATCGCCATTTTTCATCTGATTGACTTGAAAATTGAACAGCATTTGCACATTGAGTCATTGATTGGGAAACCAACCTTTTGAGGTCAAAGGTCAACTCAAGGTCAAACTTCCAAAATCAATTTTCATCTGAAAATCCATCAATTTTCATCCTATTGACTTAAAAATTGTGCAGCATTTGCACATTCAGTCACTAATTTGGGAAACCAACTATTTTTTTCGGTCAAAAGGTCAAAAGTCAACTCTAGGTCAAACTTCCAAAACCTTCAATTTTCATTTGAACCCCTGTCAATTTTCATCCGATTGACTTGAAAATTTAATAGCATTTGCATTGTGCCTCACTGAATTGGGAAATAAACTATTTTAAGGTCAAAAGTCAAAAGTCAACTCGAGGTCAAACTTCTAAAATCATCAATTTTCATCTGAGAAATCGTCACTTTTCATCCTATTTATCCGAGCTTTGATCAAGATCGTCAATTTTAATCTTCATTACATGGACAATTTGCTAGATTAATGGCAACCTTTTTGGGGGGACTGGGGATGTATTTTGCAAGTATTGTGCTCTGCATGACGTCTTCTTGTTTGTTTGTGAACAAGATATCTCAAAAAGTAGTGGACGGATTCGGACGAAATTCGGTAGAGAAGTCGCGTATGTGACAAGGACAAAATTATTAGATATTGGCGAAGATCCAGATTCGGATCCGGCGAGTAGAATTTTTAAAGTGATTATTCACCATTGGGAGATGGGGCCAAAACTATACATAGCAGGATATTTCAAAATGTTGTGGACAGACTTGGACGAAACTTGGTGGAGATGTGTGTGTGAGAAGGACTAATCGATTCAAAATTGGTCAAGATTTGAATATGGATTCGGATATGAGAATTATTTAATTTTTTAAGTGATTCTTCACCATTGGGAGCCCAAAAACTATACACAGCCGAATATCTAAAAATGTTGTGGATGGATGATTTTGATTAAATGTGATTCTGTATTTTGATTTTCTGGTCTACTCTGGGATACAAAACGTAAACTGTTCATCTGGCGGAGGTTTGCTCTCCACTGAATGCCATTCTAGTTTTGAAATGTTCGTTCGTTCTCGTCTTCATGGAAATGTTTTGAAATTTTGAAATGCTGCGAGATTTCAAGGTGTGAGGTGGCATGCTGTGAGATGCCAAGGTGCGAGATTCTTCACATTCAGAGCGAGTAAACCTGATAATTTAACATTCCATTTAATTTAAACAATTTCAATTTTCCATTTAAACCATCCATTTTCTGACAGCTGTTAAACCTGATCTTCAATCGTTGATAAATGACTTTCCCATCTGGTGCTCTTCCTCTGCTCTTTTCCAGATCGTTTTCTGAAGCCACCTGTCTGCATCATGGCTGCTTTTACACACATCTCCTGAATTTGACCCCGTTTCTCCCCCTCACCACCGCACAATTTAAAACACCTCACCACCACGTCATTGAAAACACCTCACCACTAACTAATTCAAAACACCTCACCACCACGTGATTTAAAACACCTCACCACCACAAAATTCAAAACACCTCACCACCACGTAATTGAAAACACCTCACCACCACATGATTTAAAAACATCTCACCACCACATAATTTAAAACACCTCACCACCACCGAATTTAAAACACCTCACCACCAACTAATTCAAAACACCACCACCAACTAATTCAAAACACCTCACCACCACATTATTAAAAACACCTCACCACCAAGTAATTCAAAACACCTCACCACCACATAATTCAAAACACCTCACCAAGACGTAATTCAAAACACCTCGCCACCACTTAATTCAAAATACCTCACCACCACGTAATTCAAACACCTCACCCCCACCTAATTTAAAACACCTCACCTCCACGTAATTCAAAACACCTCACCAGCACGTAATTCAAAACACCTCACCACCACATAATTCAAAACACCTCACCAAGACGTAATTCAAAACACCTCACCACCACGTAATGGAAAACACCTCACCACCACATGATTTAAAAACACCTCACCACCACAAAATTCAAAACACCTCACCACCACAAAATTCAAAACACCTCACCACCACAAAATTCAAACCACCTCACCGCCATTTCCCCATACAGGAGTGCCGGTTCTACATTTGATCTCAACACCGTTCCCCGCTGTGTGGCACACAATGGATGATACAGAAAGAAACCTCCACCCCGTCACCATCAACAACCTCAATGAAATCATCCAAGTGTTTGTCGCTGAATATCTCGAGCTTTGACCCGACCCACAGTAACGGGACAGATAGAAAATAGTGTTCCGATTGCACTTTTTGGTTACAACTGTTTCCAGATTATGTAATATTGTTACAATGAAAAGCTTTGTGTCGATTATTTCACATATATAATGCTGGATTTAAAAAAATGTTTTATGAAACGAGACTTTATTTTATGGGCATTTATTTTATTTTAACGAGTTCATTTTTACTTCAAAAAAGTTGTTGCTTTAACAGGGATTTGATCTTCACCTTGATGTGTGTGTAAAATTCAGTGAAACACCTTGTGCTACTTTGTATAAAATCAGGTCTGTGGCATCGATGTTTCGTGTTATCGAGTTATTTGCTGCAACTTGGTATGATGCTCCTCACTGCAAAGGAGTTCCAAATGTACAAAGGAGTTCTTATGTTTATTAAGGATAAATAACTTGTGGAAACCTTTAATAGCAGAAATAATGTGATCAGGGTGAGTCCAGCATGTTGTCGTGTACCCATCATATGTACAATTGGAAACCACTCCATGACAATCGTTGCACGTCTGCTGACCAAACGGAGATTGGCAGAGGCGGATTTGCCTCGGATTATTTGTAATCAGCGCACCATCCAGAATTTGCGCCCCAAGTGTATTAACATAAAAATCTATATTATTAAAGGAGCCGTGTCTGTCTGTTTGTTTGTCGTGTTATAACTTGAGAACGGATTAACGGATTTTATTAAATCTAACTACGGTGGATTCGAATAACTCCTGGGAGTGTTTGTGATGAAAAATAAAATAAATAAAAACTTTTTATGGGTACACAGATTGCAAATGCCAAAACTGCAAATACCACCATGTGACGTTGGTTTTCCCTGCATGGAGAACAGGATCTCCCAGGAATCTTTTTCTTGAACCCCACAGATTAGCCATCGCAGCACAGATCGGTATTTCCGTCAGCAAAGCGACTGGTCTTATATATTGTAGTCAGTTTAGAAGTGAAGGGTAGTCCAAATTGGGTTGATGACAAAGAAAGTCACAAACACTAAAGAACCCAAATGAAATCCAAGGCCCCAAAATCCTGGCACAAAACACAAAAAGCAAGAAAATCATCTGATGTTGTCTACTTAGAAGTTATTCTTTAGACGAGGGTGGGAAATCATTTTCACGGGAAGGCCACATAATGTTGGTGTGTTGTCATGGGCCGTATATCTGTTTTGTAATAAAATTACCTGACAATCTCAATAGTTTTTGAATTCATGACGTGTGAACGGTTTGTGCCATTAAAGTTTAATGGGTTAAGACATTTTGACATGATTATCAAAGAGAAGTGACGTGAGTTTGTGGGTTTATTTATTATTTATATACTCAGTTGAGGTTCACGTAAGAGCGAACACATGGAACATATAATAAAGGGAGCAGGCGACAAGAGGGGGAGAGAGAAGTAAACAACACCAGTAGCGAACAGGGACATCGGTAGATGTATGGAAGGGAGAGGGATATCTTGGATGTGTTTTCCAGATTGTCCAAATGTCTGTTAAAGTAAAAGTTTTAAAAAAACACTTCTGCAACGTAATCTTTAAATATGTGTCTTGCCATATGCAGCATGTGTGTGGGGTCCGGAAGAAACCAGAGAGGAGACTGGAGATTTCGTTTTCCGGTCTCCCGACCAGCATTATTACAGAATGAGACTGATAACAATCCAACAAAATGGAGAAACTACAGAAAAGCTTCACCCAATCCCTTCGCGGGTTCTCGGCTCTGAACACACCAAACTAAAATCAAAAACACAAAATAATAAACTAAATTAAATATCCCCATTGGGAAGACTAAATAAAACGTAATCCTTCACAAGAACTTTGCACTTTTATCATTCGAGGAACCATCTGATGTGATTCTTTGAATACATTTTCATTTTCGACATTTTCTTTGCAAACTGAGCACAGCATTTCCTGCTGCATCTGTGGAGAAGTATTTTGAAATCCACTCCTTGTTAAACATGAGGCATTCAGCGTCTACTTTTCTCTTCTTGATAAAGTTGTGTTTGCATCCTTCCACTGAAGTGTGACAAATGTGCATTCCTGCAAAATTGAAAACTATATCGCCAATGTTTTCGTTGCTCTCGTGTTAAACTATTTCCAACCAATCATAGGCCTGTACCCTGCACACAGACATTGCATTGTTTTCCTGCTGTGCATTCGCTGATATAGGAAATGTAAAGTCCCCCCCCCCCCCCCCAAATGTTATTGCTTCGACTCTTTAAATAACCATTTTGATCAAAATGCAGCAATCCAACTTCTGGTGGATCAGTTCATACTTATCATAAAGACAAGACATGATGGCATACATAAGCACATCATTTTGTTTCGTGATGAGATCAAAGATGGCTGACTGGCGGCCATTTTAGTTGTAAAAACCCAGATGTTGAACATGTCCTCAATCATTTCTCGGACATGCATTTACTGATCTTGTTAAAACTTGCCATACATATAATGAATGATGGCTTACATATGCATGTCATTGTTTTTCGAGATCAGATCCAAGATGGCCGATTGGCGGCCTTTTTGTTAGTTAAACGTGTCCACGACCATTTATTGGGCATGCATGGATCGATTTTGTTCAAACTTGGCACAAAGACAATACATGAGAGGAACATATGAAAAAGATTTTGTTTTGCAATAGGACCAAAGTTGGCCGACTGGTGGCCTTTCACTCCGTGCAGCAAAATTGCTAAAACCACGAGAGGCTTTTTAAAAAATTTGTCTTTTTATATTTGTTTGTTTAAATATGGTCAGTGTGGGATGCTAGGTGGTAGGAGTTTGGCTAGGTGAGGTTATTTATGATGCTGCCCATCGAGATATCCTATCTCTATGAACATAATCAGCCCAAGGATTATATGTCAGATTATACCTTAATGTCATTATTGTTGCTAGAATTTTAGTTTCTGATATCAAAGCTACAGTGTATATTTCTGTATATATCCCTTTTGTTTCCCTCTGCCCACATTGTGCCTTACAATGAATAATCCAATCTTAATCTTCTATCATAATTATTCTCTACTCCATTCCAACATCATTGTTGCTTCAATTAAATAAAATATCCAAATCGTAAGCAGCTGTACCAATTGATAGCGGAGGCTCCACGATGACGAGGAAGTACTCATGGGCTGTAGATGATGGAGCCATGGCAGGGATAGTCTATCACCTGCATTGGTATAAACTGGGAGCAGTAGGGAAGTACATTGAGCTCTGTCCCCAAGGCTTTATAGGTTTCCAAGACTTCAGGGATTACTTGGCCCTTGACACGCCAGCGTGCTAGTTTGAAGACTGGCACACCATCCTTCTCTGCCGCAGTACCTGCCCACCAACATCGGTTTGTCAAATAGGTAGTAAAGATGCTGAAATCGATTTGGCATATCAAACAAGAAGTAAAAAGTTTCATATCTCAGCACAACCAAAAAAAACAAAAAAAAACATGGTACTCATTTGGCAAAACAGAGCAAGAGGTAAATATTGCATTATGTTTTGATTAAAATGTCAATTCACTTGTTTATCTGGTAAGTAAGCAAATCATCATCAAATACAGGACATAATCAGTTGGTTAAATTATTTCATATTCAGATGAAAAATTACTTTTTCGACACGTCAATTCATTCAAAAATCAATGAGTAAAAGGTTCTTCAAGTGTTCTACAACTTGGTGCATCTCAAATTGGTCAATACTGTTTGTTCAATATAAGAAGGTGGTTCAAGTTCTTCCTGCACTTCCAATTATATGACTTTTCGTTTGAGGAAATGACTGAATTGTCTTTCCCTAGTAGTGGGAACTCTATCAGCATGTATGTAGGAAGTTGCCATCGAATGCCTTGTATTTTGCCATCGAATTTGTGCCATCGAATTTGCCATCGAATGCCCCCGCGGCCATATTGTAGGTGGCAAGCAGTGTATCGTGCTCTATGAATAAAAAAAACTATGAGCTATGAATGAGCTTCTATCTATGAATCTATATCTATGAATCTGAATATGAATATGAATATGAATATATATGAATCTTCTATCTATGAATGAGCTATGAATGAGTCTATGAATGAGCGGTGCAAATGCGTTTTTCCTGTTGGAAAGCGCGAAGCCGGCTGAAATTCACAGAATACTTACGAGACAGTTTGTGGATGATAGTCTCCCAAGAAGAAGTGTGTTTGCATGGGCGAGAAAGTACAACGATGGCAGAGACTTAGTCAATTATCTTCCACGTTTAACATGTCCTGGTGACGGCTATAACTCCTGCTAATATCCAGAGAATCGAACAACTTATCCTGAGCAATTGAACAACTTGTCATGATGTTGCAGAACAAGTTGGAATCCGTATCAGGAGTGGAAAGTGAGTGGTCAAGTTTGGAGTAGAGCTAATACAGTGGCTCACTTGACCCAAAAAGTGAAAGTGTACGACATCTGTCAGGAAAGTGTTCGCTGCAATGGTTTGGGATTGCCAAGGACTGATTCTTTCAGGACAGAGGAAGAACAATAAATGTCTTGTATTACACAGGAACCTCCTACATAACGACATTCACAATGCAATTCACAAGTGGTGTCCATGAATGCTCCCCAGTGGTGTTGCATCTGTTACATAACAATAGAGGACCTCATATGACAAATGTAACCAGTGCAGATGAGGTGAGAGGTTCTAAACCATTCACCTTATGCAGCCCAGATCTGTCAACATAAGACGTTTACCTCTTTGGGACACTATGGAAACACTTTGATGGCATCAAGTTTGGCAGTGATAAGAAAATGAAGGCCAATGTCCTAAAATGGATACGTACCCAACCCAAAGACTTCTACGATAGTCATTGTTACGGATCCGTCACTGCCGCCTTTGTTGTTATTATGTACTTGTAGGATTTTTAGTTTCAGGTAATATTATTAAGATTTGTATGTGATGTGGTGATGACTTTAGTAAAAGGTAAAAATAAATGTTTGTGAAGGAGAAAGGAAAACGTGGCAAAGAGGCCGGAAGAGGAGAGAGGAGGAGCTTGGCAGAGGAGGAGACGGTCATGAGAGAGATACAGCCATGAATCGCATTAAGGCTGCGAGCGGACTTTTTTGAATGAGTTGAATGAGCGAATGAGTTGAGGCTTCCCGTGAAAGGGATTGCCCGTGACATCGTCCTATATTGCAATTGCAATTAAACCTGCGTCTCAGGTTTTATGAGCAAGCGTGAGTTATTGTTGGAGAAAAATCAAGCGCCTCCATTAAAGGCTGATACGCCATTTTGTCCTCGAAGAGACTGTCCGCTTGGTGCATCTTGTTTTGTCCTTGGGATTTCCATATCGACCTCATAGTGTTGATTGCCGTTGGTTCCCATATCGACCTCTCACCTCGTAACTCCTCGTCCTCCATCGTGCCGATACCTGCCTGTTCTCGTCATTCTGCATGGCTTCACCCAGCGTGGGGATCCATGCATGGAATTTGGGGAAGGTTCCATTCCACTCACGATTGGCGTGTCGTGAATCTATTGCTTTGAGAGCATTGGGGGAATGATGGTGTCGTGGAAGTGGTTTGGGACTCAAGACTCCAATAATCGGAAACAGGTTTTACAAAAGGTCATGACTTTATTAACTAGTTGTTCACTTCATTCAAATACTAATAACTACCGTTAACTCAATGGACCAGATAACTCTATCCGCATGGTCCTTCTCGTTCGGCCGATGTTCCTCCGCCATTCCCGTCCTCCTTCCTTCCGTCGGGCAGGGGTTATCGTGGCAAGTCCTCCTTTGGCTCAAAGTCCCTTCTGTTTATATCGGCACACTTCAGTTAATCCTCTGTCCGCTGAAATCGTAATCCCTTCTCCGCTGACGTTACTGGTCGCCTCCCTGGCACCAGCTAGTCCCCCTCCTGCTGTGAGTTCCATTTACCAAACAATAGGGGGGTGCTCCAGCCTGGGGCTGTGACCAGGTGTTTCAAAAGATTACCATGTTCGTGCACATTCTGCTTCGTTACCAGATTTAATCAATGAGTTACCAGTGCCAATCAATACTGTTACTGACACGACTTTGATGTTAGGGTGGGCCGAGCGGAATGGCCGCCGTGTCCGCACAAGTTACCCGATTATACTCGAACGTTGCCGAGTCGCGCTACGCTAAATCAATGAAGGAAAAGGACACAACGGCTGGGATTAAAATGACACGACACCAGGCATACGGTTCTCAAGACCTCCGGAGGAGGTTATATTAGGGCGGAAGGTCAGATTACAACGACAAGAGGGACAGCATAGAAAGGCAGGCACTTAGACACACTCTTATAATAGCCCCGACAGACGACAGATAAACAGGACAAAAACTGACTCACACGGGGATTGATGGCAAGGAAAGCGGGTATCGATGGCTCAAGGTGCACTCTTGGCTCAAGGACAAATCGACCCGGTCCGGTCCAATGATGCGGGGAGGTCGCTCTCAGCGCTGGAAGGTCGCGACTTGTCTTCTTCAGTCGGGGGCGCATCTGACGTCACGTCCGGTAAGTCGCCGCGTATATCCGGCGGGGAGTGACACGCCCTCGGCTCGTTAGCTCTGCCCCAGATGGATCGGCCCGTTGCTTCTCATTGGGTGCGTGCGGGGGGGTTACCGGCTCCGCCCTTGACGAGGGGCTGACAAGGAGCCCCTTCGTGGTAACCCCGTCGGAGCGCATGGTCAATGGCGGCTAACCGAGCCGGTGTGAGGACGCACACTCCCCCGCGCCGCGCCGCCCCCATTCTCCTCTGTTGTTGTAGTTGTAGTTGTTGGTTGTTGTTGTTGTTGTTTGGGGAAGAAGATGGGAGGAGGTATGGGAAGGTCCTAAACTCACTACTGGTGCCATATAATCACATTCTGGTGCAACGAAGAGTCAGAATTAATGGAAACGAGTCCTTAACTGACATAGACTAAGAATAACTAGCAAGATGTCCGAAAGTTGTCTACGTGAGATGCGGTGGACCTGGGCACGACATTTAATGGGGGAAAAAGGGGAAGGTCGGTTCTACAGAGTGTTATTTACAGGCAATGGGACTAGGGAATGGGGGATTGGGGATAGTTGGGGAGTATTGGGGAAATAGGAGAGTATTTACAAGCGGATATTGAGGCCAAGTCCCATATCCGCAACATTGCACCCTTCTCTACCCTCGGGGCCTCCCGACCCGATAAATTTTTACCTATTTTAGTGTGGCACTCAGATGTAGTTCCCTCTACTATTAACTCTACCCTGAGTGCGACAGTTTTACAGATATTCACAAATGAGTAAATATGTCCCCCTGCGACGTTGCACCCTTCTCCTCACAGAAACACACCCACAGGATAACCGAATCCGGAAAGAATTCGCAAACTAAACATACAGCCGGTAGGGAGCATTATTTACAAGACTACGCTGATATTTACACTACGATCCAGGACCTGTTTTGGAGGAACACATGCAGATGTTATGCATAGAGAGACCACGCATGCCAGCATCGATACACCAACCCACGAGTGCTCTGTGGCCTACGGCCTTTAATAATGTGCAGAGCACCCCTTCCCAGCACCAAAAGCACCGACCCATCACACAGTCAGCACCATCCGGTGCACCAATAAAGTGTCTATAAATCACGGTGTGGTGTCACAGCCGGCCGATGGTCTGCCGCTGGTCTTGCCTTCGTGTGGTGCACTTGGCCTTCGTACTTCTTTCAAAAATAAAGAAAGGCGCCAACCGCGTCCATTTCTCTATTGTGGCCGTCAGGGGGCCTACTGTTAGTGGTTCACCTTGTATGGCATAGGTGCCACGTTGACCCATAGGTCCATCCATGGGTGGTGCTTGGCCGCAAAAGAACTGCGGTCCATTGTGGGTGGCCACAAACATTGCGGTCCATATGGTGTATCGATCCAGGCAGCAAGCAGCGAAAGTGCAGGCCCACAACTGCGGATCCAGCACCTCTCTCTCCTCTCTCTCTACCCCAAAGCCAGATCCTCGGAGGTGGGAGACAAAAGAAGAAGACAAGTGAGTAAGGTGGTAAGGGCGCAAAAGTGCACGCAATGTAAGATGATGCACACTGGGGGCACATGGGAACCAGGTGAGACAGGTACGTTCCTATCGTACGCCCCCCCCCCCCCCCCCCCCACCAGGTAACCTACATGGCCCCTCCCTTACCCCTTACTGTATCCACACAACACAACACTACCCATAAACATCTATTTTACAAATCAACAAACATCTCTACTGTCTTCCCCGTTCCTCCCATATACCAAATTCGTCTTCTCTCCCTCCTAACCAATCAAATTTGCCATTTTCAACTCTCATCACAATTTGCCATCTCCAACTCAACATCATAATTTGCTATCACCAATTCATCATCAGTCCCTCCTAGGGAGGGAGAGATGGAATCACCCCAATGTCTCATCCACGTCGTGATGCGTCTCACAAATCCAACAGCAATCCTTACTTCTTGCAACACAAAACAAAGAAAACACAGGTGTGGAGTCATCATCATCACCACAGGCAAGTGGCTGCGTATGGTGCGACAGGTTCATCAATCCTAACTATTTCCTAAATGACTTTAACAACTTTACCTTACCCGGGGTCTTTCTCCGGCCAAACCATTGGCCCTCTTACACTATGGGTTCTAAAAACCAATGCCCATTGACCAAACTGTGGTGCTTTTCAATTTGGGGTCTCACTCCCCCGATTCATCTCCCGGTGCCCTCGCACAATTTCTGGGCCGCGACGTGTACCTCTCCCAGCGGGTCTACCCACCTGCACACCTCCACCACTGCAGTTGCCTCCGAGCTTACCTAGCTCCTCACCCTAACCTAACTACCTGGGGAAGGCCCTCTGGCGCTCTCCCCACTCGGTGCCCTCTCTGGCACTGGGCTGCCCGATCCACACCCAGGATCCTCAGGCACCCACTCACAACTACCGGCTCCCAGAGCCCAACTGCGGCCTCACCTGGCCGACATCCTCACAGTGGTGGAGTGCCCAACCAACTACACACACTAACAGGCTACACGCCCAGCCATTTCCACAACACTAATGCACCCATCCACAACACCATTCTGCAACCGCACCACAAATGCCAATATCCAACCACAATTTACCTATACCCTCTACCTAACACTTACACTACCCGCCCCGGGTACTCGTGAAAGGGGTCCACTCTTCCCCCATCCACACCTTCGCACCATGCACACCACTCCGTACCACTTACTCCAACTCTCTCCACACACCTGTACCTGCACACCTGTGCTCTCACACCTGGTGCCACCTGCACCCTTCTCTCCCCAAGCGCATTCACACTGATCCACAACACTTACTACTCACACACTGCTCCACACACCTGTCCAGTTGCACACCTGTGCAATCACACCTGTTCAATTCTCACACACACGGCATCATCTCAGCTAACTACTCCCTTCTGAAACTTGCGCTTCCCAGTCGCCCCTTTAAACTATTGCGCTCCCACGTCATTATCATCCACACTAATCTACCTGCGTCCCCACTACAGGTATCAGTCACTAACTAAACTTAACGTCACCTAATGTCATCTTCTAGGGCCCTATCATTATAACCTAACCCACCCGGGCTAGTTTTCACTGCCATACACCCCATAAGCTATAGCTCCTTTGCCCCCACCATGGGAAGGGTGGCAGGGATGCCACCCTTACCCACCGGGGCCATCGCTCACTACCAATTTTGCACATCAAATTTCAACAAATTAAAAATTTGGCCAATCACTACCCATCATCTGCCAATCACTACTGCCAATCCCTTGCCAATCATCAAATTTTGTTTTTCTCTAATTTTGGGTCCAAAACACTAACCTCATCACCCAGTCTACTCACTAATGCCTCTCGGTGCGCCAATTCCTGTCCAAAGCCCGGCTTCGTAAAGCCAAGCCATGAATGCGGGTTGTTCTGTGCCAGCGGCTGGATACGTCCCGCATTCGGTGCAGGGAAGGAGGTTTACCCGGGCCGAGATCCCACGCACCTTCTCGGCACGGAGCCATCCCATGGCTCGATCTCGACCTGCCGGAATGCCTCAACAAAAAGTGGTCGCCATGACGACCCTTTCCATTGGGCTGCCAGCTCCGCCTAGTGGAGCACTGACGCGGCCGTTCAAAGCGAGGCCCAGCACGCACCGAGGGCCCGATTCGGCTAAAAGTCGCTCTAACCTCTAACCCGGTTACCTTCGATGCCTCACCTGCATGCTTACACCCCGCAGCCCGTTCCTTGCTCACACATCCAGCCGTTCCCATGCTCCTCGTACCTTTCCTTACACACCCAGGTACCCTCATTCCACTCACAGCCTTGGTCACACACCTGACCACCGAACACTTTGGCACACATTCGTTGGTCGCACACCTCACCAACACACCTCTTCGCGCCCCCTCCTCGGTCACCTCCTCTGTGACAATCACAGGTGTGCTCTCATTCGCACACCCAACCACGTGCCTCACTACCAATTCCAGCGTGCATTCCCACTCACGCTCTACCATTCCAGGTGTGCATCCTTCCATTCCAGGTGTACATCCTCGCTCACCTGTCACAACCAACTCACGCTCCTCGTCACTCTCACTACTCTCACCTCCATTCTTGACAGCGCACTCACCCTTACTCTTGACAGCGCACTCTTTCCCCATGCACCTGTCCGTTACACACCTTTCTCGCGCACACTCTCCCGTTACACCCTCTGTAACACTTACCACACCGCGCTTCCATGTGCTCCCTCGCACACGCGCTACGACCGACTCACTCTCGCCAGCACCCTCACTCCTTGGCACGCACTTTTTCCTCACACACCCCAGGGTCGGACTTTCTCGCACACCTCCTTTTTCGCACACCAGACCTGTCGCACACTCCACCAACGGCCTCTCACGAACACCCGGGTCCATCTCGACCCCCAAGCTTCTTAAATCCCCTGGCGCATCATACGCACGACCATATTGGTCACCACTTACACCGGGTCCTCTTCCTCTTCGCTTCTCCTCCATCACCTGCGAATCCCTCATCCGGTTAATGAGCACATCATCACGATCCGAACACAGACTTTGGACCAATTCTTTTACTTCCTCCTTTATCTCTTTCTTATCCTCTCTCCGTCGCTTCTTAATTTCGCTCACCCCTTCTTCCACTTCTTCTAATTTCTGCTTCACCTCTTTTATTCCCCGGTACGTCTCCTCAAGCTCATCCTCTAAGGCTACCTTGACCGTTTCCATGTGCGTCCTCACCTGCCGGTCCTTCGTCTCCATTACCTCTATCACCTCGTCCAGCCTCGTTGTCAGTCCCTCACGTACCATCTGACATTCCCTCTTCGTCGCTACCAAGTCATCTTTTAGTTCTTTCTGTGTCGCTTTTAAACCTCCTAATACCGCAGTGTTCCTTTGAACCTGCTCCACTAACTCCGTCTGTCCCACCGTCAGCTGCTCCACCTCCTGCGTCAGGTCCTCTATGCCCCCTTGTAACTTTACAGTCCCCTTTCTCACCTCCTTCTCCATGTGCTCCTTACAGTGCCTCACCTCCTCGCGCACTCCTCCGACCTCCTCACTCACTCCTCTTCTGATCTCCTCTCCCATCACTTGCATCTCCTGCCCAGATGCCACCCTCATCTGCTCCATTTCCTCCCTGTGAGCATCCAGTTTGGTTTCTACCCCCATTCTGACCCCCTCTATCTGCTGCCCCATTTGTTTAACTTCCCTTTCCGCTTGGTCCCTCATGTCCCTCAATTTGCCTTCCATACTGTTTTCTAACCCCTCTAACCCATTTTTTACCTCTTTTATCCCGTTGTCTAACCCCTCAAATTTGTCGTCTAACTTCCCAAATTTCTTGTCTAATCCCTTAAAATTATTGTCTAACCCCTCACCGGTACCCCTCGCTTCGTCCCTCATTACCCCCATTTGCTCACTCTGAGCCTCTATCCGGTTCCCCATTACCCCCATTTTTGCTTCTAGCCTCTCCATAAGGGCCCCCATTTGCAGGAGGAAAAGGTTCGAATCCACCAGGGGCGCTGCCACGGTCGCGGGCGCCGTGGCCATGTGCGAGGCGCCATTTCGCGCGCCCGCCATGTCGGGCGCAACGACGCTAATTTGTGCGTCTGCTACCCTCGCTGCTTCGCCCTCCTCGTGTCCCTCAATTTGGTCCTGGACCGACCCTGCCTCACTCTCCTCTACCGGACCCCAGCTGTCTTGATCCGCCATAGCGCGACTTTCAAAATTCGGGTTTTTATATTTTGTAAAACACAATCAAATTTCGCCTTTATAATCTCGAGCGCGTAAACGCGCTCCGGATCGAATTCTACTTCCCAAAATTTGGGCCTAACAAATTTAGTCCCAGGTCCGAATCCGACACTCCTGACACCAATTGTTACTGACACGACTTTGAGGTTAGGGTGGGCCGAGCGGAATGGCCGCCGTGTCCGCACAAGTTACCCGATTATACTCGAACGTTGCCGAGTCGCGCTACGCTAAATCAATGAAGGAAAAGGACACAACGGCTGGGATTAAAATGACACGACACCAGGGATACGGTTCTCAAGACCTCCGGAGGAGGTTATATTAGGGCGGAAGGTCAGATTACAACGACAAGAGGGACAGCATAGAAAGGCAGGCACTTAGACACACTCTTATAATAGCCCCGACAGACGACAGATAAACAGGACAAAAACTGACTCACACGGGGATTGATGGCAAGGAAAGCGGGTATCGATGGCTCAAGGTGCACTCTTGGCTCAAGGACAAATCGACCCGGTCCGGTCCAATGATGCGGGGAGGTCGCTCTCAGCGCTGGAAGGTCGCGACTTGTCTTCTTCAGTCGGGGGCGCATCTGACGTCACGTCCGGTAAGTCGCTGCGTATATCCGGCGGGGAGTGACACGCCCTCGGCTCGTTAGCTCCGCCCCAGATGGATCGGCCCGTTGCTTCTCATTGGGTGCGTGCGGGGGGGTTACCGGCTCCGCCCTTGACGAGGGGCTGACAAGGAGCCCCTTCGTGGTAACCCCGTCGGAGCGCATGGTCAATGGCGGCTAACCGAGCCGGTGTGAGGACGCACACTCCCCCGCACCGCGCCGCCCCCATTCTCCTCTGTTGTTGTAGTTGTTGGTTGTTGTTGTTGTTGTTTGGGGAAGAAGATGGGAGGAGGTATGGGAAGGTCCTAAACTCACTACTGGTGCCATATAATCACATTCTGGTGCAACGAAGAGTCAGAATTAATGGAAACGAGTCCTTAACTGACATAGACTAAGAATAACTAGCAAGATGTCCGAAAGTTGTCTACGTGAGATGCGGTGGACCTGGGCACGACATTTAATGGGGGAAAAAGGGGAAGGTCGGTTCTACAGAGTGTTATTTACAGGCAATGGGACTAGGGAACGGGGGATTGGGGATAGTTGGGGAGTATTGGGGAAATAGGGGAGTATTTACAAGCGGATATTGAGGCCAAGTCCCATATCCGCAACAATACGTTACACTGAGTTACACTTCCACAATTCCCTCATCTTTTTGTTTTTGTTTATATTAACCATTAATCTAAACATCAATATAAGTAAACAGTCAATCACTACAAGTAAACATCATTACAAGTATAAGTAAATAATCATAACTTTGGTAATCAAATTCCCTTAGGCATACACCGTCATCCTGCAAGTATCACAAAACATTTCGTTGGTCATTGACTTCTTCCATATTGTTCAATCTATTGCATTTGCATCACAAATATATTTTCAAAACAACACTTCACCATCACCAAGATACAACAATTTCACTTCATTTTCAAGTTTTGTAAAGCATCTGCACCATCTGGCAAAAACGTTTGCCTCCACACAAATGTTGACTTTGTTTGAAAGGAAGGGCTGATCACTTGTGTTTGAATCCAGGTATGAAACATTTTCTCCTAATGTCTTCATAGCTCCTGCACTACTTCGTGTAGGATTTCGCTGTTGTGGTAACATTGCGGAGTCATAGACTGACCCTGCTCTCCTTGTAGCATTCTTGCCACTTTTTTGCTGTGAACCATAATGATTCCTTGAACAAGGCCTTCGCCCCGTTGTAGTCGACTTGCCTCCTCCCTCATTATGAGTGGGCAGCAAGTATTGGTGTGACGTTGATTGGCCAGCAAGATGTGGAACAGGGATGCCGGATGCATCCACAATGATGTTGGGACCATGGTGTTCAGGTCATTCATGGTCCATACCAGGAGTGGCCCGCAGAATCGCGCACAGCTGTTGTGAAAAGGCACAGCCATTGGTTTGCAGCTCCATGCTGGCTCCCCGGAAGTTGGTGAAGTAATAACATACGTCCCCGCATTTCACAGAGGTTGCAGGTAAAATGTCGTTGTCCTGCAACTTCTGATGTGATGAATGTTCGAAGCCTTCGAACAAGAGTAAGTGATCGCCTTTCTTTCATATGTTGCAGTGTGATCCAGGCAAATGGTCACATAAATTTCCTTGGTGAAGGTAAGCATTCATCTCCAAGTTACACGGGAGAATGTCTTCATCATTCTTTGAGAAAGAGGGTGTATGCCACGATTAACTTCATTTTTTTTAGCCACAAATTTTCTTTTTCGAACTTCTTCCCAATTCCGTTAGCACTCCCTTCAAAATGTGATCTCGTCTTATCCTTATGCTCAGTCACATCTGAATCTCCTTTCCGCACACACTGAATCAGATAGGGTACATCTTACCATGAAATCAGCATAATCATGTATATCTTCCGACAGTTTCACATTCAACAATTTGTTGTTTTTCCTTAACACAAAAAGTTATATTCATTTATATGCGTCACACAAATAATATTCAATCAGGTATGTATTTCACTACTAAACTAAGAATAGCATCCACAATTGCTTTCAGGTTAATATAGTTCAAAAATTAACTCATGCAGGTATTTTAGCACTACTCTAAGAAAATAAATTGTATATGATTACAATCACAAACGGGAATATCTAATTCCCAACAACAATTTTCCCAAACCAACAAATTAAGCATAATGTATTATTACCATAATTCCTCTCCACTTTTTCTTTTTCCTTTTTTTTTTTTTTTTTTTTTTTTTTTTTTAACAGTGTGTCACTCGTGGTGATATGAGTTCACTGATATTGTAATTGACACAACTCATAACATTGTCGTTATGCCATTATCTTAATTCTACTGTATTCATTTGCAACATCACTTGATTTAATCTTTTAATCTCAGTATTTATGTCGCCATAAAAGTCTTCCTCTTGTGGTTCCACATTTCTTTCCTCATTTGTCACTTCATGCGTTATCATCGTGTTGTTGGTTACCTTGTTCAAACACACCGTCACTAAGGCTTTCAAGCAAGCCACTACTAAAACAATTGCCAATATAACTACTAAACCAACAAACAAGTCTGCTACTCCTTGTATATATTCATACCTATGACATAATTACATGTCGATGATATTCAACATTATATACCAAACTAACAAGCTTCCTAAAAGGTAAATAAAGAAAATCCCTTAATATGTAACATAAATCAGATTATTTGTCTTACCCTGATCCCCCTATCTCCCGGGGTTGAACTCAATCCCCTGATCATGAGTGTAGTTGTGATACATTTTTCACTCATGTTGTATTAATATCAGCAGGTAATTGTATGTCATGTAGGCAAATAAATGTCACTATCCCAAGTAGGAATATCACATGTTGAAAATGTAATGTTTATCAATGCAAGGGGTGTTAAAATGTAATTCAAATGACTGTAAATCACGACTATCATTTATCTGCCACTGAATGTTCTGCTGGGCTGCTAGGTGCAGCCTCATTTTCTGTGGGATCGTCCACCTTAGCCCCATGTGCTTGTTTGCAATGAGGGGCATGAATCCTCACTTTCTATTTTGGGTCCATATTTTTCCTATTCTTATCAATCTCCTATGGTTTATCATTTCGTTCCAAGATGTTTGTTCCAACCAAAGGTTTTAACCAAAGCTCTACCACACTATTTCCAATTTGAACTCAAAATGCTAATTAAACAACAATTCAAAGAATTAACTTCAATGGGTCAACAAACTCATTTTATAAACAGATCTAATTTTCCCATCCAATAATTTTCCTTGCCAAATGTCATATTGCAACACTTTAATAAACCTTCGAAAAATGTCTCCCAAATCAATAAATTCCCTTTTTCTTCCCAAATACTCATCTGTAAATTACATATTCAATTACAGTTTCTCCCAATTTGTTCGGTCTAAATGGCCACCGAAGTGGCTGCCAACATGCAGTACCGTTTTTATCTACCAAGCAAGTATTCGTCCACATAAGGCCTCTACCAAAATGTTGTTTGTAAAACAACAAATCTGGGATTTCTGATTACATGGATGCACACTCTCAGGACATTTCAGGCTGCTTGTTAACAATCCACTACGATAAATTAATTCCTTTACCCACAATCAAATAATTAGTACAAATTGAGGATATTCTCCCTATCACATTCAGTTATAGATTCATTATGTTGGGTCTAAATTTTCTCCCACTGCTGCAAGGAAGAACAATAGCTCTTATAAGTCTTTGTAATATCTCACTTCATTTACCCAGCATCAAAGAATTTATTTACTCTCCATTCCCATCTGTTAACCAGTGACTTTGTTTGAACTCCAAAACTTAATTTGATGAATCCCATGTGTACAGCTACCACTTATTGAAACCCATACTTTTGTAGAAAATATCCAAGTAAGTGTTTTTACACCCCCTTAACTGTTGCTCATCCATTTCTATGCACCCAGTGAGTACTACTGACACCAGTATGCCAATATAGGTGTGCGAGATTAACAAATATGTTGCAGGTACACGTGACATCGCGTTCTGAGTATAAATAACGTAACAGCGCGTTCATGGCTGCCCCTTGGTTTAAGATTCATAATGCATTCCGTTTTAAAACTCACAATAGTTCCAACCAGCAAGATATTCTTTACTATTTTCCCATATCATCTATGCCTAATACACAACCATACATGCAGCACAATTTATATGCTGATAAAATTCAAGTTTATATATATAAAAATCCGTGAGCAGAGCACTCTGGGAAGTCAGTGCAAGACCTCTCCCAAATTTGGCCAATTTTGTACTCCCACATTTCCATGAAGCTCATATCCATAAATAGCTTTGATTCTCATATAAATTCTATCAAAATGGAATCTCAAGATTACTCCCAATTTTTACTATCAATGAATTTACTATCAATGAATGGCTGCTCATAACTCAGCAAATCAAATTTTTATATTCCATCCCCCTTGACAAAAAGGATAATGTTCATAATCAAATTATATTTCTATTTTATTTTACTAATTCTCTCGATATGCGATCCCATCCACATGGAACTATCTATTTTCAGGCAAGGCACACTGTCGGTGTCAACAATCTTGTAAGATTGATACACAAAAACACACACACACATGCATTATGCATATTTGTTTGCGTTGGAACCATTATTTACAGATCAGATGGGTGTCAATTTTATTTCAATTTCATAAAATTTGTCAATCAAATTCAAAATGCTTATACACAAATAAACCAAAAGTCCATTCTTAGAAAACCCCTATGATGTCACATTGAAATTAACCTTTCAGCCTCCACAATAATCTATCCAAATTTTGACTACACACCCATTTGCATGTCAGTCGACCACTGACCTATCAATCGTGCGGAACACTAGTCCGAAATTCCCACCTGATCATCATGTGACTCTTGTCACTTGGTTTGCCAAAAAATTGCAATGCAATTGTTCCAAACTTTGTAAATTTAAAATTGCTGTGCCCAAAATAGAAGATCCAATCCAATTTCCAATCCAATCCAATTTTGGCATTTGATCAATTAATTATTAATTTGTTAACAAGCAAAAAGAAAAAATGAATCATTCTTGCTCTGAAAACTTTTCAGACACAAGAATCATCGACAGTTATTCATGTTTGTCCAGTAATCGAATCTGTTGAGGCCAATCATCATTTGGGATTTGCAGCAATGAAGGCCTAATCATTGTCTGAGGTACCGGTAAGCACTGGTACCCTTGATCTTGGTTTGCCCCATGAACTTGTCTTCCTGTTGACATACGGACATCTTCTTCTCCAATGTCCCATCTTTCCACACTCGAAACACCGGTTTCTGTCGTTGTCTGATCTGTGCACCTGTGCACTTGTATTGCTGGGCTGCATCTCTACATCCCTGAGTTGCCACTGCAATCTCTCGTTATTTCCTGAAACACGAAAAAATTCTCTGTACCGTCCTTTTTGGGGAGACAACTGGAAATCAGATGGGACAACTGTCACTTTCATTCCTAATTTCGAGGGCAGTTGTGCATTTGTCTCCTCCACTGTATCCTGTATCCTTTTTATTTTAATTTTAAGTTCTAGATCCGTTATCCGTTCTTGCTGTTCCCGTTGTCTGGATTCACCATCCCAAAGATGGAATGCAAGCCAGTCTACCGTTAGATTCTGTCTCTTCCTGGCTTTCAATCTTTGTTCCAATCTTTCCAATCGACTTCGCTCAAATGTACCATCTCTTGGAAACTCCTCATCATGTCCCTTTGTCCACAAATACCAATTCTCGACCTGCCTTATAGCTTCGGCACCATAACGGTCGTACATATGATGTGTACAAGTACCTTTTTGTGGAATCTCTGGTTGTCCTTGTGTGTTCTTGCAGGTTCCATTTCCCATTCTGCCTTTTATCAAAGTAGCGTTGGATGTGTTGTAGTTTGTTCCTCTAAAGCTTCACTCGTACCTCCAGGAAGGATCTCTCCACCTGTTCACACGGTGATTTCCAGAGAATCTCCCTCGGCTGTGGCTTTTGCACAATCCAATCTCACAGATCAGTATTTGCAGATGAGCCGGAGGGTCAGTATGAAATGGGTGAATCCTCAGGTGTCCGCTCTGTTGACGGGGAAATCACACAATGGTAACCGCACATATATATCTGTATATAAACTCACCACCTTGCTCAATTTTCCCAGGTTGTCTCCACATTGATAATATCTCGCAAAGATATCAAAGCTTCTTTCTTGAGACCGCATTTTCATCAATCAAACAATCAATATATTCAATTCAATTTATTCAGTTCAATTTATTCAGTTAAATTTATTCAATTAAATTCAATCAATTAGATTCAATCAATCAACAATTCAATCAATTATTCAATTTCAATTTATTCATCAATATTCATCAATAAATCAAATTAATCATTTTGAATGACTCCTTGCATAAGCCCTTTCCCCAATGACGTCAGGACAGGTCCATCCATTGACTGAGATCGAATCTCATCGGTCGTCACCTCTGGTTCGTACCTCATGTTAATTGATGAATCACCGTCCTGTCCTAGGGTCATATCTGACATATTTCCCCATTTTGCCTGGTCTACACAAATTTTCTTTGCAACCACTAAAGGCAACTCATCCTTCATTCGTGAGACAAGAATATCCAATCATATCATTCAACTTCTTCCATAAGTGTGAAGAATATCCAATCATATCATTCAACCTCTTCCTGAGTGTCTGTTCATTCGCACGCACGTTCATTCGTTCGCACGTTCATTCGCACGCCGAGCAAGTCGCGTGCTTTGAGCAAGTGCAAAAAAAATATCTGTATATAAAATTCCATTGCCCGCTGCCTCAATCGCACACCCTGAGCGGGCAGCTCAGGGGTACATTTACAAGTGCTAAGCAAATGTGCGTGTGCAAACAGGTGTACGCGCCCTAGTGTACGAATGTACGTGCCCTACAGACCTCGGAAAACAGATCGCCCCCATGGTGCATTTATTTACACAGCGAAAAAAAACCGTATTTACAGATCGCTAGAGAAAAAAAAAAACACGACTAATAGATAAAACCGTTTGTCAATGTTCCATCCGTGACTTTGTCCGCTCATTCACTTTTCCTGATTCGCATCAAGGATCTCCATCATCACACAGCGTACTTAATTCCGCATTTTAATGAGAATTCAACAGGAATTTACGACTCAAAGGAAAAAGAACGAGCAGACCTTTTGCAGGACGATCGTTACAAAAATCGTTACATATATTAAAGTATTTATAATGTCGAAAAATCATATCTTAATTCTTACAAAATTTGGTTCTTTGAATAAATCACAGCACCGGGAGAACCAGCTCCAAAAATGGATCTTTGTGTTTATTCAGCACCCTAGTAATTGGTTATTTGTGTACTAATTACACAGCACCCAGGCCCCGCTCATATGGATCTTTGTGCAGCGCTGCACAGCACCTGAGCAAAAGGGGTTTCATCTACATTTTCCTTATCCGGTGTACCATCCGTGATATTTGTTTGCTCATTCAATATTCCTGATTCGTCATCAAGGATCTCCATCATCACACAGCGTACTTAATTCCGCTTTTTAATGAGAATTCAACAGGAATTTACGACTCAAAGGAAAAGAACGAGCAGACATTTTGCAGGACGATAACTGGAATTAGCCGTGAAAATATATACAAAATACACAAAAATACACACCCACAAAAATAAACAACAAAACCCAAAACAAACCCAAGGTCGACCATCTTCATCTATTTAAAACGTACATTTCCTTTATCACCACAGCTATGTGGTATAATCAACAATAGAATAAAACTGTACATAGCAACAGGCTACCTCATGGCCACTTAGTATACCTATTGACAATAAGTCATAACAATATCGAATAATCATTGAACAATTAAAATCGCTTCCACTGCTCCAGCCGCAGCATTCGTCATTTTGTCTATTGTAAGCGTGCCGAATCAGTAAGCATAACACTGTGGGCAGTGATGATCCGGGGACCATACCGCTCCATCCTGATTGGACGAGTGCATGCTAGAGTCGTTAACAACGACAGTCCAGATCCGATTGTTCAAAATTTCAACTCAATCGATCGAAAAATGAACGCAGGGATGCATTTTAAAGGTGCAGTGGCACTAACTGAGTTGCCACGAATATGGCCACGAAATTGCCAATATGGCCATCACAAAATATTTTCCTTAATCAATTGGCTCATAGCATAACCAATCTGCAAGTATTTCATCCGAAGATGTATCTCTGAGGACTTTTAATTAAATAAGTCATTTATAAATCAACGAGTTAATTTATTAAATGATTAATCAATAAATCAAAATTTTCCTTGACAGCCACATCACTCGGTCAGTGTCATGTCCAAATATCAGCTTCCTTACTCAAAAGGTGCCTGAGTTAATGTAATGTAATTACTGTAATAAGATTACTGCAATTACTGTAATGATTACTGTAATTACTGTAATTACCGGAACTGTAATTACTGTAATTACCTCAGGTAATTACTGTAATGTAATTACTGTAATTTAATAAGAAATGTAATTAATTAAATAAGTACTTCATTAATCGCTAATAATGAAATAATTCCTGAATTCTTATCCGATTTACTTAACATTTGAGTGTCCCCAAAACGTTGGAGCAAAACGTTGCAACAACGAAAGTGAAACGTTGTGGCGACGTTGTGGAAACGTTAGCAAAACCCAACATTTGAATGTTCCCAAAACGTTGGAGCAAAACGTTGCAACAACGAAAGTGAAACGTTGTAGCGACGTTGTGGAAACGTTAGCAAAACCCAACATTTGAATTGGATTTGCTTATCAGCAAACTGAAATTGAACCAACATCAATTTATCAACTTCTGTCTGTCTCTCTCTCTCTCTGTCTCTCTCTGTCTGTCTATCTCTCTGTCTGTCTGTCTCTCTCTCTATCTATCTCTCTCTGTCTATCTCTCTCTGTCTGTCTCTCTCTCTGTCTCTCTCTATGTCTGTCTCTTTCTCTGTCTATCTCTCTCTGTCTATCTCTCTGTCTGTCTGTCTGATGTCTGATGTTGGTTTTGTCTGTCTATCTCTCTGTCTGTCTGTCTCTCTCTCTGTCTATCTCTCTGTCTGTCTGTCTCTCTCTCTTTCTGTCTATCTCTCTGTCTGTCTATGTCTCTCTCTGTCTGTCTCTCTCTCTGTCTGTGTCTCTCTCTGTCTGTCTATCTCTCTGTCTGTCTATCTCTCTCTGTCTGTCTGTCTCTCTCTCTTTCTGTCTATGTCTCTCTCTGTCTGTCTCTCTCTCTCTGTCTGTGTCTCTCTCTGTCTGTCTCTCTCTCTCTGTCTGTCTCTCTCTCTGTCTGTCTCTCTCTGTCTATCTCTCTCTGTCTGTCTGTCTCTCTGTCTGTCTATCTCTCTGTCTGTCTGTCTCTCTCTCTATCTATCTCTCTCTGTCTATCTCTCTCTGTCTGTCTGTCTCTCTCTCTGTCTCTCTCTATGTCTGTCTCTTTCTCTGTCTATCTCTCTCTTTCTGTCTGTCTATCTCTCTGTCTGTCTCTCTCTGTCTGTCTGTGTCTCTCTCTGTCTGTCTATCTCTCTGTCTGTCTATCTCTCTCTGTCTGTCTGTCTCTCTCTCTTTCTGTCTATCTCTCTGTCTGTCTGTCTCTCTCTCTTTCTGTCTATCTCTCTCTGTCTATCTCTCTGTCTGTCTGTCTCTCTCTCTCTTTCTGTCTATCTCTCTGTCTGTCTATGTCTCTCTCTGTCTGTCTCTCTCTCTCTGTCTGTGTCTCTCTCTGTCTGTCTATCTCTCTCTGTCTGTCTGTCTCTCTCTCTTTCTGTCTATGTCTCTCTCTGTCTGTCTCTCTCTCTCTGTCTGTGTCTCTCTCTGTCTGTCTCTCTCTCTGTCTGTCTCTCTCTCTGTCTGTCTCTCTCTCTGTCTGTCTCTCTCTGTCTATCTCTCTCTGTCTATCTCTCTCTGTCTGTCTGTCTCTCTCTCTTTCTGTCTGTGTCTCTCTCTGTCTGTCTCTCTCTCTGTCTGTCTATCTCTCTGTCTATCTCTCTCTCTGTCTGTCTATCTCTCTCTGTCTATCTCTCTGTCTGTCTGTCTCTCTCTCTTTCTGTCTATCTCTCTGTCTGTCTGTCTCTCTGTCTGTCTATCATTAAGCGTGAAGCATGTCTCAAAAGCTTAGTGATGGACCTGGGCAAAATTTGATACAGATTTTGGTGTTTAACCAGGATAAATTTGGAACAGCCCTTAAACTAACACCAAGCAGATCAATTTTTTTTTTTTTTTTTTTTTTTTTTTTTGAAGCTCAATCGCAGATAAATCTTTCACCTTTCAATAAAATATTTGTACCAACCAAATCTGCGAGCATGGGGCGCAGAGAAAATACACAAAAAAAAAACAATAACCCTGCAGTAACAACTTCAACTTAGGTTGAAGTTGTTGAGGGTTCACACAAACGCTTTGCTCCTCGCAAAGCATCCGCCAATGGGAACTAAAGGGAGGGAGAAGGAGCGGGAGCAAGAGACAGGTAGCCGGAATGAACATGAGGGACAATGAGGGACAGTGAGGGAGTGTCGGTATGCAATTTTCATCCAATTTGAATGAGAGAGAAAAAATATCTGTATTCCAAGTGCTACACAAATGTACCGGCCTTACAAGACTTGGGAGCAGATCGTCTCATGGTGCACTCATGGCACGATCTTGCTCCAAGTACATGGTAAGGCTTCTAATAACCAGCGTCGAACTGGCGCATTTATTTACACAGCGCAAAAATACGTTAAACTCCTCAGATTATCGTTATGTTACCTATATCGCGGCATGTTACCTATATCGCGGGAAGCCCCACACCACCTCCTCAACCATGTATGTACAAGAACTAAACGCAGGTTCGTAGATCATATTTTGGACAAGAATAACAAAGAATAACTTACCTTTTCAGATGTTGTGTCCAAATTGACCCCTATCTGGCTCGCCAAATTGTCGTGGAAGTGGTTTGGGACTCAAGACTCCAATAATCGGAAACAGGTTTTACAAAAGGTCATGACTTTATTAACTAGTTGTTCACTTCATTCAAATACTAATAATTACCGTTAACTCAATGGACCAGATAACTCTATCCGCATGGTCCTTCTCGTTCGGCCGATGTTCCTCCGCCATTCCCGTCCTCCTTCCTTCCGTCGGGCAGGGGTTATCGTGGCAAGTCCTCCTTTGGCTCAAAGTCCCTTCTGTTTATATCGGCACACTTCAGTTAATCCTCTGTCCGCTGAAATCGTAATCCCTTCTCCGCTGACGTTACTGGTCGCCTCCCTGGCACCAGCTAGCCCCCCTCCTGCTGTGAGTTCCATTTACCAAACAATAGGGGGGTGCTCCAGCCTGGGGCTGTGACCAGGTGTTTCAAGAGATTACCATGTTCGTGCACATTCTGCTTCGTTACCAGATTTAATCAATGAGTTACCAGTGCCAATCAATACGTTACACTGAGTTACACTTCCACAATGGTATCATCACATGTATTTTTTGTTTGATGCAAGGGACATTTTCATTGTACTTTCTTTCATAGGGTTATTATCGAGTATGTGAGAGTTCTTAAGGGTGTAGTATTGGTGAACAGGTGATTTTTTTCTTTTTTTTTTAGCTGAACAGTTTCCTTATAGTCTTATAAACAAGAACCATGCTATTAGAGGTCATAGAAGTACCCCTAATTATTGTTATCTTTACACGCAATTTACAAGAAATATAATATTTTGCATGAAATTTGTTATAACTTTAAATTTGCATCATTCTTTTGGGCTGAAATTTGGACAGGATATTCAGAATATCACTTCCTTTAAAATGATGAAGGCTTTTTGTTTATAGGAGTAGCCATTGTGGATTTATTGAAGGACAACCAAGTTTTATCTGGTAATTGGCATAATTAGCTAATTAGTGAACATTTGACATAATTTCACAAAATCCTCTCATCAGGTAGTAGAGTAACATGTATAATACATGTACAAAGTTTTGTGTGAAAAGAATGATAGGTGACATAGAAGATAGAAGTAGAAATGTGTTCTTTGTTTTTCCTTGTTTTTTATTGACGGTCTAATTTATGCAAATTATATGCATGTAATATGACAAAGAAGCGTTGAAACTGGTCTGAGTTAAAGCCAAGATTATATCTTTCAAGAAAAACTGAAAATTAGATATTAACTTGACTTTGTTTTTGTGTAAAGGCCTCTCAAAGGTACCTATGTAGTTTTCTCAATTTTTCACCAGTACTACACCCTTAATACAATTACTTGTTTTGTTCTACAATTGCATTTGTGTGGCTTTACCATGGTGTATTAGAACACTCAAAATAACAAATCTTTCTGCCGTGTTCCCTCTCGAGACTGAGGGGCACCGTAACCGGAATTTGGGGAGGTAACACGTAAAAGTCATGCAGCAGTGTTTAAATGCAAGTACATATTTGTTACAGGGGAACATGTTGAGAAATCGTGAAAGTTTCAACATTTTCAGATCACTGTTTCTGTGAGTGCAAAGTTAAAGTACATGTAGTCCTTGAACCATCCCTAGCATTAAATCTCCTTTCTGAGAAGCTCTGATATCAGGTTTGAACTCCAATTTCAGTTTTTATTGCACCTTGTCTTTCATATGCAGGCATAACGTGCACTCTTTTTCGTGTTCTCTTTTATTTATTTATTTCACCCGATTTCTACTCAGTGACTATCGTTCACTCACCTCGGGGATCTGACCTGCCATCTTTGTCAGGAATGGTGAACACACCCTTCACATCATGACCCTCAGCACGCAAACATTTATACACTTCCAACCCAAACTGGCTCTGGCCAATCACCACAATCTTCATCTCTGCTTCACAATTTCTTCTTTGTAGTCAAATTTCTGAAACAAGAAAAACCAAACAAAACAGGGCATTTAGCAATGCAGAGACTCGACATGGTATACAGATTGCAGTAGATCTGATAACTAGTGCAAACTGACTGATCGACTGATGAACTGACATACAACACCATGAGTCCATGACAATACCTTTTCATGCTCCCTCGGTAATGTGAGGCTAATAAGGGATCCACTAAATCCACGCATCCATATAAATCATGAAAAATATGTCAGTTATGGCTCTTGTATAGTAAAAGTTAACCCATCTAAGCATTATTAATAAATTTGATAATTTAAAAAAATATTTAAACGTTATTATTGATTTTAATTAATTCATATACATTTGACCGAGCAGCATAATTATCACACAAAGATAAGCCTTTATAAGGAGTAGAGATAAGAAAAGTGATACATATGGCCCCTGACAACACACAAACACAGACGCTTTGATCCAATATGGCTGCCAGACCATGTGAGTGATGACATTACTTTATATTCTCCAATATAATTGTTGTGTAGATCACGCTCAAGAAATTTCAAACTGATCAGACTCATCGTTGTCCCAGTCTAATTAAGACGTCATAATTAAGGGACCAATGATGTCACTTATTCCCCATGTAGATTTCTTTATAATGAGGCACATTAAAAAAATTTCTATGGAGCAGTTTTGGAGATAGAGGTGCAACGTTTTTCGATTTTTCAAAGATGGTGCCCATACCACGTGACTGATGACGTCATAATTATCACAAATTCTACAGGCAGAGGTGCTCCGATGGTAAAATTCCATGTCAATCAGACCAACGGTTGTCGAGAAAATGAATTTTTAAAATGCGGACACGCACGCCACATGTACACCACACGTACGCAACCGAATGCCTAACCCTCTCTGGACTAGATCCCCATGCTCTGTCTGCTTTGCCCCCCAAATATTCCTGCAGGACGCACAAGATCTGCCAGCAACCCTCTTCTGGTGAAACTGCCAAAATCAAGACTCTCTGCTCACCTTCAGTCTTTCATTCCTCTTCTCTCCCACCTCTGGAACAAACTCCCTCACTCTTCAATCCCTCTCCTCCCTCCAGGTCTTCAAAACAGCTGTTCACCACCATCTCTTATCTTCCCCCATCCAAAACCTTGATCTTTTCTACCGCCCGTTTAAAACTCCCAAAATCCGCCTCTTGCAATCTCCAACTTCTTTGCTGTAATTCCTAGTCGTGTTCATAAACTTTATACCGTGTACCCCTCTTCCCCCCCTCCCCCCCCCCCTCCCATTGCCTTCCCCCCCCCCCCCCAGCCCTCTCCCTTCCACAAATCTACCAACGTCCCTCCTCCCTTCTGTTGTTGTGGTAGTGTTCTTCCCTCTCTCTCCCTCTTTTGTCTCCCGCTCCCTTCATTGTATGTTTTATGTGTCTGTGCATGTTTTCATGTTTACTGTGTTCGCTCTTACATGAGCCTCGCTTTTGTATACAAAATAAATAACGAAAATGAAAAAAAACACTGCTTTTCGCTTCGCGAGCGCAGGGTAAAAATCATATCTGCAATCTCATTGCATTTGATTGGCGACAGATACTATTCAAAGTACGCAGGAGCAAATGGCAAATGCTGTCCCATTTACAAGCATTATTGTCACACAAATCGTATGATGTTAATCATTGGTTGACTGACATGATGTAACTCAGAGCAAAACATTATATCAATGAGAACCGCAGCTGTTCTTTGCACCAAACTATGAAACATTGGCAGAACAACTCTAATTAGTGAAACAGCACTCCAATAACATTCAAAAGGAATTTGGCCTGGATAAGTGTGCCAAGTACACATTCATATGAGGTCGATCAACAAAAACGGACAACATAAAATTGACACTAATAAAACAATACAGGAGTTAGACAATGACATCATACAAATAAATACCTTTGGGTAGAAGATGGCCAAACATGTCACAAACAAATGCACAAAACAATTACCAAAGATTACCTACGTAGCCCGAGGCTGATGCAGACAACATAACTTTCTCCAAATGTCTTTGATTGAGGAGAGGCTTCCGTCTGGCCACTCTCCCATAAATCCCAAATCGGTGGAGTGTTGCAGTGATGGTTGTCCTTCTGGAAGTTTCTCCCAACTCCACACAGGATCTCTGGAGCTCAGCCAGAGTGACCATCTGGTTCTTGGTCACCTCTATTACCAAGCCCCTTCTCCCCCGATTGCTCAGTTTGGCCGGGCGGCAAGCTCTAGGAAGGGTCCTGGTTGTTCCAAACTTCTTCCATTTAAGATTATGGAGGCCACTGTGCTCTTGGGAACCTTCAATGCAGCAGAAAATTTTTTTGTAAGCTTTCCCAGATCTGTGCCTCGACAAAATCCTGTCTCTGAGCTCTGCAGGCAGTTCCTTCGACCTCATGGCTTGGTTTCTGCTCTGATATACATTGACGCATTGTCAGCCGTGAGACATTATATAGACAGGTGTGTGCCTCTCCAAATCGTGTCCAATCAATTGAATTTACCACAGGTGGACTCGAATCAAGGTGTGGACACATCTCAAAGATGATCAAGAGAAATGGGAAGCACCTGACATAAATTTCAAGAGTCAGAGCAAAGGGTCTGAATACTTATGTAAATGTGATATTTCAGTTGTTTTTTTCAAATAAACTTGCAAAACTTTATAAAATCCTGTTTTCTCTGTGTCATTATGGGGTATTGAGTGCAGATTGATGAGGGAAAAAATGAATTTAAACAATTTCAGTATGAGGCTGCAACATAAGATGTGAAAAAGTGAAGGTGTCTGGATACTTTCTGAATGCACTGTATGTACTTTGACGTTTGAGCTTTGCCCCCAAAATCTAATCAGTTAATCATTATATCTTTATACATACCTGTACCAAGTTTGAATAAGATCACTTCAGCCATTCCCAAGTTATAGACATATTACAGACTTTGGCCTTTGACTTAGTGACCCCAAAATCGAATCAATTCATCTTTACATCATTCTCCATAAGTGTAGCAAATTCGGTCAGAATCCCATCACTGGTTCACAAGTTATCATGGTAACAGGATTTTTACATAACATGACATCTGACATTTGGCCTTTGACCTCGTGACCCCAAAATCGAATCAGTTCATCTTTACCTCATTATACATACCTGCACCAAGCTTGACTAAGATCCATTCAGCCATTCTCAAGTCACCGTGGATACGAAAACCTATCACGGATGGATGGACAGACGGACGGACAACCTTAAAACATAATGCCTCTGGCAACTTCGTCAACAGAGGCATAATAACAATAAAATAAAAAAATAAAAATAAAAATGATAATAAAAGTTGGACAGATTGGGAGTAGACAAAGAAGGCTTTTCGAAATGACTAAAAATAGGTCAGCTCAACTGTGATGGATAACGAATCATTATACGAGTAAATGCCCAAGACCAAGGACACTGCACCAATGGCTTTAAGAAAATGGTGGGACTGAGTCAATGAGACAAGTGTTGGTTCTGCAAGGTAGAAACAGAAAGTACGAGTCACCTCCTATCAGGATGTAAAAAACAAACAAAAAAAAACCTCATGTTGGAGCAGCTGTACACCCAAAGGACAAAGTCACAACAAGGAATGTCGAGTAACCCGCTGCCACATCTGAAAAAGTCTCAATACCCCAGTTCCATAAAAGTGATGGAAACATGAACCAAAAGCAATCGCTGAAAACAGGGACACAAGGACATGTATGACCTGATGATCCAATCAAGCGTGAACATAGAAGACAAAGCATTGCGACCAGATATAGCACTGAGGTACAAAAAAGAAGAGAAGGCATTGCTAATTGAGGCTGAGGTGTCAGTCCCCAGCAATTTTAGCCTAAACACAAAAATCAAGAAAATGACCAAAAAACAAGCCCTCAAAAATGAAGTGAAAAGATCCTGGAAGATGAAGTGACAAAATTGTACCAGTGATTATTGGATGTCATTGATGCATTCATTTTAACGTCATAATTCGACAATTACACAACACTTCGTCCGATCAGTTTGAAACTTGTGGAGCGTGATCTACGCAACAATTATATTGGACAATGTAAATGTATGACATCAGTCACATGGTCTGGCAGCCATATTGGGTCAAACAAAAAACCCTTTAAAAAACAGAAGAGTTGGCTCACACCAAGTCAACTGAGCAGGGTAAGAATTCTCTGAATACCATGTCGTTCTTCTGAGTGCTTTCTCGGTTGGTTCTCTCGTTTTCTATTCTATAGAGATGCAGTATTTCCCCGAGTGGTATTGACCTCATCTCTGCTATTTTGTTGGCCAACTCTTCTTCCAGTCAACATCATCGTCTTTTTCTTCTTCGCTACTTTGTTGTTCTCCATAGTCTTCATGTTCTTTATCATCTACTGTTCCTGCTCTCATCCCTTCTGTCTCTGAAGGTGCCACATGATTTAGGTCAGCAGGTGAGACTTGTTCCTTCTCTCGTGGTAGGTCGGTCTACATCATTTCTTGACACCAACATCACCACCAACCATCATCATCAACATCATAACTTGGCTGAAAAACTACAAACACACAAAAAATAAATGTTTATAAAAGTTAAACTTTTAAAAAGTTGCCAAGAAAGTTTCGCGCAGGCAAAGTCGTGTGCAGACGGTATTAGGAGAGGCAACACCAAATCCCCTGTTGTAGGTCAACACCGTTACTAGACCCCAACTCACCAGCTGTACCAGGAGCAACACACCCAGGAAAAGCTGTCGATCAAACAGCGGAAAACGAGATCGCTTCAGCTTTTGTGGAATTGAAATGGACCCATCGGGGGGCAGTGTTCGAGCTTCAGTCCCGACCTCGTAGGACGAGGCGAGGGGAGGAACCCGAGCCTGGCGTGTTTGCAACTGCTGATCCTTTTTTCATTCCCTTCCACAGGATCGTAAATGAAAGTTCACGTCGGTCAGGGCTTCGCAAAACAAATGGGTTACGTCGATGTAATGGGGCGTGGCCTGGTGGGGAGCTCATTATCAATATCCCACGTGACGGGGCGTGGCCTTGCGTCAATTCAACCGTGAACTTGGAAAAGTGACACCTCCATAAAAAAAATCTCCAGCACATGAACCAATCACATGAATGGGCAGTAACCATAAAATAAATCATTACTCGCAAAATCGAAGATGTTTCAAGTATATTGGTTGGTCTTGTGCGTTATGCTGTCTGTGTGTGTCTGTCTGCTCGTATGTCTGTCAATCGCCTTCACTCTTCAGGTCACAATTTTAAACCGATCTTCGTGAACCTTCACCAGATGGTAGACTTGGTCATAAGGAAGTAGCCTATTGAGTTTGAGGTCAAAGGTCATCTTAAGGTCAATGAAATGTTAAAACATTAAAAAAAAAAAAAGTAAAAAAAAAAAAAAAAAAAAAAAAGTAAAAAAAAAAAATTCATGTTGAAAAAAAATAAATCTTTTTTCAACATTCTTCCTTTTGCTTTGCACCTTGTGATCTCTCCTGTTGGCGTCTCCCCTTTAGATCTCTACTTTCGTCCTTTATATCCAAAGTCGAGGCTCAGGGAAGAGCGAGAGCAGGAGAATCACAAAGAGTAAATCAGCAACGACAAATGATGGCAAGGCAAAGAGGTACTCAAACTAGGCTCCTTCAGATCCTGAGATCACAAATGCTGCATCATCAATTTTGAATGCCAGCTTTGAAGATTAACTAGGGCATGCCCGTACTATATATAAGCTAGGACGTGCCCGTACGTGGGTGCCCGTTCCTTGCCAAAAAAAAAAAAAAAAAAAAAATTTGTGTAGGGGTGTGTGTGTGTAAACATCCTAGGGCGTGTGTACGTGGGTGCAAAAAAACATGCGTGCAAACAACAACAACAAAAAAAAACTTTGAAACCACGTGGCAGTAACGACCACAGAACCCCCCTCCCTCTATTTACATGAATGGTTTGGTCCATTCGCAACGACCACAGAACCCCCCCCTCTATTTACATGAATGGTTTGGTCCATTCGCAAAGCCAAAGCGAACGACCACAGAACCCCCCCCCTCTATTTACATGAATGGTTTGGTCCATTCGCAAAGCCAAAGCGAACGACCACAGAACACCCCCCCCCCCCCCCCCCCACCTCTATTTACATGAATGGTTTGGTCCATTCGCAAAGCCAAAGCGAACGGCAAACGGCTAAATCGCCATAGCTCGGTAAGTACTTGTCCGATTAATTTCAAACCTTGAAAAGGCACATCCTCGGGTCCCCAGCAATATACCTGGCAAGTTTCAAGTATATCGGACCGGTAGTTGTCGAGAAACAGCGGTCACAGACAAACAAACGTACAAACGTACAAACGTACAAACGTACAAACGTACAAACGTACAAACAGAGATTACTGGAATTATAGATAGATAATCTCAAAAAATATACATCAAGACATAAACACCCAGCATAACCTTCATACTAATACTTCATACTTCATTTACAGTCAGGTCAGTCTCTTGACTGCCACTGCTAACATGTAACCCAGTGCCACCTGCCGCATGGTCGGAAAATCGGCGACTAAACCGACAACCTTCACGGGCTTGCCAGTGGAGAGGGTGACAGACAGTGACACCCTGCAGGACGAAGAACAATACCTGTTAAAGGGGGGATGAGCTCCCTTCGGGAGCCAATGGCCATCCAGTGAGGACATTGTTTCTCCAAAAAAAAACACCCATCCGGTTGGACCGGTTTTTTTTCGGTAAAACCGGTTTTTAGTTGTGTTTTTTTTTGGCTTTTAGGGTCTTCGGGGTCTCAAAGGGTCTTAAAGGGTGTTAGGAGTCCAGGGATTTTAGGGATCATTATAAGGGCCTTAGGGGTCTTTGTGATCTTCGGGTCCGAAAGGATCTTTGGGTCTGAAGCGTATTAAGGGTGGTTGGGGTCTCACAGCACCTTTGGGACCTTAGGGGTCTTGGTGGTCTTAAGGGTATCTGGGGTCTTATGGGTCTTTGGGTTCTTACAAGTTATAAGGGTCTTCAAAGGTCTAAGGGGTCGCAGCAGTCCAAAGGGTCGAAAGGTGGTACATTCCAAAAGTACATAATTAATAGACGGATGTGTGATGAGTGTGCCACTGATGTTCAAGCAGTACGTAAATAATCTATTGTAGCGGCTACCGCTGGGTATACACAATCGCCTTGCACCTACCGAGGACGCGGAGCGATCACCATGCCGGGCTCGTCCAGGACGCCCGGGCATGCCTGCTCTCAACTTGCCAGGCCTCGTCCAGGACGCCCGGGCACGCCCCCTCTCGCCTTTCCCGGGCAAACGCTCCGGGATAATGTGTATATATATTGCTGCCCGATAAATGGACTTTTCAGAGTACCCGAGTTGATTTGAGTTAATAAAGAAACTCGGACGAATTCCAGCTTTTTGTCGCGTCCATTCTTCCGATTCACGTTGGAGCATAGCTCCTACATTGGTGACCCGACATGGACATGGCAGTTACCCTCAAACTGCCTACCTTCTGGGAGGCTCACGCGGCGGTTTGGTTCGCCCAGGCGGACTCCCAGTTCGCCCTGCGAGGCATCACGGCCGACGACACCCGCTTCCACCATGTGGTAGCAGCGCTCGGCTCCGCCACCGTGGCCCGCGCCCTGAGCCTCCTCGAGAGCCCGCCAGCCGCTGACAAATACGACGCGATTAAAAAGCTCCTCCTCGACGCTTTCGCCCTCTCATCAGCGGAACGCGCATGGCGCCTGCTCGACCTGCCCGAGCTCGGCGACACGCGCTCGTCCGAGCGAATGGACTACATGCTTTCGCTGCTCGGCGAGCACTCTCCGGCATTCCTGTTCCGGGAGCTGTTCCTCCGTCAGCTGCCTAGCCCGGTACGCCTCGCCCTGGCAAGCACGACGATCACGGATCCCCGCGCCCTCGCCAGGGAAGCCGACAACGCCCTCGCCAGGGAAGCCGACAAGATCTCCGCGGCAGGCCAACGCATTGGAGCAGCGACCTGGAGCCCACCGCCGTCCGAAGCAGCGCCCATGGTGCCCGAGCACCCGGCACGGTCGACGACCGAACTGCCGACGCAATTGGCGGCCGCCACGCCGCGTCGACCACCTCCAGCACGACGACCGGGGCCTCCACCTGACCAGGCATGGTGTTATTATCATGCCAGGTTCGGACAGAAGGCCCGGACATGCCAACCCCCGTGCACCTTCGGCAAGCCGGGAAACAGCCGGGCCGGCGTTCATTACCAGCCATGAGCGCCGGCCACACGGGCAACTTACTTTTCATCAGGGGCAAAGCGTCCGGATAGCGCTTCCTGTGTGACACCGGCGCCCAACTGAGCGTTATACCCGCCTCCGATCAGGACAGGCAGTCCACGGTTTGCGGCCCCTCCTTGGTTGCGGCCAACGGATCGGCCATCCGCATCTTCGGCCCGTGCAACGTCACCCTCTGCTTCGGCGGCCAACGCTTTAATTGGACTTTTGTAACCGCAAGCGTGCCCATGGCTCTGGTAGGCGCCGACTTCCTCTGCGCACACGGACTGCTCGTGGACGTCCAACGGCGTCGCCTCATCAACGCCGAGACCTTCAGCTCCCTGGCATGCACATTGAGCAGCTCCGCTCCGACCGAGCTGGCATGCGCCCTCCCGGCGGCGAACGAGTTTGCTCGCCTGCTCACGGAGTTCCCGGCCCTCACGCGGCCGACGTTTTCGGCCGTCGCAGAACGACATGGGATCGAGCACCACATACCAACCACGGGCCCACCGGTCCACGCCAGAGCCCGCCGCCTCGACCCAGCCAAGCTCGCTGTGCCGAAAGCCGATTTCGACGCTTTGGAACACCTCGGCATCGTGCGGCGCTCCGATAGCGCGTGGGCTTCG
Source organism: Myxine glutinosa (assembly GCF_964187855.1). Taxonomy (NCBI): domain Eukaryota; kingdom Metazoa; phylum Chordata; class Myxini; order Myxiniformes; family Myxinidae; genus Myxine; species Myxine glutinosa. Next base: position 83,626,830 of record NC_136264.1, on the reverse strand, counting down.
CCACTACACATCGTCCCAAAACCAGGGGGCGGCTGGTGCCCATGTGGCGACTACCGCCGCCTTATCGACGCTACCACCCCCGACAGGTATCCGATCCCGCACATCCAAGACTTCTCCGCCCGTTTGGCAGGACGGGTCATTTTTTCAAAGATCGATTTAATACGGGGATACCACCAGGTACCTGTCAGGGCGGCCGACGTCCCAAAAACGGCCGTCATCACGCCGTTCGGCTTATTCGAATTCCTGCGAATGCCGTTTGGCCTCAAGAACGCGGCTCAGGCGTTCCAGCGCTTGATGGACGGCGTGCTGCGCAACCTGCCGTTGCTCTTCGTTTACTTGGACGACATCCTCGTCGCCAGCACGTCCCGGGCCGAGCACCTCCTCCACCTCCGAACACTGTTCGGGCGCCTCAGCGAGCATGGCCTCATCGTCAACCCAGCCAAATGCCACTTCGGCACGACGGCCGTTGATTTTTTGGGCCACCACATCACCAAGAACGGGGCCGTGCCGCTGCCAACCAAGGTCGAGGCCATCACCACGTTTCCGCGTCCCCGCTCCATACAGGCCCTGCAGGAATTCCTGGGAATGGTGAATTTCTATCACCGCTTCGTGCCCCGCGCTGCTCAACTCATGCGGCCCCTCTACGAAGCCCTCCGGGGCAAGCCGGCCGAGCACGACGTCGTCTGGTCCGCAGCAATGGACGCGGCCTTTAAAAGCTCAAAGCGGGCCCTCGCCGACGCAACACTGCTCGCTCACCCGGTGCTCAACGCTCCCATCGCCCTCACCACGGATGCCTCGGACTACGCGGTGGGCGCCGTACATGAGCAATGGGTGAACGGGGTTTGGCAGCCGCTCGCTTTTTTCAGCCGGCAACTCCGGCCGAACGAGCTCAAATATAGCACGTTTGACCGTGAGCTCCTCGGTCTACACCTGGCCGTTCGCCATTTCCGCCACCTCCTGGAGGGCCGACCCTTCACGGCGTTCGTCGACCACAAGCTGTTGGTTTACGCAATGGCCAAGGTCACGGAGCCGTGGTCGGCCCGCCAACAGCGCCACCTCTCCGCCGTGTCGGAGTTTACCACGGACATCCGGCACGTCGCCGGCAAAGACAATGCCGTGGCCGACTGTCTTTCTCGGGCCAGCGCGAACGCGGTCCACCTCGGCGTGGACTTCGCGCTTATGGCGGCGGACCAAACCACCGACACCACGGTGCAAGCCCTCCGGGCGGCGGACACGGGCCTCCGCCTGGCCGACATCCCCTTCGCGGACACTGTCCTGCTCTGCGACATCTCCCAAGGCCAGCCTCGCCCCATCGTGGCTGTTACCTGGCAACGCCGCATCTTCGCCTCCCTCCACGGCCTTTCCCACCCTGGCGGGAAAGCTTCCCAGAAGCTGGTGTCGGCGCGATTCGTCTGGCACGGCCTTCGACGGGACGTCCGCGATTGGACCAGCACCTGCACAGCCTGCCAACAGGCCAAGGTCCACCGACACACCCAGGCAACGCTGGAACCTTTCACCGTGCCCGAACGACGTTTCGACCACGTCAACGTGGACCTGGTGGGCCCCCTCCCCCCATCACGGGGTTTCACACACCTGCTCACCATGGTGGACAGGACCACTAGGTGGCCGGAGGCCGTTCCCCTCGTCTCCACCACCACCGCCGACGTGGCGCAGGCTTTCATCGCCACCTGGGTCGCCCGCTTCGGCGCACCGGTGGACATCTCGTCGGACCGCGGACCGCAGTTCACCTCCGAGCAGTGGGGCGCGGTCGCCCGCAACCTGGGGGTCAAGCTCCACCATACTACGGCCTACCACCCCCAAGCCAACGGGTTGTGCGAGCGATTCCACCGCTCCATGAAGGCCGCGCTCATGGCCGGCCTTCAGGACGGCGGTTGGGCCGACCGGCTGCCGTGGGTCCTTTTGGGCCCCAGCACGGCCCCCAAGGAGGACCTCTGGGCGTCCACCGCCGAGCTTGTCTACGGCCAGGCGCTAAGCGTCCCGGGCGAATTCGTGCCCGACGCTACCAGACCCTGGTCCGCAGCTCACCAGCGCTCCAACCTCCAGGAGACCGCCCGACGGTTTGCCCCCGTGCCAACGTCCCACCACGGTGACCCCCAGTCCTACGTCCCCCCAGCGCTTCGCACAGCGGAGTACGTTTTTGTGCGTCATGACGCACATCGGGGGCCACTCCGGCCGCCGTACGACGGGCCCTTCCGGGTCCTGCGACGGGACGACAAGTCATTCGTCATCGACATCGGCGGCAGGTCGGACCGGATTGCGGTGGACCGCCTCAAGCCGGCGCACGTGGACATCGACCAACCGCCACGGTTGGCCCTTCCGCCGCGGTGAGGCCACCCCCCATCCACGGTGCCCCCCACTCGACCGCCCACCACCACACCGGACCCCCCCCCCCCCCCCCCCCACGACCCGCCAGGGGTCGCTTCGGCCGGGTCATCAGGACCCCCCTTAAATTGACCCTGCCGGTGCAAGTCGATTCTGGGGGGACGTGTGTAGCGGCTACCGCTGGGTATACACAATCGCCTTGCACCTACCGAGAACGCTGAGCGATCACCATGCCGGGCTCGTCCAGGACGCCCGGGCATGTCCGCTCTCGACTTGCCAGGCCTCGTCCGGGACGCCCGGGCATGCCCGCTCTCGACTTGCCAGGCCTCGTCCAGGACGCCCGGGCACGGGTTTGTTTGTTTGAAACGGGTTTGAATGTTTGAAAGAGAATAGATGTCTGGATCAATTTTGAATTAAATTTAAATCCCGATTTATATATATATATATATATATATATATATTGTTGCGGATATGGGATTTGGATCCATCCATATCCGCTTGTAAATATTCCCCTATTTCCTCAATACTTCCCAACTATCCCCAATCCCCCATTCCCTAGTCCCATTTTCTGTAAACAACACTCTGTAGACCCGACCTTCCCCTATTTCCCCCATTAAATGTCGCATCCAGGTCCACCGCATCTCACGTAGACAACTATAGGACATCTTGCTAGTTATTCTTATTCTATGTCAGTTAAGGACTCGTTTCCATTAATTCTGACTCTTCGTTGCACCAGAATGTGATTGTATGGCACCGTTAGGAAGTTTAGGACCTCCCAATACCTCCCCGCAGCTCTTCCTCACGGTTCAACAACAACAACAACAACAACGGCGGCGGCGCGGGGAGTGTGCGTCCTCACTCCGGCTTGGTTGGTAGGGGGTGTTGGGAGTGCACCATGCCTTTCCAACGAGCCGCCATCGAGCATGTGCTCGACGGGGTTACCAGGTAGGGGCTCGCTGTCAGCTCCTCGTCAAGGGCGGAGCCCGGTAACCCCCGCACCCAATAGAAGCGGCGGACCGATCCCATCTGGGGCGGAGCCAACGAGCTGAGGGCGTGTCACTCCCCGCTGAGCATGCGCAGGAGGAGGGAGGTGACGTGAGATGCGCGCAGAGCTGAAGGAGAAAGGACGCACCCTCCGAGCGCTGAGAGACCTCCCAAAGACCGAGCTGTATCCTGTCCCTGAGCCAAGGTGCACCTTGTGCTATCGACTGCCTGTCCTTCCCTGCCATCAATCCCTGTGTAAGTCAGTCTTGTTCCGTTTGTCTGTGGTCTGTCTGGGATATATAAGATTGTGTCTAAGTGCCTATCTCTTCTGTGTCTTTACCTCATTACCTTGTAATCTACCCCTTTTCTCCACCACCAATTATATCCTCCTCCGGAGGTCTTGAGAACTGTACCCCTTGTGTCGTTTCATTTATCCCAGTCGTTGTGTCCTTTCCAAATCATTGATTTAGCATAGTGCGATTTGGTCAACGTCGGGTGGAATCGGGTGAGTTGGGGAAGAATCGGGGGAATTGTTAGGTCGCGGCAATACCACCGCTCGGTAAATAACATCTAATCCGCGATCCGTAACAATATATATACGTATATATATATATTTATATTATACTAGCAGAAGTACCCGGCATTGCCGGGCGGGGGAGGGGAGGGAGGGAGGGGAGGGGAGGGGAACGGGGGGAGGGGAGAAGAGGGGGGAGGGGAGAAGAGGGGGGGGAGGGGAGAAGAGGGGGGGAGGGGAGAAGAGGGGGGGTGGGGAGAAGAGGGGGGGGTGGGGAGGGTGAGGGATGGGAAGGGGTGGGAGGGGGAGGGGCATGGGGAGAGGGGAGGGGGAGGGGGGTAGGGGGAGAGGGGAGGGGGGAGGGGAGGGAAGGGGAGAAGAGTGGGAGAGGGAGAAGAGGGGGGGGTGGGGAGGGTGAGGGATGGGAAGGGGTGGGAGGGTGAGGGGCATGGGGAGAGGGGAGGGGGGGAGGGGGAGAGGGGAGGGGGAGGGGAGGGGAGAGGGGAGGGGGGAGGGGAGGGGGGAGGGGAGGGGAAGAGGGGAGAAGAGGGGGGGTGGGGAGGGTGAGGGATGGGAAGGGGTGGGAGGGGGAGGGGGAGGGGGAGAGGGGAGGGGGGAGGGGAGGGGAAGGGGGAGGGGGAGGGGGGAGGGGGAGGGGTTAAGGGTGGAGGGGGGAGAGGGGAGGGGTAGGGGGAGGGGGAGGGGTAAGGGGGGAGGGGGAGGGATAAGGGGGGGGGAGGGGAGGGATAAGGGGGGGAGGGGGAGGGGGAGGGGGAGGGGGGAGGGGAGGGGAAGGGGGGAGGGGATGGGAAAGGGGGAGGGGAGGGGGAGAGGGGGGAGGGGGAGAGGGGAGGGGTAGGGGGGAGGGGGAGAGGGGAGGGGTAGG